>NW_027361986.1:0-600000 GCF_039654945.1 Dendrobates tinctorius | reverse complement strand
CAAAACCACATTCAAGAAGCTTATTA
The DNA here is from genome assembly GCF_039654945.1 of Dendrobates tinctorius. NCBI lineage: Eukaryota > Metazoa > Chordata > Amphibia > Anura > Dendrobatidae > Dendrobates > Dendrobates tinctorius. The sequence continues at coordinate 599,974 of NW_027361986.1, read as the reverse complement.
ACCATTCTGTTTCTTCATGAGCACTGTTGGCAATGTGGAAGGAAAAAATGAACATTTAACTTTTTTCGCAAAAAAATTACTTTAGACCCAAACTTTTTTATTTTCACAAGGGTAACAAAAGAAAATGGGCCACAAAATTTGTTGTGCAATTTCTCCTGAGTACGCTGATACCCCATATGTGGGGGAAATTCACTGTTTGGATGCACAGCAGGGTTCAGAAGTGAAGGAGCACCGTTTGACTTTTTGAACATAAATTTGCTGGAATCGAGAGCGTTTGGAGAGCCCCCGATGTGCCTAAACACAGAAAAAAAACCGACAAATAACCCCATTTTGGAAACCACTCTTCTCAAGGATTTTATCCAGGGGTCTATTGAGTATTTTTATCCCACAGGTACAATACAGAATTTGATAACATTAGGTTGTCATATTGAATACGTCGTCATTAGTTTTGAGCGCAAGTGCTCGCTACTCCAGTATCGCGGGTGCTCTAGCCCCTGCCCCGCATGTTTATTGTCTGTTAGAAACCCAGAAAAAAACATATGGGGATCCGTGATACTCCATGCAAGCCGAGCACCCGATGCAAACTTGAGTAGCGAGCGAGGAGAAAGAAATGAATTTTAAAACAAACTTTTTTTTTGTGATCGCCGGTATTTGGTGAATAACGACAATCATGTGACAAGGGGCCATAAAAACTGGCCCTGATCATGTTCTTCAGGGCCTCTGCTACCCACTGTAGCTGAGACTCTGGAGATTTTCTGACACTGGGGGCGCTATACCATTATTTCTCTGCTGAGGAATAAGTACCCTTAACTGCTGCCATTAAAAGATGTATTGGCGGTCATTAAGTGGTTAAAAGGAAAATGTCAAGAAAATCCTTTCCTAAGAATAGTACTACAAAATCAGATCAGCTTCTGGACATCTGGACACACACAGATGTTTGTGATCTAATGAATACTCAAACTCTGGGAAAGAAGAGATATGTTCTCACATTTATTGATGATTATTCAAGATACAATTGGCATGGAAAGTATTCAGACCCCTTTAAATTTTTCACTCTTTGTTTCATTGCAGCCATTTGGTAAATTCAAAAAAGTTCATTTTTTTCTAATTAATATACACTCTGCACCACATCTTGAGTGAAAGAAACCAGAGATGTATACATTTTTGCAAATTTATTAAAAAAGAAAAACTGAAATATCACATAGTCATAAGTATTCAGACCCTTTGCTCAGTATTGAGTAGAAGCACCCTTTTGAGCTAGTACAGCCATGAGTCTTCTTGGGAGTGATGCAACAAGTTTTTCACACCTGGATTTGGGGATCCTCTGCCATTCTCACTTGCAGATCCTCTCCAGTTCCATCAGGTTGGATGGTGAACGTTGGTGGACAGCCATTTTCAGGTCTTTCCAGATATGTTCAATTGGGTTTAGGTCAGGGCTCTGGCTGGGCCAGTCAAGAATGGTCAGAGTTATTCTGAAGCCACTTTTAGCTGTGTGCTTAGGGTCATTGTCTTGTTGGAAGGTGAACCTTCAGCCAAGTCTGAGGCCCAGAGCACTCTGGAAGAGGTTTTCATCCAGGATATCTCTGTACTTGGCTGCATTCATGTTTACTTCAATTGCAACCAGTCATTCTGTCGCTGCAGCTGAAAAACACCCCCATAGCATGATGCTGCCACCACCATGTTTCACTGTTGGTATTGTATTGGGCAGGTGATGAGTAGTGCCTGGATTTCTCCACACATACTGCTTAGAATTATCACCAAAAAGTTCTATCTTCGTCTCATCAGACCAGAGAATCTCATTTTTCATAGTCTGGGAATCCTTCATGTTTTTTTTTTTTTAGCAAACTCTATGCAGGCTTTCATATGTCTTGCACTGAGGAGAGGCTTTTGTCGGGCACTCTGCCATAAAGGCCCAACTGGTGGAGGGCTGCAGTGAAAGTTGACTTTGTGGAACTTTCTCCCATCTCCCTACTGCATCTGTGGAGCTCAGCCACAATGATCTTGGGGTTCTTCTTTACCTCTCTCACCAAGGCTCTTCTACCACGATTGCTCAGTTTGGCTGGATGGCTTGGTCTAGGAAGACTTCTGGTGGTCCCAAACTTCTTCCATTTAAGGATTATGGAGGCCACTGTGCTCTTAGGAACCGTGAGTACTGCAGAAATTCTTTTGTAATCTTGACCAGATCTGAACCTTGCCACAATTCTGTCTCTGAGCTCCTTGGCCAGTTCCTTTGACCTCATGATTCTCATTTGGACTGACATGCACTGTGCGCTGTGAGGTCTTATATAGACAGGTGTGTGCCTTTACAATCAAGTCCTATCAGTTTAATTAAACACAGCTGGACTTCAATGAAGTAGAACCATCTCAAAGAAGATCACAAGGAAATGGACGGCATGTGACTTACTGTATTTATTAGTGTCTGAGCAAATGGTCTGAGTACTTATGACCAATGACCATGTGATATTTCAGTTTTTCTTCTTTAATACATTTGCAAAAATTTCTAGATTTGTTTTTTTCAGTCAAGATGGGGTGCAGAGTGTACATTAATGAGAAAAAATGAACTTTTTTGTTTTTACCATATGGCTGCAATGAAACAAAGAGTGAAAAATAAAAATTTAAAGGGATCTGAATACTTTCCGTACCCACTGTATATCGCATCAGATGTGTTGTTGCCATTTCTAGGCCCAAAAACTAATTTTTCAAGGCCACTTTGTGCTTTCTAGTACTGTTGCAAATAAATAAATCTATTATTCCGTTATCTCTTTGTGAGTAGTGTTTAGAAAAAACCACATAAAAAAATGAGGAGAACATCAAATAGGAGACGTGGAAGTGGCCGTGGGGTGGAAGATGATGCGGGGGACGGTGAGGTTGCAGACCCAAATGGAGCAGGGGCCATCCTAGTGACGTGAGCAGTTTGGAGGCAGAGGAGGTGGCCGCTCTACCAGAGCAGCACAGCAAAACAAGGAGCAGAGTGCAAAAGCACAGAGGGCGGCCTCTAGCCAATATGTTAGCTGCTACTGCCCACCACGCATTTCATCAGGGAATGTGCTGCCAACAAGCAACAGGTGGTTTGCACACTGTGCTGTCAGACCCTGAAGTGAGGCTTAAATGTTCTGAATTTGAGCTCCACCTGTACAATGAGGCACATGACTTCCCAGCATGAAATGCACTGGAGTATACACCTTACAAAGCATGACAGATCTGAGGCTTCTGGTGCTCCCTCTTCTGCTGTGGTCTTGGCCTCTTCCTCCCACTCACGATCAACAGGGCCACCTGCCTCCCTGTAAACAGAGAATGTGAAAGCATCACCACCACCAGTGTCACCAAGCATCTCTACACCATGTCATAGAAATGTTGAACTTTCCATACCCCAAATCCTAGGAAAAGGAAATACCCTCCTAACCACCCACAAGCCATGTTCCTGAATGACAGCATTTACAAATTATTGGCCTTTAAAATTCTGCCATTCTGGCTGGTGGAGATGGACAATTTTTAAAAAAAAAACTCATGGCGATGGATGTCCTGCAGTACGTTGTTCCCAGCCATCTCTACTTTTCCAGGCAGACCATCCATGCTGTGCGCAAAGATGTTGCAGAACAATACATATGTGCACTGCACAATGCCATCGGGGCAAGGTCCACATAACCACCAATACGTGGACTAGTAAGCACGGCCAGGGACGTTACATCTCCCTACCTGTCCACTGGGCGAAAGGTGTTTTAGCTCATGTCCTACCACCTAATATTGCTGTATTTCTTTATGTCCAGGTTGCCTCCTACTTCTACACTGCTTTCTCCACTACCTCCTCATTCATTCACAGGGAGACCTGCACCACTACTTGAGCACAGCCCGGGGGAAATGACAGCAGGCAGTTCTTAAGCTCCTCTGTTGGGGGACAAATTCCACAAAGTGCAGCAATTGTGGACTGGGAACAAACAGCAGACAGATGAGTGGTTGGTGTCTGTAAACATCAAGCAAGCCAGGTGGTGTGCGATAACTGGCAAAATTTCGTAGAAGCTCTGGTACTAGCTGGTTTGATGCTTTTCCCGTGTGTGGTGCATGTGCTATACTTGCTGGTGCAAAGCTTCCTGAAAAACTACCCACAGATGTCGGAGCTGCTGCTGAAAGTGCAGGCAGTGTATGTTCTCTTTAGTCATTCTCACCCTTCTGCTGCTCACTTGTCTGCGCTGCAACATCACTTTTGCCTTCCCTCTCACTGGTTGATATGTCACATACCAACAATGTAGAACTCCACCTTGCATATGATGGAGAAACTGTGCAAGCAGCAGCAGGCAATAGTGGAGTTTCAGATGCAGTACGCACAGCTGAGTCTCTCTGCAGAACAACACCATTTTACCACCAATGACTTGGTCTTCCATGCAGGATGTATGTGCAATGTTGCATTGGTTTGAATATTCCACCAATATGGCCTGCGCTGATGACGCCATCATCAGCATTGCTATACCACTTATATGCCTGCTGGAATAAACAAATCAGGCCATGATGGATGAAATGGTGGCACAGGAGGAAGAGGAGCATGAGGAGAAGCAGAGCCAATTCACACCATTATCAGGCCTGTCATCCACATATGGCTCTGAGGGTGGGTTAGTGCCCCAACTTCGACCAGGTACTCAACTGTACAGCCAGGGGACAGTTTGGGAGGATGTTTATGATAAAGAGGAGGAGGCCAGGAAAAAGAAACAACTATGTTCTCAGTAGGGTGGCATTCAGATGAATCATGGGCATCACTGGAGTGTGACTGGGGGATACAGAGTACCCAAATGATATACCTGCCACCAAGAACAGCTTGTCGTCGCATCTGAGCAGCCTAGCACGCATGAGCCAATACATGTTGCAATGCCTGCGCAATAACCGTATTGTTACCAGTGCAGATTACAGGGTGGCCACCCTGTTGGATTCCCATTCCAAGGGCAACACACTATCAAATGCATGAATACAAGCACACTCTGCTAGAAAGACTAATAATGGCTTTCCCACCTGACAGCAGGTGCTCAGTGGAATAGCAAAGCAGAGGTGGAGAAAGAAAGTCACCAACACAACTGGCGCACCACCAGCACCTCGGAAAGCAGTGTTAGCATGGCCAAAATGTGGCAAAACTTTATGAGCATGCCATTGCATCTCTTCTATCCATAGCGGCACATCCACCTCTTTCTTGTTTAGATCTCATATTGAAAAGTAAGCTACCTGTGCCAAATAGATAATGGTGGCGTGGAGAGATCCAGCGTTTATATATATATATATATATATATATATATATATATATATTCAGAATGATTGCAATGTTCTGGTAATAAAATATAAATGATAAAAGAATGAGATCTAAACAACTTATCTTCACTTACACCTCTCACTGATCACCTTGTTATTTTACTTATGATAACAATCCTCTTCATATATTTTCTCTGTTACATTATAACAGTTGTCAGACCAGCATATCTTGTTTTCCATATTGTCTTCTCTTTCTACAGCAGTCGGGTAGGTATCATATTCCAGTTACCTTCTTGTCTCTCATGTCACTATGCTTTTTGATTGTGCCATGCACGACATGATGATACTATAACTTACTGTATTATTTGTTATTATATTATCTTTTATATATTGTTTATTGGAGTTTGTGTAAATGTCAGTATTATTCTACTGTATGTTGTACTATACAGGGACTTATATTGTATTATTTACTTTTTTCATTATGTAGCAGACTGACGAAGGTCTATGTTAGACCGAAACATTTACAGACTGCAATATAACATTTCTCTTAACCCCTTCACCCCCAAGGGTGGTTTGCACGTTCATGACCAGGCCAATTTTTACAATTCTGACCACTGTCCCTTTATGAGGTAATAACTCTGGAACGCTTCCATGGATCCCGGTGATTCTGACATTGTTTTCTAATGACATATTGTACTTCATGATAGTGGTAAAATTTCATTCAAATAACTTGCATTTATTTGTGAAAAAAATGGAAATTTGGCGAAAATTTTGAAAATTTCGCAATTTTCCAACTTTGAATTTTTATGCCCTTAAATCACAGAGATACGGCACACAAAAAACTTGATAAGTAACATTTCCCACATGTTTACTTTACATCAGCACAGTTTTGGAACCAAAATTTTCTTTTGTTAGGAAGTTATAAGGGTTAAAAATTGACCAGCGATTTCTCATTTTTGCAACACCATTTTATTTTTACGGACCACATCACATTTGAATCCACTTTGAGGGGTATATATGATGGAAAATACCCAAAAGTGACACCATTCTAAAAACTGCACCCCTTAATGTGCTCAATACCACATTCAAGAAGTTTATTAACCCTTTAGGTGCATCACAGGAATTTTTTGAATATTTAAAAAAAAAATGAACATCTAACTTTTTTTCACAAAAAAAATACTTCAGGTTCAATATTTTTTATTTTACCAAGGATAACAGGAGAAATTGGACTGCAAAAGTTATTGTTCAATTTGTCCTGAGTATGCTTATACCTGATATGTGGGGGGAACCACTGTTTCGGCGCATGGCAGAGCTCAAAAGGGAAGGAGCGCCGTTTGACTTTTTCAATGCAAAATTGGCTGGAATTCAGATCGGACGCCATGTCACATTTGGAGAGCCCCTGATGTACCTAAACAGTGGAAACCCCCCACAAGTGACCTCATTTTGGAAACTAGACCCCCCAAGGAACTTATCTAGATATGTGGTGAGAACTTTGAACCCACAAGGGCTTCACAGAAGTTTATAACGTACAGTGGTACAATTAAAAAATCATATATTTTCCACAAAAATGATCTTTTCACCCCCAATTCTTATTTTTCCAAGGGTAACAGGACCCTAAAAGTTATTGTGTGATTTGTCCTGAGTATGCTGATACCCCACATGTGGGGGTAAACCACTATTTGGGCGCATGGCAGAGCTCGGAAGGGAAGCAGCGCCATTTGACGTTTTTGGCTGGAATTGAGATCGGACACCATGTCGCGATTGGAAAACCCCTGATGTACCAAAACAGTGGAAACCCCCCACAAATGGCACCATTTTGGAAACTAGACCCCCCCAAGGAACTTATCTAGATGTGTGGCGAGCACTTTGAACCCCCCAGTGCTTCACAGAAGTTTATAACGCCCGGGCGTGAAAATAAAAAAATCATTTTTTTCCACAAAAATGATATTTTTGCCCCCAATTTTTTATTTTCCTAAGGGTAACAGGAGAAATTGGACCCCAAAAGTTGTTTTGCAATTTGTCCTGAGTAGGCTGATACCCTATATGTGGGGGTAAAACACTGTTTGGGCGCATGGCAGAGCTTGGAAGGGAAGGAGCACCATTTGACTTTTTCAACTCAGAATTGGCTGGAATTGAGATCAGACGCCATGTTGCATTTGGAGAGCACCTGATGTGCTCAAACAATGGAAACCCCCAATTCTAACTCTAACCCTAACCCCAACACACCCCTACCCCTAATCTCAGCCCTAACCCTAGCCCTAGCCCTAACCCTAGCCCTGGCCCTAACCCTAGCCCTAACCCTAACCCTAATGGGAAAATGGAAATAAATACATTTTTTTAATTTTATTATTTTTCCCTAACTAAGGGGGTGATAACTGGGGGTTTGATTTACTATTTATGGTGGTTTTTATGTTTGGCAGCTGTCACACGCTAAAAGACGCTTTTTATTGTAAAAATAGTTTTTGCATCACCACATATGGAGAGCTATAATTTTTCCGTATTTTGACCCACCGAGTCATCTGAGGTCTTATTTTTTGCGGGACGAGTTGACGTTTTTATTGGTACCATTTTCGGGCACGTGACTTTTTTTATCGCTTTTTATTCCGATTTTTGGGACGCAGAATGAACAAAAACCAGCGTTTCATGAGTTTCTTTTGGGGGGGTGCGTTTACACTGTTCCACGTGCGGTAAAATTGATAATGCGGTTTTATTCTTCGGGTCAGTACGGTTACAGTGATACCTCATTTAGGTAGTTTTTTTATGTTTTGTCGGTTTTATGCAATGAAAACTTTTATATAAAAAATAATTATTTTTGCATCGCTTTATTCTGCGAGCTATAACTTTTTTATTTTTTCGGTGATGACGCTGTGTGGCAGCTCGTTTTTTGCGGGACAAGATGACATTTTCAGCGGTACCATGGATATTTATATGCGTCTTTTTGATCGTGCCTTATTGCACTTTTTGTTTGGCGGTATGATAAATCATTATTCTTTGCATCGTTTTTTTATTTTTAAAGGGGTTCGCTAAAGGGGTTAACCGATGGGACAGTTTTATAGGGCAGGTCGTTATGGACGCGGCGATACTAAATATGTGTACTTTTATTGTTTTTTTTTTTATTTCCAAAAATTGGATTTATTGGGGGAATTTTTTTTTTTTATTATTTATTTGGCGATTTTTTTAAAATTATTTTAACACTTTTTTTTTAACTTTATTACATAGTCCCAGGTGGGACATCACTGTCCTGTGACAGATCGCTGATCTGTCACATCACAGATCACTGTGACAGATCAGCTATCTGTCACAGGCACTGCTGCAGACTTCCTCATGCCTGCGCTTTGCAGGCACTGAGGAAGTCAGCTCCCTGCAGGCCCCCGTCGCCATCTTGAATTCGCTGCACATTGCGCTGCCGTGGGGGGCTCAAGGAAGCACGGAGGGAGCCCCCCTCCCTGCCGATGCTTCCCTTTAACCCCCGGTACACCGCGATCATGTTTGATCGCGGTGTGCAAGGGGTTAACGTGTCGGAGGCAGTCCGTGACCGCCCCTGACACATTGTGCCGGGTGTCAGCTGTGATAATCAGCTGATACCCGGCCGCGATCAGCAGCGCTCACCACGTGGGCGCTGCTGATCGCACTAGACGTACTATCCCGTCCATGGACATAGGGGCCCGGGTCCCATGGATGGGATAGTACGTCTGATGTCAGAAAGGGGTTAATGATACCCTCAAGTTGAGTGCCAAGTTTTCTTATATCACATTGGATTGGTAACCTACTTGTGCACCTTCACAGTAGTGCCACTGTATACTTCACAGTATTGAACCAGTAACTCACACCAAGAACTTTTTTAGACATTGCCAACTTTGCTGCAGTAGAGGTACAAACAGTATTAAGACTCAAGAAAAGGTTTATTCTCAGGCTGAATTCCAATATTAAGCACAACACACTGCAGCAGTTGAAAAGATCATTCGGATGTACAGAGTATGAACATCAGATAATCATGGCTGACTTAAAGGGGTACACCTGTGAGATAAAAAAAAATTTGTACTGTCCCTGCCCTTATAAACTATAAAGATGAGATGCCCTGTGCCGTCCAATTTTCTTTATAACTTTTGTAGTTCAGTGTGAGAGGAGCTGCTCCTCACTGCTCTGCCCTCCAATCTGGGACATCACACACCTGTGTGAAGCTCCCCGCTGTGAGTAACATCCCCTTTTCCCAGACTGGCTGTTACTCACAGAAGGGAGCTGCACACTGCTCAGTGACTTAAGGTCCTAGACGGGAGGGTTGAGCCGTGAGGAACAGCTCCTGTCAGATTACAAGTGTTCTAAAGATAATAGTAGTGCACTTGGTATAGATGATTATAGTGTATGATGGCAGGGACAGTATGACTTTTTTTTATCGCCCCAGAGTACCCCTTTAATACTATATGAGGAAGATGGGAGGGGTTGGTTACATCGGTGGTGGATTACAGAGAAACAAATAGGACAAGCTTCAAAAAAATAGTTTTTTATATATATTTTTTTGCCCATATCTGCCCAGTGAAATATAATGTACCACAATCACACAAAGCTTCACATTTTCTAATTCAAGAAGTGTCTAATAAATTTACTTGTTACACTTTTCACCCTTTGACCAAGTTGATATTTGCCCACATCGTTATGACTCATACGTGATTTTGTGGGATGCTTCAGTGTTTTTAATATTTCTAAGTACATTATCTGAGCAGCATAGCAACTAAATTGATCTTATCTTTATCACTTTCAATAATGATGGATACATTTTTGAAGGATACAGAACTTTCTAATCTATCTCTTTCAAAGTTGCTCTATTATTATATGTGAATAGCTTCTTTCATCATTGCAATTTTTAGTTATTTTTGCAAAAAAGTTGGATCTGAAAATTGAACCTCCCAAGTGGTTGGCCAAAGGAAGTCATCAGCTAGCCAGATTTTCCTGTATTCTAGACCAAATTCTGAACTCATTCAAATGGTAATTACTATGATTTCTTATCATTTTCGGTCCTGCCACATTTTTTACCCACTTTAGCGTGAAATAACCGAGTTGATTAGCTGAATTGCTGTTTATGGGTTTCTTAGGTCTTGGAAGTCACCTTGAAGCTAAAAGATTAAGAATTTGTCCGTGGTTTCCCTGGATAAAACCTGCTGCAATGCAACTATAGTGCATTCGCAGGCACTTTGTAATGATTCGATGTCCTAAGCTCCTGCTCTAAGACTTCTATCTCTCTAATGCCGTCTGGCCCTCTTTCATATGCAGTAGGAATTGTAACGCCATTATCATGTCTCATCAAAATGGATGGTATGTCAATGTCATAGTTAGATTTAATATGTCTTTATGATCTCGGAGAGAAACAAATCACAATTAATTCTTAGTAATAAAAAAACATTTTTTTTACTTTGTCCTGTTTAATTTAGCAAAAAATAAAGTGTTCTTAGACATATATTACATACAGGTTACTATGTTCCTTTAGAAAAGGCTAAAGGGTGGCTTCCCTTTTTTTATTCACTGCGTCAGTTTAATTGTATAAGAAATTGTTTCATCCAAAAACTTTTGGTTTTTAATTTTCATCCTTGCGTAACGTCCATGTGTGATCCGTTTTCCTACATCTACACTAAAACCTGTACATAATCAAACACAGTCTCCCAATTGTACCAGTAGAAATCAGATGCCACTCGGATGGTCCGTGTAGGAATTTTTTTTTCACGCAGCCATAGGCTAAAATGGGTGAATTTAATTTGAGAATCGGAAGAAAGTAGTGTATGCTGCAATTTCTTTCTTTCGGAGTGGGAAAACAATCGTTCATCTGAGCAGCTGTATTGGATTACAAGGGTTAGTGTGCTGTCCGTGTGCTATGCCGATCAGTACTGTTTGGCGTATATGTCCTCTATATAATATGGCTGGATTCTGCCCTCTGAGGAGCGGGCTCTGTTTCTGAGCCTGCTCAAAAATCCCTGACATGCTTCATGGAAGCAGTAGGAATAACAGAGAACTGCACAATACAAATTTCAAAGATGCTCCTGGGAATTTTTTGGGAAATTAAACATTTTTTTTAAATTAACATGTCGCAGAAGATGACATATACATGACATTTTAAGGCTCAAATTTAAAAACAAATGTCTCACATCAGCAAATAAAATTTCTGTAAAAGAAGAATAACGATACAGTCACACATCCGTTTCCATTTTTACATCTATCAAAAATGGATTGTATTTTTCTTCGCATTCATTTGGCATACATTTTATTTTGCCATTAATTTTATAAATCGAAAGAGGTAAACTAGCTGAACTTTTATACATTATTATTTTATAGCACCATTGATTCCTTAGTGCTGTACATGAGAAGAGGTTCCATACAAAATTCAAATATAAATTATAGTGAACAAACTAACAATGACAGACTGGTACAGAGGGGAGAGGGCCCTGCCCTTGCGGGCTTACAGTCTACAGGATAATGGGTACAAAGGCAGTAGGTTGGGGGTTGCGACAGCTTCGGTGGTGAAGGGGTGACAGAGGGGTCAGTGCAGGCTGTAAGCTTTCTTGAAGTGACGGGTTTTCAAGTTGCAAACAAGGAAAAGGAACAGCATCCGGTCCAGGTGAAAAATTGTATCAAAAATTTATTCTGCCAGTACAAAATATGATATACTTGAAAAAGGCCACAATGTGGCCAAAACGTTGTATTTTGTACTGGCAGAATAAATTTTTGATACAATTTTTCACCTGGACCGTGTGCTGTTCCTTTTCCTTGTTTGGACTACTGTTCATTTGGGTCCATGAACCTTTGAACTGGCATCCACCCCTCCGTTGTGCTGTCAGCTGCTCTTTGCGGGTTTTCAAGTTGCGTCTGAAAGTTCGAGAGTGGTGGATAAACAGTCATGTTGTAGCACAGAATTCCAAAGGATGGAGGATACTTGTAAAAGTGTTTGAGGCGATTGGGTGAGGGGGTGAGGAAGATATGAGTGTGGAGAAAATAAGGAGGCCTTGCAAAGACTGGAGGATACCTATTGGAATATATATATACACAACTCTGGCAAAAATTAAGAGACCACTGCAAAGTTTCCAGTTTGTCTGATTTTTCTCTTTATAGGTATATTTTTGAGTAAAATGTAAATTGCTCTTTTATTCTATAAACTACTGACAACATGTCTTCAAATTTCCAAGCACTAAGTTTTGTATTTGTTTACAGAAAATGAGAAATGGTCAAATTAACAAAAAAGTGCAGTGCTTGCAGACCTCAAATAATGCTAAGAAAACAAGTTCATAATCATTTACAAACAATCCTAATGTTTTAACTCAGGAAGAGTTCAGAAATCAATATTTTGTAGAATAACCTTGATTTTTATTCACAGCTTTCGTGTGTCTTGTTATGCTTTCCACCAGTCTATCACACTGCTTTTGAGTGACCTTATGCAACTCCTGGTACAAAAATTTAAGCAGTTCTTCTTTGTTTTATGGCTTGTGACTATCCATCTTCCTCTTGATTACATTCCAGAGGTTTTCAATGGGGTTCAGGTCTGGAGATTGGGCTGGCCATTACAGGGATTTGGTGTGGTGGCCCTTCATCCACACATTGATTGACCTAGCTGTGTGGCATGGCGCATTGTCCTCCTGGAAAACCAGCCCTCTGAGTTGGGGAACATTGCCTAAGCAGAAAGAATCAACTGTTTTTCCAGGATAACTTTGTATGCGGCTTGATTCATACGTCCTTTGCAAAGATTAACCTGTCCAATTCCAGCATTGATGAAGCATCCCCAGATCATCATCGATCCTCCACCAAATTTTCACAGTGGCTGCAAGACACTGTGGCTTGTATGCCTCCCCAAGTCTCCATCTAACAATTAGATGACCAGTTGTTGGGCAAAGCTGAAAATTAGAATCATCAGAGAAGATTACCTTACTCCAGTTCTCTATGGTCCAATCCTTATGGTCTTTGGCAAACTTCATCCTGGCTCTCCTTTGCTTCTCATTGAAGAAAGACTATTTTCTAGCTTTTCATGACTTGAGCCCTACCTCTAGGAGCCTGTTATGAACTGTTCTTGCTGTTCACTTCATCCCAGCTTCCATTTGCCTTTCCTTTTGTAGGTCACTTGATGTCATCCTGCAGTTGCTGAGTGACATTTGAATAAGATAACGGTCATCCTGGTCAGTGGAGAGTTGTTTTCACCCTCTGCCGGTCTGTAGCTTTGTTGTTCCCACTGTCTGCTGCTTGACCTTGTTGTAATGGACTGCTGTATTAGCAATTTTAAGGATGGAGGCAACATGATGCTCACTGTATCCCTATGCTGGTAAAGCCAGAATTGAGCCCTTCTTTTCCTCACTCAAGACTTTTCTTTTTAACTCCTTTGGCATGGTTAAAAGTTAGTTTTTTTTTATTCCTATTACTTTTGGGATATTACTAGCACTTGTTTTTCCATCCAGCTTGTCATATTGAAAGAGGATTGTGAACAGCACAGCAGGGTTTTTATACTTTCCTTCATTAAATAAGATTTGGTTCAGGTGATCACCTAATCAGAAGCACATTAAGTAGAATGGGGCAGATTGCTGTACACGATGGTGCAGATTGCTGGACACGATGGGGGCAGAATGCTGGATCCGATGGGGGCAGAATGCTGGACATGATGGGGGCAGATTGCTGGACATGATGGGGGCAGAATGCTGGACACGATGGGGGCAGAATGCTGGACATGATGGGGGCAGATTGCTGGACACGATGGGGGCAGAATGCTGGACACGATGGGGGCCGAATGCTGGGCACGATGGGGCAGATTGCTTGACACGATGGGGGCAGAATGCTGGACACGATGGGGGCAGAATGCTGGACACGATAGGGGCAGATTGCTGGTCACGATGGGGTAGATTGCTGGTCATGATGGGGGCAGAATGCTGGGCATGATGGGGCAGATTGCTGGACACGATGGGGCAGATTGCTGGGCACGAAGGGGCAGATTGCTGGAGACGATGGGGGCAGATTGCTGGACATGATGGGGCAGATTGCTGGGCACGATGGGGCAGATTGCTGGAGACGATGGGGGCAGATTGCTGGACACGATGGGGCAGATTACTGGGCACGATGGGGCAGATTGCTGGAGATGATGGGGGCAGATTGCTGGACATGATGGGGCAGATTGCTGGGCACGATGGGGCAGATTGCTGGAGACGATGGGGTCAGATTGCTGGAGACGATGGGGGCAGAATGCTGGACACGATGGGGCAGAATGCTAGACACGATAGGGGCAGAATGTGACACTGAGACACAGGAGGGGGCTGAATGGACACGGGGCAGAATGTGACTGTGAGACACAGGAAGGGGCAGAATGAGATACGGGCATGATTGGAGACACAGGGGGCAGAATGCTGGACACGATGGGGGCAGAATGCTGGACACCATGGGGGCAGATTGCTGGTCACGATGGGGCAGATTGCTGGTCATGATGGGGGCAGAATGCTGGGCACGATGGGGCAGATTGCTGGACACGATGGGGGCAGATTGCTGGGCACGATGGGGCAGATTGCTGGGCATGATGGGGCAGATTGCTGGAGACGATGGGGGCAGATTGCTGGACACGATGGGGCAGATTGCTGGGCACGATGGGGCAGATTGCTGGAGACGATGGGGCAGATTGCTGGAGACAATGGGGGCAGAATGCTGGACACGATGGGGCAGAATGCTGGACACGATAGGGGCAGAATGTGACAGTGAGACACAGGAGGGGGCTGAATGGACACGGGGGCAGAATGTGACTGTGAGACACAGGAAGGGGCAGAATTAGATACGGGGCATGATTGGAGACACAGGGGGCAGGATCAAAGACATAGGGGCATGACTGGAGACACTGGGGGCAGGATTGGAGACAGATCATGCAGGATCATGGGGCAGGATGGATACGGTGGAGACAGATAAGGCAGGATGGGGAGATCATATTGGGCAGAATGGATACTTATGAGGGCGGGATGGGAGAACGGATGGCTGAAGCCAGGAATGAGACACACGGGGGCTAGGATGGGGGATATTATTACCACGGGGTCTAATTAAGGGATATTATTACTGCAGTGATGTATTTATTTTATTTTTTGAGTATACTGTTTTAAATGGGGGGAGGGTGGTCCTGTTACTGTGTAGAGTGACACTATGTTGCCTTTTTTTCTTCATGTGATGTAATGTAGAAGTTGGGAAAATTAAGTAGTATGCTCTGCAAGCGGAGCTCTAGGTAACTGTGTTATTTCCTGCAGAGACGAGCCCTGGCTGGAAGACGTGATGGCGGTCTGTGCTGGATGAAAGATGAAAAGCAAAGATGAAGGACTTCACCTAGAGATGTCACTGGTGAGTTAGTGTGTCACCTATACACTGACACTATACACTGTATAGAGCCCTTGTGTATAATGTCATTGATCACTGTAGTACCTGTACACAGACACTGCATATACTAAGTACAGATCTCCAGTGTATAATGGCACTTATGGTGATAGTATCGTGTGTTTTTTTTTATTACTGATCAGTATTGTAGTATTCAGTCATTGTGGTGGTAATATGTGGTCTGGTCATCGTGCAGTGCTGTTCCTTGTATGTGATATTATTCGGTCACTGTGGTGGTAATATGTGGTCTGGTCATGGTCTGGCGGTATTTGTTCCTTGTGTGTGGTATTATAGGTCACTATGTGGTCTGGACATGGTGCGGTGGTATTTTTCCCTTGTATGTGATATTATCGGTCATTTTAAAAATTAAAAAATAGAAAAAAAAACTAAATTGTATCACATATTGTAACAAATATTTAATAGGTTACAGTAGAATAGAGCTCTGCCAAAAGAGTCTACCCTGTTATGGTGGCGGCTTAAAAAATCTTTTGGCCAAAACAAAAGCTGCCGGCTGAATGTGTGATCTGGTGATGGGAACTGTTAATGTGTGATTGGTGAGAAGTGGAGTTTTCCAAGAGAGAGTGGTGGAACTTTGGACATTTCGAGGGGTGGAGGCGGGGCTGGGGTGGAGCCTGGGCGGAGTCTCAAGGGGGCCCCAAAAATTTTACCAGTATGGGGCCCTGAAATTCCTATTGGCAGCCCTGCTGCCTAGTGCCTAGCTGTCTGTGTCTGTCTCCCTACAAGCCCAGGCAGGCACCCGATAACCCCCCCCCCTCCCTGAAGTGAAACAGCCAGCAGAAAATAATCATTCACAGTGACCGGCAGCAGCTCAGCCAGCAGGGCGCCGCGCACGGAGATAATGTAAGTGAGTGACGTCAGACTCACTCCTATAACTCACTTGCCTGCTCCTGAGCTCCTCTGCTTCTGTGACTGGCCGAGGAACGCCCCCACGCTCTCACACAGGAAGGATAGTGAGAGATGGATGCTGCCTGATCGCTGCTGTTTGGATCCAGGGTCTTTGCTGCTATATCAATGACTGATCAATCCGTGCCTGGCCCGGATTGAGGTATTCTGTATTGCGGTATTTTGTGGCATGATCTGTGGTGCTTAGCCTGATGTTTTTTCTTGTAATATCAGGGGGCTGTTTGCTGGCAGTATCTGTGGTGCTTAGCTTAGCCTGCTGTTTTTTTGTGTAATATGGGGGAGGGTTGTGGCACTGGCAATATCTGGGGTACTTGGCCTGCTGGCTTTGTGTGTAATATTGGGGGGGGGGAGTTTGGGGGCAATATCTGGAGTGCTTACCCTGCTGTTTGTGTTTGTTATATTGGGGGGAAGGGGATTTTGTGGTAATATCTGTGGTGCATAGCCTGTTGTTTTTTTGTGCAATATTGGGGGGGGTTGAACTTGTGGCAATATCTGGGGTGCTTAGCCTGCTGTCTTTGTGTGTAATATTGGGGGGTTGTTTGGTGGCAGTATCTGTGGTGCTTAGCCTGCTGTCTTTGTGCGTAATATCGGGGGGTGGGGGGTGTTTGAAGGCAATATCTGGGGTGCTTACCCTACTGTTTGTGTTTGTTATATTATATCGGGGCGGGGGGAAGGATCTTGTGGTAATATCTGTGGTGCTTAGCCTTCTGTTTGTTTGTGTGTGTGTAATATCGGTGGGGTGGCGGTTGGTGGTAATATCTGGGGTACTTAGCCTGTGTTTGTGTGTGTGTGTATTATCGATGTTCAGGGGGGGGAGCTTTTTCGATGTTCGCCCTGTTGGCAAAATTCCCTACAAGCTGCCCTGGAAATCAAGGTCCTAGAGTCTGGAGGAAGAGAGGAGAGGCCACAATCCAAGCTGCTTGAGGTCTAGTGTGAAGTTTCCACAATCAGTGATGGTTTGGGGAGCCATGTCATCTGCTGGTGTAGGTCCACTACGTTTTATCAAGACCAAAGTCAGTGCAGCCGTCTGCCAGGAAATTTTAGAGCACTTCATGCTTCCCTCTGCCGACAAGCTTTTTGGAGATGGAAATTTCATTCTCTAGTAGGACTTGGCTCCTGTCCACACTGACAAAAGTACCAATACCTGGTTTACAAACAACAGTATCACTGCTTGATTGGCCAGCAAACTCACCTGACCTCAACCCCATAGAGAATCTATAAGGGTATTGTCAAGAGGAAGATGAGAGACACCAGACCCAGCAATGCAGATGAGCTGAAGGCTGCTATCAAAGCAACCTGGGCTTCCATAACCCCTCAGCAGTGCCACAGGCTGATCGCCTCCATGCCACGCCGCATTGATGCAGTGATTGATGCAAAAGGAGCCCGACAAAGTATTGAGTGCATTTACTGGACATACATTTCAGTAGGCCAACATTTTGGATTTTAAAATTATTTTTCAAGCTGGTGTTATAAAGTATTCTAATTTACCGAGATAATGACTTTTGGGGTTTTCATTGGCTGTAAGCCATAATCATCAACATTAACAGAAATAAACACTGGAAATAGATCACTCTGTAATGACTCTATCTAATATATGGGTTTCACTTTTTGGATTGAAGAACTGAAATAAATTAACTTTTCGATGATATTCTAATTTTTTGAGAAGAACCTGTATATAGCTATATAGAACACTGTACACTATACAGAACCATTTCCTTTGCCCTCACTTCTGGCCATGATGTTGTGTTGCACAAGTTCTACTTTTCTCATCTACATCCTTTTAGATATGGTAGTTACAGTGGCATTTAAAAGTTTAGGCACCTGTGGTTAAAATTACTGTTATTATAAACAGTTAAGCAACTTGAAGAAAAAATGATCACTAAAAGACCTAAAGTTACAGATGACATATTTCCTTTGCATTTTAGGCAAAAAAAAATATTTTTTCTTCTTTTATATTTTAAAAATCACAAAAAAGAAAATAGGCAGATGCAAAAGTTTGGGCATCCTTGGGGATATGTGTACTCAGATAACTTTGACCAAGGTTTCTGACCTCAATTTTCCTGCTAGGGTTAAAGCTTGTTCATTATGACTGTCTGGCTGCAAAAAGTGTTTACAAGCCGTGATACTTGCAACTAACCATGCGGGGAACTAACCATGCAGGGTACCCAAACTTTTGCATCGGTGCAGTTTTCTTTTTGCAATTTTTAAAATATAAAAGATGAAAATATATATAAACAGTATTTTCCGGACTATAAGATTCACTTTTTTCTACCAAAATTTTGGAGGAAAATGGGGGGTGCATCTTATAGTCTGAATGTACCTGCTGTGGCTGTGGATGGGGGGGAGCAGCAGCAGCGGAGGAGCGGGTCACAGGAGGCAGGAGCCGGTGGGTGCTGCTAACACTTGTGCCCTCTGTTAAAGAGAATGAATATTCATTGCTCCCCACGCCCATAGTCCCTCCCACCTCTTTGCCCTGAAGCCAGCACCCACGGGAGTGGAGAGCAGTGAATATACATTCTCTTTAATAGTGTTCACATGTGATCACCCAGCAACTGCAGGAAGACGGTGGCTGCGGTTAGCAGTGTACCTGCTGTTAAAGAGAATGAATATTCACTGCTCCCCACTCCAATAGTCCTGGGCGCAGAGAACAGTTTAAGAAGCGCATGATGTCTCTGCCAGCCACTGCTTAGAAACTGAAATTAGCTGCTGGCATCAGAACAGGTAAGTAGAATAGTTTATTTTTTATGTGTGTATTTTTTTCCTTTTCCTCCTTCA
This sequence comes from Dendrobates tinctorius, assembly GCF_039654945.1. Classification (NCBI taxonomy): domain Eukaryota; kingdom Metazoa; phylum Chordata; class Amphibia; order Anura; family Dendrobatidae; genus Dendrobates; species Dendrobates tinctorius. The sequence goes on along the minus strand of NW_027361986.1, from coordinate 580,684 downwards.
AAACCTAGGTGCGTCTTATGGCACGGTGCGTCTTACATCTTATATTTTGCCTAAAATACAAAGTAAATTTATCATTTTTAACTTTAGGCCTTTTAGTGATTATTTCGTCTTCAACTTGCTGAACTGTTCACAATACCAGTAATTTTGGTCAGGAGTGCCCAAACTTTTACATGTCACTGTATGTTTTTATTATTTATTTTAAGTGGATTTTTTAGTATTGTGTTTGCCCCTGTTTCATTACAGCAACCACATACCCACTTTTATATTTAACAAAGACTTTTTTATCATACTTTATTCCATTGACCTTTTTTGGATCTTTTCTATTGATTTTCATGCTATCCTGTGTTGGTTTGTATCTCTATACAGTGGGGCAAAAAAGTATTTAGTCAGTCAGCAATAGTGCAAGTTCCACCACTTAAAAAGATGAGAGGCGTCTGTAATTTACATCATAGGTAGACCTCAACTATGGGAGACAAACTGAGAAAAAAAAATCCAGAAAATCACATTGTCTGTTTTTTTTTCATTTTATTTGCATATTATGGTGGAAAATAAGTATTTGGTCAGAAACAAGCAATCAAGATTTCTGGCTCTCACAGACCTGTAACTTCTTCTTTAAGAGTCTCCTCTTTCCTCCACTCATTACCTGTAGTAATGGCACCTGTTTAAACTTGTTATCAGTATAAAAAGACACCTGTGCACACCCTCAAACAGTCTGACTCCAAACTCCACTATGGTGAAGACCAAAGAGCTGTCAAAGGACACCAGAAACAAAATTGTAGCCCTGTACCAGGCTGGGAAGACTGAATCTGCAATAGCCAACCAGCTTGGAGTGAAGAAATCAACTGTGGGAGCAATAATTAGAAAATGGAAGACATACAAGACCACTGATAATCTCCCTCGATCTGGTGCTCAACGCAAAATCCCACCACGTGGGGTCAGAATGATCACAAGAACGGTGAGCAAAAATCCCAGAACCACGCGGGGGGACCTAGTGAATGAACTGTAGAGAGCTGGGACCAATGTAACAAGGCCTACCATAAGTAACACACTACGCCACCATGGACTCAGATCCTGCAGTGCCAGACGTGTCCCACTGCTTAAGCCTGTACATGTCCGGGCCCGTCTGAAGTTTGCTAGAGAGCATTTGGATGATCCAGAGGAGTTTTGGGAGAATGTCCTATGGTCTGATGAAACCAAACTGGAACTGTTTGGTAGAAACACAACTTGTCGTGTTTGGAGGAAAAAGAATACTGAGTTGCATCCATCAAACACCATACCTACTGTAAAGCATGGTGGTGGAAACATCATGCTTTGGGGCTGTTTCTCTGCAAAGGGGCCAGGACGACTGATCCGGGTACATGAAAGAATGAATGGGGCCATGTATCGTGAGATTTTGAGTGCAAACCTCCTTCCATCAGCAAGGACATTGAAGATGAAACGTGGCTGGGTCTTTCAACATGACAATGATCCAAAGCACACCGCCAGGGCAACGAAGGAGTGGCTTCGTAAGAAGCATTTCAAGGTCCTGGAGTGGCCTAGCCAGTCTCCAGATCTCAACCCTATAGAAAACCTTTGGAGGGAGTTGAAAGTCCGTGTTGCCAAGCGAAAAGCCAAAAACATCACTGCTCTAGAGGAGATCTGCATGGAGGAATGGGCCAACATACCAACAACAGTGTGTGGCAACCTTGTGAAGACTTACAGAAAATGTTTGACCTCTGTCATTGCCAACAAAGGATATATCACAAAGTATTGAGATGAAATTTTGTTTCTGACCAAATACTTATTTTCCACCATAATATGCAAATAAAATGAAAAAAAAACAGACAATGTGATTTTCTGGATTTTTTTTTCTCAGTTTGTCTCCCATAGTTGAGGTCTACCTATGATGTAAATTACAGACGCCTCTCATCTTTTTAAGTGGTGGAACTTGCACTATTGCTGACTGACTAAATACTTTTTTGCCCCACTGTATATATCCTTGCGGTATACAGTGGGGAAAATAAGTTTATGATGCACTACCGATTTTGCAAGTTTTCCCACCTACAAAGAATGAAGAGGTCTGTCATTTTTATCATAGGTACACTTCAGCTGTGTATATAATCTAAAAAAATTCCAGAAAATCGATTGTTTTATTTTTACATTATTAATTTGAGTTTAATTGCATGAAATAAGTATTTGATACAATAAAAAAACAAACGTTAATATTTGGTAGACCAGGACCTTGAAATGCTTCTTACGGAGCCACTCCTTAGTTGCCATGGCTGTGTGTTTTGGGTCATTGTCATGCAGGAAGACCCAGCCATGACTTATCTTTGATGTTCTTACTGAGGGAAGGAAGTTTTTGGCCAAAATCTCGCAAGACATGACCCCATCCATTTTCCAATACAGTGTAGTCATCCTGTTCCCTTTGCGGGAAAACACCCCCAAAGTATGATGTTTACCCCACCATGCTTCACTGTTGGCATAGTGTACTTGGGGTTGTACTCATCCTTCTTCTTCATCCAAACATGGTGAGTGGAATTAATACCAAAAAGTTATATTTTAGTTTCCTCTGACCACATGACCTTCTCCCATGCTTCGTCTGGATTAACCAGATGGTTATTGACAAACTTCAAACAGACCTGGACATGTGCTGTGTGAGCAGGGGGACCTTGCGTGCCCTGCAGGATTTTTATCCATGACAGCTCAGTGTGTTACTAACGGTAATATTTAAGACTGTGGTCCCAGCTCTATTCAGGGCATTGACCCCATCTGACTGTGTAGTTCTGGGCTGATTCCTGACCTTTCTCAGAATCATCCTTACTCCATGAAGCGAGAACTTGCATGGAGTTCCAGACCGAGGAAGATTGACAGTTATCGTGTGTTTCTTCCATTTTCTAATAATTGTGCCAACAGTTTGCCTTGTCACCAAGCTGCTTGCCTATTGTCCTATAGCCCATCCCAGCCTTGTGTAGGTCTAAAATTTTGTTCCTGGTGTCCTTAGACAGCTCTTTGGTCTTGGCCATGGTTGAGAGATTAGAATGTAATGGATTGACAATGTGGACAGATGCCTTTTATACAGGTAGCAAGTTCAAACAGGTGCAATTAATACTGCAGAGTAGGAGGGCTTCTTAAAAAAAACTAACAGGTCTGTGAGAGCCAGAATTCTTGCTGGTTGGTAGATGATCAAATACTTATTTCATGCAATAAAGGCAATTTAATTTTTTAAAAGAAAAAGAATGTGATTTTCTGCTTTTTTTTTGTTTTTAGATTCTGTCTCTCACAGTTAAAGTGTACCTGCAATAAAAATTACAGACCTCTCCATTCTTTGTAGGTGGGAAAATTTGCAAAATCATCAGTGTATCAAATACTTACCTTCCCACTGTGTGTATTTATCACCTTATGCGGTAGTTACGTACATATGTATTTTGCTAGCAATGGATGCACATACACTATACATGTTTTCCTTGTTCTCCTTCCTAATTAATTTTTTCAGGTTAGAAAAACTGCAGCAAAGTCAAAGTGCAGCACCGCCATATAAAGCGATATCTTTATAATTCCAGTTTTGTTGATATTTCGAAGACAATATTTCCCCTTAATTTATACTTTTTCTAATCACATTTGGAAGCATGGTCCTTCCGTCTATGTTCAACATGTATCAGACTGGGCTGCCATGGAGATCTGAAATAAATAGGTTTACCTCTGCTTGCTTGTCTTTGTTCATTTTGAGGTCTAATAACACCGTGACACATTCAGAAAATCTCATTATTCTTCATATTTACTGCCCTTCAGACTCTATAATGCACTTATAAGAGCTCCGATGTAACGTATGGGTGGTCACCTCCTGGCTCCTGTCTGATTACATATACGCCTGTCACTCTGAGGATGAGGTGTATTAGCCATGGCGCATTCTTACTATATAGGATGTTTGACTCTTCACCGGCTAATCCTTCTTTAATACCCTTTCTTTCACACTATGAAACTAATCCTGGATAATCCGTAATTAGCACACCTCACTGTTCACCATTAAAACAATTTTAAGCTTTATGAAGATTTGCGACACCTGAAATGTTTCCTGAAATTTACAGCATATATATAGTTTATTTACTGCCATCACCCTACAACTGGCATGAAACAAATTGCAAACCCAGCAAGTGCCCTTGTTGACCATTGCAACATGCAATTTAGCTTACATTTCAGAGTCACATGGAGACAACAGATGGGAGACAACTGTAGATTGTGATTCATGGGCTGAGTGTGATATCAGATGAAGCTCAGTGCAATCACGAGATCCAAACCTCAGGTTCTGATCTCCAGCCAAGCTAAATGGTTCCTATGGAAGAGCTATCCTTGGAAGGAGTATGCTAATCACATTGCTGGATTTAAAATTTTTGTAACAAAAAATGAGAAGAAAAAACAGCACCAAGGCAAATCTACTCACTAGTGGGGAGAGATCCTCCTGAGTCAACAACACCTCAGTGGTTCAAAACCGGTTATTCGGTGCTTGCAAAGAAAAAACATGTTCAAGAATCCAACATGGAGGAGAAGAAAAAATACAGCACTCACCGGTTAAATTTTAAAAACCACAGTCCTTTATTAAACCATCATTGATATGGACAAGGTTTAAATCAGGCTAGGTACATGCTGGCATGCGCTGAACAGAGCAGGATGACAGCCGTTTCGCGTAAAAACACGCTTCCAATTCTCAACGGTGGAGTGATACAATGCGGAGGATTATCTCCGTCATTGTATCACTGGAGCCCCTGGAGAGCGTTCACATCAGCTGATGTGACAGCTCTCCACGGGAGATCGTCGTGTGACAATCGTATTATTTGGATTACATCGGACACAGGGAGTAGTGTTTATTATTTTAATTCTTTTACAGGTGATCGATGGCTTCGGGGATTAGGTATAGATGGTAAGTATGGACGATATGTGTGTGTGTGTTTTTTTTTTAATTTTTATTTTTTTACATACAGCCCCACAGACCCGCACAGACCCGCATACCCACGCACAGCCCCCCCCGCAAGCCCCGCATACCCTTGCACAGCCCTGCACAGACCCCCACACAGCCCTGCATACCCCCGCATATCCCCGCACAGACCCCCGCACAGACCCTCATACCCCCTCACAGAACCACGCACAGGCCTGCATACCCCCGCTTAGCCCCACACACCCCCGCACAGACCCACGCACAGCCTCGCAAACCCACGCACACTCCAGCACAGACCCGCATACACCTGCACAGACCCCCGCACCCCCCAGCACAGACCCCCGCACAGCCCTGCATACCCCCGCACAGACCCCCACACAGACCCTCAAGACCCCCTCACAGCCCCAGCAGACCCGCACAGCTCCGCACAGACCCGCATACCCCCGCACAGACCCCAGCACAGCCCCACAGACCCCGCATACGCACGTACAGACACCCGCACAGACCCACAAACCCCCGCACAGGCCCGCATACCCCCGCACAGACCCGCACAGACTCGCATACCCCCGCACAGCCTCGCAAGACCCCCTCACAGCCCCGGCAGACCTGCACAGCCCTGCACAGACCCGCATATCCCTGCACAAACCCCAGCACATCCCCACAGACCCCGCACAGACCCCTGAACAGCCCCCCACAGAGACCCCGCTACAGGAGCAGGATCCGTCGCTGTCCGACAAATGACAGAATCCGGTGACGGATTCCGCCATTTGTCAGACAGCGACGGATCCTGCGCCCATAGGCTTCCATTCTAGCAAAAATCTTTTTTCGACGGACACAAAAAACGTTGCACCGAGCAGGGCGGCGCACGGTCTTTTATACCCCTGATGATGCTGTGCCGCCAGCCAATCACTGCACGACCACAAAAAAGATGGCTGCGGCGTTTCATGGCCTGGCAGACAATCCCTGCACCGTGATTGGGTCTCTAAAGTCCTTCAAAAATGCTGGGTGGTAATCCCAGAAATGCTCGGTGCTCGCTGAGTACCGTGATACTCGAGCGAGCACCGAATATAGCTAGCCAGCACCTATACTCCCTCATATAGAGTATTCTGAAATGCCCTCTGCATTACACAAAAAAGTTATTATTATTTATTTATATTTACATTCTAAATTTCTATGAAATATCATTTATTTATAATAACACAGCATTTTCCATTTTGATGGGTGTCACTTGTCTTGATCCAGAGCTTCCTCTCTTCTTGCTACTGCCGTCCTTCTTCCCTGTTTTGTGTGGATGACTTGTCTTAATTCATCTACCCACACATTGTCCTCCATCTTGCTCCTGCGCAGGCATACTCTTCTTTGCCCTGCTGAGAATAGAGCAAAGTACTGTAATGCACATGCACTGAGAAAGCCAAAGAGTGCTGGCGCATGCGCTCCACAATATTTTGCTCTGCCCTTGGCATGGCAGAGAGAAGTACTCCTGCACAGGAGCGATGTGGAGAACATTGACATCATCCTTTTCTACAATGGAATTCTTGCTCATGTGCAAAATACTTTGATGTAGATCATATGCATTTAAACCACTTTTAATGTCCCTGGCTTGATAAGCCCGATGTACATTCCAAAGAAGAACGTTGCCTTCATGTGCAAGATTATCAGGGGAGAAGATGATGTGAGCAGTCAGGAGGGTGTCAAGCACGCTCAGCGGAAAAATTACAGAATAGAGAGATAACCCTCTGGCATTGTGTCATCGGAGATAAGTGGAGCGCCTGCCAGAGCAGTGGGAAATACTCAGTACTGGGCCACTTTCTTAAAGGGACAGTGTCACAGCGGCGGTGACCCGGTCCGTGGCCCTGGGGGGCCAATAAAAGGGGTATTTACAAGGGAATGAGAAATAAAGTTTTTGTTTTAAGTGTTCGTGATGCCACCTGTGGTATCTGATCAATAGTGACCAGCGCTGCAGTGCAGTTCCTCTGGGACTGATGGTGTGATGCAGTAGTGTTGGAATAGCTCTCCACAAGCAAAGCTGTTGTCCCAGGGCAGTTGTGGCTGGTTAAAGATGCAATGGTTGCTGATGGTAGATGTAGCAGTGCTGAGTGAGTGTTGAGGCAAGAATTCAAAGGACACAGTGAGGTGCAGTTCCAAAGCTTTACTCAGTTTCTAGTGAGCACAGATGCCCGCTTTAGTGCCGTGTCCTCCAGGTGAGGGGCTCAGTCAGCTCACAGGCAAATGAAGTACACCATTCCAGCACTCCCTTCAGTATGTGCCTTACCTGGCCATCTCCACAATGCTGATTTCCACTTGCCTTCCCTTCCAGCACCTCACAGTCAGTGTCCCAGGCCAGCTGTCGCGAATCCTGTCGGATAACGTGACCCACTACGTTTCCTTGATTCCTTCTGGCTGCCTTTCCGGAGAAGAAAACTGTGGTTGTTGGCTGTGACCTCTAAAGTTGCCACAGCTATCGGCTTGCTAGTTAAGTCCTGTTGTCCACCCCTCTAGGCTAGGGGCTGAGACCCTTCTGCGACCTGGATCCTCCTCCACCTGACGTCCATCAGCATAGAACGATCCCGACGGGAAGCACTCTCCACCCGTGCCTCTGGGAGAACCCCTTTCCCCTTCAGGGAACTTCCTTCCAAAGCTATTCCGTACAGCAGCTCCTCCTCCTCCTGACGAGGAGCTGCTGCAGACACGTCCTCTCACTTCCTCCTCCCTAAGGGGACTTGTCCTAACTTCCTACAGTTCTCCTGCTCTAAACCTAAGCTCCACCCACCTTCCAACACCCTTCATGAACCAAACAGGGGTCATATAGGGTGCTCTGCTGTTCTAAGGTGTTTGTTGGATGCAGGTGTCTGAGTGTGGTCAGGTGCCTCCACCTGACCTGGGTAGTGGGATACTACACCTCAGAATGAGGTGCAGTACCTCTGTAGCAAAAAAAGAAGAAAAAATATTCAGCCTACCGTACATCAGTGCCCATATAGTCCATAAGCGGTCTGATGCCAGGAGATGTCCAGTGCGGTTCAACTGGCACTATAAATCCAAAGGAAAAAAGAGGGGGTCTCCAGCACCAAAATTAGTGAAAAAAGATAAAACTCACATTTATTAGGAAGGTTTTAAAATCATATTTATAAGCCACTATGACAGGCAAGGCTACCTAGCTTATTAATATGATTTTAAAACCTTCCTAATAAATGTTAGTTTTATCTTTTTTCACTAATTTTGGTGCTGGGTACCCCCTCTTTTTTCCTTTGGATTTGCAGTACCTCTGTGGCGACTGAACTCTCAGGGGCGCCACATAAGCCTCTCACTTTACTGCACTAAAGCATGAGAAAATTCTCACGCTGTAGTGCCACAAAGTGACAGGTGAACTCAGATGACCCATCAGCAATGGAGTGATACAATGTGGAGGATTATCTCCGTCATTTTATCACTGGAGCTCCTGGAGAGTGGTCACATCAGCTAATGTGACAGCTCTCCACGGGAGATCGTCGTGGGATCATCGTGGGACAATCGCATTAATTGGATTACGTCGGACACAGGGAGTATAGTGTTGGTTTTTTATTTTAAATTTTTTTCAGGTGATCGATGGCTTCGGAGATTAGCAGAATATGGCGAGTATGAGCTATATATGTGTGTATGTTTTTTTGGGTTTTTTTACATTCAACACATTAGCCTGATGATGGGACTACTACTGTTCCATCATTGGCTAATGTGTCAATCACAGTGTAGCAGGCATCGCCTGATGGGACTTGAAGTCCCATCGGACGATGCCTGCATACACAAACACACACATGCACACGCAGGCCCCGGCATACCCCCACACGGCCCCACATACCCCCGCACAGACCCCTGCACAGACCCGCATACCGCCGCACAGCCCTGCATAGACGCCCGCACAGACTCCCGCACAGACCCGCACACCCCCGCACAGACCCGCACACCCCTGCACAGACCCACACAAACCCCTGCACAGCCCCGCATACCCCCACACAGCCCCGCACAGACCCCCGCACAGCCTTGCATACCCCCCGCACAGCCCCGCATACCTCTGCACAAAGCCCCTCAAAGCCCCGCATACCCCCGCACAGCCCCGCATACCCCCGCACAGCCCTGCATACGTCACTGAGGCTGCGCGGAGTCCCCGGCTGACCTGAAGTGAACTCGACAGCAAGGGAAAGTTTCTGAACAGCCTCCTATACCCCCGCACTGCCCCATACAGACTCCCACACAGCCCAGCATACCCCCGCACAGCCCTGCATACCCCCGCAAAATCCGTTTTGGTTTCGTTTTGGTATGTTTTTTGGTGCACCGGTAAAAATGGCATGAAATGCTGAAAAAATTCCTTAAAGCTGTGAACTACGAGACAGGAATGCTTCCAGGGGTGATCCCCATGATGTCCCCGTGTCATTTAAGCAGTGTTTCCATCATTTTCAGACATTTTTGCGCCTTAAAAGGACCCCCGGGGGGATCACGGTAAAAATGCTCGGGTCTCCCATTGACTTACATTGAGCTTGTTGTTCTGTCTGAGTACCCAAGTATTCCAATTTGCTCGACCCGAGCAACGAGCACCCGAGCATTTTAGTGCTCGCTCATCACTAGTGCTGGCCCTACTTTAAAAGGCTGTATAATCAGGTTTTTTCCCATCTAAAGAGTAACTTTCCCATTATTGATCAGTTCGGACAGCGAAAGAAGCAGATTTCTCTGACAATATATATTACAAAGTTACTTATTTCCATGTGTACTATAGATTTATTAAATAAAAATTAAAACAACAGTTACTTTTTAACCCGTTTACCCCGCAAGATAAGTTTGCACATTAATGACCAGGCCAGTTTTTACAATTCTGACCAGTGTCAATTTATGAGGTGTTAACTCTGGAACGCTTCAACAGATATCACTGATTCTGAGATTGCTTTTTTTCGAGAAATATTGTACTTCATGACAGTTGTAAAATTTATTTGATATGACTTGCCTTTATTTGTGAAAAAATGAAACTTGGCAAAAATTTGGAAAATTTAGCAATTTTCAAACTTTGAATTCTTATGCTCTTAAATCAGAGAAATATGTTAGACAAAATAGATAATAAATAACATTTCCCATGTGTCTACTTTATATCAACACAAATTTTGAAACAAAACTTTTTTTGTTAGGAAATTATTAGGGTTAACTATTATTAGCTGCCCAGAAAAGGCACATCTATTAGATGCTCTGATTCTGGCGCTTTGCCCGGCTTTTCCCACTTGCCCTGTAGTGGTGGTAAGTGGGGTTCATATTTGTTTTTTTTTAGTTTTTGGTTTATTAAATACAGTTATATATTATAATTATACATTTTTGTTATTTAAACTATAAATATCGCAAATTTATGTTTTTTTCTCGAAGTGACACACCACCTGAGTTATGCTCTTTTTTTGGCGAATTTTGACACACCAAGCTCAAAAGGTTGCCTATCACTGTCATAGGGTATATATTGATCCATTGTCTGCATCCATACTTGGTTGTTAAGGCTTTTTCCTTTCTCATGCTCTCATATTTTGCCTCTTGAATCACCCTCTGTTCATGAGCACAGAATTTAGTTATAACCTACAGTAGTGAACTATAACAAAATCTGCATTAATAATCTTGTTGAAATTTGACATTTGCTTTCACATTTGGATAGTGTGCCATATGAGATTACACTACAAGCTTCATAATTGACTTATACTAATTTCTTTATTCAGATGAGATCTGTACCAGTGAGGATTTAACTTTTAATAATGATACTGATTGCAATCATTATTTTATTACAGAGCATTTAGATTAGAATATGAAAATGTGGACAGTTTTGATACTACCCTGAAAAACTGAAATACAGAAAGTAAAGGATTTCCACAGACATGCTTCGTGTACCTATGACAATAATGGAAATCAGAGGTTCTCTCCAGAGATATAGTAGGTCATTTCTATTCCTGGGGAGGATGCACTGTCAGACATTTTTCTCAGGTGTAATAGGAAAGGAAAAAAGATTTTTCATGCACCGTTAACTTTAAACTTGAAGCAGGTTTTCTATGGGGATATGTCTGTAAAGACTAACCCTTCTTGCTGCTGCCAAGTGCTTGCATTAATTCCTTTTACATGAGATGGTATACATAGAGAATGAATGGCAAGGCTATTGTCAAGTTAGGATTAGGATTACAGCATTAGGTTTTTTTTTGTTTTGTTTTGCTCAATCCCATAAATATTGCAATAATTCAAATCAAATGGAAAACTTATCATTTTATAAACTGGAAACAATCATTGTTTAGAAGACCTGTATAGCAATCTATCAATAAGTGGCTCTATTGTTGGCAATATGCAGCCTAAATTCACATACTATATTGCTTATGAGTAGTGATGAATGAACCCCTGGATGTTTGGGCCTGGCGGGTAAAGCCGAACAGTAAAAAAAAAAAGTCCGGTCACAGGCATTGGCTAATGGGAGTACTACTCCCATCAGCCTATGTCTGCTGTCGCTGATAATAGCAAGAGCAGGCGGCGGCTGATAGGAGTATTCATCAGCCAGTGCCTGCGCTATAAATACATTTTAAAAATGGCGTGGGTTCCCCTTTATTTTTGATAACCAGCATGGCAAAACTGACAGCTGCGGGCTGCAACCCTTAACTGCCAGCATTATCATGGCTGGTTATCAAGAATAGAGGGTCCTCACGCCGTTTTTTTAAATTATTTAAATTAACAGTTAAAAAAAAAATTAACACCCAGCCAAGCTAAAGCAGACAGCTGGGGGCTGGTATTCTCAAGCAGGAAATGGGCCACGGATATTGGTTCCCCTCAGCCTAAAAATAGCACCACACAGCCAACCCAGAAAGATGCCGCTCCATTACTAACCCCATAGTCATATTGTAAATAAACACACAGCATGAATAAAGTTCTTTACTTGAAATAAACACACACTTTTTACTTTTTTGTTTAAAAATAAAAAAACAAAGTTATACTCACCTTATGCCCATTCCATTGAAGCCCTGGTACTCTGTAAAAACCCCCCCCAGAAAATAATAAACAACAATAATACTCACATAACACCTATTCCAGAAAAGCCCTGGCCTCCTGTAAAAAAAAATAAATAAAAAACATCCAAATCGCTCATCTGTCATGCCATAGTCTATGTCTGCGATAAGTGGTTTTTAATCTGGATGGTGCCAAGATGCTCTCAAACAGGCTGAAAACCACGGGAGAATGAGGTGCTGTGAGCACAGCATCAGTGACTAACGGTGACGTCATCGAGGTTACCGCAAGTCACTGAGGCTATGTTCCCAGCTCACTTTGCTGTGAGCTGGGTCGATAAAGTGATCTCAGTGGGACAGTATGGCAGACAGCTGAGGGATATGATTATTTTTTCATTTTCTTTCTTTTTTTTTACAGGAGACCAGGACTTCAATGTAATGGGTGTAAGGTGAGTATTATTGTTGCTCATTATTTTCTGCTTTTTTTCACAGGGGACGAGGGCTTTAATGGAATAGGCATAAGGTGAGAATAGCTTTGTTTTTTATTTTTAAATGAAAAAGTAAAACGGTGTGTATGTTTATTTAAAATAAAGAACTTTAGTCTGGTTGTGTGCTTATTTACAATATGTCTATGGGATAAGCAATGGATAGGCCTCTTATAGACGCCTCTCCATTACTAATCCATGGGCTTCATGTCACCTGACAATACAAAGATGACATCAACCCCAGAAATATTAACCCCATTTGTCACCACCACAGGTCAAGTGGGAAGAGCCAGGCTTAGCACCAGAATTGGTGCAACTAATAGATGCAATTTTTCTGCTTTCTGCCACTGCAGGCTCCTATTTTGAGGCTGGAGCAACCAATATCCATGGCCCCTTACCAGTCTAAGAATATCAGTCCCCAGCTGTCTGCTTTAGCTTGGCTGGTTACAAAAAATGGGGGAACCCCATGCTTTTTTTAAAATTATTTAACTTAATTTAAAAAAACGGAGTGGGGACCTCTCTATTCTTGATAACCAGCTATGATAAAGCTGACAGTTTTGCCATGCTGGTTATCAAAATTTGAGGGGAACCCCAGCAATTTTTTATAAATATTTATAGCATGGGCTGATAGATACTCCCTCGCCATTTTTGTTTAAATTATTTATTTACATTGCAGGAGGCGGCTAATGAATACACCATCAGCCGCTCCTGCTCTCGCTATGATTAGTGGCAGCAGGTGTCAGAATGTGAAGCATATCAAGAAAAGAGCACTGTCCCTATTGTGAAACATGGAGAAGGCTATATTATGTTCTGGGGCTGCTTTGTGGCAACTGTCACAGGGTGTCTAGAGTCTGCGCAGGGTACAATGAAATCTCAAGACTATCAAGGGATTCTAGAGAGAAATGTGCTGCCCAGTGTCAGAAAGCTTGGTCTCAGTCACAGGTCATGGGTCTTGCAACAGGATAATGACCCCCAAAAAAACAGTTAAAAACACCCAAGAATAGCTAAGAGGAAAACATTGGACTATTCGGAAGTGGCCTTCTATGAGTCCTGACCTAAATCCTTTTGAGCATCTTTGGAAAGAGCTGAAACATGTCGTCTGGAAAAGGCAACCTTCAAACACGAGACAACTGGAGCAGTTTGCTCTCGAGGAGTGGGCCAAAATACCTGTTGAGAGGTGCAGAAGCCTCATTGACAGTTACAGGAATCGTTTGATTGCAGTGATTGCCTTAAAAGGTTGTGCAACAAAATATTAAGTTAAGGGTACCATCATTACTGTCCAGGCCTATTTCAAGAGTTTTATTTTTTTTAAAATTCTGTGGAAGCATTGTTGAAAAGCAATGTCCGAATTTCATTTGTTCACTTTCATAGATTTTTGATTTATTATTACTTTTGTCAGATTCAAGTTATTTCTGTCACCATTGTGGTTTTTTTCTGTCATTAAATGAGGGTTCCCTCTCCATTAGTAATCCATGGGCTTCATGTCACCTGCCAATACAAAGGTGACATCAACCCCAAAAATATTAACCAATTTGCCACCACAAAGGGAACCCACACAGTTTTTTTAGAAATTATAAATATTTAGAGCGCTGGCACAGGCTGATGGATACTCCCATAAGCGGCGCCTGCACTCGCTGTTTTTAGGCTGATGGGAGTAGTACTCTCTCAGCAGGCGATGCCTCTGTGACTTTTCACTGCCAGCCACAGCTGTTGGCGCTCTGACCGGCAGTGATAATATTACCATCAATCAGAGTAGCCAATGTTTCTCGTGCTGTCATGCAGATGACAGTGTGGGAAACACCCAATCTTCGTGCTGTCGAACTCGAACAGTAACACGGACTTCATGGAGAAGCCTGTGTTTGGGTTCCATGACTGAACAGTAGGTGTTCAGTACAGGCCCCGAACTTTACTGTTCGGGTTCGCCCATTTGTGCTGTGCATAAGAACAGCTTTGATATCATGGTGTTATTTTTTCAACAATGCACATTACAGCATATGATTTTTTTTATTATGATCTCCAGTCACTTACAATGGCTTGCAAAAGTATTCACCCCTTGACATTTTTCGTGTCAGATGATGGGAGCTGTAGTTCCATCCGCTGACACCAGTGACCAGAGGTAAACTTTACACTTTCGTTCACAGCTGAGTGCTCACGCTATCTCAGCGTGGGAACCGCGGCTCTCTGACCGGCAGGGATGATTTCATTGCCGATCAGAAGCGGTATTTGCCATGCTGCCATGCAAATGACAGTGCGACAAACACCCGGTGTTCGGGCGGCCGAACCCGAACAGTAACACGGACTTCCTGGTGAAGTCCATGTTTGTTGTCCATGCCTGAACAATAGGTGTTCGGTACGGACGGCGAACTTTACTGTTTGGGTTCGCCCATCTCTACTTAGGGTCCCTGTATATGGAGTCCACAAACTATTCTAGGAAAATCTGCGCTACATGAGGCAAATAGCACTCCGTCCTTCCTGAGTCTCACTGTATGGCTAAACAGTACTGTACAACCACTTATGGGTATTTCTATATTTAGCAGAAATTGTTGGACATTTTTGCCCATTTCTCCTTGTGGAAATGTAAAATCTGGGGCGAAAACAAAATTTTTGTGGCAAAAATGTAATTATTTTTTCTTTACTGTCAAATGGTATAAAATTCTGTGACACACCCGTGGTGTCAATATGATCACTGCACTCCTAGATGAATTCAATGAGAGGTGTAGTTTGAAAAATGGGGTAATTTATGGGGGGGTTCTGCTGTTCTGGCACCTCAGGGGCTCTCCCTTTGGGTCATGGCACCCACAAACCATAACAGTAAAATCTGCACTATAATATGGTGCTTCTTCCTTTCTGAGCTTTGCACTGTGCCTCAAAAGTAGCTCAGGGAGAAATTTTTCCAACAAACTGATGTCCATTTTTTCCAATTAGCACTTGTAAAAATGAAAAACTTAGGGCTAAAACAACATTTTAGTGGTAAAAATGTAATTATTTTTTCTTCACCACTATAAGGTGTAAAATTTTGTGAGTCACAAGTGGTGACAATATGATCACTGCACCTCTAGATGAATTAATTGGGGGTATGGAGTTTGTAAAATGAGGTCACATATGGGGGGGTTTTGCTGTTCTAGTACCACAGCGGCTTTGCAAATGTGACTTGGCTCCCTCAAACCATTCCAGCAAAATCTGAACTCTAATATGGCGCTTCTTCCATTCTGAGCTTTGCACTGTGCCTCGAAAGTAGTTTTTCCCCAAGTATGGGGTATTGGTGTATTCACGAGAAATTGCACAACTAATTTTGATTCCATGAAAAGGACATAGGCGGCACATCCGTCCACAATATGTAAAAGTTTTAGTTCCTGCTTTATTCAAAATTCATTAAAAACATGGAATTCAAAAAATATAGATAAAAACCTGATGCGTTTCTGGTGTCAAAGCGCCCTTAGTCATAAGATATATGTTTTTATCTATATTTTTTGGATTCCATGTTTTTAATGATTTTTGAATGAACTAAAACTTGTACATATTGTGGACGGATGTGCCACCTATTTCCTTTCCTTGAACCTATGACTGAGATTCACCAGAAGGACCAGTACCTGACACACAGATTTCAGCCTCCAATATCGGATGACATGGCGTGGTGAGCTTCAAAATCCACCCCCTCTCTCTAAACAAATTTTGATGTCCATTTTGTCCTGCTATTCTTCTGAAAATGAAAACATTTGGGGCTAAAACAACATTTTTGTGGAAAACTATTTTTTTTTTTTTTACTTTCATGGATCAACGTTGTAAATTGCTGTGAAACACCTGGGGGTTCAAGGTGTTCACCATATGTCTAGATATATTCCTTGAAGGGCCTAGTTTCCAAAATGGGGTCACCTGTGGGGGTTTTCACCACTTAGGCACATATGGGACTCTCCAAATACGAAATGAGACCATTCCATCAAGGTCTGTGTTCCAAAACGTCACTCCTTCCTTTCGTGTGCCTAAACTGTTGTTTCTTCCCCCATAAGGGGTATCTGTGTACTCAGGAGAAATTGCACAACAAATTTTGGGTTCCATTTACTTCTGTTACCCTAGTGAAAATAAAATGTGATTTTTTTTGAATTTCACGGCTCAACATTATAAACTTCTGTGAAGCACCCAGGGATTCAAGGAGCTCATCACACATCTAAATACATTACTTGAGGAGTTTAGTTTCCAAAATGGAGTCAATTGTGGGGGGTTTCCTTTTAAAACTGGTACTGCTATACAGTTGCTGCCATGTTGGCTCCACATTCATTAGCCCCACAAATCACTTCAGAGACAAGGTCTTATTCCAACAACTTAACTTTGCTAGACAGCAGCATATTCATCACATAGGCAGCACAAGTCAAACACAGAGACATCTTCTTATTTGCATTCTTCACACGGCAGCACAAGTTAAACACAGAAACATCTTCTTATCTTTCCCTGTCATCTAGACAAAGTTTATTTTCGGCATCAGATTCCCTTTCCCGGCAAGCTCAACTATATCGCTGGACAATCCATGTCCCACTTGTTTCCTTGGACAATCCCTGTCCCTCTTCTGGACAATCTCTGTCCCTCTCGTGCTCCAGGCCCACCAGCTTCCTGCTGTTTCCCAGGTCCAGCTGCGAATTATAGGGTAACAGGCTCACCGACTCAGCTGCCTCCTAATCCCAGCCACTAGCTTCGGATCCTTCCTTGGAACTGTTCTGTATAAGCTGGTGACCACCTGCATGATTCTCAGCCCGGGGCCCCTTACTGAAACAGCTTTATCCCCATGGCCTGTAATACTCTGCTTACATGTTCTGCCCTTGGGCAAGGTGCCCAGGCATCTGTCTCTAATCAAGAAGTACTTTCCTATGCCTCCCTGCTCTGTGCTGCTCTGCTGTGTGACTCCTCCCATCTGCTTAACCTCTATGCTGCCTGTATCTAACTAACACTCCTATCTATCCTATTCTCTCTCTCTAATGTGCCCCCTCTATTCTAATTCCCTTATGGTCCTGCACAACTTCCTAATTTAACCCTAAATCCATGTAGTACACACATTAAAGACATCCACATTACAGTATATAACAAATGCATCACATTGCAGCATACAACAATACATCAATAAACGCTGAGGTGACGTATGTTGTCGTGTGAACAGCGTTCAGGAGAAGGAAGGTACATGAGGGTACCTGCCACCTCCTAACACATCCTCCCTATTTCTTTTCACAAACAAAAAGAGGAAGAAATGCATTTTCGTCACAGAAGCAGGGGCATAGGTCTGTGTTAGAGACTGCTCAATTAGTAATGGCCTTTGGTGAGAAGATCCCGTTAGGGCATGGTGGCTTCTGTTATAGGCCAAGGTAAAGTCTCTGGGCTGGTGCGGCACGGCCAAAGAAAAAGTTTGTAAGGTTGTAGGGCATGCCTCTGGACCAGTCTTATCAGCTGTTTCATTTTATATGTTTACATTGTTTATAATGTTTTGAGGTGCCAGGGGTTGTGGGTTCCCCTAGTTTGTGTGTAATGTTTAACAAAGGCTGCTGTGTCCATTTTACCCAAGTCGCAGCCAGTCATGTGTTTATTTTAGATATATTGGGTATAGTGGGAAACTGATGGTTATAATTGGGACAACCAAAATCCCTCTTTAGTCAGGAAGTGACCTTTAACATCTGCCAAAAGGATTGTACAAGACCACCTATACACGTTCGTTAACAGTATTTCCTGCAGGTAAATTTGTGGTGCACAATTGTTCAGGAATAGTTTTAGGAAAGTGACAGTAAAGTCAAGATAATGATTTCTCCCCTAAATTTGTAAAATCTCTAGCCAATCGCGCACATGTGGGATGTGCTGAAGAAACAAGTCAGATCCATGGAGGTGAATTCAGCCACATCAACACAAGCTGAAAGGTGAAGAAAACACATGGACATTTATATTGTCTTTATTAACTGACCTTATATGATAACTAGGAAAAATGGTCTTACTTAGTTATTACATTATTATGAAAAGTTGATTTCACATAGATTTAGGAATGAAGATAAATTATTCAAGAAAGCTTGCGTCTCTGGTTGTATTGTCCTATCTGAAGGTAGTACGTTATATAGCAGAATGAGCAAAACATTTTATTAGAAAGTTTTTATGCATTTTATAAGTTTAAATCCCTAGTCTGAGCTTGTAGGTCCAGTGGGAGGTACTTCTCGAGGAATCACAACCTTCACAGTATAATTGTGCATATGGACATGAGCTGGAAATCACTCAGTAGGACCACTCACTAGACCACTTATCAAGAATGAGAAGGGATATAAATCAACAAAATACAAGCTATGCTAAACTTTTTCCCACAAACCTATTTATCTATCTTCTCAACATCTCCTGCTGAGCGCCGCACATAGATCACATAGTGTGCTGTATGTTCATGGTGCGGTTCACTTAGGCTGGTTTCACATTTGCGTTTTTTAGCGCTGGAAAAAAACGCACACCTGCGCATGCGTTTTTTCCCCTATATTTAACATGGGTGCGCATACCTGCGCACTGGTCAGCGCATGTATGCGATTTTCATGCGCTGCGTTTTTTTGGGGTGTGCGTTGGGATTTTCCAGACGCAGCATGTTGCATTTTTTGGCCCTGCAAAAAAGCGCATGCGCACTTATGCGCACGTTTTGCGCTAAAAATGGCCATTATAGCCTATGGATGCGCATATGTGCGCACTGGCATGCTCATGTATGCGTTTTTTTGCATATGCGTTTTTTTTTTTAAACCATGGAATTTAGGGGTTTGGGTTAGAGTTAGGGTTAGTTAAGGGGGTTTAGGGTTAGGGTTATGGTCAGGGTCAGGGTTAGGGTTAGGGTTAGGGTCAGGGTTAGGGTTAAGTATGGTTTTGTTAAGGATTAGGGTCATGGTTAGGGTCAGGATTAGGGTTAAGTATGGTTTTGTTAAGGGTTAGGGTCAGGGTTAGGGTTAGGGTTAGGGTCAGGGTTAGGGTTAGGGTCAGGGTTAGGGTCAGGATTAGGGTTAAGTATGGTTTTGTTAAGGATTAGGGTCAGGGTTAGGGTCAGGATTAGGGTTAAGTATGGTTTTGTTAAGGGTTAGGGTCAGGGTTAGGGTTAGGGTTAGGGTTAGGGTCAGGGTTAGGGTTAGGGTTAGGGTCAGGGTTAGGGTCAGGATTAGGGTTAAGTATGGTTTTGTTAAGGATTAGGGTCAGGGTTAGGGTCAGGATTAGGGTTAAGTATGGTTTTGTTAAGGGTTAGGGTCAGGGTTAGGGTTAGGGTTAGGGTCAGGGTTAGGGTCAGGATTAGGGTTAAGTATGGTTTGGTTAAGGGTTAGGGTCAGGGTTAGGGTTAGGGTTAGGGTCAGGGTTAGGGTTAAGTATGGTTTTGTTAAGGGTTAGGGTCAGGGTTAGGGTTAGGGTCAGGGTTAGGGTTAGGGTTAGGGTTAGGGTCAGGGTTAGGGTTAGGGTTAGGGTCAGGGTTAGGGTTAGTTAGGGTTTAGGGTTTGGGTTAGGGTTAAGTATGATTTGGTTAAGGGTTAGGGTCAGGGTTAGGGTTAGAGTTAGGGTCAGGGTTAGGGTTAGGGTCAGGGTTAGGGTTAGTAAAGTCATGGTTTGGGTAGTGTGAGGGGCCACCTAAAAATGTTGGAAAAAAACGCAAACGCGCTAAAAACGCGCTAAAAACGCATACAAACGCATAAAAACGCTGCGTTTTTTTCATGCATGCTCATAAAAATGCTTGAAAAAAACGCAGCAGTTGTATGCTTATGTATGCGTTTTTTCAATGCGTTTTTTTGCGGGAAAAACGCGCTGCAAAAAAAAGCAAGTGTGAAACTAGCCTTAAAGAGGTGGTCCACTGCAATGTATATTGTGCACATCGATTTTAACCTTTCAAATAAGTCTTTTTCAAAATACCTTATATTGACATATTTGCCTCTGAGCGGCGCTATTGATCACGTGATTGCTGGCTGTAGCTGCTTCTGACATCTGGTGATGTTATGACAACTTCCAGACTTTATCAGTTAACCTGGAATCACTGAGAAGTGACTCAGTCTCATGCACCCTCCCTGATTGACTGGGCTATGGGTGGTGTTTCATTGCACGTCACAGCCCAGTACCCAGAGCGCTTGCAGAACTCTACCACTGAAATCAAAGGAAAGAGGGAAAGCTTCAACAATGTGTGCTGGATACTGGGCTTTAATGTACGGTGAAACATCGCCCATAGCCCAGTCAATCAGGGAGAGTGCATGAGCCTAGGTCACGCCTTGGTGATGCAAGGTCAACTTCCAGAGTCCAGAAGTTGACATGACATCACCGGATGTTAGCGGCGGCTGCAGCCGGGGGTCACGTGGTTGAGACAGAGCGAGAAGCGATAGCGCCACTCACAGGCAAACATGTGAACATTAGGTATTTGCAAAAAGACTTAAGCCCCCAACACACACAGCGAGATCACTAGCCAGATCGCTGCTGAGTCACAGGTTTTGTGACGCAACAGCGATCTCACCAGCGATCTCGCTGTGTGACACGTATCAGTGACCGGCCCCCCTGCCGGGTATCGCTGATCGTGCTCTAATGTCCAGGACATTTTTTTGATCGTTGGTCTCCCGCTGGCCAGCACGCATCGCTGCATGTGGCAGCGGGAGACCATCGATCAGCGAGCTCCCAGCGCTGTAAGCAGATGCTGGGAGCTGGTATCCAAGTTAAACTGCTGGTAACTAAGCGTGCACGTCGCTTAGTTACCCGCTGTGTACCTTGGATACCAGAGTGCTCGCACTGGGAGCTGGTATTCAAGGTAAACAGCGGGTTTCTAAGCGCCGTGTGTGCTTAGTTACCAGCAGTTTACCTTGGATACCAGCTCCCAGCGTGAGCACGCTGGTATCCAAGGTACACAGTGGGTAACTAAGCGATGCGCGAGCTTGTTACCCGCGTTGTCGCTGGTCCTGATCGCTGGTGAGATCTGCCTGTTTGACAGTTCACCAGCGATCGTGTAGCGACGCACAAGCGATCCTGACCAGGTCATATCATTGTCGGGATTGCTGGTGCGTCGCTATGTGTGACGGGGGCTTTACTGGTATTTGAAAGGTTTAAATTGATGTGCACAATATAAGTTGTAGTGGACCGCCTCATCAAGCTTATCTACAGAGCCGCTGTATACAAGCAGATTACACGGCATCAAAAACAAATAAACCCGACTCTTCACAGCTCATCAATTCATTGATCTCAGTAGTACAGTTTCTCAGCTACTACAATATATATCATTTAGTCCATGTAACCCTGTCTATTAGATTTCAGTGAAGTGTCCAAAAAAACAAATGAGAAGACAGAAAAACAATGACAACTTTGGCGTTTTAAAAGCAATGCAGCATGTGATTTCCTCTGGCTGCAGGCAACTATAATTGGCAGCAAAATCCTTTGTGTTTGTTCTGTTGTTATTATTTTGCCTTCGCTCTCCCAGAAAACGCTGGTTTGGTTACTTTGTTATTAAAAGTGATATAGAAAGAATCTCACCACGGGAGTTATTTAGAAATGATAACATTATAGGGAATATTGCACTGGGAAAAAATGTGAGCCTGAAGCCTTATTGATCATTGAAGAAGACAGAAGGTTGTGCAAGCGGTAGGACCCTATGTGGTGGTCGCTTCATGAAGATATATGCGTAATATGAAAGACACACATGGAAGTCAATCAGGAAGACATAGCGGGAAAGGTTCGGTGGACTTCATGATAGGCATTCCTGAGGAGCACATAAGGAAAACAGGATTCCAGCATGTCTACTGTGAGGAATGAAGACTCCTCCACAATCTGAAATACAAGAAAACACACAGTTAGATATAACGATAAAATAGGCACCATATCCTTGAGTTAAAAAAAGGTAAAGGCAGCATTGGTATTAGTTTTAGCTACTGTACTGATCTATCCAACATTAACTGCCAACAATTTTTTGTACGAAATCCAATCAATAAAGGAAATCTGTCACCTGGTTCTTGCTGCCCCATCTGAAAGCAGCATTGTGTAGAAGAGACCTTGATTCCAGTGATGTGGCCCTTACTGGGCTGCTTAGTCTGCACACGGTTGCGCCTAACTTTTGTGATATGGGCCATCACACCCACTATGGTCAATTGTCTCCTGATTGATGTGGGGGAAACGCCTTTAGGCACTTGTTTATTTCTATGAACTCTTTCCGGGGATTATATCATGACATGATATTTTACACACCTCCTTTAACCATATATCTTCCTTATTTGGATTATCAATTTTCTCATACGAATTGTTTTATGTTTATAGTGGACTATTTTTAATCATTTACTAAGAAACCACAAAAACACTAGTGCATGCTCTTATCATCTACCACCTCGACTACTGCAACCTCCTACTCTCTGGCTCCCCTCTAGCACTCTGGCACCACTCCAGTCCATCCTACATTCTGCTGCCCGACTCCCCGCTATTCCCCAGCCTACCCCCTATGCCAGACCCTTCACTGGCTTCCTTCTGCCCAGAGGCTCCAATTCAAAACCCTAACCATGACATACAAAGCCATCCACAACCTGTCTCCTCCATACATCTGTGACATGGTCTCCAGGTACCTACCCGCACGCAACCATCGATCATCTCAAGATCTCCTTCTCTACTCTCCCCTTATCTCTTCCTCCCACAACCGCATACAAGACTTCTCCCGTGCTTCCCCCATACTCTGGAACTCTCTGCCGCAACACATCAGACTCTCACTATCAACGGAAACCTTCAAGAAGAACCTGAAGACCCACCTGTTCCGACAAGCCTACAGCCTGCAATGATCCTCGGTCTACTGAACCACCGCACGACTTGCTCTACCCTCTCCTACTGTATCTTCACCCATCCCTGTAGACTGTGAGCCCGCGCGGGCAGGGTCCCCTCTCCTTATGTACTTGTGTGTCCCTTGTCTTACACATGTTTATAATACTTGTCTATAATTCCCCTTTTCACATGTAAAATGCCATGGAATAAATGGCATAAATGCATAATAATAATAATAAGACTGTGACAACCCTGCTGGCATCACTGCATGGCCTCCCATCCCCGCACACCAACTTACTCGCTGCTCCAGGTCATGCGGTGATTTCTGTCTGCTGCCAGCTCCATGCGCTATGCCTCTTGTTTTCTTGCTTGCTCTCTTCATGTGTCCTGACTGTGTGTATAGGGGGGTGGTGCCTGAACTCTCTGCTTCTTATGCAGTCAGGGTGCACCGGTCTAATCTGTCCCTGACCAATCACCCGGAGCCCTTTACTATATAGGGTCGTCACACCCACTAACCCTTGCCTGTGCAATGTCTATACTCAGTTAGTGTTTTGCTGCTGAGCAAGCCAGGCCCTGTCCCTTGTCTTGCCTTCCATGAGAGGCTTTTCTCCTAGCTTTTCTTGTACACTCTGAGTGCCCGCCAGGAGGCTTATAACCTGGTCCCTGTCTTGTCTTAGCCTTGTCTGAGTACTTACCTGGTACTTCTCTGCTTGCCCTCCAGGAGGCAGAATATCCTGGTTCCTGTATCCTTTGGTCCCTGTACATTGTCTCATACTGTTTCCCTGTCTGAACTCTGCCTTACCACTGTCTGTCAGTCTCCTTGTCTGTGGTTCCTTTCCCTGCTGTGTCCTTCCCTGTGTCCTCCCTGTCATACCTTGCACTCTTGCAAGCTCCGCCTACCTTGCACGCTCCGCCTACGCCTCACTCTTGCAAGCTCCGCCTACGCCACACTCTTGCAAGCTCCGCATACTCCGCACTCTTGCAAGCTCCGCCTACTCCGCACTACTGCGGCTCCGCCTACTCCACACTCCTGCGGATCCGCCTACTCCGCACTCCTGCAGCTCCGTCTACGTCGCACTCCTGCAGTTCAGTTCCAAACCTGTTCCAACACACTCCATTCCTTCCTGCCTTTACCGTTACCTGCATCTGCTGTGAGAACAGGCACCTGCCTGTTCCTTCTCATACCACGCCCGCCTGTCTTGTGTCTCCAAGCCGTGCCCACCTGTCCTGTGTCTCCAAGCCGTGCCCGCCTGTCCTGTGTCTCCAAGCCGTGCCCGCCTGTCCTGTGTCTCCAAGCCGTGCCCGCCTGTCCTGTGTCTCCAAGCCGTGCCCGCCTGTCCTGTGTCTCCAAGCCGTGCCCACCTGTCCTGTATCTCCAAGCCGTGCCCGCCTGTCCTGTGTCTCCAAGTCGTGCCTGCTTGCCGTGTCTCAGCTGTGCTTGCTTGCCCTGTGTCTCAGCCGTGCCCGCTTGCCCTGTGTCTCAGCCGTGCCTGCTTGCCCTGTGTCTCAGCCTGCTTGTCACTCGCACCTGTCCAGGTGTCCGGTTCCCGAGTGGGATCAGCAGCCACAGCCAGACACCACCCTGGAGTGGCACCCGGCAGCAACCTGCCGCACAAGCCTGACCACACCATCAGAGGCTCCAGTGAAGACCAAGGTAGCGGTCGTAGTCACGCCCCTTCCAGGGTAGTCTGGTTTGTGGCACAGTGGGGCCACAACTCCCCGGCTCGCACCATTCAGCCAAGGTGCGAGCGTGACAATTAATAATAATAACAAAGGGCAGCTCAGTGGATAGCACTGCAGCCTTGCAGCGCTGGGGTCCTGGGATCAAATCCCACCAAGGACAACATCTGCTAGGAGTTTGTATGTTTTCCCCGTGTTTGCGTGGGTTTCCACCGGATTCTCCGGTTTCCTCCCACACTCCAAAGACATACTGATAGGGAGTCTAGATTGTGAGTCCCAATGGGGACAGTGCCAATAATGTCTGTAAAGCGCTGTGGAATTAATGGCACTATATAAATGAGCAAAATAAATAAATATTGAATTTTTTAATACATAAGGGTGTCGAGTTGCCTGTATGTTTCTAATCAACCAGTGTTATGTCTCATTCAGACATCTGTAAGTCACTTACTTTTTCTGTCCATGTTTTTCACGGATAGAGCGTAATTGGCATTTCATGCGTTCGGAGGGGTTTTTTTGCGAACTAAGTGGTTTGTAAAATATCACAGACACATGTCCATTTGTCTACTGGTCCGTAAAAATCATAGACAGCACAGAGATGCCTTTAGTGTGCAATCTGTGTGTTGATTGGCATTAACATTGCAATAAATAGGAGAAATTTTGCAGTTTTATTTTTTCATCATAGAAGAAAGACTGAATCTAGGCCATCAGCAACACCACCAACACCATCACCATCACGAACCCTCTCTCAGTCCGCCATGTCCACCGCTAGTTCAACCATATGCAGCTCTCAAGTCCAGCTCACCCTACCAGAGACTCTGACTAGGACAAGAAAGTACTCATCCTCTCATCTGCGTACACTGGCTTTGAACGCCCACATTGCCAAACTAATATCGTTAGAGATGATGCCCTACCGGTTGGTTGAAAGCAACACTTACCGCGAGCTCATGGCCTACGCAGTACCAAGCTATGACCTACCCAGTCAGCACTTTTCACGAAAAGCCATCCCAGCCCTCCACATGCTTGTGAAAGACTGCATTGTCCATGCACTCAAGCAATCAGTGAGTGGAAAGGTGCACCTCACAACAGATGCATGGTCCAGTAGGCATGGCCAGGGCCGTTACGTGTCCATCACTGCACACTGGGTTAATGTGGTGGATGCAGGGTCCACAGGGGACAGCGTCAGTGGGACAGTGCTGCCTAGCCCATGGTATAGGAAACAGTTGGCTGTAGGCATTCGACCCTCGTCCTCCTCCTCCATAAGTGAAAGTTCGTCCACAGAGCGCAGTCGCACGAGCACTCCATCCGCAGCTGCCAGTGTTGCACACGAGTTGTCCCACTATCGAACAGCTAGTGGTAAGCGACAGCAGGCTGTGTTGAAGATGATGTGTTTGGGCGACAACAGACACACCGCGGAGGTACTGGCCGACTATTTGCAGCGACAAACTGAGTCATGGCTGGGCAGTCTACATCTTGAGGCAGGCAACGTAGTTAGTGATAACGGACAGAATTTTGTGGCAGCCATAGCCCTTTCAAAACTCAGACACATACCTTGCCTGGCTCACACCTTGAACCTGGTGGTGCAGTGCTTCCTCAATAATTATCCGGAGTTAACACCCCTGCTCCATAAGGTGCGAAGACTGTGCTCGCACATCTGCTGGTCGCCCGTACACTCCAGTCGTATGCAGAAGCTGCAGCGATTGCTCCACCTTCCCAAGCACCGCCTAATTATCGACGTTGCAACAAGGTGGAACTCCACCCTGCACATGTTTCAGAGGCTGTGCGTCCAGAGGCAGGCTGTAATTCATTTGTGGGAGGATACACGGGCAGGCAGTTTGCAGGCAGACATGGAGTTGTCTGGTGTGCAGTGGTCGAAGCTGAAAGATCTCTGTAAAGTCCTTCAGTGTTTTGAGGAATGCACACGGCTGGTAAGCGCAGACGACGCCATCATAAGCATGCGCATCCCACTTATGCGTCTGCTCATGCAAACTTTGACGCACATTGAGGAGCAGGCGTCTGCAGCCAAGGAGGAAGAGGAGGAGGGAAGCCTTGATGACAGTCAGCCATTGTCTGCTCAGGGAAGTCTCGTGGACGAGGTGGAGGAAGAAGAGGAAGAGGAGGAGGATGATGGGGATGATTATTTTGGGGTGGAGGATGCTTCTCAGGGAGCAAGAAAAAATGTTGGCGTGGCAAGGTCAGGTACAGGGTTTGTGCATGACTGGAGGGATGTGGATTTGCCAGAAAGTGCTCCTCCACCCAGCACTCGCAGTGCATCATTGACACCTGGAACATTGGCCCACATGTCTGATTATGCCTTGCAGATCCAAAAAAGGGACCCCCGCATTGCCAAAATGATGAACGATGACGACTACTGGTTGGCCAGCATCCTGGATCCACGTTATAAAGGCAATTCCAAAACATCATGCCACAGGAGAACCTAGAGTTAATATTGGCTAACAAACAAGCAACTCTGGTAAACCATTTGTTTGAGGAATTCCCAGCACACAGCGGCGGTGATGTTTTTCCAACGAGCCGTAGGGGGCAACATGGAAGAGGTGTTCGTGGTGCACACAGCCGAAGTGGCGTTGGACACAGGGGTTTCATGACCATGTTGTGGACTGATTTTTCAAATACCGCTCACACAACTGGTAATACTGCATCGATGGAAAGTGACAGGAGACAGCAGTTGTCAACTATGGTTACAAATTACTTTTCCTCCCATATCGATGTTCTCCCACACAGGTCATTCCCCTTTGACTATTGGGCCGCTAAACTGGACACCTGGCCTGAATTGGCCCAATATGCCTTACAGGAGCTCGCTTGCCCTGCTGCTAGTGTGTTATCTGAACGAGTCTTCAGTGCTGCTGGATCAATCCTGACAGAAAAAAGGACCCGTCTGTCGACCCAAAATGTTGATGATCTAACCTTCATTAAAATGAACCATGCATGGTTTTCAAAGGATTTTGTCCCACCCTCCCCTGCTGACACATAGGTTGCCAGAAAAATGGCTTGCATTTGTCCTCCTCTTCCGCGGACTTCTCCAATTACTCCATTTGCAGCTGCTGAATGTCCAACATCAACATGTGCCAATTTTTCCACCTCCGTAACTGGGCTGCCTCCCCCCACAGGGCCGGGGTCACCACCTGGCGCACGTACCCGTGCGAGTGCCGTTGCCCTGGACAGGTGGGTGGGAACACTCTTTGGCAATGGCACTGGCACAAGGTCCCTCATAGTAGAATCAAGTGTCTCTTGACGGTGGGGGTGCACACCCGCCGTCAGACACACCGGCGTACTATGAGGGGCCCTGTGCCAGTACCGCCGCCCACGAGTGGGCCCCCCTGCTTGCTCAGGGCACCAGCACTTGCAATACTTACCTCTCCCTGCTCCACCACTGTGTAGTCTGGCCTGTTAAATACTTCACTGGGACTGCCAATACAAATTTGATGAAATGATAGATGATGGTTAAGACATAGCTATGCCCTGTCCTGCTGGGCTCTATCTTCAGATGATCAATGGCTTCCATTTGTTACGGACGTCAACTCACAATGAGATGCAGTGGTGGTTTATCATCAGCTTTCACGGTTTTCCGACTCACAGACGTGTGACATTCCTGCCCACATTTTTAAATGTGTCCTATCATGCCAATCCAATAGAATCGCCTACGGCCTGTGGCTTGTGTGTTTTGCACTCCAAAGTTACCTGACAGATCATGATAGGCAGTGACGACAATGTGTCTACATCTGTCCCTGTGATCACAATTTGATGGAGATGAGTAACGGTGATGGGTTCCACGGTACTGCGATACAGCAAACCTTTCTTCACAAGAACTATTTTCGCTGTCTCCACAAAGTAATTGAGGGTCAGCATCGCCTCTGAGAATTCTACCGGGAGTTTTTACCGTGATTAGTAATTCCAAAGTTTCTGCAATCACTCGACTTTCCGTCTGTACTTGTATCCATCTCATTTCCTCATGTGGAGAGTCCTTACTGTCTTACTGAGTGTCAGAGACACCGCACTGCACTTGCTCATATAGCCAGTGCGCGTGTCCTGAGTACAGAAGCAGTGCTAAGAGTTACCTGGGGAGCAGGGCAGCAGAGGTGACCAGGCGTGCTTCAGGCTAATAGTGTCAGGGTCCAGTCAGTGCTGGAAAGTAAAGATGCATAGGACCTGCGGACACTGAAACTGAATAGTCTGCACGGGACCTATGGTCATGTGACTGCAAGGGGGCGGGGCTTAGCGTCCTGTATTCAGATAGGACAGGACACCATACAACAACTCAGAGTCAGGCAAAACAGAGGTCACAGCAGTACGGGCAAACGAGGCACAGGAGCGACAAACAGACGGGTAGTCAGACAGAGCCAAAGGTCATACACAAGAGGGCGACGTGGTACCAAGGGGACGAGCAGAGAGGAGTCGGGTCACAAGCAGAGAGTCATACACGAGAGGTAGCGCAGTACAAGAGGGTCAGGCAGAATTCGTAACAGGGACAGAACCAGATCACAACCGAACAAGCAAGCAAGATATCAGGCACAAGGCATACGTATACAAGAGGTCACTTAACTCAGCCGAGGGCAGGAGTATAACTGACACCGGACCCAGGTCCAGTGAGCACTAAATAGCCTCCTGCTGCCAGAGAGAGGCAGCACAATTAACCCATAGTCTAACCAGGACGGGTCAAAGCGAAATCCCGTCCTGGATCATGACAGTACCCTCCTCTCAATGGGGGGCCACCGGACCCCCAGGTCTCTCAGGGTACTTGGCGTGAAAGGCTCGGATCAACCGATCCGCATGAACTGATCGAGCAGGAACCCACGAGCGTTCCTCAGGACCATAGCCCTTCCAATGTATCAGATACTGAAGGGCGCGACGGACCAACCTGGAGTCGACAATTCGTTCCACCTCGTACTCAGCCTGCCCATCTACCAGAACCGGTGTCGGGGAAGATGATGATCCCTCCCCACTGGACCTCACAGGTTTCAAAAGGGCCTTATGGAAAACATTAGGAATCCTTAGAGATGGCGGAAGACTCAACCGAAAAGCCACCGGGTTAACTGCTTCGGTAATTACATAGGGACCTATAAACTTGGGTCCAAGCTTCGCAGAGGGGACCTTGAGCCTTATATTTTTGGTGGATAACCATACCTTATCTCCGACCTGAAACACTGGACCCACGGATCGTTTTTTGTCCGCAAAAAATTTAAATTTGTCCTGGGCCTTCGTAATGTTATTCTGGACCTCCCGCCATACCTCCCCCAACCGCTGGATCGTCTCGTCCTCCCCAGGACACCCAGAATTCAAGCGGGAAAATTCTCCAAAATGAGGATGAAACCCATAATTGCAAAAAAAAGGAGATGTACCCGTAGACTGGTTAGTGCGGTCGTTAAATGCAAACTCAGCCAATGGTAACACAGAACACCAATCATCCTGTCGGGCTGAGGTCAAACAATGCAAAATTTGCTCCAGAGACTGATTGGTCCGCTCTGTCTGCCCATTAGTCTCTGGATGGTAGGCGGATGAAAAGGACAGACCAATACCCAACCTCCTACAAAAAGCTCTCCAAAATCTGGACACAAATTGCACTCCCCTATCAGACACCACATTCAGGGGTACCCCATGCAACCGCACCACATGCTCCACAAACAATCTGGACAATGTTTCCGCATTAGGTAGAGCTGCCAAAGGTACAAAATGTGCCTGCTTACTAAACCTGTCCACTACGACCCAGACCACGGTATTACCGTTGGAAGGGGGAAGGTTGGTGATGAAATCCATGGACAGATGAGTCCATGGTCTCTCAGGAATTGGCAGTGGTACCAATTCCCCGGCCGGCCGGTTATGGGGAGTTTTCGCACGGGCACAAACCTCACACGCAGACACATACTCCCCAACATCAGAGGCTAAAGAGGACCACCAGAATATTCTAGCAATGGCCTTCCGGGTCGCTGAGATCCCTGGATGTCCACCCAGAAATGAGTCATGGAACTCCTGGAGGACCTTGAGACGAAACTGAGCTGGCACAAAAAGTTTATCCAACGGCTTAGCTGGAGGTGCAAGAGCCTGGGCTTCTCGAATCTCCCGTTCCAACACATTAGAAACCTCTGCCACTACCACCCCAGGCTGAAGAATGGAGGATGGAGGTTCCGGGGGGGACACCGGATCAAGACTGCGTGACAATGCATCCGCTCTGATATTCTTGGATCCTGGTCGAAAAGTGATCGAGAAGTTGAATCGGGAAAAAAAAAGTGACCATCTAGCCTGTCTGGGAGTCAACCTTTTAGCTGACTCAATGTAAGCTAGGTTTTTGTGGTCCGTGATTACCGTTATAGGATGAACAGCCCCCTCCAAAAAATGCCTCCATTCTGCAAAAGCCAATTTTACGGCCAGAAGTTCCCGATTCCCCACATCATAGTTTCTCTCCGCAGGGGATAACTTCTTTGAGAAAAAGGCGCAAGGTCTTAAATTGGTCAAAGTGGCGGGTCCCTGGGACAATACCGCCCCTACCCCCACCTCTGAGGCGTCTACCTCAACAATAAATGGTTCAGAGGGGTCCGGTTGGATAAGAACCGGGGCTGACATGAAACATTTTTTCAAAAACTGAAATGCCGCTACCGCTGCGGTTGACCAATTCTTGATATCGGCCCCCTTTTGAGTCATGTCTGTGAGGGGTTTAACCACCTGTGAGAACCCCCTTATAAATTTCCGATAATAATTAGCGAACCCTAGGAAACGTTGCAGACCCTTCAAATCGCACGGTTGAACCCACTCGAGAATGGCCTGCACCTTATTAGGATCCATGCGATACCCTTCAGCAGACACGATGAACCCCAGAAAGGACAGTTCCTGAACAAAAAATAAACATTTTTCAAGTTTAGCAAACAGACAGTTCTCCCAGAGCCTTTGGAGAACTGCCCGAACATGACCAATGTGAGTCTGTTTATCAGGCGAGTAGATTAAAATGTCATCCAAATACACCACCATAAAACGTCCAATCAAATCGGAGAACACATGATTTATGAAATTTTGGAAGACCACTGGAGCGTTGGTCAGGCCGAAGGGCATGACCAAATTTTCAAACAACCCTTCAGTAGTGAGAAAAGCGGTCTTCCATTCATCTCCGTCCCGGACTCGGATAAGGTTATACGCTCCCCGTAGATCTAATTTCGAAAACCACTTAGCTCCGGACAACTGATTGTATAAATCAGGAATAAGTGGAAGGGGATAAGTATTCCTCACAGTTATTTTATTTAACTCACGAAAATCGAGGCATGGGCGCAAACCACCGTCTTTTTTTTTAACAAAAAAGAACCCTGCCGCCACAGGAGAAACAGAAGGACGAATATGTCCCTTACGGAGGCTCTCGGAAATATATTCCTTCATCGCAGCCCGTTCCGGACCCGAGAGGTTATACAGGCGGGCTTTGGGCAATTTAGCACCTGGAACCAGGTCAATGGCACAATCAAATGGGCGGTGTGGTGGTAAAACCTCAGCCTCTTTTTCGGAGAAAACGTCAGTATAATCTATCAGGCACTCCGGAATGCCTTCTAGACCCACGGACGACACAGACACAGAAACAAGACATTTCTCAGAGCAATAGGGACCCCATTTAACAATGTCCCGAGATTCCCAATTAATCACAGGATTATGCAGCTGTAACCAGGGGAACCCCAACACCAGTCCCACAGGCAGGTTGTTCATTACAAAACATGAAATACGTTCCTGGTGTAAGGAACTCACTTTAAGGAGAAACTCTTCAGTACAAAACACAATGTCATTCTTAACCAGTGGTGTTTTGTCAATAGCAACAAGGTGAATCGGAGTTTCCAACCTAACTGTCCCTAACTTACACCTGGCCACCAAGTCAGAGTCAATAAAGTTCAATGATGAACCGCAATCCACGAAGGCAGAAGTGGATGTGGAGACACCCCCACAACAAAGTTCCACTTGAAATGACATTTTAGAAAATGCAGAAAAGGGTACCTGAGAGCCTGGGTGACCTCCACGATAATCACCCGGGCTCAGTCGCTTGCTGGTTAGTGGCCGGGAGGGGCAATCCTTTTTCCAATGTCCAGACTTGCCACTGTGAACACAGCATTTTCTCACGTGCAGTTGTCTCCTTTCTTCCTCCTTAAGGTTGATGGTTCCCATCGCCGTGATTTTCAATGAAGAACTGGCTCCCCTTCCTTGGGAGAATAATGATGTCTCGGTTTGTATCACTCCCCTTGCCCGTAACCTGCGATCCATTCGGACGGCCTGTGTCATAGCTTCCTCCAGGGCATCAGGTGGGGGGTGGAGAGCCAAGGCGTCTTTCAGATGCTCAGACAGGCCTCTACGGAACAACCCCCGGAGAGCGGCGTCGTTCCAGCAGACCTCAGCAGCCCAGCGTCTGAACTCTGAGCAAAACCACTCGGCTGAGTGTTTCCCCTGACAAACATTCATCAGCCTGTCCTCAGCCATACGCACCCGATCAGGCTCATCATAAATATGCCCCAGGGCCTCAAAAAATGCATCCACAGTCATACGCTCAGGGGCCGTGGTATGAAGGGAGAAAGCCCAAGCTTGGGGGGCTCCCCTTAACAGAGACATAATGACCCCCACTCTCTGACTTTCATCCCCAGAAGAGTGTGGTCTTAAGGAAAAAAAAAGCTTACAGCCCTCCTTGAAAACTCTGAAGTCATTTTTATCTCCAGAAAAGGTATCTGGTAACTTCACTGGAGACTCAGGGGAAATTAATGTAACATCCCGAGCCCCCCATGAAAGAACTCCCTGCACAGTGTCAGCGATCAGCTGCTGAGACTGAGCCAGGACTCTTTGTTCTCCAAAGAGTTTCTGAGACATCTGCGTCAGATGCTTAACCTGCTCAGAAAGAGTGTGCACAGGATCCATCACACACACAGGTGAATGGGAGCAGAGAAAAAAAAATGGTATGGGTCAGTTATAATGTCAGAGACACCGCACTGCACTTGCTCATATAGCCAGTGCGCGTGTCCTGAGTACAGAAGCAGTGCTAAGAGTTACCTGGGGAGCAGGGCAGCAGAGGTGACAATGCGTGCTACAAGCTAATAGTGTCAGGGTCCAGTCAGTGCTGGAAAGTAAAGATGCATAGGACCTGCGGACACTGAAACTGAATAGTCTGCACGGGACCTATGGTCATGTGACTGCAAGGGGGCGGGGCTTAGCGTCCTGTATTCAGATAGGACAGGACACCATACAACAACTCAGAGTCAGGCAAAACAGAGGTCACAGCAGTACGGGCAAACGAGGCACAGGAGCGACAAACAGACGGGTAGTCAGACAGAGCCAAAGGTCATACACAAGAGGGCGACGTGGTACCAAGGGGACGAGCAGAGAGGAGTCGGGTCACAAGCAGAGAGTCATACACGAGAGGTAGCGCAGTACAAGAGGGTCAGGCAGAACTCGTAACAGGGACAGAACCAGATCACAACCGAACAAGCAAGCAAGATATCAGGCACAAGGCACACGTATACAAGAGGTCACTTAACTCAGCCGAGGGCAGGAGTATAACTGACACCGGACCCAGGTCCAGTGAGCATTAAATAGCCTCCTGCTGCCAGAGAGAGGCAGCACAATTAACCCATAGTCTAAGGCCTCTTTCACACATCAGGTTTTCGCCGTCAGGCGTGATCCGGCGCTTTTGACAGAAACCGGATCCGGCGAAATGCAATGCCGGATCCGGTTTCCCCCCCATTGACTTGCATTTGCGCCGGCGCCGGCGCGTCCGGCTTTTTCACACAATGAAAGCCTATGAGCGCCGCAATGCGCCTGATCCGGCGAAAGCCGGATCCGGTGGCCGGATCCGTTTTTTTTGGTCTGAGCATGCTCAGTAGCTCTGCCCACAAGACATATATAAAAGCAAGACAGTGGGACCCACAGCCACACCCAACATGCCACCCAAGAAAGCAACCAAGCGCAGCAGGAGAAGGCAGGAGACCACTGCAGCACCATCAGCACCACCACCACCCCAAATGGAGCAGCAAATGGAACATGCTGAGGAGGGGAGTCCAGCAGCAGATGAGAGACGGTAATTATCAAATCCCCCATTCCTCCAAACTAGGGCCATGGAATATCAAGATATTCATTGGCCCTTTGTTTCTCTTTATTCAACAGCCGCCCAAGAGATGCAGCAGCAGCAGAAATGGCATCACTGGCAGCAGCAACAGCAGCAGCAATACCCACAGCCATGGAGTCTGGCCATCAACAGGACAGCACATCTTCTTCTGGGAGCCCTCCCTCGCATTGTCAGCGTTTGACGGTAAGTTTTTATTTCCAAAATCCATCATCTCTGTAATATATGTCTATTCATTGCCTTTTATTTCAAAACAGGAATCACAAGATGAAGAGGAGCTCCCAGAAGAAGAAGGAAGGGGTGGACAGACACCTGGAGTGGGCTCACAATTGGTAAGTTTTTTGCATCAAACGCAGAAACACAACATCACACTACACACAACACATAGAAAACAATGTTCTGCAGACCACACACAGCAAACAAATGCCTACATCCAAAGACATAACATTTTTTGTTTTCTTCTCTAGTCTTCCCAATCTGGTGCTCGGCCAAGAGGTCCTCGCAGTGCCTCCCAGGGTCGTCGGCGACAGCAACGCGGCGGTCACCAGCGTGTAAGTATAAATATTTTTGTTTTGTTTTTTTGTTTTTTTGCACTTTTTATTTCATTTCTTTTTTGGAGGCTAATTATGTTATTTTTGTCTTTTTCTTTAACAGCCTTCACAGCGTGCTCCCGACTCTGACGGTGAGGATGGAGGACTCGATGTGGACCACCTCATCGATCTCGTCAGAGAAAGGGAGCCGCTCTGGAATATGGCTGACCGCCGCCACGCTGACCTTATCGTTACCCGACGACTCTGGGAGGAAATCTGTTCGCTCCTTGTGGGCCGCTGGGAGGACCTCGATGTTCGGGCCCAGATTAAAGAGCGTAAGTATATACAGTACCGGTTGCTTGATGTAAACCAGTGTTTCCCGAACTCCAGTCCTCGTGGTCCCCACGGATCATGTGTTCAGGATTTCTATTTACTATGGAAATCCTGAAAACATGACCCCTGGGGACCATGAGGACTGGAGTTTGTGAAACACTGATGTTGTATACTAACCACTCCTTTCTTGTTTCAGGGAACAGAATTGTGAATCGGTGGCGGTCTGTGAGGGATCGTTTCAAGAAGGAGTTCAATAAAGAGATGCGGGCCCCGAGTGGATCTGGAGGACGCAGGAGCAAGTACAAGTACGCACAAGCCCTGTCGTTCCTCTGGGAAACAATGGTCACTAGAAGGTAAATATTTCACACCACATGTGAAAAAAAATGTTAGATGTAACTTTTTTTTTTCAGCCAGGGCCATACCATGTCAGTATTTTAATTGTTTTTTTTTCTCTTTATTCCACAGCACGGTGAGCAGCACTCGGGAGCCTGCACGATTGGACCCTTCTGAGGCGATCCCTGAGGAGACCGGCACCGAGGGACACTTCGACCGCCCCAGTACATCTGCACCTTCCCAGCCTTCCCACACATTCGACCCATCTGTCCCATCCACCAGCACAGGAGCATCGTGGCCGCCTACATTACATGAAGCTGCTGGTGAGGAGATCGCTTTCCCTTTACCCCACCCTTCTGCCCCTGCCACCTCTAGTACACCTGCGGGTACTGGGCGACAGCGGCAGAGGGGTCAGGAAAAGAGTTATGCGCAAGAGTTCTTGCATCTGAATGCATCTTTCCAGAACTGTCTAAAAGTCTTGTCAGAGCAAATCTCCGCAGGCTTTCAGCAGATCAACTCCAGCATTCTGGAGGTGAAGACACTTCTGCAAACCATGCATTCAGAAGCAAGATCTTCGCCAAACCACACCTTTTTCAGGTCTGTTGTGGAGCGCATGGCAACACTATCTCCTACCCAGCAGATGCATGTAATGCATTCGTGCCACGGTGCTCTACAGCAGGTTACCTCCCAACCTCCACCTCCCACCACTGTAGTTCCTCCACCTGCACCCCCTCCAGCCACTTTCCATCCTCCCCCTCCTATTACATCTGCACCCCCTCCAGCCACTTTCCATCCTCCCCCTCCTATTACATCTGCACCCCCTCCAGCCACTTTCCATCCTCCCCCTCCTATTACATACCAGCAACCTCACCAGTACCAGCAACCTCCCCAGTACCAGACATCTCCCCACTTCCAGCAACCTGCCCCGTACCAAACTCCTTCCCCGTACCAAACTCCTTCCCCGTACCAAACTCCTTCCCCATACAACTTTCCATCAACATCATCTGCTCCTACAGTCCCTGCCCAACCCTCCACTCCACCGCCCACCACCTCTTCTGCCTCCCACATGTCCACCCATTCTGTAGCTTTTTCCACACCTTCACCTCTAACTGTTCCTTCCCCACCACGATCCCAGTCCTCTCTCCACACACCCAGTGTCGAAGTGTCCCGCAGCCCCTCCAGCAGTATTTCCACCCCACAATACACAGAATTGTAATGTGTGTTTTTTAATAAAAATGCCAATTGGGTTTAAAACCTTTATTGAAAAAGTTTTTTGCACTTTAAAAACATTTTACAAAAAAAAAAAAATTTTAAATAAAAGTTAAATTATCGTTTCACAATGGTTGTCTGTCATTTCTTTCTGCGGCGAACTAGGTTTAAAAAAAAGGTTAAATACAGGGTATTTCAAAGGTAAAAAGGTATTCAAAACCAGGTATATAACTGTGGGTAAATTTTAGCTTTTTGCCACAGTTGTGTTCCTGGTTGTGTTTGAAGCAAAGTATTTCACCTAAAAAGTTGTCTTTATTGTTGGTGATTTCCTAACAATGTACACAACTTTTGTTAAAAGGTGAAATACTTTGCATAAAACACAACCAGGTACACACCTGTGGCCTAAAGCTAAAAATAGTAAGACCATGACAAGATAGCCAACTTTGGTTGGCAAAGGTATATACTGTTGGTCCAGAAGGTACACAAGTTTGGTTAGGGCACAAATCTTTCACACTCTGTCATCCTGCCAGTGTACTCTGCCTTGAGGTGACATAAAGTATAGTGCAAAATTGTCCCTCATTACTGAAACCGTCACAGAACTTCTAGTGGTAATATTTCCAATGACAACATCCATCTTCGCCAGTAACTTGCTCTTCTCTACAACCTGCACTTTCTTCTCTACAACCTGTCAAAGAAGGGCTGTAGGAACATGCTATATATAGTTTTCCAGTAGCCAATCCCGTTCGGAAGGCCACAAGGGTCAATTTTAAAAACCGGATCCGGCGTAATCCGTCGAAAAACGGATAGAAAAACGGATGAACCGGATGAGACGGATCCGGTTTTGTCTGTCAAGAACAAGACGGATCCGGCAGAAAACCGGATCCGGCACATCAGGTTTTACAAAACATTTGCCGGATCCGGCATTCCGGCACGACGCCGGATCGCGCCTGACGCCGAAAACCTGATGTGTGAAAGTAGCCTAACCAGGACGGGTCAAAGCGAAATCCCGTCCTGGATCATGACACTGAGACTGAAATATATATGAAGATTGAAAAATACCCCAACAGTATATACTGGTGTACGCTTCGAATACATTACCCTTTTTCTACTTTTTAGATTCTTGTCTAATCCATACTGAGGCTGTGAGTGTCTTTGTCGGACTCCGGAAATATATACACAGATTTTTAATGTTTAAACTATGCTATATATACCTGCTATCCAGTGATACTGTACCCTTTCTCAACTTTGTACAATCACATCAAATCCATACTGGGCCTGAGACCCTCTGAGTCTGCCTACTGATATATAGACATAGGTTTTTAATGTTTAAACTATGCTATATATACCTGTTATCCGGTGATACTGTACCCTTTCTCAACTTTCTACAATCTTGTCGAATCCATACTGGGCCTGAGAACGTCTGGGTCTGCCTCCTGAAATATCTATGGAGATTTAGAATGTTTAAACTATACTATATATACCTGCTATCTGATGATACTGTACACTTTTTCTACTTTTTATATTCTTGTCTAATCCATACTGAGCCTGTGAGCGTCTCTGTGTGACTGATGGTATATACAGTATATAGGGAGACTGACAATCATCCTTTGACTGTATAGAACTGTATGCTTCTGATACAGTACCATATATCTGATGTTAATTTGGGTTCATTTTCTGCAATATTTTGAAGTTTGGTGGAAGAGGTCGCGGACGTAGGCGTGGGGGGGCCAGCTGGTGCTGATGGTGGTGGTGCATCTGCTGGTAGTGGCAAAAGCACAATAGCAGCTAAGGCAGGAGGTGTGGAGCCTGCGTCATGGTCTGGCTCCGGAACGCCTGGAAGGCTACCTTTTCTGGGAGTAGGTTAACCGCTTTTCAAGCCGGAGCATCAGGAACTGGTTTTGGCTTACATTGCCGAAACAGACTCCAGCTAACATGCCCTCCTCTTCTCAAGTTTCAAAAAATGCAAGCACTGAGTCATCAAGTGCTGGCTCCTGGTCAGGAAGAACCCCTTTTCTTGTGTCCTTCACCCCCACCAAAAGTGAATGATGCAGCAGGCCACACTTCACATTAGTCCATGTAGCTCTTTCTATCATACCATGCCTGGGTTATCAAGTCAAATCGTGAATTCCCCAGTTCAAGATGAATCTGACATGGAGTGTGGGTGGCCAGCCAGGGCAGTGGGGTTAATCGGTACCGGGCCAGTGTCTCAGAGGGATGTGTCACGTTGGTGGTGATGACCAGCTCCGTGGCCCTGGGCGTCCATGCAAAGGGGTGAATAACGTTTATAGGTGAATGATACGTGACGCCACCTGTGGTTTCTGATCAGATTGACCCGCGCTGCAGTGTCGATTCTCTGGGACAGATGTTGTGGTGCAACTAAGATGTAGAAGCCCAGCACAGGTAGGGCCGTAGTCGCAGGGCAGATGATAGAGTTGGTAGATGGTGTGCAGTGCAGGATGTAGCAGAGCCGTGCGCCAGGCACAGGAGAAAGATGACAGACACAGTCGTGCAGTTCCTTTCCCTGTACTTGGTACAGTAAGTGCCGTCCAGGACCCAGAGTACAGATGGAGAAGGAGTTTGTCAGCCTGGAAGCAAATTTGGAATTCTCTCTCTGCAGATAGGTAGTGTGCCTCCGTTCTAGCGCTTAACTGAGGTACTCGCAGTACTGAGTTCACTGAAGTTCCCCCTGTTGACTCTCTTTTGGAACTTTCTCGTATGGCAGGCAGCCATAGCCTTTTCCTTCTTGCTCACACACGTCGCTGCTGGGGCCTCCGAGCATTAGTTGGGAACAGAGCATTTACAGCTGCTACTTCCTCCAGTTTCTGCTGCAGGACCGTCAGTGTCACTACAAACTCGGAGACCGGAATACCGACCATGCGCTCCAGCTAGGAGTGAGCCTTAACTCTGCTCAAACTCCAGCTCCCCTTCTCTCGTCCACACACTTCCCCTTCCCTTCACAGACTGCCCTAACTTCCCTCTTCCCGACCACAGAGAGCAACTCCTCAGCAGTCAGTTTCAGAGGTCTCCCTGCTGGCCTGGAGTGGGAACTGTGTTGTGTGTTGGTTTAACTGCTAGAGAGATCCTTCGTTGCTCCCAAGCATGACATCACACTCCCTAGGAGGAAGGTAATTCCATTGTGGCGACCGTACCCCTGGGGGCGCCACAAGTGCACTGATGACCAGCCACTGCTAGATGATTCTGCTGGTACATTGACCCAGACCACTACATTCCCCTCGCACTCTACACAGCCAGAATACTCATGGGCGACGCACTGGCACAGGGCCCCTCATAGTGCGCAAAAGTGTCTCTGCCGGTGGGAGGACCCACCCGCCGTCAGACACAACGCCGTACTATGAGGGGCCCTTTGCCAGTGCCGTCGCCAACAAGTGGGCCCCCCTGCTTGCTCAGGATTACAGCACTTGCAAAGTTGAAATACTTACCTCTCCCTGCTCCACCGCCGTGACGTCTTCCGCGTTTCCTG
The DNA here is from genome assembly GCF_039654945.1 of Dendrobates tinctorius. Lineage (NCBI taxonomy): Eukaryota > Metazoa > Chordata > Amphibia > Anura > Dendrobatidae > Dendrobates > Dendrobates tinctorius. The sequence goes on along the minus strand of NW_027361986.1, from coordinate 539,926 downwards.
ACAGTGACATTCTGGTCAGAGAGCGCGATGACATCACGTCTGTACGCCCTCTGCCTAAACAGTCCAAGTGCAGTGAGATGGAAGATGGGGACGACGAGGAGTCCAGACTAGTACAGGGATTCCCTAGCGAGGAGATTTATTTAATTGTTTTCAATGTTGGGACAGCTATTTTTGGGGAGCACTATACTCTGGAGAATGATATATGAGGCCCACCAAACACTGGAGCATTCCAAAGGTGGACATCAGACACTGGAGCAGCATTTACAGGGCCCATTATGCACTAGAGCATTAGAAATGGGGCCCATTATGTTTGGAGCATTATTTGGGCCCATAACACAGTGGAGCTTCATCCATGGGGACCAACATATACTGTAGCATTATGTGGAGCTCATCATATACTGTTTCAAACATTATATGGGACCAATGATTCTGTATGGAGATATATATATTGGCCTCATTACTCTGTATGGCGCACTATGCGGTGGCAATAATACTGTATGGAGAAATATACTGTACGTTTTTGGAGCTATTGGAGAATTTAAGATTGATATCAGTCATGAGATGTAAGAAGTGAAGTATTTTTCATTGTCCTATACCGCTATTTCTCTGCCGTATCAGAGGATCATGAATTGTGGCATGTGTTAAAGGAGCCCAGTGACACTCTTGGCCCAGGGCCCACGAAAATCTGGAGCCAGCCCTACCCCCTCCACAACTTTAGCCAAATAACCCCCAGTTTTCAATGCGTAACTATTATTATTAAGTAAATTAAGGTTGACAAGCTTAAGTAATAAGAATTGATGTTTTTGGCATTAAAATGGGCACTGTATGTGTGTTTCCTGTCCTCCACTCCCTGCCGACCTTGGTTCCCCATCGACTTGCATTGGGTTTTGTGTTTCAGTCGGCCTTTGACTTTTCATGATAATCGGCCGATTTTGTTCGACCCGACTTTTGAGAAAGTCGAGTTTCATGAAACCCGACTCGACCCAAAAAAAGGCAAAGTCGCTCATCTCTAGTCATCAATATAAAAGTCCTGGACAACCCTTTTAACACTTCCACAACTTTAAAAAATGTAGTTTATAGATGTACTCAGCCATTAAACCCAGAAAATGAGAAAATAGTAGACAATGTGCAGGCTTGACTGGTGCAAAAAAAACCACTTCTTTTATTCCGCCATACAGGATGCAACGTTTCAACCTAATACAGGTCTTTATCTAATTTATACAGGGCTTTATCTAATTGTATATTTTTCCAAGTGAGCTCCTTGGGATTTCGGACTACGCGTCACCTTATGGGTAAAAATACTCGGATTCCTACTTATCCAGGATGAGTGCTGGGGGCAATCTTTTTTTTACTATTGATTAAAACCATGCTTGTCATAAAGGAGCCATAGCGTTTCATTGCAAAGCACCTGGCACTTTAGTGTGTTACACACCAATAAGTTGACGGTGTAATACTCTACAAATAATATGGTTTCCTTGATCCATGCAACAATGTTATAATAAAAAATGTATTAAAAGTAAAAAAAGAGAAGTAAAAAAAGAGATTGAAAAACATTATTGGAGTTTGACATGTGCTGGGAATACTGAGTAATGGAACAATGATCATTCTACATGGATGGGAATGTGGCTAATAAATAACCCCTGCTGTGCACTGATGAGAAGCTGCTTGCTATATTTCCCTCTAGACCATGCACAGTCTTCAGTAAATGGGCAATAAGAATTATCATGTGTCTACATAGATAGACAAATGAAGCTAGGTTTGGTAAATACATGTATTGATCTAGACAGCTTTAGTCACTCTCATCCCCACTGTGATAATATAGAGCTGCTCAGGAACAAGCCCAAACTTCATTATGTCTGTCACAGCGAGTGCACATCAGCACTCAGCGCAGGAAAAAACCCTCATGGAATTAGCTCCATAATTGGCTCTGCAGTGGAAATCTCACCGCGCAAACAGAAAATATCAAAATTATTTAACTTCACTTGAATTAATTATCTGTTTTATGGTTTGAAATCTTATAACGTAGATTCCATCAGATGAATATGTCATAGTAATAATGGATTTGGCTAAGATGGTTGCTTATACCTGGCTTGCCTTTCCTTGGTTAAATGTAGGGTCAAATTTACTGACTTGAAAATATGGCTGCTTCACTTCTTATTTTACATGACAATTCAAAAGGTGGTTTCCACACTTTTAACCCCAATATGTGTCCTGCTACACCTAGTGTATGTAAAATGAAGACATGACTGCTAATGACTCAGATAAAATGGCCACTGCTGCCTTTTATTAAATAATAGCTGAAGAGCCCGGCGTTGCCCGGGCGTAGTAACTAATTGTGGTTAGTTGTAACAAATTATAATGATTATATTGCACATAAAATGTCTCTGTATGTCATCTCCTTCTGTATATAGTATATACCTGTGTGTCATCTCCTTCTGTATATAGTATATACCTGTATGTCATCTCCACTGTATATAGTATATACCTGTATGTCAACTTCTCCTGTATATAGTATATACCTGTATGTCATCTCCTGTACATATAGTATATACCTGTATGTCATCTCCACTGTATATAGTATATACCTGTATGTCATCTCCCCTGTATATAGTACATACTTGTATGTCATCTCCTTCTGTATATAGTATATACCTGTATGTCATCTCTCCTGTATATAGTATATACCTGTGTCATCTCCTTCTGTATATAGTATATACCTGTATGTCATCTCCTTCTGTATATAGTATATACCTGTATGTCATCTCCCCTGTATATAGTATATACCTGTATGTCATCTCCACTGTATATAGTATATACCTGTATGTTATATCTCCTGTATATAGTATATACCTGTATGTCATCTCCTTCTGTATATAGTATATACCTGTATGTCATCTCCACTGTATATAGTATATACCTGTATGTCAACTTCTCCTGTATATAGTATATACATGTATGTCATCTCCATTGTATATAGTATATACCTGTATGTCATCTCCCCTGTATATAGTATATACCTGTGTCATCTCCTTCTATATATAGTATATACCTGTATGTCATCTCCTTCTGTATATAGTATATACCTGTATGTCATCTCATTCTGTATATAGTATATACCTGTATGTCATCTCCTTCTGTATATAGTATATACCTGTATGTCATCTCCCCTGTATATAGTATATACCTGTATGTCATCTCCACTGTATATAGTATATACCGGTATGTTATATCTCCTGTATATAGTATATACCTGTATGTCATCTTCTTCTGTATATAGTATATACCTGTATGTCATCTCCTTCTGTATATAGTATATACCTGTATGTCATCTCTCCTGTACATAGTATATACCTGTATGTCATCTCATTCTGTATATAGTATATACCTGTATGTCATCTCCTTCTGTATATAGTATATACCTGTATGTCATCTCCTTCTGTATATAGTATATACCTGTATGTCATCTCCCCTGTATATAGTATATAACTGTATGTCATCTCCACTGTATATAGTATATACCTGTATGTTATATCTCCTGTATATAGTATATACCTGTATGTCATCTCCTTCTGTATATAGTATATACCTGTATGTCAACTTCTCCTGTATATAGTATATACATGTATGTCATCTCCTGTATATATAGTATATACCTGTATGTCATCTCCACTGTATATAGTATATACCTGTATGTCATCTCCCCTGTATATAGTACATACTTGTATGTCATCTCCTTCTGTATATAGTATATACCTGTATGTCTTCTCTCCTGTATATAGTATATACCTGTGTCATCTCCTTCTGAATATAGTATATACCTGTATGTCATCTCCTTCTGTATATAGTATATACCTGTATGTCATCTCATTCTGTATATAGTATATACCTGTATGTCATCTCCTTCTGTATATAGTATATACCTGTATGTCATCTCCCCTGTATATAGTATATACCTGTATGTCATCTCCACTGTATATAGTATATACCTGTATGTTATATCTCCTGTATATAGTATATACCTGTATGTCATCTCCTTCTGTATATAGTATATACCTGTATGTCATCTCCTTCTGTATATAGTATATACCTGTATGTCATCTCTCCTGTACATAGTATATACCTGTATGTCATCTCATTCTGTATATAGTATATACCTGTATGTCGTCTCCTTCTGTATATAGTATATACCTGTATGTCATCTCCTTCTGTATATAGTATATTCCTATATGTCATCTCCTGTATATAGTATATACCTGTATGTCATCTCCCCTGTATATAGTACTAGCTGAAGAGCCCAGCGTTGCCCGGGCATAGTAGTTAAATGTGGTTAATTATAACAAATTATAATGATTATCCTCTAACCCATAGTCCAGTGCCCTTATACACATCATACATACTTCATCCCATAGTTCCGTGCCCATACACCCATTATGACATCATCTTCGCCATGGAAACCATTCTGACATCATAGTCGCCATGGCGACCTATTATAACATTACCGTCACCATGGCAACCATTATGACATAACCGTCACCACAGCAACCTATGACATCATCATCACCATGGCAACCATTATTATAATAAATTTTTGGCACTCAACTTGTTGCAAAGTGAAGGTTTTTATTTGCAGTCTCAATAATTAGACGTTTCGGCTTCTACAAACAAGCCTTCATCAGTAAACCAGACTGCTCTCTTGGAAAAATTTGCAATGTATTCAGTATCGGGACACCACTATAATAATGGTGTAAATAGTCTGATCCATGTGAATGATAATTCTTGTATGTGTCAGTAAGGATTTGTAACTGAAATAACCGGTGATAATGCCGTAAGGAATCCTATACGAGGGGTTTAGTGTCAGGCTAAGAATCGCCTGTGAGTTCCTACTCCATAGAATAACTTTTACCACGCTGTATGATGTGACGTTGGTGGGTGGCGGCGGGTGTGCCTTGAGGAACGCGGTATCCACCGCTTGTAACCAGGACCCTGGCACTAAACCCCTCGTATAGGATTCCTTACGGCATTATCACCGGTTATTTCAGTGACAAATCCTTACTGACACATACAAGAATTATCATTCACATGGATCAGACTATTTACACCATTATTATAGTGGTGTCCCGATACTGAATACATTGCAAATTTTTCCAAGAGAGAAGTTTGGTTTACTGATGAAGGCTTGTTTGTAGAAGCCGAAACATCTAATTATTGAGACTGCAAATAAAAACCTTCACTTTGCAACAAGTTGAGTGCCAAAAATTTATTATATTATTGATACTGGTGTGGGAACCTTCTTTTGTGCACCAACGCAGTAGTGCCACGATATATTTGTTGATCATGGCAACCATTATGACATCATCTTCGCCATGGCAACCTTTATGACATCATCGTCGCCATGGCAACCATTATGACATAATCGTCGATATACGCACACAAACACATACACTCGTTTTTATATATATAGATATACCTGTATGTCATCTCCTCCTGTATATAGTATACACCTGTATGTCATCTTCCCTGTATATAGTATATACTTGTATGTCATCTCCTCCTGTATATAGTGTATACCTGTATGTCATCTCCCCTGTATATAATATATACCTGTATGTCATCTCCCCTGTATATAATATATACCTGTATGTCATCTCCTCCTGTATATAGTGCATACCTGCATGTCATCTCCCCAGTATATAGTATACACTTGTATGTCATCTCCCCTGTATATAGTATATACCTGTATGTCATATCCACCTGTATATAGTATACACCTGTATGTCATCTCCCGTGTATACAGTATATGCCTGTATGTCATCTCTCCTGTATATAGTATATACCTGTATGTCATCTCCAGGTTCCCTCCCGTCTGTACACGGTAGAGGTACAGTGTCCCCGCAGCACAGAGCATTTCAGTGCGGCGGCTCCGCCCCCTGAGTAATACCATATAGTTAGAAATTGTAAAGAAGGACTAAATTAGAGTGGCATTAGTTGTAGCTGTATAAATAAGTTTAAAGCGAACCAGGCATTGTCAGGTTGGCGCTGTTACACTGATTAAAATGATACCTGGGTTAGAGAAATCCATCTTGCGTTTCTTTTTTTAATCTGTGCTTGAATTTTTAAGTTAATGAGAAGATTCATGACAGACAAAAAGAACTTTGTAATATGGCATGAAAAAAGCAGCTAAGTAAAGAAAAACGAGTGGCCATCATTATTTTAAGAAATGAAGGTCAGTCAGTTCGAAAAAGTGGGAAAACTTTGAAAGTGTCCCCAAGTGCAGTGGCAAAAACCATCAAGCGCTACAAAGAAACTGGCTCACATGAGGACTGCCCGAGGAAAAGAAGACCAAGAGTCACCTCTGCTGCGGAGGATAAGTTCATCCGAGTCACCAGCCTCAGAAATCGCAGGTTAACAGCAGCTCAGATTAGAGACCAGGTCAATGCCACACAGAGTTCTAGCAGCAGACACATCTCTACAACAACGGTTATGCGGAGACTTTGTGCAGTATGCCTTCATGGTAAAATAGCTGCTAGGAAACCACTGCTAAGGACAGGCAACAAGCAGAAGAGACTTGTTTGGGCTAAAGAACACACGGAATGGACATTAGACCAGTGGAAATCTGTGCTTTGGTCTTATGAGTCCAAATTTGAAATCTTTGGTTCCAACCACCGTGTCTTTGTGCAACACAGAAAAGGTGAATGGATGGACTCTACATGCCTGGTTCCCACCGTGAAGCATGGAGGAGGAGGTGAAGGGGTGGGGGTGCTTTGCTGGTGACACTGTTGGGGATTTATTCAAAATTGAAGGCATACTGAACCAGCATGGCTACCACAGCATCTTGCAGCGGCATGTTATTCCATCCGATTTGCGTTTAGTTGGACCATCATTTATTTTTCAACAGGACAATGACCCCAAACACACCTCCAGGCTGTGTAAGGGCTATTTGACCAAGAAGGAGAGTGATGGGGTGCTATGCCAGATGACCTGGCCTCCACAGTCACCAGAACTGAACCCAATCGAGATGGTTTGGGGAGAGCTGGACCGCAGAGTGAAGGCAAAAGGGCCAACAAGTGCTAAGCATCTCTGGGAACTCCTTCAAGACTGTTGGAAGACCATTTCCGGTGACTACCTCTTGAAGCTCATCAAGAGAATGCCAAGAGTGTGCAAAGCAGTAATCAAAGCAAAAGGTGGCTACTCATACATACACTCAGTTTTATATATATATATATATATATATATATATATATATATAGATTTACACACAAAATCCAGAGCGCCCACAAAAATGGCAACCCCACAACAATATAAACAATATAAATATTAAATGGCTATAAAGAGTTAAAAGGTTTAGTCCAGAAGTAAACCCCACATGTTACGAAGCACATTACCAATTAACCGGCCTTTAAACCAGACCTATCACCGCACCAAAGACCTGGCCATGTGACACCTTATGCGGCCTGTACCCGCCATAATTCCAAGGCTGGTTCAATACCATCTCTCAGACCCAGCATCCACAAATCAATGCCGATGGCGTTGAGATGGACACCACCAAACTGTAATTGATCCCTCAAAGGCTTCTTCAGTTCCTTATCACACAACACAATGCTGCCATTCCTGGTGACAAAATGGGCAATGGTCGTCCTCACTTTATTTCTTATTGTAGTTAATCTATCAACTAACTTCACGTATCTGCATGTCTACCTAAAACTTCACCTCACCAGGTGATCTCATAATAGCTAGGTTTTCACACTATTTGGGATTAGGCACGAGAGGCAGATACACAGGTGGAAGCTACTCTGTTATAGCATTTAACTATAAAAACACGTTCTATTAATTAATATTAAAATTAAAGGGAATCTGTCACCTCACTTTTCTGATATGAGATGCGGCCACTGCCATCAGGGACTTATCTGCAGCATTCTGTAATGCTTTAGATAAGCCTCCGATGTAACCTAGGAAATGCTGTAGATATAGTATATCTTGACTTCAGCAAAGCATTTGACAAAGTCTCTCATACAATTCTTATTGAAAAAATGACTAAGTATGGAATGGACAAGGCAACTGTTAGGTGGATTCATAACTGGCTTAGTGATCGGACCCAAAGAGTGGTCGTAAATGGCTGCACATCCAGTTGGAAGAATGTCTCAAGTGGGGTACCACAGGGCTCTGTCCTGGGCCCTGTATTGTTCAACATCTTTGTCAATGATTTAGATGAAGTAATTGAGGGTAAACTGATTAAATTTGCTGATGACACAAAGCTAGGAGGGATAGCTAATACTAGAGAAGAGAGAGAGAGGATTCAAAAAGATTTAAATAAACTGGAGAAGTGGGCAGCAACTAACAGAATGGTTTTTAACAGGGAGAAATGCAAAGTACTACATCTGGGCAATAAAAATGAAAAAAGCATATATAGAATGGGAGGAATAGGGCTAAGTGACAGCACATGTGAAAAAGACTTGGGTATACTAATAGATCACAGACTGAATATGAGTCAACAGTGTGATGCAGCAGCAAAAAAGGCAAATGCAATTCTAGGATGTATTAACAGAAGCATACAGTCTAGATCACGTGAAGTCATTATTTCCCTCTACTCCTCTTTGGTCAGACCTCATCTGGAATATTGTGTCCAGTTTTGGGCACCACATTTTAAAAAAGACATCAACAAACTGGAGCAAGTTCAGAAAAGAGCGACCAGAATGGTGACCGGTCTGCAAACCCTGTCTTATGAGGAAAGGTTGCAGGATTTGGGAATGTTTAGTTTGCAAAAGAGAAGACTGAGAGGAGACTTAATAGCTGTCTACAAATATCTAAAGGGCTGTCACATTGTAGAAGGATCAACTTTATTCTCATTTGCACAAGGAAAGACTAGAAGCAATGGGATGAAACTGAATGGGAGGAGACACAGATTAGATATTAGAAAAAACTTTTTGACAGTTAGAGTGATCAATGAGTGGAACAGGCTGCCACGAGAAGTGGTGAGTTCTCCTTCAATGGAAGTCTTCAAACAGAGGCTGGACAGACATCTGACTGGGATGATTTAGCGAATCCTGCTTTGAGCAGGGGGTTGGACCAGATGGCCCAGGAGGTCCCTTCCAACTCTACGATTCTATGATTCTATGATTCTATGATTCTATAACCTGAAAGATAAGAAAAATGAGTTAGATTATACTCACCCGGGGGTCATGTCCGGTCCGATGGGTGTCGTGGTCCGGTCCAGCGCCTCCTATCTTCTAGCGATGAAGTTCTCTTCCTTACTTCTGCTGCGGCTCCTGCGCAGGTGTATTATATCTGTCCTATTGAGGGCAGAGCAGAGTACTGCAGTGCGCAGGCGCCGGGAAAGGTCAGAGAGGTCCGTGCCGGCGCATTACAGAATGCTGTAGATAAGCCAATGATGGCGGTGGCCGCATCTCATGGGGTAAAAATGAGGTGACAGATTTCCTTTAATATAACTTTATTATTAATTTTTCTTCAAAAGTAAATACAAAAACATAATATTATAATAACAGAGTGCCTCACAAGGGAGTGCCACATATATTAGTAAAGTATATAATAAATATTTAGAAAAATGAAAACCTACAGTATGAGGTAGATCAATACGATTGGCAGGTGAAGATAGGTGATATAAATGGAGAAACTAAAACTAGAGTACCATATGGACATAAAGTAGTGAATATTATGCAATATAGTATGCGAATAGTACCATTATCCATTGCAATAACTCTAAGCAGGTCTCCTTATAGTTAAATCAAATATGACGTAGAGTCATGCGCCGTAGCGCTGTGTAAGTCATCGGGCCCTTTTTCTTCACATCCATTGGCCAGCGATATATTTAAAAAGACCACCGCCCCTCACATAGCCAAGCCCCCAGAAGAAACCAGCGGCGAAAAGCGCATCGGGGTGTGGGGAGGCCACTCCGCTACTTTTGAGGTATACCTTAATGAGTTTATTGTTTTAAGGATAATATAAGTTCTCTCCCCTCACTGTTGGGCATATGCCATTGGCTGTGGACATACTTTTACCTTAATATATATATCGGCAGCATTATACAGCTCTGGCAAAAATTAAGAGACCGCCACATCAAAACCCTGTCACGGGCAGCCCATTCTCCAGACCTGACCCCCATTGAAAAACTCTGGAATGTAATCAAGAGAATGATGGCTAGTCACAAGCCATCAAGCAAAGAACTACTTACATTTTTGTGCCAGAAGCAGTGTGAAAGACTGGTGGCAAGCATGCCAAGACGCATGAAAGCTGTTTCTAAAAATCATGGTTATTCCACAAAATATTGATTTCTGAACTCTTCCTGAGTTAAAACAATAGTATTGTTGTTTCTAACTGATTATGAACTTGATTTCTTTGCATTACTTGAGGTCTGAAAGCACTGGGTTTTATTTTTTTTAATTTTGACCATTTTTCTGTCAGGAAAAAAAATACAAAATTTTTGCATGGAAATTTGAAGACGTTGTCAGAAGTTTATAAACTAAAAGAACAATTTACGTTTTAGTCAAAAAAATACCTATCAAGAAAAAAATCAGACAAACTGAACATTTGAAAGTGATCTCTTTATTTTTGCCAGAGCTGTATTTGATTTAACTATAAGGAGACCTGCATAGTTATTGCACTGGATAATGGTACTATTCGCATACTATATTGCATAATGCTCAGTACTTTATGTCCATATGGTACTCTAGTTTTAGTTTCTCCATTTATATCATCTTCCCCTGCCAATCGTATTGATCTACCTCGTACTGTAGGTTTTCATTTTTCTTATATACTTTAATAATCTATGTGGCGCTGGCCTGTGAGGCACTCTGTTATTTTAATATTACCGTATGTTGTTGTATTTATTTTTTAAGAAAAATAACTAATAAAGTTATATTAATTTTAATATTCTGGATCTCTTCAGAATTTCTGGTGTTATTGGGTACCAGAATGTGTTGCTATAGAATCGTAGAGTTGGAAGGGACCTCCTGGGCCATCTGGTCCAACCCCCTGCTCAATAATTGAACTGAAGTGCCATTCCCTTTGGGTAAGTGAACACTTTTGTGTTAATCTATAGCCTGTAATTAGCAGCCTAGGGATGGACGCACTGAAAGGACAAGGTGTTTAGGTTTTGCTGATTGACCGGTCATAAAGAGTTACAGCCACTGAGCAAAGGGAATGTGTGGTGGCGATGTGTGGCTGCAGAAACTGAATTGCTTATAGGCCAGGAGATGTGGGGGAACCTACAGAAAGTGAGGGGACATTACATAGACTGCTTGTGTGCTGCAGATAACGGAGGCAATTGGGACATAACATCTTAAGCACTTCTTACAGATGAGTAGAAACTGCTAGTTCTCGTGTAACCCCTAATAGGACATTCAGAAAGGGATGGCTGAGATGAGACATTCCTTTAATGTTTCGTAAAATCCATAGATATACACAGGTAAAATAATGCCATTATAGTGTTACCTATAGCTCAGAAGAAGGATGTACACAGCTCTGTGCGTGCCCTGACAATTCGGTCTTTGCAATGTCTCCACGGGTTCTTATGCAATGCAAGTGTTCAATGTTCCTAATTATAGTATATAATACTCTGCTCGTAATGAAATGTGCGTGTTATTTTCTTCAGCGCAGCACATTTTCCTTCTGTCTCCTAGCAGCATCCTGGATACTCAGGAAGAAATGTCAGTGTATTTTCATATATCTGATTCATGTTCAATGCCATGAAGATTTTAACCTTCTCTTGTCTGAATATATTTCCGAACTATGGCAGAAGGACAGGACATCTGCAGATCTGGGGCATTAATAGTTATTTATCCCATTTAACCCCTTCACTACCAAGGGTGGTTTGCACGTTAACTACCGGGCCAATTTTTACAATTCTGACCACTGTACCTTTATGAGGTCATAACTCTGGAACGCTTTCATGGATCCTGGTGATTCTGACATTGTTTTCTCGTGACATATTGTACTTCATGTTCGTGGTAAAATTGCATCCAAATAACTTGCGTTTATTTGTGAAAAAAACGGAAATTTGGCGAAAATTTTGAAAATTTCGCAATTTTCCAACTTTGAATTTTTATGCCCTTAAATCACAGCGATACGGCACACAAAAAACTTAATACATAACATTTCCCACATGTTTACTTTACATCAGCACAATTTTGCAACCAAAATTTTTTTTTGCTAGGAAGTTATAAGGGTTAAAATTTGACCAGCGATTTCTCATTTTTGCAACACCATTTTATTTTTAGGGACCACTTCACATTTGAAGCCACTTTGAGGGGTCTATATGATAGAAAATACCCAAAAGTGACACCATTCTAAAAACTGCACCCCTCAAGGTGCTTAAAACCACATTCAAGAAGTTTATTAACCCTTTAGGTGCGTCACAGGAATTTTTTGAATATTAAAAAAAAATGAACATTTAACTTTTTTTCACAAAAAAAATACTTCAGGTTCAATTTTCTTTATTTTACCAAGGGTAACAGGAGAAATTGGACTGCAAAAGTTATTGTGCAATTTGTCCTGACTACGCTGATACCTGATATGTGGGGGGGAACCACTGTTTCGGCGCATGGCAGAGCTCAGAATGGAAGGAGCGCCGTTTGACTTTTTCAATGCAAAATTGGCTGGAATTCAGATCGGACGCCATGTCACGTTTGGCGAGCCCCTGATGTACCTAAACAGTGGAAACCCCCCCAAGTGACCCCATTTTGGAAACTAGACCCCCCAAGGAACTTATCTAGATATGTGGTGAGAACTTTGAACCCACAAGGGCTTCACAGAAGTTTATAACGTACAGCGGTACAATTAAAAAATCATATTTTTTCCACAAAAATGATCTTTTCACCCACAATTTTTATTTTTCCAAGGGTAACAGGACCCTAAAAGTTTTTGTGCAATTTGTCCTGAGTACGCTGATACCCCATATGTGGGTGTAAATGACTATTTGGGCGCATAGCAGAGCTCGGAAGGGAAGCAGCGCCATTTGACGTTTTTGGCTAGAATTGAGATCGGACACCATGTCGCGATTGGAAAACCCCTGATGTACCAAAACAGTGGAAACCCCCCACAAATGACACCATTTTGGAATCTAGACCCCCCAAGGAACTTATCTAGATGTGTGGTGAGAACTTTGAACCCCCAAGGGCTTCACAGAAGTTTATAACGTACAGCAGTACAATTAAAAAATCATATTTTTTCCACAAAAATGATCTTTTCACCCTCAATTCTTATTTTTCCAAAAGTAACAGGACCCTAAAAGATATTGTGCAATTTATCCTGAGTACGCAGATACCCCATATGTGGGTGTAAATGACTATTTGGGCGCATAGCAGAGCTCGAAAGGGAAGCAGCGCCATTTGACGTTTTTGGCTAGAATTGAGATCGGACACCATGTCGCGATTGGAAAACCCCTGATGTACCAAAACAGTGGAAACCCCCCACAAATGACACCATTTTGGAATCTAGACCCCCCAAGGAACTTATCTAGATGTGTGGTGAGAACTTTGAACCCCCAAGGGCTTCACAGAAGTTTATAACGTACAGCAGTACAATTAAAAAATCATATTTTTTCCACAAAAATGATCTTTTCACCCTCAATTCTTATTTTTCCAAAAGTAACAGGACCCTAAAAGATATTGTGCAATTTATCCTGAGTACGCAGATACCCCACATGTGGGTGTAAACCACTATTTGGGCGTATGGCAGAGCTCGGAAGGGAAGCAGCGCCATTTGACGTTTTTGGCTGGAATTGAGATCGGACACCATGTCGCATTAGGAAAGCCCCTGATGTACCAAAACAGTAGAAACCCCCCACAAATGACACCATTTTGGAAACTAGACCCCCCAAGGAACTTATCTAGATGTGTGGTGAGCACTTTGAACCCCCCAGTGCTTCACTGAAGTTTATAACGTCCGGGCGTGAAGATAAAAAAATCGTATTTTTTCCACAAACATGATCTTTTAGTCCCCATTTTTTTATTTTCCCAAGGGTAACAGGAGAAATTGGACCCCAAAAGTTGTTGTCCAATTTGTCCTGAGTACGCTGATACCTCATATGTGGGAGAAAACTACTGTATGGGCACACGTCGGGGCTCGGAAGGGAAGTAGTGACGTTTTGGAATGCAGACTTTGATGGAATGGTCTGCGGGTGTCATGTTGCGTTTGGAGAGCCCCTGATGTACCTAAACAGTGGAAACCCCCCACAAGTGACCCCATTTTGGAAACTAGACCCCCTAATGAACTTATCTAGATGTGTGGTGAGCACTTTGAACCCCCCAGTGCTTCACAGAAGTTTATAACGACCGGGCGTGAAAATAAAAATATCGTATTTTTTCAACAAACATCATCTTTTAGTCCCCATTTTTTTTATTTTCCCAAGGGTAACAGGAGAAATTGGACCCCAAAAGTTGTTGTCCAATTTGTCCTGAGTACGCTGATATCTCATATGTGGGAGAAAACTACTGTATGGGCACACGTCGGGGCTCGGAAGGGAAGTAGTGACGTTTTGGAATGCAGACTTTGATGGATTGGTATGCGGGTGTCATGTGCGTTTGGAGAGCCCCTGATGTACCTAAACTATTGAAACTCCCCACAAGTGACCCCATTTTGGAAACTAGACCCCCCACGGAGCTTATCTAGATGTGTGGAGAGCACTTTGAACCCCCAAGTGCTTCACAGAAGTTTATAACGCCTGGGCGTGAAAATAAAAAAAACATTTTTTTCCGCAAAATTATATTTTTGCCCCCAGTTTTTTATTTTCCTAAGGGTAACAGGAGAAATTGGACCCCAAAAGTTGTTTTGTAATTTGTCCTGAGTAGGCTGATACCCTACATGTGGGGGTAAAACACTGTTTGGGCACATGGCAGAGCTTGGAAGGGAAGGAGCACCATTTGACTTTTTCAACGCAGAATTGGCTGGAATTGAGATCAGACGCCATGTTGCCTTTGGAGAGCACCTGATGTGCCCAAACAGTGGAAACCCCCAATTATAACTCCAACCCTAACCTCAACACACCCCTAACCCTAATCTGAGCCCTAGCCCTAACCCTATCCCTAACCCTAACCCTAGCCCTAACCCTAGCCCTAACCCTAACCCTAGCCCTAACCCTAACCCTAGCCTTAACCCTAGCCCTAGCCCTAACCCTAGCCCTAACCCTAGCCCTAACCCTACCCTAACCCTAACCCTAGCGGGAAAATGGAAATAAATACATTTTCTTTTAGTTTTATTATTTTTCTCTAACTAAGGGGGTGATAACGGGGGGTTTGATTTACGATTTATGGCGGTTTTTATGTTTGGCGGCTGTCGCTTTTTATTGTAAAAATAGTTTTTGCATCACCACATATTGTGAGCTATAATTTTTCCATATTTTGACCCACCGAGTCATGTGAGGTCTTATTTTTTGCGGGACGAGTTGACGTTTTTATTGGTACCATTTTCGGGCACGTGACATTTTTTGATCGCTTTTTATTCCGATTTTTGGGATGCAGAATGAACAAAAACCAGCTTTTCATGAATTTCTTTTGGGGGGTGCGTTTACACCGTTCCGCGTGCGGTAAAATTGATAACGCGTTTTTATTCTTCGGGTCAGTACGGTTACAGTGATACCTCATTTAGGTCGTTTTTTTATGTTTTGTCGGTTTTTTGCAATGAAAACAATTTTATATAAAAAATAATTATTTTTGTATCGCTTTATTCTGCGAGCTATAACTTTTTTATTTTTTTGCGGATGATGCTGTATGGTGGCTCGTTTTTTGCGGGACAAGATGACGTTTTCAGCGGTACCATGGATATTTATATGCGTCTTTTTGATCGCGCGTTATTGCACTTTTTGTTCGGTGGTATGATAATAAATCATTATTTTTTGCTTCGTTTTTTATTTTTATTTTTTAAGGGGTTCGCTAAAGGGGTTAACTAATGGGACAGTTTTATAGGGCAGGTCATTACGGACGCGGCGATACCAAATATGTGTACTTTTATTGTTTTGTTTTTTTTTTATTTTCAAAAAATGGATTTATTGGGGAATATTTTTTTTTTTTTAACTAATTTATTTAGCGATTTTTTTTAAATTATTTTTAACACTTTTTTTTTTTTTTTTTTTACTTTATTACCTTGTCCCAGGTGGGACATCACTGTCCTGTGACAGATCGCTGATCTGTCACATCACAGATCACTGTGACAGATCAGCGATCTGTCACAGGCACTGCTGCAGACTTCCTCATGCCTGCGCTTTGCAGGCACTGAGGAAGCCAGCTTCCTCAGGCCCCCGAAGGCCCCCGTCGCCATCTTGGATTCGGGGGCCTGGAGGAAGGGAGTCCCCCGCAGCAGCGCTGCACATTGCGCTGCCGTGGGGGGCTCAGGGAAGCACGGAGGGAGCCCCCTCCCTGCCGATGCTTCCCTTTAACCCCCGGTACACCGCGATCGCGTTTGATCGCGGTGTGCAAGGGGTTAACGTGTCGGGGGCGGTCCGTGACCGCCCCTGACACATTGTGCCGGGTGTCAGCTATGATAATTAGCTGACACTCGGCCGCGATCAGCGGCGCTCACCACGTGGGCGCCGCTGATCGCGATGACGTAATATTCCGTCCATGGTAATTAGGTCCATGGTCACATGGACGGAATATTACGTCAATCGTAGGTAAGGGGTTAAAGGTTGACATAAATCTGTGAACAGCAGGAAAATTTTGAGAAATTACCAAAACAATGCAGATATTGTGCAAAATGTTTCTGCTATACTGTAATATTTATCCAAATAGAAAACTTTTTGTCACAAAAAAATCACAAACAGGGCCTATTCCGATTAGAATTAAGACATTTTCTAGTATAATCTACTAAGAGACAAGAGGCTTGACATTTGAAAATGAGTAGATGACCCAAACTTACCACTTCATTGGAATCAATGAAGTGGTCATTACGGGTCCTTAGATCCACGGTTGAGAACTTACATCTATCTGTTCTATGGGCTCACAAATGCGTCCGTAATACTTTAGTATCAAAATGTCCTTACAAGATAAGATAAAATAGATTTGTGAAGATCCAGCTAGTGGGGGTCTTTAAAGGGAACCTGTCAGCACAAAATGACAGTTCAAAGCAAGTACAGGTGCTCGAATATTTATGTGCACCTTCCCACCTACTTGTTTTCCATCTAGGCCTGAATTTCTCTGGCTTTATAAAGTCAGCAGTGTCGTCAATCAAAGAAGAGGCGAGCAATGGAGATAGAAAGAAAAAATAAATCAGAAAGAGTACTTGTTTGGCCACATCAGGGGTATACGGAGTGCCTGAACTTGTTGGAACAGTCATTTTGGGTTTACAGAGTTTTCAGGGTTTCCCTTTAAGGCATTGCTTTGAGGAGAGATATGCAAAGATTCTCTCCTTCAGAATAAAGAAGCGGTTTTCCCAACACCTTCTGTAGATGTCTTTACAGGGTTGCCACATAATAGAGAGACCATTTTTATCTTGAGCTATTTTCCAAAATGCAAAACAGACCAAATCAGACTTCTTCCAGTTTCTGTAATACTGTCTATCCAGAAAACGTCCTTGGCATATTTCTGCATGAGCCGCTCTGAACCTCTAACTGCATCTACTTTAACCTACTCTCCTAATATCCACTTACAGTAAAGACCAGTGGTATGTATTTGTCTTTGTTCAATGCTATTAATTCTTCACAATTTATATAGAATTTTTCTGAAAAATCAGAGGGGGATTTAGCTGTTCTTCCTTATTTATTGGGAAATCCCATTACTGATTTCTCATTACTGGCTTATGTTATTGTGTCTGTTATTTTAATCTCACAATAAACAGATTCAATTATGCTAAGTTCTATCAAATCATGCAGCTGATCATGTTTAAAATCATTGTGTTTGGTACTCACATTGATCTTCTCACTGCATGTAAGTTTACTACATCCTTGGTTGTCTTCGTAAATCATCATTGGTTGAGTTGTTGGCTTACCAAAATTGTCTAATAACTGTTTTAACCAAATGACCTCTTGACCTGCATGGGCTGCAGACACATACTCTGCTTCTGTAGCTGACAAGGCTACAGACACCTGTTTTCTGCTAGACCAAGAAAATGAACTTTCTCTAAGCTTAAACAAATAGTCGCTTGTTGATTTATGATCACTTAAGTCATCGGCACAATGTCTTGAGTCTCCTTCAAATATCGAAGAACTCTCTTAACCGCATTCCAGTCTTTTTAGCGTGGTTTTTCCACATATCTGCAGAGAATTCCAACTGTTGCTGCAGTATCCAGTCGAGTCATAGTTGCTATGTATAGAAGTGCCCCAACTGCCTGTATTTCTCAATGTTAGTTAACAGATCATCTTCTCTTTCCAACTTTAAGTAGGAGGGTTCCAATTGGGGTTGATATACCTTTGGCATTCCAAATTGATTCAGAATTGAGTTAATTTTTGTACTTAGGTTTAGAAGAAAGCCTCCATCTTTTTCTCTTTGGACCTGGATTCCTAGATACCGTATATACTCAAGTATAAGCCAACCCGAGTATAAGCCGAGGCACCTAATTTTGCCACGGAAAACTTGGTAAGCTTATTGACTTGAGTATAAACCGGGTATGCATTGTCCCCTCATCCCTGTCCTGGTAAGCATGGCTTCCCCTGTCACTGTCCTGGCATGTGCGACTCTCCCACAGCTGTCCTGGTAAGCGTGGCTTCCCCATCACTGTCCTAGTATGCGTGGCTCCCCCCATAGCTGTCCTGCTATTCATGGCTCCCCCCGTCCCTGTTCTGGTATGCGTGGCTTCCCCCATCGTTGTCCTGTATGCGTGGCTCCCCCTGTTGCTGTCTTGGTATGTGTGTGTCATGGTTAGGCCATAGTTAATGTCCTGTTCTCACAGGGTTAACTTTTGCCGGACTCTCTTTGGATCTGGGAGGGGAATTTATACTCATTCCAGACTAGCATTCTCTGTCAGCTATACTGTTATTCTGGCTGTGTGTCTGACTGACCCCCCCTGGTGTGCATGCACTGCATTGCTTGTTTGATTCCCGTGTATGACCCGGCCTGTCCCCTCACTCTGAACTCCATCTCACGGTTTAGGCACTATTGTCTTCTCTGGTTCTGACCTCCTGGCTTGGCTATTGTTACTCCGCTACCGTTTGCCCCTATTGTACCGTCTATTGCCCATTCTTGTTTTCTGATCTATTGCTACGTCCTCACTATCCGCTCTGTCTAACCCTTTGGTACTGTCCTGCTATCTCGTGCATTGACCCCGGCTTGATCTGGTTTCCGCCCCTGTCTATGCCCCTTGGTAACTTGTCCTGTAGTTACCTTTCTAGGAGTTTCCCTGCAGCTCCTAGCTCTGTGGAGCTTAGGCCACGCCCCCAGCAGTCACATGTTTCAGGTCCTGATAGTTTGAAGCACACATTGTCACCCCTGCTGCCCTGCTCCACAGGTATCTTTGAGCACGTTTTTTTTGTACTCAGGACATGCGCACTGGCTCAGTGAGTGAGTGTAGTGCGGTGTTCCTGACATTATAGCTGACCGTTTCAGTTCTTTTTTTTTTTTCTCTGAAGGAAAAAAAAAAGTGTGTTATCCTCATGGATCCCATACAAGCTTTGGCTGATCAGGTCAAGCACCTGACCCAAATGTTCCATAAACTCAATGTGGAACAGCGCACGATGGCTCATACCCAGCAACAGTTGGTGATTACTGTGCAGGGGACTGTCGATGCAGGGGCTTCTAGTTCTGGGGGTAGAGATGTGTCATTAGCATCCCCCGAATCTCCGGTCAAATTGCCAGACCCTTTCTCGGGGGATAAAAAGGAGTTCAGGTCTTTCAGAGAAGGATGCAAGCTTTTTTTGTCTCTCAGGCCCCGCTCCTCCGGGGATGAGTTCCAGAGGGTGGGGGTCATTATTTCCCTACTTCGGGGGGCTCCACAGGCATGGGCTTTCTCTCTCTCTTGCTTTGCTCCTGAATGTATGTCTGTAAATTTGTTCTTTGAGGCTCTGGGGCACATTTGTGACGAGCCCGATAGAGTGCGTCTGGCTGAGGATATGGTGATGAGTGTGACACAGGGGAGGCACTCTGCTGAATGGTTCTGCTCAGAGTTTAGACTTTGGACGTCCGAAGTATCCTGGAACGCCGCCGCCCTGAGAGGATTGTTTCGCAGGGGCCTGTCTGACTGTCTGCAGGACACTCTGGCATTAGATACGCCTCCTGATACCCTGGAGGACGCCATGATGCAGGCGGTCCGTATGGACCGGAGACTCCGTGCTAGAGGAATGATGCAACAAGAGTCTGCCTTGTACCTCAAATTGTGTGACACTGCACCTGTATCTGAGCCCATGGAGGTTGGGTCAGTCTCAGTTAAGGAGAAAGAGAGAAGGCACCGTAGAGACAACCTACAATGCTTTTACTGTGGAGCCTCTGGACATTGGAAAAGGAATTGTCCCTCCTGCCCTTCTTCAGAGAAACCATCAGAGAAACGACTGAGTCTGGGCAACAATCGAGGAGGTGGTCCAGACTCCCAGGTACATTTTTTCTCATGTATAAAAATGGTGCTCCAGGTTGAATTGGAACTTGCTGGTGGTCCTGTTATGACCACCGCCTTTGTCGACTGTGGTTCCTCCATTAATCTGATTAATGCCCAAGTTGTGACTCTTAATAAGATAGGGACAGTCAGGTTAAAAGACCCTGTTAAAATTGTGGCTGTGAATTCATCCCCTCTTACCCAGGATGGAATTTGTTTTATGTCTGAAGTTTTTTCTATGAAAGTGGGTTCCACTCAAGTGGAAAATTCAAGTTGTTTCATTATGAATAATCTGCCTGCAGGATTGGTATTGGGAAAGCCCTGGTTGCAACGCCACAATCCTCTTACTGATAGGGTGAAGGGGGAGATCACCCGATGGGGATGTAATGATATTGGTCTGTGTTGTAACTCGGTTCCTTTTGTCAATCCGATAAAATCTGTATCTGTGTCATCTGTCGGCCTGGAGGGTATTCCGGAGTACCTGACAGACTTTAAAGATGTGTTTTCCGAAAGCGAGGCTGAGGCGCTCCCACCACATAGTCCATATGATTGTGCTATCGCATATTCGGCCCTCGGTCTCACCCATGGCAGCGGGGTTTTTCTTTGTAAAGAAAAAAGATGGTGGGTTGCGACCAGGGCTGTGGAGTCGGAGTCGGAGTCATGGAGTCGGTGCTCATTTTGGTGGAGTCGGAGTTGGAGTCGGTATAAAATGGACCGACTCCGACTCCTAAAATATATAATAAATTGGGTACAGTAATTCAATGCAGGATGTGCTGAATATTTTTTCATAGGAATTTGGGAAAGTTATGAAATGTCCTATAAATGGCTGTTCTATTCCTGATCTAAGGCTACATTCACACACAGCGCTTTTCCTGCGTTTTTGAGGATATGCTTTTCAGCTGCAAAAGCCGATCAGCTTTTTAAAAAACTGCATCACCTGAAAGGTTTTTGAGCTCATAGATACAGTCATATGTAAAAGTTTGTGCACCCCCTATTAATGTTAACCTTTTTTCTTTATAACAATTTTGGTTTTTGCAACAGCTATTTCAGTTTCATATATCTAATAACTGATGGACTGAGTTATATTTCTGGATTCAAATGAGGTTTATTGTACTAACAGAAAATGTGCAATCTGCATTTAAACAAAATTTGACCGGTGCAAAAGTATGGGCACCCTTATCATTGTCTTGATTTGAACACTCCTAACTACTTTTTACTGACTTCCTGAAGCAATAAATTGGTTTTGTAACCTCATTGAGCTTTGAACTTCATAGCCAGGTGTATCAAATCATGAGAAAAGGTATTTAAAGTGGCCACTTGCAAGTAGTTCTCCTATTTGATTCTCCTATGAAGAGTGGCATCATGGGCTCCTCAAAACAACTCTCAAATGATCTGAAAACAAAGATTATTCAACATAGCTTTTCAGGGGAAGGATACAAAAAGTTGTCTCAGAGATTTAACCTGTCAGTTTCCACTGTGAGGAACATAGTAAGGAAATGGAAGAACACAGGTACAGTTCTTGTTAAGCCCAGAAGTGGCAGGCCAAGAAAAATATCAGAAAGGCAGAGAAGAATGGTGAGAACAGTCAAGGACAATCCACAGACCACCTCCAAAGACCTGCAGCATCATCTTGCTGCAGATGGTGTCACTGTGCATCGGTCAACAATACAGCGCACTTTGCACAAGGAGAAGCTGTATGGGAGAGTGATGCGAAAGAAGCCGTTTCTGCAAGCACGCCACAAACAGAGTCGCCTGAGGTATGCAAATGCACATTTGGACAAGCCAGTTACATTTTGGAAGAAGGTCCTGTGGACTGATGAAACAAAGATTGAGTTGTTTGGTCATACAAAAAGGCGTTATGCATGCGCTGTATTGTTGACCGATGCACAGTGACACCATCTGCAGCAAGATGATGCTGCCGGTCTTTGGAGGTGGTCTGTGGATTGTCCTTGACTGTTCTCACCATTCTTCTTCTCTGCCTTTCTGATATTTTTCTTGGCCTGCCACTTCTGGGCTTAACAAGAACTGTACCTGTGTTCTTCAATTTCCTTACTATGTTCCTCACAGTGGAAACTGACAGGTTAAATCTCTGAGACAACTTTTTGTATCCTTCACCTGAAAAGCTATGTTGAATAATCTTTGTTTTCAGATCATTTGAGAGTTGTTTTGAGGAGCCCATGATGCCACTCTTCATAGGAGAATCAAATAGGAGAACTACTTGCAAGTGGCCACTTTAAATACCTTTTCTCATGATTTGATACACCTGGCTATGAAGTTCAAAGCTCAATGAGGTTACAAAACCAATTTAGTGCTTCAGGAAGTCAGTAAAAAGTAGTTAGGAGTGTTCAAATCAAGACAATGATAAGGGTGCCCATACTTTTGCACTGGTCAAATTTTGTTTAAATGCAGATTGCACATTTTCTGTTAGTACAATAAACCTCATTTGAATCCAGAAATATAACTGAGTCCATCAGTTATTAGATATATGAAACTGAAATAGCTGTTGCAAAAACCAAAATTGTTATAAAGAAAAAAGGTTAACATTAATAGGGGTGCCCAAACTTTTACATATGACTGTATGTTTTCAATAGCAAAAGCAGATTAGAAATCTGCTCTATCCATTTATCCATATCTGTCTATCCATATCGTATCTGTGCCAAAAAGAATGAAAACCGGATAGTACACAGACTAACACTCCTTTTTTTAGCACCAGTCAGGTACACCTCATAGCTGCCCAAAAGGACGACCAGGACAGGCATTGCTCGTCTTCAGTAACACATCAACATCAATTGATAGTTGGAATAAATAGACTGCATTCATCACCACCACATCTTCTTAAGGTGCAGGCTTTATTTTCAAGTGTAGGGGTGTTCAGTATGAGGTTCTGCAGCAGCTGAGGTGTGCAGTATGAGGTTCTGCGGAACAGTATGAGGTTTTCCCCCCCAGGTTTGATCCTGGCTACGCCCATGGTGTGAATGCAGCATGAGGATCTAGGCTTTGTCTTAGCTGAGATAAGTCATAACGTTATATTTTATATATATATACTGTATATATATATATATTGTGGCAGGGCATAGGTAAAGCGTACCAGATATTATTATTGTTGTTGTTGTTTGAAGGACCTGTGGTGAGGTCACAGTCAGGTGACCAGTCAGCTGCTGAGTTCGTGGGTGTGGCTACAGCCTTATAATGTGGCCTGCTCCTGAACCAGGGAGTAGTATGTGGGGAGGACTACACCTCCCAGCATGTGCTGAGACTCGCGGTCTGAGTCTGCAACCACGAACAGTTATGTTTTGTTTGCCTAAACTAGAGGCTATTTTTGGTGACACGCTGTTTTATGGTTTATGACAGAAATAAACCTTATGAACTTTGGAAGAACCTGTCTCCTGATTGTCTCCCGCTGCACCTGAGTGAGTCACATCCCCACACTTGGTGGTACACGTGCGGGCAGCAGTCCCAGCAGAGACTTGAGACAGTTGCTGCATGTCCTGGGTGAAGTTTGCAGCGGGGCAACAAGCACTGCCGGGAATCATGGAGGACCTGCTGAAACACCTGGTCCAGTCCCAGGCACTGCAGCAGGAAACCAACAAGCTGTTGTTACAGCAGATCCAGCAAGGCTAGCAGGAGCAGCGGCAGCAGTTCCAGCAGAGCCAGCAGGAACAACGGCAGCAGATGCAGCTTCTGGCAACCGCCATCCAGGAGGGCAGGACGAGCGCCCCAACCCCAGGTCGGGCTGATGCCACCGACGTCGAGAAGGCGGTAAGACGCGCATTACAGAAAATGACCCCTGAGGATGATGTTGAGGCCTTTCTGATGGTGTTTGAAAGGGTGGCTGAGAGGGAAAAACTTCAGCCAGAGCGGTGGGCGGAGGTACTGGCCCCATACCTAACGGGGGAGCCCCAGAAGGTGTACTTTGACCTGACGGTACAAGATGCCAGAGAGTATCCCAAATTAAAAGCGGAAATTCTCGCCCGCTTGGGGGTAACAATGACTACCAGGGCACAGAGAGTGCATCTTTGGACCTATCACCGGGACAAACCCCCGCGCTCCCAAATGTTTGACCTGTTGCACCTGGTCCAGAAATGGCTGCAGCCAGAGTCGGCTTCCCCGGCACAGATGGTAGAACGAGTTGTGATGGATCGGTTTGTGCATTCTCTGCCGAGACCTCTACAGACTTGGGTTGCCCAGGGTGATTCCCAAAATGCTGATGAACTGGTTGGGCTGGTCGAGAGATACCAGGGGATGGAAGGTTCCTTGGGGAAGCAGCCCATTCCGTATTGGGGGTCCCAGCAGGGGGCGGAGTCACAAAAAGGGGTGGTGCGTCCAAGGTCAAAAGGGGCGGGGGAGGCGGTGCCCAAGGTCCCCTCGGGTGTTATTTGCTGGAAGTGTCATGAGCTAGGACATATAGCGGCCCGTTGTTCCCAGACCACCGAGCAGATGGACTGCAGCATGGGACGCCATAGTTCATACTACGCATATCCAGCCTGCAGTGTGAACTCGCTACCTAACAAGGGGCCACAAGCGTGTCCCGTGAAGGTGAACGGTCGAGCAGTAATGACGCTTCTGGACTCCAGGAGCTTGGTGACCCTTGTGAGGGCCAGTTTTCCTCTAAACATACTCCCGGGTAAAAAGATTGGTGTTCGGTGCATACATGGCGATTCCAAGGACTACCCTATGGCTAGGGTGAATATTGAAACGGCGCATGGCACCGAGTCGCATGAAGTTGGCGTTGTTCGAGACCTGTTGCATCCTATAATTATTGGCCGGGATTTTTGTCTGTTTTGGGATCTGTGGGGGGTGGGTTCTGAGTATGCTAGCCAGAGCAAGGAACCAATCCACCCCACTGAGGTATCGCCACCACCAGACGCAGACGAGTTTCCTTTATGTGTCCTTGTTGGGGATGAAGAGGAAGGGTCCCCTGTACCTGACATCCCGGAGTTAGGGGTGGCCGGGGAGAATTTTGGGACTGCCCAACATAGGGACCCCACACTAAGGGAAGCCTTTAACAATGTCACCGTCATTAATGGGGTTGCACAAGAGCCGGGAGCAGACACAAGGTTTCCCCATTTTATGTTGAGTGGGGAATTGTTGTACCGGGTCACGAAAATAAGGGAGGAGGTGGCAGAGCAGTTAATAGTACCAGCCCCCTATAGACGAAAAGTGTTGGACATGGCCCATTCACACATCTTGGGGGGACACCTGGGGGTGGAAAAAACCCAGGAACGGATTGTACAGAGGTTCTATTGGCCTGGGTGTCACCGGGAAATAGTAAACTATTGCAGGTCCTGCCCGACATGTCAGTTAACTGCCCCCACATCTCATTTTCGGAACC
Organism: Dendrobates tinctorius; assembly: GCF_039654945.1. Classification (NCBI taxonomy): domain Eukaryota; kingdom Metazoa; phylum Chordata; class Amphibia; order Anura; family Dendrobatidae; genus Dendrobates; species Dendrobates tinctorius. The sequence goes on along the minus strand of NW_027361986.1, from coordinate 514,131 downwards.
CTCTTGTGCCACTGCCCATTATTGAGGTGCCATTTGAGAGAATTGTCATGGACTTGGTCGGTCTCTTAGTTAAATCAGCTCGGGGCCATCAGTATATATTAGTCATCCTGGACTATGCCACACGCTATCCTGAGGCCATTCCCCTGAGAAACTCCTCCGCGAAGAGTATAGCCCGCGAGCTGGTCCATGTGTTTTCCCGGACGGGTTTGCCGAATGAGATCCTGACCGACCAGGGGACACCTTTTATGAGCAAGTTGATGAGAGAATTGTGCAGAGTCTTGCAAATTTCCCAGTTAAGGACTTCAGTGTACCATCCGCAGTCAGATGGCCTTGTTGAGAGGTTTAACAAGACACTGAAAAGCATGCTGAGAAAAGTCATAGAGGAAGATGGTAGAGACTGGGATTGTCTCTTACCGTATTTACTGTTTTCTATCCGTGAAGTTCCCCAGGCCTCCACGGGGTTCTCCCCCTTCGAGCTTCTGTACGGCCGGCATCCGCGAGGTCTCCTAGATATAGCCAAGGAAACCTGGGAAGCCGAAGTCACGCCCCACAGAAGCGTCATTGAGAATGTGGCACTGATGCAGCAGAGGGTTGCGAAGGTGATGCCCATTGTTAAAGAACATCTCCGCCAGGCACAAGAGGCTCAGGCCAGGGTCTACAACCGGTCAGCCAGAGTGAGGCAGTTCAATCCGGGAGACCGAGTTCTCATGCTAATCCCGACGGTGGAAAGTAAGTTCTTGGCCAAGTGGCAAGGGCCATATGAGGTGGTGGAGAAGCTGGGAGACGTAAACTACAAGATCCACCAACCCGGAAGACGGAAGCCATACCAGGTTTACCATGTTAACCTTATCAAGCCATGGCAAGATAGAGAGCCAGCGGTAACTCCTTGCTTGCTGGGCAACCTAGAAGGGGAGGTTGGAGCCGTTACCATAGCGGAGACTCTGTCGAAGGCCCAGAAACAGCAGTGCCGGGCGTTACTCCAGAAAAACCGCGACCTGTTCTCAGAGTTGCCGGGGTGCACGAAGGTGGTGGAGCACGAAATTCTGACCGAGCCACATGTGCGGGTGAACGTGAAACCCTATCGTATTCCTGAGGCCCGGCGAGAGGTAATCTCCAAGGAGGTGCAGCGTATGTTGAAGCTCGGGGTCATTGAGGAATCCAAGAGCGGCTGGTCGAGCCCGATTGTCCTGGTCCCAAAACCTGATGGTGAATGGAGGTTCTGCAACGATTACCGAAAGCTGAATGAGGTCTCCAAGTTCGACGCTTATCCCATGCCACGCGTTGATGAGCTCATCGAGAGACTTGGACCGGCCAGATACATAACCACTTTGGATCTGACAAAGGGATATTGGCAGATTCCCATGGCACAGGAAGCCAAGGAGAAGACGGCATTCTCCACACCAGACGGGTGCTTCCAGTATGTCCGGATGCCGTTTGGCCTACAGGGAGCTCCAGCAACCTTCCAGAGGGCGATGGATAGAATCCTTGCGCCTCATAAGCTATATGCTGCCGCATATCTAGATGATATCGTCATCTTTACCCCGGACTGGGAGACTCACCTGGAGAAAGTCCAAGCAGTGTTTGATGCTCTAAGAGAGGCGGGGTTTACAATAAACCTGAAGAAGTGTGCCTTGGGGAGAGAAGAAGCCAAGTACCTTGGATATGTAGTGGGGCGTGGCGAGATCAAACCCCAAATCAATAAAGTGGAAGCAATTCAGACATGGCCGAGACCTCTGTCAAAGAAGCAAGTTAAAGCTTTCCTGGGGATTGTGGGATATTACAGGAGGTTCATCCCAAACTTCGCCACAATGGCTGCACCTCTAACTGATCTGCTTAAGGGGACGAAGTCAGTGATGGTCAGCTAGTCCGAAGAAGCAGAGTCAGCCTTCCAAGAAATGAAGGGAGCTCTTTGTAAGCAACCCGTTTTGGTGGCCCCAGACTTTAAACGTGAATTTGTCCTCCAGACAGAAGCCTCAGATGTCGGGGTAGGAGCAGTCCTCTCCCAAGAGATACGTGGGGAGGAGCATCCTGTTCTCTACTTGAGTAGGAAGTTGACTTCTTGTGAGAGAAATTACTCAGTTGTAGAGAAGGAGTGTTTGGCCATAAAATGGGCAGTGGACACATTACGGTACTACCTGGTGGGACGGAAGTTTAGGTTAATATCCGACCATGCCCCACTCAGGTGGATGAGGGAAACAAAGGGCAAGAATGCTAGGGTCACCCGCTGGTTCTTAGCCCTACAAGACTTCAGCTTCCATGTAGAGCATAGGGCCGGGAAGCTACATGGGAATGCCGATGCCCTCTCCAGAATCCCTTGCCTGGTAGGTGAAAGTGCCAAGCCCCACGGCTTTAGGCAGAGGGGGGAGGTATGTGGCAGGGCTAAGGGTCGTGTAATTGATGGGAGATATGTGTCTCATAAATGGCTTATCTCCATAATGTAAGGCATAGGTAAAGCGTACCAGATATTATTATTATTGTTGTTGTTGTTTGAAGGACCTGTGGTGAGGTCACAGTCAGGTGACCAGTCAGCTGCTGAGTTCGTGGGTGTGGCTACAGCCTTATAATGTGGCCTGCTCCTGAACCAGGGAGCTGTATGTGGGGAGGACTACACCTTCCAGCATGTGCTGAGACTCGCGGTCTGAGTCTGCAACCACGAACAGTTATGTTTTGTTTGCCTAAACTAGAGGCTATTTTTGGTGACACGCTGTTTTATGGTTTATGACAGAAATAAACCTTATGAACTTTGGAAGAACCTGTCTCCTGATTGTCTCCTGCTGCACCTGAGTGAGTCACATCCCCACAATATATATATATATATATATATATATATATACACATACACACAATGTATATATATATATATATATATATATATATATATATATATATATATATATATATATATATACACAGTACAGACCAAAAGTTTGGACACACCTCATTCAAAGAGTTTTCTTTATTTTCATTACTATGAAAATTGTAGAGTCACTCTGAAGTCATCAAAACTATGAATTAACATATGTGGAATTATATTATTAAGAAAAAAGTGTGAAACAACTGAAAATACTGTATGTCTTATATTCTAGGTTCTTCAAAGTAGCCACCTTTTGCTTGATTACTGCTTTGCACACTCTTGGCATTCTCTTGATGAGCTTCAAGAGGTAGTCACCGGAAATGGTTTTCACTTCACTGTGTGCCCTGTCAGGTTTAATAAGTGGGATTTCTTGCCTTATAAATGAGGTTGGGATCATCAGTTGTGTTGTGCAGAATTCTGGTGGATACACTGCTGATAGTCCTACTGAATAGACTGATCAAATTTGTATTATGGCAAGAAAAAAGCAGCGAAGTAAAGAAAAACAAGTGGCCATCATTACTTTAAGAAATGAAGGTCAGTCAGTCCGAAAAATTGGGAAAACTTTGAAAGTGTCCCGAAGTGCAGTGGCAAAAACCATCAAGCGTTACAAAGAAACTGGCTCACATGAGGACCGCCCCAGGAAAGGACCAAGAGTCACCTCTGCTGCGGAGGATAAGGTCATCCGAGTCACCAGCCTCAGAAATCACAGGTTAACAGCAGCTCAGATTAGAGACCAGGTCAATGCCACACAAAGTTCTAGCAGCAGACACATCTCTACAACAACTGTTAAGAGGAGACTTTGTGCAGCAGGCCTTCATGGTATAATAGCTGCTAGGAAACCACTGCTAAGGACAGGCAACAAGCAGTAGAGACTTGTTTGGGCTAGAGAACACAAGGAATGGACATTAGACCAGTGGAAATCTGTGCTTTGGTCTGATGAGTCCAAATTTGAGATCTTTGGTTCCAACCACCGTCTCTTTGTGCGACGCAGAAACGGTGAACGGATGGACTCTACATGCCTGGTTCCCACTGTGAAGCATGGAGGAGGAGGTGTGATGGTGTGGGGTGCTTTGCTGGTGACACTGTTGGGGATTTATTCAAAATTGAAGGCATACTGAACCAGCATGGCTACCACAGCATCTTGCAGCGGCATGCTATTCCATCCGGTTTGCGTTTAGTTGGACCATCATTTATTTTTCAACAGGAAAATGACCCCAAACACACCTCCAGGCTGTGTAAGGGCTATTTGACCAAGAAGGAGAGTGATGGGGTGCTACGCCAGATGACCTGGCCTCCACCGTCACCAGACCTGAACCCTATCGACATGGTTTGGGGTGAGCTGGACCGCAGAATGAAGGCAAAAGGGCCAACAAGTGCTAAGCATCTCTGGGAACTCCTTCAAGACTGTTGGAAGACCATTTCCGGTGATTACCTCTTGAAGCTCATCAAGAGAATGCCAAGAGTGTGCAAAGCAGTAATCAAAGCAAAAGGTGGCTTCTTTGAAGAACCTAGAATATAAGACATATTTTCAGCTGTTTCACACTTTTTTGCTAATTATATAATTCCACATGTGCTAATTCATAGTTTTGATGCCTTGAGAATGAATCTACAATTTTCATAGTCATGAAATAAAAGAAAACTCTTTGAATGAGAAGGTGTGTCCAAACTTTTGGTCTGTACTGTATATATGTAATCGATATTACATAGTGTATTACATATTTACAATTTATTACAGTTTTGTGTGTTCTAAAGTTGTATTCTAATAAATATATATTCTGTTCTATCTAAATATCTTGATTATTGGATCATAAAAATGATTAAATGTCTGATGTTCACATTGTACTACAATAAATTTTTCACTTAAATATAAGCAATATGTGTGGGAGTCAGAGTCGGAGTCGTGGAATCGGAGTTGGAGTCGGTGTAAGGGAAATTGAAGAGTCGGAGTCGCAGGTTTGGCTTACCGACTCCACAGCCCTGGTTGCGACTGTGCCTCGACTTTCGAGAACTGAACAAAATTACTGTTAAGAACACGTACCCTCTCCCATTGATTCCTGATCTATGCCATCAACTCACGGGGGCCAAATGGTTTTCTAAGCTCGATCTACGAGGGGCTTATAACCTTATAAGGATCCGGGAGGGGGATGAATGGAAAACAGTCTTCCTGACAACTGAGGGGCTGTTTGGAAACCTGGTTATGCCCTTCTGCCTCACTAATGCTACTGCGGTTTTTCAGAACTTTATTAATGTGGTTTTTTCTGACTTGATTGGACGTACGTAGTCATTTACCTGGATGACATCTTGATTTACTCTGAGGACAGTCAGTCGCACTTGCACCATCTGCGTACGGTTCTTATGAGACTCCGGGATAATCATTTGTATGCTAAGCTGGAGAAGTGCTCATTTTTTATGCAAGAACTATCTTTTCTGGGTGTAATTGTATTCAGGGAGGGATTCCGCATGGATCCAGGGAAGGTTCAGGCCATTACAGATTGGGTGCAGTCTCATGACCTGAAGGGGTTGCAGTGATTTCTGGGCTTCGCTAATTATTATAGGAAGTTCATTAAAGGGTTCTCGCAGGTGGTGAAACCCTTGACGGACCTCACTCTTAAAGGGGCAGATCTAAAAAATTGGTCCGTGGCCGCAAAAAATTCCTTCCTGGCATTAAAGAAGTGTTTTACTACAGCCCCTGTGTTGGTACAACCCGATTCGTCAAGACCTTTTATCGGCAAGGTCAACGCTTCGGAGGTGGGGGTGGGGACAGTATTGTCACAGGGCCCCTCTACCCTGACTAACCTCAAACCCTGTGCCTTTTTCTCTAAGAAGTTCTCTTCGGCCGAGAGAAACTATGATGTCGGTAACAGGGAATTGTTAGCAGTTAAATTGGCCTTTGAAGAATGGAGGCATTTTTTGGAGGGGGCCGCTCATCCCATTACGGTCATCACTGATCATAAAAACCTGGCCTATATCGAGTCTGCTAAGAGATTGACCCCCAGACAGGCTCGGTGGGCACTTTTTTTTTCTCGATTTCATTTTACCATCACGTTCCGACCAGGGTCTAAAAATGTAAAGGCGGATGCCTTATCCCGAAGTTTTGATTCTGTGTCCTCTCCAGAACCTCCTTTCTCCATTCTTCAACCGGGAGTGGTTGTAGCCGAAATCTCCTCTGAGTTAGAGAGAGAGATTCTGGAAGCACAAGCTCCCAGGAATAAACCCCCAGGTAAATTGTTGGTACCCGAACAATTCCGTTCCACACTCCTTCAAGAATTTCATGATTCTGTGTTAAGTGCACACCCTGGTATTGCAGCAACCCAGGGGGCAGTAGCTAGGGGTTTTTGGTGGCCCTCTATGGGTGCTGATATAAAAAGGTTTGTGAATACTTGTGGGGTGTGCGCTCGCTCTAAAAGCTCTCAGGTCCGGCCGACCGGGGAATTGGTGCCTTTGTCAATTCCGGATAAACCATGGACACACCTGTCCATTGACTTTATCACTAATCTTCCATCTTCCAAGGGCAACTCAGTGGTATGAGTAGTGGTTGATAGATTTTCTAAGCAAGCCCACTTTGTGCCATTACCTGCATTACCATCTGCTGAAACCTTGACCCGCTTGTTTATACAGCACATTGTTCGACTGCATGGAGTGCCTGTGAAGGTGGTGTTGGACAGGGGTGTGCAATTTGTGGCCAGGTTTTGGATAGCGTTTTGTATGAAGTTGGGGGTCACGTTGTCATTCTCCTCTGCCTATCACCCGGGATCCAACGGACAAACCGAACGCACCAACCAGTCATTGGAGCAGATTCTGAGATGCCTGGCCTCTTCCAGACAGGAAGACTGGTGTGAGGTATTACCCATGGCAGAATTTGCATTCAACTGTCGGATGAATCACTCTATTGGAAAGTCTCCCTTTCAGGTCAATTATGGGTTTGTTCCGCAGTTTGGGGAATTTTCCCGTATGGATTCGGATTGCCCTGGTGCCGAGGGGATGGTGCAACAATTAAAAACCCTCTGGAAGGAGGTGCAGGGGAACATCTCCAAAGCCCAGAAGAAGTTCAAACATTTTGCAGACAGGAGGAGGGGGGTGGTTCCTGCGTTGACAGTGGGGGAAAAAGTCTGGTTGTCCACCCGTAACATCAAACTTAAAATACCCTCTATGAAGTTGGGCCCAAAATTTATTGGCCCATACAAGATTGTAGAGGTGATCAACCCGGTGGCATACAGATCACAGTTGCCCACCTCCTTCAAAATCTCTAACGTCTTCCACAGGTCCCTATTAAAACCTGTGGGGACAGTTAGAGAAGATCCCTCATCTGTGATTCCACCAGTGTTGGTAGAGGGTCAACTGGAGTACGAGGTAGGGCGCATCATTGATTCACGGTGGGTGCGCCGGAGACTTCAGTACCTTATCCATTGGAAAGGATATTCTGTTGAGGATCGGTCGTGGGTACCGGCCAGTTCGGTGCATGCTGATCGACTGGTGCGGGCTTTTCATGCCAGATACCCTGAGAAACCTGGGGGTCCAGTGCCCCCCCCATTAAGAGGGGGTACTGTCATGGTTAGGACATGGTTAATGTCCTGTTCTCACAGGATTAACTTTTGCCGGCCTCTCTTTGGATCTGGGAGGGGTATTTATACTCACTTCAGACTAGCATTCTCTGTCAGCTGTACTGTTATTCTGGCTGTGTGTCTGACCGACCCCCCTGGTGTGCGTGTACTGCATTGCTTGTTTGATTCCCGTGTATGACCCGGCCTGTCCCCTCACTCTGAACTCCGTCTGACGTTTTAGGCACTATTGTCTTCTCTGGTTCTGACCTCCTGGCTTGGCTATTGTTACTCCTCTACCGTTTGCCCCTATTGTACCGTCTATTGTCCGTTCTGGTTTTCTGATCTATTGCTACGTCCTGATTATCCACTCTGTCTAACCCTTTGGTACTGTCCTGCTATCTCGTGCATTGACCCCAGCTTGATCTGGTTTCCGCCCCTGTCTATGCCCCTTGGTAACTTGTCCCATAGTTACCTTTCTAGGAGTTTCCCTGCAGCTCCTAGCTCTGTGGAGCTTAGGTCACGCCCCCAGCAGTCACATGCTTGAGGTCCTGATAGTTTGAAGCATGCATTGTCACCGCTGCTGCCCTGCTCCACAGGTATCTTTGAGCACAGTTTTTTGTACTCAGGACATGCACATTGGCTCAGTGAGCGAGTGTAGTGCGGTGTTCCTGACAGTGTGGCTCCTACCATCCCATTGTTGTATGCATGGGCTTCTCCTGGTCCCGTCGTTGTATGCATGGCTCTCCTGATCCCGTCGTTGTATGCAAGGACTCTTCTGGTCCCGTCGTTGTATGCATAGCTCTCCCCGTCCCATGATTGTATGCATGGCTCTACCCTCTCATCCGGGTACGCCTGCTTGCTATTACAAAAGAAACATCTTACTCACTGTCGCTGGTGCCGGCTTCCAGCAGCTCTTCCTGCTGAGTGATCACGTGGCAACGCTCATTAAGGTAATGAATATGCGCTCCATGCCTATGGGAGTAGAGACGCGTGCATATTCATTACATTAAAGAGCGGTGCCACGTGATCGCTTAGCACAGGAAGAGTTGCCGGCGCCGGGACCAACAGAGATGCAGCGACGGCGCGGAGGAGGGTGAGTATGATGTCTTCTGTCTCCTGCTGCTGCTCCACCGCTCCCCCTCCCCATCGGCTTTCTGGACAATGACTCGTGTATAAGCCGAGGGGGGTGTTTTCAGCACAAAAAAGTGCTGAAAAACTCGGCTTATACACAAGTATATACGGTAATATGTCTTAAAAACATATTATGGTGAAGTAAAGAGGAGGAGGGAGATGGGGGCAGGCACAGAGATCCTCACTGCGCAGGCACCAGATTCCCAGCCCCGCAATGTGAATACATCATAACACACTGCGGGGCGGGATCTGGGGCCTCCGCTACATGCAGGCGCGATATCCTTACATCATCACCTGATGTAAGTTGATGGGCAGCACACACGGCGCATGCCCGAGAAATGTTTGCAGAGCGCAGTCGCCGGTCACGTAACGAGGAACAGAGGAGGCGGCGCACGGAGGCAAGAGGGGGATGATGGACGGTTGCGAGGCAGTTGAGACAGGGGGAGAAAACATACCTCCATGACGCAATGGAGATATGGAGGGCAATTTATAAACGTCTTTATTTCAGCGTTCCTAGGGATAATAAACATAAGAGCCACCTTCACAGAATGCAGCCTTAGTGCTGCTGAAGGTGGTTCTTTTACTTTAATAGGCCCTGGGGGGGTGACAGGTTCCCTTTAAGTGTGTGGTTTCTGATCCCGGTGTTTTATTTTGTAGTGCCCTCAGGTGCCCTCCCACTATAGGCTATGACCTTTAGAGTCTAACATTGCCACAAAGAGGCGTACTTGTTTTTTTCTGCCTTCACCAGACCGATGTCAAGAACTGACTATTCTCTAGCTGCCTAATATATACAACCCCTTGACAGGTACCATTGTAATAAAAAATATATTAACTCTACCTGTCAGTAAAGGTATGGCTGCTCATGTATATACAAGACGCAGCAATTTCTACAGCCACAGGCTATAAGATTGTTTCTGTGTTCACTCCACATCTGTGGAGTATTATCGTTAATCCACCTTGCATTCATGTTTGGCATTTTCTGTTAATCCCTGCCTTTGAAGACACAAAGTACTTACTGGTGGCCCATCCCACCACCACCACACTAGGTTTTAAGACCTCTGGCAGGAAAGATTAGCGACCTTTTGCTTCTTACCACTTTCCTAAGCATAGTTGTAGGGGTTAGCATATTAGCTCTTAACTTGTGCCACCTCCTACACTATCAGCACTGTCCACTCTCATTAATGGCAGCGGCCATCTGTAGACATTTGCATTTAAATTGCTTTTTGCCTGTAAATCTCTATGCACTTTCCGAATATAAATCTAGAAAGCAAGAAGTGATACAGGAAAAAGGAATTTTGCATGGAGAGAGGACACAAATCAAGAGAGAAGTGAGTAAATCAGTGCTACTGCATAAAGTTCATTTGTAGTGTATGCCAATGTTAAATAAAATAACTGCAATTCCACATGTTATAATTACGGTACATCAATATTCACTGACCATTTTCAGTGTGCACTGACTGTATCTCTGGTATTTATTATTTGAGGACCAAGTACTTGTGGGTGGGATAAAGTCTAGTTATGTAATACCAATAAGAACAGACACCTACAAGTAAACTTAAATCATCCCACAAGTAGCTATAGAAAACATTGACTGCCAAAGGTACTCTAAACCATATTAATAAGGGGAAGAAAACAGGTTCACATTGACTCCTAATGTGTCTCACAATGCATTGAATACTACAGTTCAGTAAATAAGTGAAAATTTTCTACAACCTTAAAAAATATACTAGTCCATCAGCCAGACAGGTCCTCCTGATAACAGACAAGCACATGTTCGGTCAATTTGAGCTTTTCTTGCATATTCCCAAGGTTTATAGGTATGTTGCTATGTGGCATTTCTGCTGAGGACCTCACATAGTGGAAATACAGAAAATTCCACAGCAATTTACTCATCTAAGATGTGCTGATCTCCAGTCCCAAAATATCTCAGATCAACAGGTAATTTTCTGCATGTCTATGTCACTACTGGTTGGAGTTGAGCAGAGAGATTTGCCGAACTCTGGTCCAGCATTCATATCGCTAGTTCATGGCCACCTCCTCCTACTTTTATAGCGTAACATCGTCATGCCATACCTTCTAATTGGAAGAGACACCGTGGATGCCAACTGGTAGGAGTTGGTTTACAGAGATCAGGTCCAGCAGCCACAGACTAACGATGTGGTCACTGGACCAAAGTCCTGAAAATCTTTTTGCTCCGTTCTACTACTCATTGGTAATTCTTAGAGCAGATCTGTCACTAGATTGTACAATCTAAATTGAATATATTATTAAGCAGCTCTCTTAGACCTGATGTATTTACTTTGATAACCATGTCAGGCTAGCTGTATAGCAGTATCTATGAGCACAATACAATCATTAATATGCATGTTTCTTCTGTGGACAATCAACACAAGGTTTCAAATGGTGCCGCCAAATGCAATGCACGATTGGTACTTGAATGTTGCCTTAGATCTATTACTGTACACGTCTTACATGCCCTCCACATCTAGAACCTTCAGACATATCTTGAAAACCCATATCTTCAAAAAAGCTTACAGCCTACAATAACACCGCTGCCACCTCACCGCCACCAGAGCTGCTGCAAACCCTCAACCTACTGCCTTCTTCCCCATTAGACTGTAAGCCCGCAAGGGCAGAACTCTCTCCCCTCTGTACCAGTCTGTCATTGTTAGTTTGTTCACTGTAATTTATATTTGTATTTTGTTTGTAACCCCTTCTCATGTACAGCACCATGGAATCAATGATGTTCTAAAAATTATAATTATTATTATTGTTATTAATATTAATGCCTTAAATACAAGAAAAGAATAATGAATTAATTAAAATCATAAGCAATGGCGTAATATAGTTAGGATGTTACTGTTCACAGGCACTGCTGTATTTTTATCCGTGAAATAATTCATACAATGAGCAAAGGCATTTTTACCCTGACTTTGTCTCAGCTAATCCTGCTATGACTAAGATAGTGTTTTCCCTTTGTGATCATGTGAAAGTTAAGGTAAAATAACCTTATCCATTCTCCACTGGCTACAATCTCCTGGCGTGCCTCGTTGCTGTGACAGCCGCATGAAGCATCTTTACGCGGGAAGTTACTGCAGATTAAGTGCGTTCCCCGCCAATAGAGAGCAGGCAAGCAGCGGAATACTTACAAGATGAAGGAGAAGTAAAATAGACTCTCGGTTCCTGGTTTTCAGTTTGTCTGCTTCTTCCCCGAGGTGCAGCAAGCTCCCTGATGCCATCTGGAAAAGAGATCACACAAGAAAAATAAGGGAAGATTGCACTCCGCTGATCACTTAGTAACAGCCATTTATGAGTATTATTTCTATTTCAGGTTATACACACATCCTTATGGACTTCGGATCAATGTGAGCATAGATTTACAGTCATTTTGGATAATGTTCATAATTCTATTTATGTTGTGAAGGGACATGCTGGTTAGAATAAGATGTTCCCTATTCATTCTGTATATATGAGAGGCTTGAGCTGGTCTAGTGCTCAGCAAAAGAATAAAGATGTACACTGCTCATCTACCTCACACGGTCAAGGGATCATCATTTTGACATCAAACATGTCTGCCTGATGATCTTTTTTTCCAGATTATCTTCTGCCTGTCTATCTTCTGTCTAAGGTTGCATGTACACCCCATACACCCCATACAGGGGAAGAGTCTTGGGAAACCAGGGGAAGAGTCTTGAGGAGATCATTTGCATATTCCCAGTGCCTTCTGGGATAAGTGAAGAGTCTCCGCGAGCTCAACGATCACTGGGTTTTGGCCGTTGCAGCTGAAAAGAGGAAATCGGAGAAACCAGGGGAAGAGTCTTGAGGAGATCATTTGCATATTCCCAGTGCCTTCTGGGATAAGTGAAGAGTCTCCGCGAGCTCAACGATCACTGGGTTTTGGCCGTTGCAGCTGAAAAGAGGAAATCGGAGAAACCAGGGGAAGAGTCTTGAGGAGATCATTTGCATATTCCCAGTGCCTTCTGGGATAAGTGAAGAGTCTCCGCGAGCTCAACGATCACTGGGTTTTGGCCGTTGCAGCTGAAAAGAGGAAATCGGAGAAACCAGGGGAAGAGTCTTGAGGAGATCATTTGCATATTCCCAGTGCCTTCTGGGATAAGTGAAGAGTCTCCGCAAGCTCAACGATCACTGGGTTTTGGCCGTTGCAGCTGAAAAGAGGAAATCGGAGAAACCAGGGGAAGAGTCTTGAGGAGATCATTTGCATATTCACAGTGCCTTCTGGGATAAGTGAAGAGTCTCCGCGAGCTCAACGATCACTGGGTTTTGGCCGTTGCAGCTGAAAAGAGGAAATCGGAGAAACCAGGGGAAGAGTCTTGAGGAGATCATTTGCATATTCCCAGTGCCTTCTGGGATAAGTGAAGAGTCTCCGCGAGCTCAACGATCACTGGGTTTTGGCCGTTGCAGCTGAAAAGAGGAAATCGAATTTTGGCTCATCTTTCATCTTTTTAAGAAATCTCAAGATGGAAGAGGCCAGGAGCCATTTGGTGAGCTGCATTTCTTGCTACATGTTCACAGATTTACCAGTGGAAAAGCCAAACTTCACATGCCACAAATGCAAGCTTGTGACCCTGTTGGAGGAAAAGTTGCAAAATCTCGAAGAGAGGTTAGCTACGTTGAAGATCATTAAGGAAGGTGAAGAGTTCTTGGACAGAGCAGAATTATCTCTTCATGTTACAGAAAGAGAAGAAATTCGAAGTGCACCTGAAGAAACAGAGGATTGGAGACATGTGACCCAGAGAAGCAGGAGGATCAGGAGGCAGTCAGCACCCATACTGCTCAGAAACCAGTACCAGGCTCTCACGCAGGAAAACGATGAAGAAATACATCAGGATAAGACTTTGCCAACAAACAGCAACCTTGTACGCCTTCAGAGTCCTCCTGGATGGAGAAAGAAAAATGTTGTGAAGAAGAAACGGAGAGTGGTGGTCATGGGGGATTCCCTGTTGAGAGGAACAGAGGCCGCTATCTGCTGACCGGATATAACTTCAAGAGAAATGTGCTGTCTTCCAGGTGCAAAAATTAAAGATGTGTCTGACAGGATATCAGGACTCTTCAGACCTACAGATGACTACCCATTCCTGCTACTACATGTGGGGACAAATGACACTGCAAGAAACGACCTGGAAACCATCTGCAGAGACTTTGAAGACTTAGGCAAGAAAGTGAAAGAACTGGGAGCGCAGGTGGTCTTCTCTTCCATCCTCCCAGTGGATGGCCATGGAACAAGGAGGTGGAATAAGATTCTGCAGGTGAACAACTGGCTACGTCGATTGTGCCGTTAGCAACGATTTGGATTTCTGGATCACGGAGTGAACTACTTATACGATGGACTACTTGCTAGAGATGGGGTGCACCTTACGAAGACTGGAAAGCAGGTATTTGGAAGTCGCCTTGCTACACTTGTAAGGAGAGCTTTAAACTAGAACAACATGGGAAGGGAAGCAAAAGACCAGAAAAAGCCATACACCTGACAAATGCTACTGAGAACTCTGCTATTAGAAGTGGAAAGGAAGAACAAAGACGAAAGAATCTAATTAAAAAAAATATTGGAGAAAGAGAAACCAATCACAAACTAAAATGTTTCTATACTAATGCACAAAGCATGGGCAACAAACAAGGAGAATTGGAACTACTAACACAGGAAAAGAAATATGATGTCATTGGAATCACTGAAACTTGGTGGGACAATACACATGATTGGAATACAAGACTAGAAGGATACAACTTATTTGCAAGAAACAGACTTGATAAACGAGGAGGGGGTGTCGCATTGTATGTTAGAAATGCGTATATCTGCACAGAGATTGAAGCTTCAGAGACTGGGAGTTCTGTGGAAACTGTTTGGGTAAGAATACAAGGACAGAACAATGGAAAGGACACCATTGTAGGCATTTACTACAGGCCGCCTGTGCAAGCTGAAGATATGGATGAACTCTTTATGCATCAAATGGCCAAGTTCTCCAAAAAATATGACATAGTTGTCATGGGAGATTTCAACTATCCAGACATTTGTTGGGAATCTCTCTCAGGCAAAACTAACAGGTCAAGGAAATTCTTATCCTCTCTTGCTGACAACTTTATCTTCCAAAAGGTAAAGGAGAAAACAAGGGGAACTGCTACCTTGGATCTAATCCTTATAAACAGGGAGGAAATGGTTGAGGAGGTAAAAGTGGCTGGGACCCTAGGAGGTAGCGACCATGCTATTTTAGAATTTTGGATAACTAGAGGCGGAAGACCTGTGAAGACTCAGACGTCAAGGTTAGATTTCAGAAAGGCAGATTTTAAGGGATTCAGAAAGAGAATTGGAGGGATCCAATGGCTGGATATCCTTAAAGACAAAAATGTCCAGGAAGGATGTGAAATCTTGAAAAATGAAATTCTCAAAGCACAGTTGTTAACAATTCCGAAAAGAGGGAAGAATAGGAAGCATTTAAGGAAACCAGGATGGATGAACACAGAACTTAAGCACATGCTAAAAAGGAAGCAAAAAATGTTTATAAAATGGAAAGAAGGAGGCATATCTAAAGAAGAATATAATGCTGTCTGCAGAACCTGCAAGGCACAAATCAGATTATCTAAAGCTGAAAATGAATTGAGGCTTGCAAGAGATGTCAAAAGCAATAATAAAGGATTTTGGGGATATGTCAAAAGTAAAAGAAAAGTCAAAGATGCTATAGGATTTTTACAGGATGAAAATGATGAAATGGTAAGACAGGATGTTGAGAAGGCTGAACTTTTAAATTCCTATTTTGCATCTGTTTTCTCTCAGAAAGGAAATGTAACATCAACTGTTATTCACTGTCCTATTAAGGGAATAGAAGAATCCAGGATATCTATAAACAGAAAGATAGTGAGGAAACACTTAGCTAACCTAAATGTATTCAAGTCTCCAGGTCCAGATGAATTACACCCCAGAGTACTGAAGGAGATAGCAGAAGAAATTTTTGAACCCCTCTCCATAATCTTTGAAAATTCTTGGAGAACAGGAGAAGTGCCAGAAGACTGGAGAAGAGCAAATGTTGTTCCTATCTTCAAAAAGGGGAAGAAGGTGGACCCAGGCAACTATAGGCCGGTGAGTCTGACTTCTATACCAGGAAAGATCTTTGAACAAATTATTAAACAACATGTATGTCAATACCTGGATAAGAATGAAGTGATTAAACAGAGTCAGCATGGGTTTGTAACTAATAAGTCATGTCAGACTAATTTAATTTCCTTCTATGATGGTATTACTGATTGGGTGGATCAAGGAAATGCTGTAGATATAGTATATTTTGACTTCAGCAAAGCATTTGACAAAGTCTCTCATACAATCCTTATTGAAAAAATGACTAAGTATGGAATGGACAAGGCAACTGTTAGGTGGATTCATAACTGGCTTAGTGATCGGACCCAAAGAGTGGTCGTAAATGGCTGCACATCCAGTTGGAAGAATGTCTCAAGTGGGGTACCACAGGGCTCTGTCCTGGGCCCTGTATTGTTCAACATCTTTATCAACGATTTAGATGAAGGAATTGAGGGTAAACTGATTAAATTTGCTGATGACACAAAGCTAGGAGGGATAGCTAATACTAGAGAAGAGAGAGAGAGGATTCAAAAAGATTTAAATAAACTGGAGAAGTGGGCAGCAACTAACAGAATGGTTTTTAACAGGGAGAAATGCAAAGTACTACATCTGGGCAATAAAAATGAAAAAAGCATATATAGAATGGGAGGAATAGGGCTAAGTGACAGCACATGTGAAAAAGACTTGGGTATACTAATAGATCACAGACTGAATATGAGTCAACAGTGTGATGCAGCAGCAAAAAAGGCAAATGCAATTCTAGGATGTATTAACAGAAGCATACAGTCTAGATCACGTGAAGTAATTATTTCCCTCTACTCCTCTTTGGTCAGACCTCATCTGGAATATTGTGTCCAATTTTGGGCACCACATTTTAAAAAAGACATCAACAAACTGGAGCAAGTTCAGAAAAGAGCGACCAGAATGGTGACCGGTCTGCAAACCCTGTCTTATGAGGAAAGGTTGCAGGATTTGGGAATGTTTAGTTTGCAAAAGAGAAGACTGAGAGGAGACTTAATAGCTGTCTACAAATATCTAAAGGGCTGTCACATTGTAGAAGGATCAACTTTATTCTCATTTGCACAAGGAAAGACTAGAAGCAATGGGATGAAGCTGAATGGGAGGAGACACAGATTAGATATTAGAAAAAACTTTTTGACAGTTAGAGTGATCAATGAGTGGAACAGGCTGCCACGAGAAGTGGTGAGTTCTCCTTCAATGGAAGTCTTCAAACAGAGGCTGGACAGACATCTAACTGGGATGATTTAGCGAATCCTGCTTTGAGCAGGGGGTTGGACCAGATGGCCCAGGAGGTCCCTTCCAACTCTACGATTCTATGATTCTATGATTCTAAATCCCTTCAGAACCCATCGATTCAGACCACATTGATCTAATGTGTACGGTGAGTGTAAGGCCTTGGTCGAACAAGCATATGAAAATGCATCTGAGTTTTATCCAAAAAGCTTGGAGGATCCGTTTTTTTACATCCGTGGAGATATCCAAGTGGCATTCACTTCTATACATAAACAGTTTGAAAGGTGGATGATCAAATACAGCTTTATAGGTTATTAATGGTAATTTAACTGTAAAAATTGGATGCCCCACAGATGATTATTTTGCACACCAATAGTCTTATATGGGCAATCCTCATTGGAAGAGACTATCGCATGCTGTGTTTTTGTGTAGCACAGACACATCATCTGAACTGCCCTACAGAAATACATAGCGCACACGGACCAATTTTTACTGTCTGTATAATACACTATTTTGAACAAGCCCTAAGACCTGGTTCACGCAAGCGTATAAAAAATTATCAGGGTTTCATTCAGAAAACTCAGGTGATTTTTTTTTCAGAGTCCTGTTTTTTCCCACAATACGGGAATTTGACATACTCTGCGTGCCCTGGTACGATGACATCACCACGATGGTTGCTGACAGAAACGCCAGGATTTGGTGTTGGGTAAGTAAATTATTTTTTTATTTCTAATAATATTTGTAGGAGCATCATACAGTGTGGGGGCTACTAAGGTGGCATCATACAGTGTGGGGGCTACTAAGGGGGCATCATACAGTGTGGGGGGCTACTAAGGGGGCATCATACAGTGTGGGGGCTACTAAGGGGGCATCATACAGTGTGGGGGCTACTAAGGTGGCATCCTACAGTGTGGGGGCTACTAAGGGGGCATCCTACAGTGTGGGGGCTACTAAGGGGGCATCATACAGTGTGGGGGCTACTAAGGTGGCATCATACAGTGTGGGGCTACTAAGGTGGCATCATACAGTGTGGGGGCTACTAAAAGGGCATCAAACAGTGTGGGGGCTACTAAGGTGGCATCATACAATGTGGGGGCTACTAAGGGGGCATCATACAGTGTGGGGGCTACTAAGGGGGCATCCTACAGTGTGGGGCTACTAAGGGGGCATCATACAGTGTGGGGGCTACTAAGGTGGCATCATACAATGTGGGGGCTACTAAGGGGGCATCATACAGTGTGGGGGCTACTAAGGGGGCATCATACAGTGGGGGCTACTAAGATGGCATCATACAATGTGGGGGCTACTAAGGGGGCATCATACAGTGTGGGGGCTACTAAGGTGGCATCCTACAGTGTGGGGGCTACTAAGGTGGCATCATACAGTGTGGGGGCTACTAAGGTGGCATCATACAATGTGGGGGCTACTAAGGGGGCATCATAAAGTGTGGGGGCTACTAAGGTGGCATCCTACAGTGTGGGGGCTACTAAGGTGGCATCATACAGTGTGGGGGCTACTAAGGTGGCATCATACAATGTGGGGGCTACTAAGGGGGCATCATACAGTGTGGGGGCTACTAAGGTGGCATCCTACAGTGTGGGGGCTACTAAGGGGGCATCATACAGTGTGGGGGTTACTAAGGTGGCATTCTACAGTGTGGGGGCTACTAAGGGGGCATCATACAGTGTGGGGGCTACTAAGGTAGCATCATACAATGTGGGGGCTACTAAGGTGGCATCATATAGTGTTGGGGCTACTAAGGTGGCATCATACAGTGTGGGGGCTACTAAGGGGGCATCATATAGTGTTGGGGCTACTAAGGTGAAGGTGGCATCATACAGTGTGGGGGCTACTAAGGGGGCATCATGCAGTGTGGGGGCTGCTAAGGTGGCATCCTACAGTGTGGGGGCTACTAAGGGGGCATCATACAGTGTGGGGGCTACTAAGGTGGCATCATACAATGTGGGGGCTACTAAGGGGGCATCATATAGTGGGGCTACTAAGGTGGCATCATACAGTGTGGGGGCTACTAAGGGAGCATCATGCAGTGTGGGGGCTGCTAAGGGGGCATCATGCAGTGTGGGGGCTGCTAAGGGGGCATCATGCAGTGTGGAGGCTACTGTAGGAGTATCATTTAGTGTGGGCGCTGCTGTAGGATTATTAAACAGTGTGGGGGCTATTGTGGGAGCATCATACAGTGTGGGGGCTATTGTGGGAGCATCATACAGTGTGGTGGCTACTGTAGCAACCATAACACAGAGTGGGAACCATCATGCAGTTTTGGAACTACCAGAGCATTACACTAAGTATAAGGAGCTGTAGGTGCATTATGATATGCATAGTGGAGCTGTGGGCCCATCATACACTGATGTACACAGTGATGTGCATAATTATTAAGCAATTTGTATTTTTGATGATTCAATTTACAAATGAACAACTACAGATTGTACATTCCAAAGGTTAATAAACCTGCAGATTTAAGAAAGTGAGGTTTTGTCTTTCTTGGGAGAATATCTACTGTATGTGTGCAGAATTATTGGGCAACTATTAGTTTGCAGAACTATTACCCAACTAGATGAAATACATAAACTCAATTAGTTATTTTCATCTGTTAAAGTGAGAATAATAACCAAACAAATCTACAAAAATAAATTTCTGCCGTTAAAAAAAATATCAGTGACCAATATAGCCGCCCTTCTTTTCACAACAGTCATAGGGAAGAGAATGGGTTCCTTGACACTTCACGTTTGATTCTTTATGTTCGTCAGCTTTTCTCAACACGTTTTTTTGCACCCCTGTTGACAATTTGCAACTGGTTCTGTGATCTTGCCCCAATATCTTAGCAATTTCAAGAGTTCTGCATCCCTCTGTAAGACTTGTGACAATTTTTGACTTTTCAGAGTTGGTTAAATCTCACTTTTTTGCTAATTTTGCCTGACAAAAACAAATTGCCTAATAATTCTGCACACCTTGATAAAAAGTGTTGTATCCTTAGGCCTCATCATCCTCGCTCATTATACAAATACACATCACCTGATCTACTTCATCCAATAAGCATTCAAGATTATACAGCTCGGAGTTGGAAACTGCATAAAAATGATGATATGGTCAAAATATTAACTTGCCTAATAATTGTGCACACAGAGTATTATGGATAAGGGAGCTGTGGGCTCATCACACTTTATATAGGGCAGCTGTATATGGAGTTACTCAGGGGATGTTATTACTGTACATGGGAGGGACTCAGCGGACATTATTAAAGGGAATCTGTCACCTATTTTTCGCATATAAGATGTGACCACTGCCATCAGGTGCTTATCTACAGCATTCTGTAATGCTGTAGATAAGCCCCCGATGTAACCTGAAAGATAAGAAAAACAAGTTATATTATACTCACCCAGGGGCGGTCTGACCCGGGTCCGATGGGTGTCGCGGTCTGGGTCCGGCGCCTCCCATCTTCTAGCGATGACGTCCTCTTCTTTGCTTCCCGTCGTGGCTCTGGCGCAGGCGTACTGCTCTGCACTGTTGAGGGCAGAGCAGAGTACTGCGGTGCGCAGGCGCCAGACCTCTCTGACCTTTCCCAGCGCCCCTTCCAGTGCCGCGCTCACCTGCAGTTACTTTATGGGTATGTTATTAACCTTTTTTTCACTGTGTTTTATCATATCAATCTTTTTGAGTGTGATAGCTCTGTTTTTCTCTACATGGTGGCCTATGCACTATGCATATACATTATCTTTATGATATGAATGTATTGGCAGCATTGAGATTCATTGCTTCATATGTATATTACCCAATCTGCTATATAGGGTGTTGCTAGCGGTTACCACATGTGAGCCTTGTATGAGCATTTTTGTCACTTGTCTGTATCTTGTACTATTATTCATGTATTTGTAACAATAAAGTGTATATTTTAGTATACTTTTTGGAATATATCTCCGTGTTTTTTTGTAGGATTTATAGCATTACAGAATGCTGTAGATAAGCCCCTGATGGCGGTGGCTGCATCTTATATGTGAAAAAATAGGATCGACACTCCTAAACCTTTTATATCGACATGTAGGTCAAAGGAAGCTGACTAAAATGATACCTTGATAGCTGCCATCTGATATTTTACTCCAGAGAAATCCATGTTTTTCTTTTATATAAATGAGCTGTTTCAGGCTATGGGACGAACTCTGATCTGCATGAGAATCTGCCTCCAGGGCTTATTTCAAGAGGAATTACCAGTGCAAGTCATGTAACTAACACAGAACAGTAGAACTGAACTTTGTCTTCTTGCAAACACATTTTTGCAGCTCTCACAGCTGTGCTGTATTGCAACAATATTGCAACCCTGTCTACCTGTGAGATGGAAGCTGAGAGGAACCTGCAGATGTGTCAGTTATAATCATACACAGCTCTGCAGTGACATAAGGAGAGCAGAGAACGGCCATTACACGTCACACTAGTAACACTGGTAACCATTACATGTCTCACACTGGTAACACTCCCTTTCTTGTGAAATTAGCTTTGGAGGTGATTCCCATACCGATCAGTGTCCATCCCATAGTCGTGAACAGCTCATTTATATATACGAAAAACATGGACTTCTCTGGAATAAGACATCGAATCGCAGATATCAAGGTATCATTTTATTCAGCTTCCTATGACCTACATACCCATGTAGGCGGTTGATCCTGCTGACAGATTCCCTTTAAATGTAGGATATTTTGACTGTTAAAGGTGCACACAGGAGGCATTACTATTATTTTTAAGGGGGAAAATGTGGACACTTTTCTAGGGAATTTGCCCAGGTCATTAATATTTTTTAGGTAGTCTAGGTAGTCATTTTACCATTTAGCGGGAATGAAAGAGGCATTTTTACTTTGTAAGGGGCATAGTATTGGGTATTCTTATGCCACACAGCAAGTGCAGTGATAGGAACACATATGGAAGCAGAGGTTCAGTATTGGGGCATCAGTAGGATGAGGAGTTTGTTCAGGTTGGGGATAGATGGGGACAACGCTAGAAATGTGAGTCAAATGTGTATTTGTTGTAATCTCTATAGACGAGTCGTGGCTGAAAGAAATTGTTATGACGTCTGAGCCAGATGGAAAAGGCAGAAAAAGTGAACGACTCCATCAATAAGAACGTCAACGGTAAGTCACTATGTATACCTGCACGGTAATCTCATATGTTGTTCTTCAGGACTGGTATCTACCACTATACAGTCCTATAAGGTAATATTTGTGCTGGTCTTTGTATAAAGATTTATCCTCAGTAACAATCGGGTTATCTGCTTTGGTTCCCTTATACCCATGATTAGTGTGAGCGCCACTATATTTGCAAACATGGTTACCTGGTTAGGGGCGCTCTCAATTTTTTTAGTACATACAGATTCAGTGAGCGAAAAAAAAAAATACGCTGATCCAAATAGCACAATGGAATGACATCGGCTGTACTCTGTGTAAGGTCCGTTTTTTCATGGACAGCACTCGGAGCACTTTTGTGAACCTACCCTAAGGGTGCTTGCTGGGGTAGACACATAATGAGACATTTACTCAGTGGCATCTTTAAAGTGATACATGAGAAATATACCAGAAATAGTCCAGAAATCAGTCAGACGGTAACACGAACCACTGCTTTCTTACTTTACTTGCTTTTTTTTTTTTACCCTGCTCTTTAACCATGCTCACATTTGCCATCACCGTTTTTGCTCCACTAATCTTCATTCTCCTTCGTTATCCCCAAACTCCTGCACCCTTGAACCAAATAACTATCTCCCCCTCTCTCTTACCCCTCCACCTCGCTTTATCTGCAGGCATACTCCTTAACCTCAGACCTCTCCTACTAAAATACAATACAAGACGATCACTCTCCTTCACCCACCTGCTTTCCCTTTCTCTGCTGCTTCTCACTGCTGGTGGTGACATATCCCCCAATCCTGCCCCCCCCTGCCTCATACATACCACTAATCCTCACCCCTATCTTTCTCACACTAAGAGAAACTACCGCAATCCCTCACACTTAAAAACTGTGCCACTGACCACCTCCCTCCCGCACCCTCTTTCTGGAGCACTTTGGAAAGCTCGCTCCATCTGCAACAAGCTCCACGTGATCCACGACTTCTTTACCTCCCGCAACCTTTCCTTTCTGGCCCTCACTGAGACCTGGGTGACACCCCCTGACACGGCCTCCCCGGCCGCACTGAGTTATGGCGGCCTCCACTTTACCCACACTCCTCGCCCTGGCAACAGACATGGTGGAGGAGTGGTCCTTTCTAATAACTGCTCCTTCAACCCTATCCAACCCCCACCCTCTCTTATCCTCCCTTCTTTCGAGGTTCACTCTGTCCGTATTTACTCTCCCTCTAATCTCCAAATGGCTGTCATATACCGACCACCGGGCTCAGCCACTGCCTTCATCGACCAATTCTCCACCTGGCTCCTCCACTTTCTCTCTTCTGACATCCTCACCATTATCATGGGGGACTTCAACATCCCCATTGACACCCACCAGCCAGCAGCCTCCAAACTCCTGACACTTACCACATCCTTTGGACTTACTCAGTGGTCCTCCACAGCCACCCACACAGATAGACATACATTATTCCTCATCTTCACTCGCCTCTGTTCCCTATTTAATCTCACAACTTCTCCCTTCCCCCTATCTGACCACCATCTACTCTCATCCTTGTCCTTCTCACCTGCCCCCCATGTCCAGTCACTAGCACATCCTCGCAGAAACCTTGCACACCTAGACTCTCAGACTCTCTTCTGCCTCTGTCCTCCATATCTTCACTCCACAACATGGACAGTGCCACCGCTTTCTACAACGCCACCCTCACATCAGCCATAGACTCAGTCGCTCCTCTCATGCATGGCAAAGTGTGACAAACCAATAGGCAACCCTGGCACAACAACCTCAGCAAAAAACTTCGACAAGCATTCAGGGTCGCGGAGCGGCGTTTGAAGAAAACACGCCTGCCGGACGACTTCACTGCTTTCAAACAAGCTACACTTGCATTTAAATCAGCCCTCACCTTTGCTAAACAGACCTATTTCACAAACCTTGTATCTTCATTATCCCACAACCCAAAACAACTGTTCAGCACATTTAACTCTCTCCTCCGCCCACCACTGCCACCTCCAACTCCCCTCATCTCTGCTGAGGACTTTGCCACCTACTTCAAAAACAAGATCGACCAAATAAGGCAAACCTTTACAGTTCCACCACCCCAACCGCTCCACATACCAGACCTCTGCCCTTCCCTAATAACCTCCCTCTCCAACATCACTGAAGGAAAGCTTACTCATCTCCTTTCCAAATAACACCTCACCACCTGTGCACTTGACCCCATCCCTTCCCACCTGCTCCCCAACCTCACTAACATGATCAGTCCAGCCCTAACCCATCTCTTCAACCTATCCCTAACTTCTGGTACCTTCCCCTCTGCCTTCAAACATGCCACCAAAAACACCCATCCTCAAAAAATCAAACCTTGGCCCAACTGCTATGCTCAGCTATCGGCCCATATCACTGCTCACGTTTGCTTCCAAACTCCTTGAACAGCATGTCCATGCTCAACTTTCCTCCCATCTCTCATCTAACTCCCTCCTTTGTGACGACTCCTGGAGTGGACCCTCTGGGTCGCGACACCAACCCTCCCAGGGCGAGCTGACCTAGTGAAGACCACCCTCTATACAGGGAGTGTCAGGGGCAAGCCCCAGGGGGTGAGGCACCACGACTGCTGGCACCAGGCGGCCGGCTCACAGGAGACACGAGTGGGTGAGAGTGTCTGCAGGAACATGTAAAGTGTGGACACGGGAACACGTGGTATACAGAGACTTCGTTCGTCCGGGTGTGAGTGAAGCAGGAAGCGTGCAAGGAGCACGTCAGAGCACTGAGTCAGGCAGCAGGTGTGCCAGGAGGTGTAACAGAGTAAGAGACTGAGTACAGGATCAGAGTGTGTGCCCGGAGGCACAACTGAGTATAAGACAGAGCACGGAATCAGAGTGTGTGCCAGGAGGCACGACTGAGTATAAGACAGAGTACAGGGTAAGAGCGTGTGCCAGGAGGCACAACCGAGTATGAGACAGAGTACAGTGTCAGAGCATGTGCCAGGAGGCACAACCGAGTACGAGACAGAACACAGGGTCAGAGCGTGTGCCAGGAGGCACAACCAAGTACAAAGCAGAGTGCAGATTCAGAGCGTGTGCCAAGAGGCACAACAGAGTGCAAGGCAGAGGACCTGAGTACAGCGCACAGCCAGGCAGGGACACGGCAGACCAAGCCAGGAGCACAACAATAACCAGGCACCTCCCCTAGGGGGAGGTCGTCTGATATAGCACATGACTACTACTGGTTCCGGGTCAGGACCTAGCCAGAAAGCACATGACCACTACAGGTTCTGGGTCAGGTCCTCCATTACCATAGAGAGGACCGAGCCCTATACAGCACTGACAGGAGCGCGCAAGCGCAAACGTGACACGTAGGAGGAGGCCCGGGGACGAGAGCTGCGCGTGCGCACCCTACGGGACCCCCGGAGTGACCGCAGCTCCGGAAGAGATGACGTCGGGACCGAGGTCCCGCCCCCAGGTGAGCACGGCATGACAGTACCCCCCCTTTACGCCCCCTCTTTCTAAAACTGGAGAGGAACTTAGACAAAATCTGGGGTGCGTGGATATTCTCCCTGGGTTCCCATGACCTCTCCTCGGGGCCAAAACCCTTCCAATCGACCAGGAACATGGTTCTCCCTCTTACCTTCTTCATGGCCAAAATGTCATTCACCTCAAACTCATCCCCCAAGCCAACAGGCTGGGGTGTGTGGCCTGGAGAAGGATGAAATCGGTTAAGAACCACAGGTTTTAGGAGAGACACATGGAAGGAATTGGGAATACGGAGTGAAGGAGGCAGCTTCAATTTGTAAGCAACATCATTAATCCGCCTGAGGACCTCAAAAGGACCAATGTAACGGGGACCCAGTTTGTAAGATGGTACCTTAAGGCGGACGTATTTGGTGGAGAGCCACACCTTGTCACCAGGGAGAAATGGAGGAACGTCCAGGCGCCTCTTGTCAGCGTGTAATTTCATTCTGTCCCGTGCTTTCTCGAGAGCGGTTTTGGTCTCCTGCCATACCCTGGAGAACTCCACAGACTGAGAATCGGCAGCAGGTACCCCCGAGACAGGAAGTACCGGTAGAGGCACATTGAGATGCTGTCCAAAGACGATGAAGAAAGGAGACTTGGTAGACGATTCACTGGAGTGATTATTGTAGGCGAACTCAGCCCAAGGAAGTAGACTGACCCAGTCATTCTGATGAGCATTAGAAAAATGCCGGAGATAGGATGTAAGGATCTGGTTGGTACGTTCCACCTGCCCATTGGTTTGGGGGTGACAGGCGGAAGAGAAATCCAATGACACTTTCATGAGTCCGCATAGAGCTCTCCAGAACCGGGAGGTGAATTGGACCCCTCTATCCGACACGATGTGCTGGGGGAAGCCGTGAATCCTGAAGATATGGGAAATGAAGATCTTCGCCAAGTCAGGAGCAGAGGGTAGTCCGGGAAGAGGAATGAAGTGAGCCATCTTTGAAAATCGGTCTACAACCACCAAGACCACAGTACAACCGGAAAAACAAGGCAGATCAGTAATGAAATCCATGGCTATGTGCTGCCATGGAGCCGACGGAATGGGAAGCGGGAACAGAAGACCGGAGGGTGGTTGTCTGGGTATCTTGTTCTGGGCACAGGACGGGCAAGATGCTACAAAGTCTTTAACATCCTGGGAGAGTGAAGGCCACCAATAATGGCGAGAGATTAAGTCCAAAGTCTTTTTGACACCAACGTGGCCGGCAATCTTGGACGAATGTCCCCAATTTAGCACTCGTTTTCGGTTATTCTCAGCCACAAAGGTTCTTCCCGGAGGTAACGTGGTTAACTTGACAGGAGCCACAGTAATTACTTTGGATAAATCAATGATATGAGAGGGTTCTTCCTCTGCATCAGACGACAGGAATGATCTTGACAACGCATCCGCTCTAACGTTCTTATCGCCGGGCCGAAAATGTAGCTCAAAGTCAAAGCGGGCGAAGAATAGGGACCACCTGGCTTGCCGAGGATTGAGCCTCTGTGCGGACTGGATGTACGCCAGGTTCTTATGGTCTGTGAAGATCTTGAATGGATGTATGGCACCCTCCAGTAAGTACCTCCACTCCTCCAAGGCCAACTTAATGGCCAATAGCTCTTTGTCGCCAATGGAGTAGTTCTGCTCAGTGGAGGAAAATACTTTAGAAAAGAAGCCACAGGTGACAAAACGTCCAGAAGAGGATTTCTGCAGAAGGACTGTGCCAGCCCCAGTAGAGGATGCGTCTACCTCGAGAGTGAAAGGTCTACTAACCTCAGGTCGGTGAAGCGCCGGAGCAGCGGCGAAGGCTTGTTTCAACGACTGGAAGGCCTCTTCAGCCTCAGAGGGCCAAGCCTTTGGGTTAGCTCCCTTGCAGATAAGGGACGAGATGGGGCG
Organism: Dendrobates tinctorius; assembly: GCF_039654945.1. Lineage (NCBI taxonomy): Eukaryota > Metazoa > Chordata > Amphibia > Anura > Dendrobatidae > Dendrobates > Dendrobates tinctorius. Next base: position 486,767 of record NW_027361986.1, on the reverse strand, counting down.
AACCAACGAGGAAAAATGAGGAACGAACTGTCGGTAGTAGTTCGCAAAACCAAGGAAGCGTTGGATTGCCTTCACCCCATGGGGCTGTGGCCAATCGAGGACGGCGGACACTTTTGCCGGATCCATGCATAGACCTGATTCTGAGATAATGTACCCCAAGAATGGCAGGGACGTTTGCTCGAAGGCACATTTCTCGAGCTTGGCATAAAGGCGGTTCTCCCTCAGGCGCTGGAGGACTTGACGCACGTTCTTTCTGTGGGCGGAGAGGTCTGGAGAAAAAACGAGGATGTCATCCAGATAGACTACCACGCAGGAGTACAGCATATCCCGGAAGACGTCATTCACGAACTCCTGGAAAACCGCTGGGGCATTGCAGAGGCCGAAGGGCATGACCAAGTACTCGTAGTGACCGTCTCTGGTGTTAAAGGCGGTCTTCCACTCATCCCCGGAACGAATGCGGATCAAGTTGTAGGCCCCACGAAGATCCAGTTTGGTGAAAATTCGAGCTCCTCTAAGTCGGTCAAAGAGCTCCGGGATCAATGGCAATGGGTACTTGTTCTTGACCGTGATATTGTTCAGGCCTCGGTAGTCTATGCAAGGACGGAGGGAGCCGTCCTTCTTTTTTACAAAGAAAAATCCCGCTCCTGCGGGCGAGGAGGACTTACGGATGAAACCTCTAGCAAGGTTCTCCTGGATATAGTCAGACATAGCTTGGGTCTCAGCAGGGGATAGCGGGTATATCCTACCCCTGGGTGGCGTAGAACCAGGAATGAGGTCAATCGGACAGTCATATGGCCGATGGGGGGGCAGAGTCTCGGCCTCCTTCTTGTCGAAAACATCTGCAAAGGACCAGTAAGCCGACGGCAGACCTGTAGGTGCCGGGGATGGACCGGCAGAGTTCATCAGACGGACGGGCAACAGGCACTTCTCCTGACAGAACGGTCCCCACCGGAGTATCTCGCCCGACCGCCAGTCCAGGGTTGGCTCATGAATCCGTAGCCAAGGGAGGCCTAGAAGAAGTGCGTGAGACATGGTGGACAAGACGAGGAAGGAGATCTTCTCCAGGTGCAGGGCTCCGATCTGCAGCTCGATCTCTTCGGTGGCCTGGGTAACGGACTCCAGCACGGACGTACCATTGACCGAAACAATCGACCGAGGAGTCTCCAGGGATCTGACAGGAATCCGGTATTTTTTAACCGCCTCGAGTGTGATAAAATTCCCCTCCGCGCCAGAATCCAGGAAAGCCTCCTCAGAATAACGCTTGGCACCGAGATTCAATAATACGGACACGAGCAGGGGAGGAGAGGAATCACGTACACCTAGGGAGGCCTCTCCTATCAACCCTAGGCGGAGAAGTTTCCCGGCTTCTTGGAGCAGGAACGGAGGAGGGGAGAGGAGCTCCTCTCTCTGGCTAATTCACGGGCACGTTCCTGAAACCGCAGGTCGATGCGTGTCGCCAGTGAGATCAGATCCTCTAAAGAGGTGGGAGTATCCTGACCTGCCAGTACGTCTTTGATCCGACTGGACAGGCCACGCCAAAAGATCCCTACGAGAGCCTCGTTGTTCCAACCGAGTTCGGAGGCCATGGTACGAAAACGGATGGCATACTGTCCTACCGGTAGCGTACCCTGATGGAGGTTAAAGAGGGACTCGGTGATAGAGGCCAGCCGACCCGGCTCGTCGAACACCTTGCGGAAGGTGTCCAAAAAGGTGGAAAGCCGAGAGACGAGTGGGTCATTGCGCTCCCAGAGGGGGTTCACCCATGCTAATGCCTCCCCCTCTAAGTGTGAAACAATAAAGGCAATTTGGGCGCGCTCAGTGGGATAGTGCTGCGGCAAAAGCTCAAAATGTAACCGGCATTGGTTCAGAAATCCTCGACAAAACTTAGGGTCCCCGCTATATCGGGGTGGCTTGCCGAGGCGCGGTATCAGGTGCGGGGCCGAGGACTGGGCAGAAACGGATTGTATGGCCGACAAACGAGACTCCATGGATTTCAAAAAGACCATAATCCTGGTCTGACTCTCCCGTAGGAACACCAGTTCCTTTTGGATGGAGGTGGTGGCACCAGCGGGGTCCATGGCCTGATTATACTGTGACGATTCCTGGAGTGGACCCTCTGGGTCGTGACACCAACCCTCCCAGGGCGAGCTGACCTAGTGAAGACCACCCCCTATACAGGGAGTGTCAGGGGCAAGCCCCAGGGGGTGAGGCACCACGACTGCTGGCACCAGGCGGCCGGCTCACAGGAGACACGAGTGGGTGAGAGTGTCTGCAGGAACGTGTAAAGTGTGGACACGGGAACACGTGGTATACAGAGACTTCGTTCGTCCGGGTGTGAGTGAAGCAGGAAGCGTGCAAGGAGCACGTCAGAGCACTGAGTCAGGCAGCAGGTGTGCCAGGAGGTGTAACAGAGTAAGAGACTGAGTACAGGATCAGAGTGTGTGCCCGGAGGCACAACTGAGTATAAGACAGAGCACGGAATCAGAGTGTGTGCCAGGAGGCACGACTGAGTATAAGACAGAGTACAGGGTAAGAGCGTGTGCCAGGAGGCACAACCGAGTATGAGACAGAGTACAGTGTCAGAGCATGTGCCAGGAGGCACAACAGAGTATGAGACAGAACACAGGGTCAGAGCGTGTGCCCGGAGGCACAACCAAGTACAAAGCAGAGTGCAAGGCAGAGGACCTGAGTACAGCGCACAGCCAGGCAGGGACACGGCAGACCAAGCCAGGAGCACAACAATAATCAGGCACCTCCCCTAGGGGGAGGTCGTCTGATATAGCACATGACTACTACTGGTTCCGGGTCAGGACCTAGCCAGAAAGCACATGACCACTACAGGTTCTGGGTCAGGTCCTCCATTACCATAGAGAGGACCGAGCCCTATACAGCACTGACAGGAGCGCGCAAGCGCAAACGTGACATGTAGGAGGAGGCCCGGGGACGAGAGCTGCGCGTGCGCACCCTACGGGACCCCCGGAGTGACCGCAGCTCCGGAAGAGATGACGTCGGGACCGAGGTCCCGCCCCCAGGTGAGCACGGCGTGACATCCTTGACATCTTGCAATCTCGCTTTCGTCCCCACCACTCCACTGAAACTGCCCTGACCAAAATTACTAATGACTTACAGCCAACGCTAACAGACAGTTCTCCATCCTCCTCCTTCTCGACCTGTCCTCTGCCTTTGACACAGTTGACAACTGCCTACTGCTACAGATTCTTTCTTCCCTTGGCATCAAAGACCTTGCCCTGTCCTGGATTTCCTCATACCTTTCTGACCGCACATTCAGCATTTCCCACACTACCTCCTCATCCCGCCCCCTCTTTGTTGGAGACCCCAAGGCTCTGTCCTGGGACCCCTACTTTTTTTTCCATCTATACTCTTGGCCTAGGACAACTCATACAGTCCCATGGCTTCCAGTACCACCTGTATGCAGATGACACTCAGATCTACCTCTCTGGCCCAGATGTCACCTCTCTGCTGTCCAGAATCCCGAAGTGTCTATCAGCCATATCCTCCTTTTTCACCTCTCGCTTCCTAAAACTTAATGTAGACAAAACTGAACTCATTATCTTTCCTCCATCTCACGTATCTTCCCTACCCGATTTATTATGGTAAACGGCATTACGCTCTCTCCCGCACCTGAAATCCGCTGCCTTGGAGTAACTCTCGACTCTGCCCTGTCTTTCAAACCACATGTCCAAACTCTTGCCACCTCCTGTCGCCTCCAACTCAAAAATATTTCCAGAATCCGTCCCTTCCTCAGCCCTCAATCTACTAAAACTCTTGTACATGCCCTCATCATCTCCCGCCTTGACTACTGCAACACTCTCCTCTGTGGCCTCCCTGCTAACACTCTTGCACCTCTCTAGTCTGTCCTCAATTCTGCTGCCCGACTAATCCACCTCTCTCCACGCTACTCCCGTGTCTCTCCCCTCTGCAAATCTCTCCATTGGCTCCCAATTCCCCAATGAATCCAGTTCAAACTACTAACACTGACCTACAAAGCCATCCATAACCTTTCCTCTCCCTATATCTCTGAACTAATCTCCCAATATCTTCCCTCACGTAATCTTCGATCCTCCCACGACCTCCTACTCTCCTCCACACTTATTCGTTCCTCACACAACCACCTCCAAGATTTCTCCCGAACATCCCCTATCCTCTGGAATTCCATGCCTCAACACGTCCGATTATTCACCACCCTCGGATCCTTCAAACGGAACCTGAAAACCCATCTTTTCAGGAAAGCTTACAGCCTGCAATAACCATTCTGCCGCCTCACCACCGCCTGAGCTGCCGCCTCACCACCACCAAAGCTGCTGACCTTCTGTCTCTTCCCCACTATCCCGTAGAATGTAAGTCCACAAAGACAGGGTCCTCTCCCCTCTGCACCAGTCTGTCATTGTAAATTTGTTTACTGTTAACGGTATCTATAACTTTGTATGTAACCCCCCTTCTCACGTACAGCATCATGGAATTAATGGCGCTATATAAATAAATAATAATAATAATTTACTAAGCTAAATATGCTCCTACAATGCTACAATGCAGTGCAAAACAAGTGATTGGGGTCACATTGTGGCCCTGAGGGTACTGTGACTGCGACATACAAGTCGCAAGAAGACTAACCGCATCGTAGTATGTTGCAACTTGCTTGTTGCAGTCACAGAACCCTCAGCGTCACAATGCGACCAGATTCATGGCTATTGCTCTGCGATGTAGCAGCAACACCTATGTATCGGCCAAAGTCGCCATGTAGCCCCAGCCTTCAGCTTTTTCATGCTTAGAAACTACACTGACTTTAAAACCTCCACCATATCCAATATAATACAAATAAAAGTAGTCATCCGCAAAAGTAAAATAACTTGTGCACTCTCTTATCATAGGGACATTAAAAGTATTTTCAGAATGTTTTGTAGCTGAAAAATAATCTTCACTTGTTACAAATGTTAGAAAATAATTCATTCAAACCCAGTAATGGGTGAATTAAGACGGTATTATTTCCCCAACACAAGGTTCATCATGCAGAAAAAAAGCCAGATTTTAGGCACAAACTATTGCCAGGAAATTTAATACAGCTATTATTGTTCTGCCATAGTAATCAAAAATTCTAGCCGCAGATTAAAAAGTGCTGTAATTGATTCTCAGCTGTGAGCTTATTGTTTCATCAAAACTTGTCAGCACAATATTTTATAAAAAAAACAAACTTTTTTTGTGATATGTTCAAAGGAATTTATCAGAATTAAGTAGATTTAAAAGTTTAGCAGAAAATGATTCTCAGTAATGATCAATGGCAATTAATTATAGGAAAGATTTGTGTTCAGTGTTCTCCCAAATACCTTCTGTCAGTTTCAACAAGATTAATCCCAATTATCTAATTTCATTGTAAGTGGTTGGACAGGATTTCCAATGTAAAAAATGGAGACAACTTGTCCCATTAGATTTTTAGACAAAAATATCATCTTCTTTGATAATAAAGTTTACAATAGATTTACTAAGCAAATTGCAATAGAATTCAGTTGTAAATTGTGCCAAGAAAGTGTGGAAAACCCATTAAATGCTTCTGGCGAGAGCTGATCAACACTATAAGGCCGGGGTCACACTTGCAAACTCACGCGAGTCTCTCACATCAATACCCGACACTGCTGCCGGCACTCGGGACTGGAGCGCTCTGCTGCATAGAAATACATGCAGCCACACACCCTGGTTCAGAGTGCTGGCGGCAGAGCCGGGTACAGATGCGAGAGACTTGTGCGAGTTTCTCACTTTCCAGTTGCAAGTGTGACCCCGGCCTAACAAGTTGGTCGGTGCTCATTTAAGACAATTTTATATGGACTGATCCATACTGTGTTGTTAAAGGGAATCCGTCACCCTATTTTTCTGCGGCCACAGCCATCAGGGGCTTATTTACAGCATTCGGTAATGCTGCAGATAAGCCCCTGATGTACCGTGAAAGAGAAGAAAAAGGAGTTAGATTATACTCACCCAGGGGCGTTCCGGGTCCGGTTCAGGTCCGGAGGGAGTCATGGTCCGGTCCAGCGCCTCCCGGAAGAGGTCAAGCGCCTGCACACTGCAGTACTCTGCTCTGCCCTCAAAAGGACAGAGTAGTGCACCTGCTACGGAGCCGCGACAGGAAGGAATGAAGAGGACATCATCGCTGCAATATGGGAGGCGCCTGACCGGACCACGACTCCCTCCGGACCTGAACCGAACCTGGAACGCCCCCTGGGTGAGTATAATCTAACTCCTTTTTCTTCTCTTTCAGGGTACATCAGGGGCTTATCTACAGCCTTACAGAATGCTGTAGATAAGCCCCTGATGGCGGTGGCCGCAGCTGATAGGAGAAAAATAGGTGACAGATTCCCTTTAATATGAATGTTCACTCTCTGGATATCTCTTGCTTACACCAGGAGATATAATGCCAACAAGAAATTATGATGAATGCTTATCTGGACGTTTATTTGCCCGTGTACCCAAGTTAAATGCACTAGACTTGTTAACAGCGTGCCCCAATGTCAAGCATACTATTGGTGTTAGGTACACTAGCCATAAGGTGGCATAATAAAAAGTGTCTAAAATGCCAAATTTATGTAATTGTAATCAATTTGCTACAGTTTTTGCCACTCTAAAATACATTCATCCTGTATTGTGCACAATTGTGTAGAACAGTTTTATCCTGTGTTGTGTACAATAGTGCTCCTCATATTGGCCTACTGGCTATTGAACTTAACTTTTAAAGAGTTCCTAAAGATGCCTACAAGATCTTTTTCTTAAGGATCTTCTAAATACAGTATGGTGACCACATTTAAAAGTTTTCTTGTCTTTTAACTATAAAATATCAATGTCAGTCACAGCACACTTATAAAAGTGACAACTATAATACACCAATAGTAGAACCAGCCCTTGTTCCTCCTAAATAGTAGCAACCAGAGAACATCCATAACAAAACTACTCATAGTACTCCAATAACAGTGCCATCTACTTACTCTGTCCCTACAACTATGACTGACAGAGCAATTCTTAGCACCTCTATACTTCATACTTATTGCTACATTAGACAATCAGGTAAGGTTAATAGAAGTCTCCAAAATGTCTGGGAAAAGCAATATCTACCAATATAAGGGCTCACTCAAACATCAGGGATCTTTCTCATATGCAAAACAAAGGTCAGATTTCCATCAGTGTTTTTGATCAGTGGCTTACCAGTTTAGTCGAGTGTCAGATTTTACAATCAGAGTTTAAATGTGTCAGTTTTTACCCTGAGAGTTTGGTCAGAGTGTCAGTTTTTACCATCAGAGATTTGTCAGAGTGTCAGTTTTTACCCTCAGAGTTATAGTGTCAGTTTTAACCATCAGAGTTTAAAAGTGTCAGAGTTTGGATAGACTGTTAGTTTTTATCGTCAGAGTATCAGTTTCAACTATCAAAGTTTTGTCAGAGTGACAGATTTTACCATCACACTTTAGCCAGTGTCATCAGTTTTCTTTGGATAAAAACAAAATGATGGAGGTTTATCAAGCTTCTAATATCACCAGTGAATAAACTGGACGAGTGCAATCTGATAAATAATCTGATTGCTTTCGGACCAGTGTTACTCTATGGGGCAGAGCACATCTGCGATTATTTTTTCATGCAGATTCGACATGAGAGAAGAAATGTAGAATTCTGCGAGTTGCTGTGAGAATCGAATCACATGTACCCATACAAGTCTATTCCGCAGACGCTGGCAATGGAGGAAATGGAGAAATTACTTTCTACGTCTCCTCTGCACCTGTGCTGCGATTCTCTCATGCGAGAGGATCGGAGCACAGAGCACTGACACTTGGCTCACACTCACAACAGAGCTGGAGCCGAAAGTCATTAGGATATCACATCCGATGCTCTCACATCAGATGCCACGCACACAGCCTGGGAAAGATGGACATCATTCAGATGACATCCAAGTGATGTCCAGTTTTTTCACAGATCCATAGACTTGTATTGGCGAGTTTGATCTGAGATTTTCATCAAAATTGAACATGGCTCTATGCAGTGGCGTAACTACAAAGTTATGGGCCTTGGTGCGAATTTTCAAATGGGGCCCCCCATGCCAAAATACACGCACATCTTCACTCCGTACACCTCGTACAAAGGCGGCTCCTCTCCGTCCACCTTGTACACACGCGGCTCTGCACACCTCGTACACACACGACTCCACTCACATCGTACACACATGGCTGCGCTCCGTACACCTCGCACACACACGGCTCCGCTCCGTACACCTCGTACACACACGGCTCCACTCCGTACACCTCATACACACACGGCTCCGCTCCGTACACCTCATACACACGTGGCTCCACTCACCTCGTACACACACGGCTCCACTCACCTCATACACACACAGCTCTGCTCCGTACACTTCGTACACACACGGCTCTGCTCTGTACATCTTGTACAGACACGGCTCAACTCCGTACACCTCGTACACACACGGCTCTACACACCTCGTACACACACAGCTCCACACACCTCGTACACACACAGCTCCACACACCTCGTACACACACACAATCTCCACTCACCTTGTACACACATGGCTCCACTCACCTCGTACACACATAGCTCTGCTCCATACACCTCGTACACACACGGCTCCGCTCCATACACCTCGCACACACACATGGCTCTGCTCCATACACCTCGCACACACACTGCTCTGCTCTGTACACCTCGTACACACACGACTCCACTCTGCACACCCCACACACACACATCTTCACTCTATACACCTTGTACACACACAGCTCTGTTACATCCATCCTGTAAACCCCTCCTGACCCCACACAGAAACTTACCTCATCCAGCATCAAGACAACCAGCACAGCAGAGTCGTGCAGACAACAAGGCTCCTGATCATGTGACCCCCTGACTCCTCCCCTCCTGTGACCTCAACACAGGTCCTGTGCGCACAGCCACAGAACAGCCTAGGACTTCTTTGCAGGCTGTGGGGGGCTGCGGTGGGTCTATCTGGGAGGGAGAGGATGGGGTGCATGGGGGGGGTGGTGGCTCAGTGCGGGACATAGGGTGAGGTCAAAAACGGGACTATCCCGTGAGAATCAGCACAGTTGGGAGATATCATGGTCTGACCTGCCGGGCACCTGACTCCTCCCGGGCCCGGTCGCAGTGGCAACTGCTGAGACTGTGGTAGTTACACCCCTGGCTCTATGATTTTGTGTGGAACCCCTCGGCCCTCAGAAGTACATTGACATGTGAACAGCTCCTTAGACTGTAATAGACACTATTCTTGAAAAACGAGAAATGAGAAAAAGTGATTTCTGAATGAGGCTTTAGGCAGAAGAGATCTGCATCCTTTGCTGTCTGGGATCATGTTAAACCAGGCAATTAGCAAAAGATATTTCATTACTAAATCTTGTGGAAATTTAGTTTTCCATAGTAATGCAGATCAGTTTTTTAAAATTGGTCTACAGAGGTCCTAGTGTTGTCCACTCCTAAGCATAAAAATATGTTAAAATTATAGAAAAAGTCAATTTCAAGCAAAAAAACAATCTAAATTGGACTTATAGTTAAAATAATCAAACCTTTGTTATGTAGCTATGAGAAGCACTAGCTTTTCTTTTTGGAAGATGATCCATGATTGGCAAGTGTGCTCTTATCTTCTGAAAGATATTTAATGGGTTTATCTACTGTTCTTTATGACTTTAGGGGATTGCTTTAAAAATTATTCAAATGAAACAACCAGGGAACACAACAAAGGCTGTTCTACTGGTATAAAGACGGCTCCAAGAGGCTTTTATTAGATTCTAAGTACAGAAAAAGGAAGCCAAAAAAACTTAAGTCACTGACAAAAAAATCATATTGCAGCTCTACTTATTTGCTTATGATATTTTATTTCATTATTCATTATTTTTTCTTTTTTATTATACAGACACATTCTGCCAATTGTATTCATGTGGGTAATTTACACCTGCACAGACTGACATTTCCAATTTTGTGTAAGTTAGCTCAATGTATGTCATTGCATAGTGCTAGAGTAAAGAAGGGGTTAATGTCTTCAGGCCTTCCAAATCTCACCATAAGACCTCATTCACATGTCAGTATTTTTGCATCAGTGTTTGTATGCTAAAGCCAGGAGTGGGACTTAAGGTCCCGTTACATTTAGCGATGCACCAGCGATCCCGACAATGATATGACCCGGTCAGGATCGCTGGTGCATCGCTAAATGGTCGCTAGTGAGCTGCCAAACAGGCAGATCTCACCAGCGATGCAGCAGCGGTCGGCGGTCGTTACTTACCTGTCACACGCAGCTCTGCTGACGTCTTCCACCCGCGTCCATGAGTCGCTCGTCGGCACCAGCAGGAAGCCGGCGATGAGAAAATGGACCATCCCGTTCTCGCGTGATCAGCGATATCCAGCGGGGAGCCAGGTCGCAGGTAAGTGTCACATGTAGCGAGATCGCTAGCGATATTGATGTTGCGTCACAAAATTGGTGACGCTTTAGCGATATTGCTAGCGATCTCGCTATGTGTGAAGGGGGCTTTAGACCCCGTTCACACATCCTGATATTACCAGTATTTGAAAAGCAGTACTAATGTTACCCGTGTCCATGTGTTACATACTGTATGTGTGGCATACAAGTGGCATCCATGTGCCGTCCGTGTGCCGCATCAGTGTGACATGTACCGGAGCCTGGGAAAATCAGTGGAGTTAGCGCTATTCCAAGGCGCTGTGTGCTGAAGCACTTATCGTCACCTGATCTCTCTGCGATCAGCACAACCAGACAAAAATGTTGAGAGTTGGAGTCAGCACAAGCTAAGTTTGTATAGTGCGCCTTAAATAATTAAATTTAAAAGAAAAAACCAGCGTGGGGTCCCTTGTAATTTTCATAACCAGCTGAGGGAAAGTCGACAGCTAGGAGCTGATGTTAATATTCTGGGAAGGGGCCAATAGCCATAAAGGTTCCCAGGCTATTAATATCAGTCTTTGTGCCTGTTTTTTGTCTAGTATTGTACCTTTGTTTGCAGTCAGTTCATTATACTAAATGCGCCTTTTCTGGATTCTATTTTATACGTGTTCGCCTGTTTTTCATTTGTTTTCCGCTTTGTGCGAGGAGTTTAGTGATTCCAGATGTTTTAGCCCAATTCATTAATCGCGACTTTTTAAAAAGTTGCTAAATTTGGTGCCATTTCGCTCCAGTTTCCCCTGGTGTATTTTTGAGCACACCATCAATTTGCCACAATTCTGCAATTCTTGGGGGGCCAAAAAGTTGCAAAAGCAGTTCAAGACAGGAAAAAAGGCCATTTTTGACTTTGCACCAAATTTATGATTTGTATACGACATTTTAATGCATTTGTCGCAAAAAAAGGCAATTACTGCAAAAAATTACAGTGACAAAAAGAACTGGAAATAATGAATTGGGGCCTTTGTATTTTGTCGGTCGCTCTTCATGGCTGCAGGTGGCCGAATCGTCACAGTGTGCAGTTCTATTGAGAGAAGCAGATGAGAATCTAGGTGGCACGTGATTGCAACTATGCGGTTAGTGTACTTGCGGCCACATGGCTGCCAACTCATACTCGGAATACAGGGATATCGAGACAGTCGGCAATCTACAATCGCATACAAGATTTCTCCCGCACATCCCCTCTACTCTGGAACTCTCTATCACAACATATCAGACTCGCGCCTACCATGGAAACCTTCAAAAAGAACTTGAAGACCTACCTCTTCCAACAAGCCTACAACTTGCAGTAACCACCGATCCACCAAACCGCTGCCTGACCAGCTCTACCCTCGCCTACTGTATCCTCACCCATCCCGTTGTAGATTGTGAGCCCTCGTGGGCAGGGTCCTCATCCTGTACCAGTCGTGACTTGTATTGTTTAAGATTGCTGTACTTGTATGTATTATGTTTACCCCTCCTCACATGTAAAGCGCCATGGAATAAATGGCGCTATAATAAATAATAATAATAATCTACAATCACATAGAGAGACTGTACAAAATTTGTCTAGAGCCTGGCAAACCGCTTTAAGGTTAGTACAGCAAGATCCTATTCACTATTAATGCACTATCCCATATATTGAGTTTACATTATTATTATGCAATTCTGAATCTGACAATGGCATTAAAATATGACAAAAATTCAGACCCCATCATGAGCAGTGTGTAAATCCTGAAGGCCGGAACCTGGTGTTACAGACCCAGCACTTTCATGTGACATTTCTATATTCACTTCCATCAGTCCTGTTACCACCCTGAAGGCTAATCTATACCTTGCACTTCTTGTACATGTAGAGGAGTTAATGCACGGAGCCATGTCATGTGGAAACCACTGTCGATGCTTTTCATGGGAAGTTATTCGACTTAAGAAATCGAGTGTGCTTTGATGTGTGTGATGTGAGCTGTGTAATGTTGCCTTCATTTTCAGGGCTGCATATTTCCAGCTCATTTAGTCTGCTAGTGTGCAATGGTTTCTACAGACGTTTTACAAGAGTCTCGGCTCTTATATAGTCCTGTGACAATCCCGTGTCCATGTACAGAGGATGCCTGCCGTGAGGGTCTCATGTTTAATTCCTAATGCAGCAGTTTTGAATTCATCAATTGGCTCCTGTCTTACCATATCTATGGAAGGAATTATTACAAGGGCTATATTGCCAGGATATATGGGAAATTAACCATTATCCCCAAGTATCCTGTAATGGGAATGTCTACAAAACATTTATGTGAAACAATAAATAAATACTAATCCTAATTCATTATCTATAACCTGTTTTGTCTCTCTCCATGTCAGTATGAGACTAATTTAAAAGGGTTTTTCCCACAGTAGACATTTATTACCTGTTGACTGGATAGGGAAAAATTAACTTATTATTTATTGTGCTTATTTATAGAGAACCATCAAATTCCGCAGCGCTTTACATACATCATCACTGTCCCCAATGGGGCTCACAATCTAGATTCCCTATCAGTATGTCTTTGGAGTGGGGGAAGAAACCAAAGAATCCGGTAGAAACACATGCAAAAACGGAGAGAACATTCAAACTCATTTCTGCGGGACCCGTAGAAGCGCTAAGCAAATACGAAACGGCCGTAGTCCGTCAGGCTCTCTCATCTGCATAGCTCCCCTGCTACCTGCACTCCGCTCTTCAATATGATTTGATGTCACGTTTTACCATGGAAAAAAATTGCACATCAAGAAAGATCTGGATGAGTTCTCAACTTCTTTCAATTTCTTTTTATTTACCTTGATGTTATCTATGTGAATACACCACCCTACAGAGATCCTAAGGAGGCATACTGAGGTGTCAACCAGTGAACATTGCTTATTTTTATCAACTGGTGCCTAATTCCCTTTTTAAAAACTCATTTCAGATGTTGTCCTTGGTGGGATTTGAACCTAGGAAATGATTGATGACCAGTGTTCCCACCGGTGTGACCCCACCATTCACTAAAATGGGAGTCCTGAACTCCAGTGTAGGCAAATTTGAATGGAGATGCTGTAAATCGTGCAGGATATCACTCCATTCAGGTCAGGGACAGTAGAGTACAGCACTTGGTTTGTTTCTGTATGTCTCATAGACACTGAATGATACGGCACGGTGCATGATCAACCATTGTGCCATTCCATCTTCTTCTCACTGCGGAATGCAGTCAGGGGGAAATAGGGGGCTAAGGACCCCCATAGGTGGAGCCTCCAGCAATCAGACATTCAACACCTATCTTAATTTTCTCTAGTGAAAGACTCTCTTTAAATGGTTATTCTGTTGTTGAAACATAAGTAGAGAATAATCAAAATTAAGCAAGTTTCCAATTAACTTCCTATTTATATCTACATCTGTTCTCCTATCCCTGCTGTACTCTTTTTTTATTGTTTATTGCTTAAACAGCTATTCTCAAATTGTCTCTTGAGCAGCTCAATTCTGGCTCCTTACAGTCTCCTTGCTTCCTGGTTTCTGGTAGGGTGGGCTCTCCTCCATGAGTGACAGTGCTGGTGAGTAGCCAAGCTCTAGTAGAAATAGAACTATAAAGCTCAGCACAAGTTCTACTATAACACAATCAGCTGTCAGTGCTCATTCTGAATCTGAATTTATACAAGCACACAGGTGTAAACAGAGAGAGTCATGATTAGAAGAACTGCTCTGGAAGCTGCAGGCTGCTGATTTGGCAAGATTTATACCAGCAGCTTCCAGGAAGCTGAAAGTGTTGGTGACGGAGATGAGCAGCTGACTGCCGTATAATAATCAATGTGCACGCTGTCACGATTTCTCAGCATTATTGATGCAAGCTGAAGGTTTGCAAACTTGCAGTCATGTGCCTACTACACTCATTTCGATTTTCTCAATTCGCTTAAATTGAGAGAAGTCAAAAGCGTTGAGTTGGCATGTGGCCACAAGTAGGCAAATCCCATGCATGTGGTCACTTGGCTCCCTGCAAATGTGAGCCCTATTGATCATCTAGAACGTTTCCCCATCTGTTACAATTCACATTTTTAGCATCATCTTATTTCAATACCACCAACCACATCATTGGATGGATACTAATCAGCAGGTGAAGCATTCATGTGATAACCCATTGTAGCCTGCTCCTCAGTTATCCAATATTTGGCAAAACTGCCTAATACTTTAACTAAAAAAACAATAAAAGGCATCCTGAGAACACATTCATGTAATAGACCAAAAAGTTTATGTTATACCGAAAGGAAATCTGTCACTAAGTTTCTATTATGTTGTCCAGGTGCAGCTCAACCTGGACACCAAATCCCTGATTCCAGTGATGTGTCATTAACTGGGTTTCATGGTGTAGTTTGGATATAATCACTTTCTCTGCTGCAGATATACCAGTTCTCAGAATACTGAGCTCTGTATAACCCCGCCCATATCCCTGATGGACAGATTTCTGTGTACACTGTGCATAGGCAGAAAGCTGCTAATCAGTGATGAAAGGTAAACGGACTACGATGACTACATGGCATGAGACAACTAGTCCTCTAGTGAAACTACAAAAAGCAGCCCAGTAAGTGACACATCCCTGGAATCAGTGTCTCTGTCTCTACATTATGCTGTTCTCAGATTAAATAGTAAAAACTTGCTGACAGATTCCCTGTAGCTATTGTGATAAACTACAGTACACTATACTTAATATGCCTTGGGAATCTTTAGTCTCTGCTTACCAACAGGAATTCCTTGAGGTGGATTTCAATGTTCTTGTGGTAGATGGTAAAAAAGGCAGCAGATACCTGGATGATAGCCTTGGCCAGACAATGGATATTGTTATTATAACCTATAAAAGTAATCACAGCTCCATGAGTTTTTGATGTGCTTTGACAATGACTACTATAGCATATATGCACATGTAGCATTAACAATGGACAAGTGCAGCGTAATCCCTTCAGACACATGACAACGGGCAATTTACGGTAAGTATGTTATGAGAATTCTTCTCACCATCATTCTGAATGTTGTAAATAGAAAGGGAATCAGAAGCTAGGAGTGGGAGGGAGACGGCGACAAACACTTGAAGAAGACAAGCCAACTTGTATTCTTCCTCCAGGGATGAGCTTTCTGCCAAAAAAAAGAAGGTACATACAATAGAGCATCAAGAAAACTGAAAAACACGTAGAAAGAAATAAAAAAAAACAGCATGTGTTAATGAAACTACTGAAACCCTTTTGTTGGACCCTTTTCCACGTTGCAACCACAGTGAATTTTTTTGCCTCAACTGTGAAAAACATCAGACCATGTGCTGTGATGCTACAAAATCGCAGCAAAAACATTGTAGCTTGACCACAATTGCAGCCAAAAAATAAATAGCACTGGCTACAATGTGTGAATACGGCCAGAAATCCTCTTTCCCAAAAAAGTGTTTGCAACCCTAATTAGTGCCAGTCAAAAACTAAGGGTATTCCCATCTTCAAGATCCTCTCACAATATGTAGTAGATGTAATAGTTAATAATTATTAGCAAATACCTTCAGCTAGAAGTGTAGTATAGTTCTTCTGATTCGCTATGTCTCTTTCCTCATGTGCAGGCATTGCAAGACCTTATGTATCCATGGTTATGACCACTGATATAGTGGTAGTTAGTTAGCTAGTGGTCGCCACTAGAGATGAGCGAATTTGTTTGGACTTTGTCCCAAATTATGATTTTGACATATTCGAGCCGAATGTTTGTCTTATGATCAGTTCTAAACATATTTGGTAATTTCTACTCCCATTGACTCTAATGACGTTCGGCTGTGTACGACGAATATTGCAAAAACGATATTCGATTCCGATCGTATTCGGAACCGAATCAGAACAAATTCGCTCATCTCTAGTTATGATGTGCCAGCTTCATAAAAAGGGTGTGCACTTGTTAATGCATTTTGTACATATCATGCCAAAAGTATCTTTCATTAAAGGGGTTGGCCACTACTTTTTTATTGATGGCTTATCATTAATCGGTGGGGGTGCGACGCCCGGAACCTCTGCCGATCAGCTAAACCGGTGTAGGAGGCGGCTGGAAGTTCTCAGATGCTGCAGAACACAGAAGCACTGTCATTTCTATCGGGGCCGTGGCGGGGTATCGCAGATCTATGCCCTATACAAATAACTAGGGTGTGGATCTGTAGCACCCTGCTGCACCCACAATAGAATGGTGGAGAAAGTGTGTTATGGCAACATCCAAGAACTTCCAGAACCGGGACTGGAACACAATAGAGTGGTGGAGAAAGTGTGTTATGGCAACATCCAAGAACTTCCAGCCGCCGGCACTGGTCGCACCCCTACCAGTCAACTATTGATAGGCCATCAATAAACAAGCAGTGGCCAGCTTCTTTAACACTAGTGTGCAAAGCTCCCTTCTTAATGAATTGGGGCCTAAATGTTTATATAGACAGTTTTACGATTACCTGTTTTCATCTTTGACAAGGCTGCCACCAGGCTGGGATCAACATCACATGGGATACCTGCCGACGTTGCCAACTCAAATATACTGAGGGTGACCTGTGGGATGGAAGGCACCATTTTACTGACGTATACATGACATCTTATGCTCCGATGTCTCACTGTTTAATAAAGCAGCATTCATATTTCCAAAGTGGGAAACAAATAAATAAAATACAAATTGAAAAAATGCCCGGCCCCAGGGGGCTGCAAACTAATTACCTAGTGGTAACTGCTGTAGGCAGCTGGGGATGGAAAATCATACTGTGCTATTGTTTATGCTCAGTCATATAATAGGCTGGAATAACCCGAGAGTCAGTAAAACAGGTCAGTCATAATGTGCCACATGGGGTTATTTTTTTCCCACTGCCTAGTGGAAAATGAGTTCATTACTAGTAACCGCCAGCCCACATTTAATTACCAATTAATTCCTTACGAGTGTGTATTTGTTTCTTTGTCCCTAAAGCAGTGATTCTGCAGAGCTATGGCATAAAGGACAAAATAATGGAAATAAGTGAGTTTTCCAAGCAAATAGTTATTTTCTGTTCTAAATCCTGTAATAGTATTTTGTCCTGTTTTTCAAGTACGCGGGATCTAAAACAAAGCTACTTGCACTGCTGCAACAAAACAATACATTGAGCAAAAAGAGACATTGAATAAGGCTGGTTTCACATTAGCGTTTGTGTGCGCCTGCGCTATTTCTTTCCTTAAGATCCGCATGCGTCTTGCGTACCTATATTTGACATTGTGTACGCAGGGACATGCATTGTTTGTGGATGCGTCCCCGTGTGTGGTTTTGTCGTGCCCGCCAAACGCAACATGTTCTGACCTGCGTTTCATCATTTTCATTTTCATTTATATTTTGTGTGTGTGTGTTTTTATGTGGATTTTAATTGTTTTCTTTGTTTGTCCATTTAGTATATATACCGCTGTTGGCACTCTCCTTCTTTCACGGCTTCGTAGATTTCTTCATGTCTTCCATGGACCTTAAATGTCTGATTATTCCACTGGAGTCCTTCATCTCCCTTTTTTCCTTCGTGGGAATCTGGCAATTTATGTGCCCTTTATTTCATTGGAGTTCACTAGTTTTGTCCTTTTGGAATCCGTCAATAAGTCCGGATCATTATTATTATTTTTTTGTGTGTATTACTTGTTTTTGGTATATTTGATTTTTTTCATTAACATGAATTTATATGTGTTTCTTCAGGGTACTTGAGTATTTGAGTATATGCATATAATTTTGGATGTACACTATTACGCTCCTTTAATGGAGATAATCACTGTTTATATTATATTATCATTAATTTTATATTTTAGATTCACTTTCACTTTATTTATCACCTTTTTATAATTAAGGATTTAATGTAATATGTTTACACCATTTCATGTGTTTTCTATCAATTTTTATGAATTTACACCTTTTTATATTGTTTAAATAATATTTAATTACTTGTTTAATCAAATTAATTATAATATTAATATTTATAATGAGGTACACTTCCCCCTTTTTATCCTGCCATTCCTTAATTTATCACTACGCACTTTTATTTTACTTATTTAATAGGCAATTATTTATACTCATTTACCTTTATGCATATTTTATAGGTTCAAATCTAAATAGTGTCACCATTCAGCGTTATATGTTATTTCTGTATTTTTCCCCTCATTCCCTTTCATTCATATTATCCTGGCCATTCGGCCTGAGCGAGCGGCTAGCGCATGCGCAGATCAGGACAACCCTGTGACTTCCGGCCCCGCTCATTATGGTGATGTATAACGTGTCACGCATGCGTTCCAAGGCGCTGGGAACAGGGAGTCACCTTTTGTACAATGGAAGTCCAAGGGCCGACGCATGCGCTTTGATATACCGGATGCGCCGATGCTAACATCAACTGAACACACAGGTATTTAGAAATGGGCATGCCACATTTTAGCACACATGCCCCCTATTTGAGGAAGCCATTAGGGCGAAACGGTGCTGTCGGGGTTGCTGAGGGTATTCTTGGCCGGGACTGATACTTAAGTAAGTAACACATTTTTTACGTTTATGGGCAGCTGCCTATGACAAGGCTTATTTTGCACTCTGCACTTTGCGCATAATATTGTTTCTTCTGCACCCTGTCATGAGTATTTAATTCTTAATATGATGGTTTATATATTGCCACTTATATAAGTAACACGGCTTTTTCATGATTATGGGCAGCTACCTATGATAAGGTATATTTTGCACTTTGTACTTTGCGCATAATATTGTTTTTTTTATCACTTTGTCAGGGGCATTTACTTTTTACTACGATGATTCCTTTTGCACTAGGCACTTTTTTACAAACTCTAGGTAATCATATCTTGAGAATAGTGTTTATGAGATTAATGGTGCCACATTTTTTGTAGTCCCTGGTTCTTGTTTTATCCCCAGCATATGTCATTTGTGAAATTCCCTTGTTTTATTTTATTTTTATGATTAATAAATTGATATTTAATAGAACATTATTTCGCTTATGCCTCTTTTTCCCCTGCTACTTGCGGAGTGGATATGGTGTATCATTCTTGACTGGCCCAGCCAGAGCCCTGACCTAAACCCAATTGAGCATCTCTGGAGAGACCTGAAAATGACTGTCCACCAATGTTCACCATCCAACCTGACAGAACTGGAGAGGATCTGCAAAGAAGAATGGTAGAGGACCCCCAAATCCAGGTGTTGAAAACTTGTTGCA
Source organism: Dendrobates tinctorius (assembly GCF_039654945.1). NCBI lineage: Eukaryota > Metazoa > Chordata > Amphibia > Anura > Dendrobatidae > Dendrobates > Dendrobates tinctorius. Next base: position 467,132 of record NW_027361986.1, on the reverse strand, counting down.
TCATTCCCAAGAAGACTCATGGCTGTACTAGCTCAAAAGGTGCTTCTACTCAGTACTGAGCAAAGGGTCTGAATACTTATAACCATGTGATATTTCAGTTTTTCTTTTTAATAAATTTGCAAAAATTTCTACATTTCTGTTTTTTTAAGTCAAGATGGGGTGCAGAGTGTACATTAATGAGAAAAAAATTACATTTTTTGAACTTGCCAAATGGCTGCAATGAAACAAAGAGTGAAAAATTTAAAGGGGTCTGAATACTTTCCATACCAACTGTAATATGGTGAAGTGCTTCTAATCAGTGTAGGACTAGGAGAAATCAAACGCTGCGGTCTTCTGGCTCCTCTCTGTCGCGGTATACCTGTGACAGTACCCCCCTTCTACGAGGGACCTCCTGAACCTCAGAACCGGGTATATCAGGGTGTGCCATGTGAAAAGACCAGATCAGCCTGGCTACATGGACGTCAGACGCTGGTACCCACATCCTCTCTTCAGGGCTGTATCCCTTCCAGTGCAGGAGCAGGAGAAATCAGACGATGCAGTCTTCTAGCTCCTCTCGGTCATGGTAAACCCATAACACTTGCTTAATTTTGTGCTATTTAACTAACTATATCAATTTCAGAACATGTGAACGCCCCTCTAAACCTAAGGTGCGCAGTCAAAGCATAGAAAAGTTTAGATATGGATTTGACTAATCAAACCTCCCACTATGATATACAGAAGTAACATTTGTCATGCTGAGCTTTACCATAGGTTTATCACTATGTGACGGATGTACTATATACTTCCTTTGATTTCTGCAGTAGTTACTACACCATCTCAAAAGAGACTTCCAGCTCCAGGAGGAAGCTTGTTGATGTGTCCTGTCAGTTATTACTTAATACTCTCCCTATAAACTTGAGAAAAAAAGCTGCCAGTGCACATCTTCACTAGGGAACCTCTCCTCAAAGAAGCTCAGCATAAGGCAAGACAAGCTGTTTAGTATTCCTCCAAACTCTAGCCCTTGACAAGACATGTCTGCTATCTCTTAGTCACGTCAAGTTTTCTCTCAGTGCAACGCATCGCCAGGCATCACGCAGCATGGTATCACATAATGCAGACTCCACAGACCCAATCTGTATGATTTTTCTGACAAAAGATAGAGGTCTGGACACTACAACTGGACGCCCATTTCTTTCCTCTGCGGACAGCGTAAAATGTACTTTTATAGTTACAAACTTGGTAAGCGCCACCGCATGTTTTCTCTAATTGATGAATGTGCAATGATTGAAGTTCAAATGCTGACTTCTATTCGGGGCCTTTGCTACAACTGACTTTACACAATAAGTTCTGCTTAGCTTTTCAATTAGCTAAATGTCTATGCAAAAAAATGAAAAAGTTGTATAGCTTTGAAGGAAGTCAAGGATAATTTCCCCAAATATGTATTCTCGCAGTGTCTCGCTGTTTTTCCATTATCTCTTTACATCTTCACATTACTCATTGGAATAATTTTTCATCACATTATTTTTAAGACATTTCAGTGTCATCATCTAACTATTTGCTGATATTTTATAGTCAGATGCTGTGCTTCAGCCACACAATGCTTGTGATCGTGTTGTACAATAATTTGACCTTGGACAAGTTGCTTAAAATCTAATATCATTAAACAAAAAGGCATTTAATTGTATGTAGCGGTTAAACTGGATGTCCACCAGATCCCCTTTACATGATGGATCATGCACAACGCCATATTAGACCTGTTTCACATGTCATGATATTTCCGGTACCGGAAAAACAGTACCGGAGATGTTCGTGCTTGACTATTACTCCCATCAGCCTACATCTGCTGCTGCTAAGACACCTATCCATTACTAATCCAAAAGTTATCTTTACGCGCACAGTGTCCATTTCCCTGTACAATATTGATGTCATACAGGGAAATACTGTTCAACTCGGTTAGTTCACTGCAGATCACCGTAAGAATTTCTTTATTTCAAATAAAGGACTTTATTCTGGCTGTCTTTATCTACCATATAATTATAGGATTAGTAATGGATAGGTGTCTTATAGACAGTTCCGCCGCCATCCTGGTCAGGTCAAGGTCAGTCCGCCTATCTTTGGTTTTGGGGCGGCTATTTAATGTTGGCAGTACCTGGATTTAGTGTTGTGATACTTCCGTATACTTGGTTAGTGGTTGCTGACCCAGGTGACTCGTCCTTAAACGTGTGCCTCTGTGCTTATGTGCCTTGCTGTGTATGATTCGGTTTGTCCTCTGACTTCTGCCTCTGTATCCTGCTTTTATACTGCTCTGTCTCTCTTGGTAATCTGACCCCCTGGGTTGTTCCCGTTTACTCTTTGCCTTGTCCCTAGGTACTGCGCGTTCATCTGGCTTCTGACTCTCGTCTCTCCTTGACCACGTTTATTGTCTTCGCCCTGTGCTCTGCGTGCTCAGTGTCCTTCCCTGCACTCACGTGCGGTGGCTCTGCCCCCTGTTCATGTGATCGCTTAGTGCTAGGTCCTGTGCTCACGACACTAGTCTCAGGTCCTTGTGCACTGTGTGCCTTCTGCCTGCACTCCCTGTGCTCATTCATGTGCCCCCTGATAGTGCGCCCTAGGCAGTGCCAGTGACAACTTAGATGTCATTACATTTTGCATCAGAAAAAAAACAGCATTTACACTAAGTGTGAACGTGGCCTTAAAATTAATGAGTCATCAGAAAGTGACCAATTGTTTAAGTCACATTTTTTAAGAAAAAAAACACTGCAGTTGGGGGACAGACATTTATTCAAAGCCAGAAAACCCCTTGTACAGAATCTTTGTACTGGTTGTTGCATAAATATAAGTTTACGCTCACTTTATGGATCTGCAGAAAAATAGAGCTCCTAAAGCTACAAAATATATATACAGTATATATATTAAAAAAATTCTCAGCCCACGCAGTTTTGGTGTTAAAGGGTGAACATCCATTATAGGAAAATCAAAACAACTTGGCAAGGTCCTTGGTATCCTGAACTGTCACTTGACTGTTGTCACGATCCATTTTTGGATCTGTGGCAGATCTGGATTCTCACATATAAACTTTTTTCTTTTCTGGTCATCAGGGGTTAATGTCTGTTTTTCCCCCCAGTGGAGGTGCTGGTGCAGTGGTGCTTCAGCTGAATGCTGTTATCTGGTGCCTTACTCTGCTGTGCGGTGCATTGCAGCAGAGAAAGCTAATTGTGGTTTTTGTTACCCTGTTCCTTTTACTGTCTGTCTATCCTTACCTTGTGTTGTATTAGTGCAGGGCAAGCGAGAGCTAAGGTATTCTGCTCGGTGACAGGTTGAAAGAACCTATATAGGGATGCTAGTAAGAGCGGGGCACATCCTCAGGAGAGTGCAGGAGGTGTCCATTTCCCCACTCCCTATTGCAGGGCCCACCGTTGTAATTGTTTCCCGATGTTCCCTTGTTTGTTTTACTGTTTAGTGACCGACCGATTGTTGGGTCGTGTCACACAGGGCCAGTCACTTCGTGATAACTGTATTGTTCTAGACCATCAAGACTGCCAAGTCACCAAATCATTTTATTACAGACTTAAGGTTCTTAATATGGCAAAATGCATAACTTTGCAAAAGAAGTAACATGCAAATTGTAATTCAGCCACCAACAAAATAGAAGGTGGAATATGCTTATAAAGCTGTAAGGAGAAATAGTGGTATATTCCTACTTTATTATGTCAGCACTCAGTCAATGTGCATCTTATTAGGTTATTATTATATATTATTATGGCGCCATTTATTCAGTGGCGCTTTATGTGTGAAATGGGGTATACATAATAAAAAACAAGAACAATAATCTTGAACAAAACAAGTCACCGCCTGGTACAGGAGGAGAGAGGACCCTGCCCGCGAGGGCTCACAGTCTAAAAGGTAAATGAGTGTACAGTAGGTGAGTGTAGAGCTGGTCGTGCAGCGGTTTGGTGGTTACTGCAGGTTGTAGGCTTGTCGGAAGAGGAACGTCTTCAGGGTCCTATAATAATTGATGTGCTCCTAATGACTTACGTTAATGAATTAGTAAATCTACTTCTCCGATACCCAACGTGACTATCGCATATTCATTTTGTGAAGCCTTCCTAGACCTCGCTAATCTATAAGTCTACTTGATTGGTAACAGTTAATAATTCAAATCCTGAGTAATCCCTTGTCAATTTCATGGTTAATTTACAGGACTTCCTCTAAAATTTTTCCTTAATGACTACTGGGGAGACATTGAGCGATGTACGTAAAATATAACACTGTGGATGCTTCAGTAGCAAAATGTGCTCATAAATTGAAGAAAACATTAATCACAGATCTGTTCCCAATTCAAGCAAATACATTTTATGGGATTCTTAAAATGATATCACTTAAGTTGTAACTGAGGATAAGGTGAGGGGCACTGCATTTGGTACCTAAATTTTTGTAGGTCCTCAGTATTAGAAATATTGCTGAATCATTTGGACTCATCACCATACGTTCTGATTATCTACCATGCTGACAAAGGTCCTCATGTACTGTGGTGCCAGACTGACATATGTAGTCTTAAATATGGATACTTAGAAATATGCTGTATATTACATTGGTAATATACCCTTTCAAAAAACTTCTGCCTATAGTCTGTGTAAGCTTTGCTTATCCTGCATCCACATCAACAGAGCCTCTGTCAACGTAATAATAACATAGTAACATAGTAACATAGTTATTAAGGTTGAAGGGAGACTTTAAGTCCATCTAGTTCAACCCATATCCTATCCTAACTTGCCCTAACATGTTGATCCAGAGGAAGGCAAAAAAAAACCCATGTGGCAACAAGTAAGCTTCACATTGGGGAAAAAAATTCCTTCCCGACTCCACATACGGCAATCAGACTAGCTCCCTGGATCAACGCAATATTAAGGAAACTAGTGTATATACACTGTAATATTATACTTTTCAAGAAAGGCATCCAGTCCCTTCTTAAATTTTAGTAGGGAATCACTCATTACAACATCATATGGCAGAGAGTTCCATAGTCTCACTGCTCTTACAGTAAAGAATCTGCGTCTGTGAGTATGCTTAAACCTTCTTTCCTCCAGACGTAGAGGATGCCCCCTTGTCCCCGTCACAGGTCTAAGAGTAAAAAGATCATTAGAAAGGTCTTTGTACTGTCCCCGCTTATATTTATACATTGTAATAAGATCACCCCAAAGCCTTCGATTCTCCAAACTAAATAACCCCAAGTGTAATAACCTGTCTTGGTATTGCAGACCCCCTAGTTCCCTAATAACCTTGGTCGCTCTTCTCTGCACCTGTAATGTCCAAGTAGTGATGGCCCCGGGAGGGTAAGTGAAGCTCAATTTGGTTTTCTTACAAATAATAGAGATGATACACAGACATTTTCTGAAATGGGACAACTCCTTTAAGTCTAGTAGGGTCATATAAAAATGTAATTAAAATTTGACTGCTCATCATGGACTTTAGTTACAGGAATATTCTGGGACTTTAATATTAAAGATATAACTTTAGTATAAGGCCTCATTATCAGATTGGTGGGTTCTGACTCTCACCATCTCCTCTGATCAGCTGATGAAGTGGCACAGCACCATTCAGTGTGTAGTGGCTGTGAATGGTACTGCAAGCTCTCTACCGTACAAGTGAGGGTGCCATTTCCTGTGAGCTGAGGCACCTTCAATATTCTTATTGGTTATGCTGTGCAGAGTCAGAAGACCTATGAATCAGCTTTCAATAATAAAGTCCTAGAAAATCCTTTAGCAAACTATGTCATATAGTTTCATAATTTTCAAGGCTGCAGGTAGACTTAACGGGTATTCCCATCTCCAAGATCCTATCCCAATATGTAGTAGGTGTAATAATAATAATAATATTAGCAAATACCTTCATTTAGAATATAGTATAGTTCTTCAGATTTGCTATGTTACCAACCCCATGTGCAGGGCATTGCAGTAGCTTAGGTATCCATGGTGATGACACAGAGAGCTAACTAACAGTCACTATATGAGTGGTCATAATCATGGATACCTAAGCTACAGCAATGCCCTGCACATGAGGTAAGTGACAAAGTGAATCAGAAGAACTATACTACATTTCTAATTGGAGGTATTTGCTAGTATTATTAATATTACACCTACTACATATTGGGATAGGATCTTGGAGATGGAAATAACTCTTTAAGACCATCGAATTGAACATCTATTGCTCTAGATTTGCCCTGGGGCTGATCAGAGACTAGCAGGGGACCAGAGAAGTGTTGGCATGGAATTGTTTAGGTATTACTGCTTTGCATTATCAGATGTCTGTAAGTGAGATTTCTTGGGGCTAGAAGACCCTTTTAAAGTTATATATGTATATATTAAATATCTACATCAGTTTCTGTAACTCTTAAACTTGAGTGGAAAAACACTTTTATTGTCTTCTCCAATTAGAGGTGGCAGAGAGGGCCTTCGCCAGTGATAGCGTTGGTCTGGAAATCCCCATTGTCATTTTCGGTGACATGTTAACCTATCAAAAATACTATAGATACACTATAAATGTGCAAGTAAATCCACCTACTAGTGGCACTACAGTGGGAGACTGAGTTTAGACACTACTGTAAGTACTGTAAGTTGGACATTGAGCTTGATTTGGGCGCATGCTTACGTTTGGCACAGCATAAAGTTAGCTATATCCATTCCTTATTTCCAATGAGAAAATATAGTATTTATCTAAGAAACCTGACATCTACACCATGCTGATCTGCTCAATTACAGTTGTTATTTTTGCATGTAATTACTTAAGTGAATACAGAGAGAACATAATGATCATCCTGGCTTTACATTACATTAGTGGCTTTAATTGAGCTTGATGAATCTGGGCACTAAGTGGGCTGAGGTGCTCTTTACTCCATGTCAGTGGATACATAAGAACGCAATGCTCTCTCGTGGATGTACAAGAGATTACACGCTGGATAAAAAAAAAGTCTAAAGTGAAGGGGCCGGATATTGTAATGGAAAAGTGACAAATCTATATCTAAGGTCTATTCAGAAAAAGCATTTGAAGAAACTTCGCAAACCCTGATGCCTTTACTGAAGGAGTTGTTGATTCATTCTATGGTGTCTTTCACACAGTTTTTTGTAAAACCAAAAATCTTTATGTCTATTTTTTTACAAGGGTTGTTTGGGTTGGATAGAGGTTCTTATTTATGCATTCTTGATGAATATATTTTAGATATATTTTTTTCTAAAGAGAAGTTTCTGGGAAATGCATACAATAAAAATTATTCCTAGTTCATGCTATGCTTTCTAAATCCATCACTGACCCCTAAGGCTGTGTGCACACGCTGCGGATTTTGCTGCGGACCCGCAGCAGTTTCTGCTGCGGTGTACAGTACAATGATTCCCTATGGGAATCAAAAACCGCAGTGCAGACGGTGCGGAATTTTCCGCGCGGATTATCTGCGGTTTTCAATCCGCAGAAAGAATTGACATGTCAATTCTTTCTGCGGATTCTCCTGCGGTTTGCCATCTCCTCCATTGAGGAGATGAAAAACCGCAGGGCAAAACCGCAGAGCAATCCGCAGGTAAAACCGCAGGTCTTTTGACCTGCGGTTTCACCTGCGGATTGTACAAAATCCGCGCGGATGAATCCGCACCTTTTCCGCAGCGTGTGCACACAGCCTTAAACTTGAGTCAAAACATCAGAAAAGAAACACAGTTTGTGTTTCAATCTCATTTAACAACTGTCACTAGCAAAAACAAAACAAAACAAAAGGAAAATGCAACTAGAAAAAACCCTCGTATTAGCCTGGGTAGTGCATTCCAATCAATTAGGCGGATATTACTCCAGTGCGCCAGTCATTAATGAAGCACTTCTTCCATCAATATTTTTATTCTCTTAACATATTGCCATCATCATATTATATAGCACTGTGTACTTACAATTGCTCAATTTGCTTTTCTACTCAGATAATTTATCTGTTTTCCATTAGGTCTTTGACATTATGTGATTAAAAAAAGTCCTTCTTAGCTTTATGTAGAAACAGGAGGTCTATTTTCCCTTCATGAGTCACTGCAAAAGTTCTTGACATTGGGGAGGAGGGAACAGCTAGGTCAGGAGTTGAAGAGGGGAATGATTCATGAATGGAAAAAAAAAACTTCCTGTTTATGCACAGAGCAGGGAAAAGAGAATAATTACCTGAGTAGAAAGGCAAAACGAGCATTTGTAAGTACACAGTGCTATATAATATGATGACTGCAATATATTAAGAGAATAAAAAGGTTGATGGGAGGAGTGCTTCTTTAAGACTGGTATATCAAAGGCTAGTCTCAATGAATCAGGAAAATATGAAGGCAAAAACACTGGCACTACTATCACAGCCAAATCAGAAAAACTTGGGACGTGGAATTAAACAATAAAATTTGAGATAAACCAGGTCTTGCTGGTCATCGCATGAGGAGCAGAGACATGAACAAAGGAGCAATAGCTGTTTCGCGTGAATGCACGCTTTTTCTGGAATAGCTGGGAGTGGCGTGTATTCGCGCAAAACAGCTGTTGCTTGTTTGTTCATTACTCTGTTTCTCATGTACTGTCTTTAACCGTTACTCATATTTACCCATTTATTTTACAACACACATGCAAAAAAAAACAAAAACATTTTTATAGCATAAAAATGCAATGTTACACACTTTTCAATAGTTTATAACCAGGGGATTCCTTCAGCACCATACAAAGCCACTATGGGTTGTTCTACTACAGTAGTGATGTACCATGTTCCCGTTGCTTGGAGTATGCGTCTAAAGATGGCTTGGTCAGTCTCGCTTTTTCTCTACACTGTCTATTGCTATAGTCCTTTAATTAAGGAAAGAGAGCGCACTTAGGGTCGATTAAAGTGATATTTTGGGTGACAATGCACGGTTAGTGCACTCCCCTTTACAGGCTGTGAACAGTCACAACCCCTTGCAGAATGTAAAAGGAACCAGTGGTCGCTGCAGATACCAATGTCACAAAGGAGGAAAAAAAAGACCGGGGTTTTCAATGTATCCGCGCTGACCACACAAGGACAGGATTATTCTTCTTTTGTGGTCAGCTTTATTGTGCCGACACGTTTTGTGGCAAATCTGTCACTTCCTCAGGGCCAAAGAATTCTTTTGACTCTGAGGAAGTGGCAGATTTGCCACGAAACGCGTCGGCACAATAAAGCTTTGAAGAATAATCCTGTCCTTGTGTGGTCAGCGTGGATACATTGAAAAACCATGTCTTTTTTTTTTACTCCTTTGTGACATATAGTCCTTTAAAGCACAAGCTTTGAGTCTAGAATGGTTTTCACCCGTCAGTCGTATAACTCCACATCCAATTTTCAGGTACTCAGCCTCCTACTGCTCCGTCAGATCTCATCATTTTTCTCCTTGTCTTTTCACTGCTGCTTGTGACATAAATATATTAAAGCTGTTCGCCAGGGCTGAGCGACACAGACAATGTGCTAATATCCCTACTATTGCACTGTAAGAGTGGACGTTACTTCTGCACATATGGCATGTTCCAATAACTAATGGGCATTCAGCAAACATTAGAGACCAAGCGCACATGTTTATAGCGCCGATAAGTCACTGCTGGCTGCGGGCACAGAGCTCAGTATGGAAAACACATTTTTGCATCCCATTTGGAAGTACTGATTATGACAACAGCAGGTGGCTCAGTGCACAAAACTAAACTACAATCCCCATTATGAATAAATAGACTAGAAGAGGTGAGCGCATTTTATGATGGTCTAATATGCATTTATGAGCTGACCAGATTGTTAGACGCATCAAAGTACAGCAGTTTTATTGCAAATGTTCTATTAAGCCTGACACTAGAGTAAATGCCTTTGATTCATGGCATAAATATTCTCATTTTATTACCAGGCAATCGATGGTGAACAATGAATAATGAGAAAGTCAGCATTTATTGGTTAATTGGTCATCACCAGCCCGATTCCTCACAACAGTTTAGATTTTCGGGCAGAATTTTAATGAATGTTTCCCATAGTTGTATATCATAGGACACATTGATTCCTGATCTACCTAGGTCCAATTATTATTTCTTTTTCAACAGCATATTCAGAGATATCATGCTCATTATAATAGAATGCAGGCTGCTGCAAATAACAGTGTGGCAGACACTCATGTTTATGTCTTAAAGCTGCCATTGCCAGCCTCTCTGCTACAGTCAAAGGGTCAGCTAGCCAGTTTGAAAACATGGGTGGATATATCATTGGTGCAACCTGGGCAGATGTAAGGGTGATGGACTGTGCTATCACATTCCTGCCACTGAAGACACCAATCATGTCATGTGTATTGCGTCATGCATCTTTGTATATATTGTATCAGGTGAATTGTACTGCATCTTGGTGTTTACCTGTGTAATGTATAGCATGTGATAAGTATTGTTAATATATTATGCATAACATGTAGTGTAGGGAAGTTCTGCCCAGCAATAGACAGCAGGGTCAGAAGTAGTTACGTTTTGATACTAGCCCACAGGGGGGAGGGCTTAGTGATAGGGACAGGATTGTGCTTACTGAATAGAGTTAGATAGAGTATGAAAAGTGACAAGTGCGCAGTGCTGCCAAGGGTTGATCCACAGCAAGAAGAGACTGGAGCGAGGAATAGTGAGATCCTAAAGAGAGTTACTGACGAGACTGAGAGACCTTCCAAAAGGTGATATCAGATAAGGCGAAAAGTCACGAGAATCCTGAAAGCTTGCATTAGGTAACGGACCTATAGAGGACTGAGAGCATGAGACTAGTTGCGGTCTCGAGCAGTAGATCTAGGGCGTCCATAGAGGAATTGCTGAGTGATTGGAGAGAAGGTCTCTGATAAGACTGTGGCCAAGAAACTGAGCTGTGGCGACGTAGAGATGAAACAGATAAGCTGCAGAGCCCTGGAGTAGGCTACAGAGGAAGGCTACCGTGGGAGTGAAAAGGCTTCTTACTGTTTTGGAAAGGTGCTTAAAGGAGTTGTTCAACTTGGACATCTTATTCTCATTCCGCTCAAAACAATAAAGCTTATACTCACCTCCTGTGCTGGTGTCCTTCCTGCAGTGTTGGCACTAGTACTCCCTGGGCTTCGGTGCTGTTGAAGTGACATGTGACGCAGGTGCACAATCAGCGTTGGTGTCACTGTCTCCTCCTTCGGACAAACCAAACTTGAAGAGCTAGTCCGATCTCTGTTTTTCTCTTCATATTCGATTTGTCTGAAGGTGAAGACTGTGACGCCTGTGATGATTGGGCGATGGTGTCATGTGTTACAACACTGCACGGTAGCCCCAGGAAAGCAAATGCCTTCACCGTGGGAATGGCTCTGGCACGGGAGGTGAGTATAGGCTTTATTATTTTAAGGGGCCAAAGATTTTGATCAAGAAGGGGTTGTCCTAGTAGTGGACAACCCAAGACTGTATACATACCCCTTATGAAGTTCAGTAAAGTCTCCATGTTTGGATAGAAGTCTCCTTTATTAATCTGTGGAATTCATGGTCCTGGCCAACCAGCATTATTGGCTAAAGGCGGCCTGCATGGGCGTAAGACCCACACAACAATAACACCGAAACCCAGCCACGACCCACTCTTTAATGTAGTATGCCGGGGCGTGACAGAAGACGACGAGTTTTCACTTGCAAATGGCCTATAAATTGCTCCTATACAGTGGCCCTTTTCGGTCTATGTATGCTCCCGGTGCTAAGCCTTTGGCATTTATTTAGACCAGTTGAGCCTACACCTTGCCTAAGCAAAAAGAAGTTTTGAATCATACTTGTTAAGAAGTTTACTTCACGGGGTCAGCCCTTCAATGGGTGAGCGGCAGGTGACAGCAAAAGGGGACAATTCTTATATAAAGGGCATGATTAAATATTTTTTCATATCCCTTTTAATAATATTAGTATTATAATGAAAACCCTGCCCAGACCCAATAAATATATTCAGAGTCTCTATCGATAACAAACCCCTAAAATGATTTCAAGCTTTAGAGCCTGAAAACAGATGCCATAATAAATTTAAGCACCCCATATAACTATGAAACCCTAGAGCAGACACCACTATTAAGGGTATGTCACACTAAGAGATATCGCTAGCAATATCGCTATAACTTGTGACGTAGCAGCGATATTGCTAGCGATATCTCTGTGTGTGATACTTACCTACGACCGGCTCCCCCGCTGCTTATCGCTGATCGCGCGAGAACGTTCAGGACTGTTTCTCGTCGTCAGCTTCCTGCAGCGCTTCCTGCTGTGAGGACGAGCGACGCGTGGAGCCGGGCGGGAGGACGCAGGATCGCCTGGTGTGACAGGTAAGTAGCGACCCCCGTCCCCAGCGATGTCGCTGGTGAGATCTGCCTGTGTGGCAGCTCACTAGCGACCACTTAGCGATGTACCAGCGATCCTGACCGCGTCATATCGCTGGTCGGGATCGCTGGTACATCGCTAAGTGTGACAGTACCTTTAATATCAGAGCCTAGGCCTCTTAATTATACTTAGATCCCGGTTGCCTGATAGTAATACTGAACCCCAGACCACTCTCCTAAACTATTCCGTACCTCAGATTAGACTTTACAATATACTTACTTTTCTACGTCCAATCGCGTACTGTGACTTGTGGGATGGCAGTTTAGTAGTGAATAAAATACAGTTATGAGGGGGTAAGTGTAAAGGCTTCTATCTATTAGCTTCATCCAATGTGATAATGGCTAATTTCTTTTCACCTGAGCTGTGTCCTGGTACTGTGCTCGTGCAGACGGCCGTATAGTCGGTCCGAGTTCAAACCAACAAAACATCAGATTGCACTGGGACCCGGGACCAACATTATTCTACGTGGTGGGGCACACGTCCGATATTTTTCTCAGATAGAGTCTGTTCGACAAAAGAATCCCAGCAAGCATAATTTGCATCTGATCGGATCGCGCTCACTCATGCAAGTCAATGAGTCCGTGGAAAAAAAAAATCACACTGCGCTCAGATGACATCCAAGCGCGGTGCGATTTTCACAGACAGGATGAAGAGTTGGAGACTTTTTCTCCCATCGTCTCCACATTCAAGAAAATCAGATCCCACCATGATCAAACGCTGATCAATCTTCAATCAGAGTCTGTTCAGAGTGTGATGATTAGGTTAATCCGCCCAATTATCTTACATGAGAGAAAATGCAGCGATGTGACCGTTGCCTTAAGGTGTTGCATGAAGTCATACAACTCCGATTCTGTTTAGCATTTCTGTATCCCTTGCCTATGCCCCCAGCAATGGTTATTATAGGCTGCACAGAGGAGGACGTAACCTGGGGATTTACTATACAAAGTCCATATCCCCCGAGATGGGTTTTTTAAGGTGAAGATGTCAAAATTTGATGATTCAGCCCTTGCCAAATTTTTGAAAAAATGCAAATTGCCTGTATTATATACAGTACATATATATGTATATATACAGTATATGTATATATTTTATATATACACACACATATACTCCTGACATTTATGCAGAATGTATTTATAAACTTCTAAAGCAATTAAGAATTTAGGTGAATAGATGAGGAATTCCCCAAAAGTAAAAGTATTCTGCACCATATATTCTGTATTATAATAAGAGCCAATGGCCAAGTTATACAACTGCATGGCTAATGCCAGATATTCACCATAGACGAAGGGTGACCAGAGCCATACCCATGTCATATCGCTACTTATTGCTGATTGTAGACATTAATGCACCTTCAGTATGACTCTCGCTTCCTCTCAGCCCTAGTTAGGCAATATTAGGTCTATGTACAGTATATACCAGTATATTACTATTATTACTGTATGTATGAATTTAATTGTAGTAGGTAAAATGAAAGGCGAGATGTGGGAGATCGACAATGAAACAGGAAAATGTATTTGTTAAATTGCTTGGATCACGGCTGATTTTTTTAAAAAACAAGCAGCAAATGGTTTCCTCAGAGAAAAAAATCTGCTGGGATCCCGTGCTAGCCTATCTGTATCCTCTCTTGTGCGTCCTCCCCTGCCCACGAGCTGTGGTATGATCCATCCATGTATTAGATTATCTCAGCACAGGGACATTTTTTTAACACATCAATTGTGGAATTTATTATTACTCCAGGATCTATTGATTAATGCGCAATTTAACATATTTACATTAAAAAAAACAAGGAAGTGTATTAAGTTGTGGTAGCAGATTTACCTGCCATTTATCCTGATATCTTCTGTTACTAAGTGTCACCGCAGTAAGAATCACAGTGGGGCTGTAAAGAGCCTATTATGCCTCTGGTCCCTCATGTTGGCCGGGTTGCCTATAGGCGGATCTAGCCATTCATCCAGTTATAGTACTAGGTGCTCAATATCTAGGAGCAGGTTGATGGCTGTAATACCGGTTTATTGCTAGGCTCCCTTCAGCACCAGCATGTTCTGGACAGCTCCCTAATGCCGGAACTGAAGAGCAGTATTTCATAGGGTAATTTAAAGGCACCAATTGTTTTTCATTGGTAAAATAAACAACCAAAGCAAATTCAGCATACCTGAATGTCAAGATCAGGAGTAACACAATCCTTGAGGAATTCAATTGGACCCATCATATAGGGGCAGTGGTTTGTGAAGACCTGCCATAATAACGCACAACAAAAAGTCATATTACATTTTGCACAAAACAGTTAAGTAGGGCACTTACAAAAAGACAAATAACATAGGAATTATAAATCCATAACTTTTTGTCAACTAAAACTTGTCTGTAAAACAAAAAACATCAAGAACCTTTACATTTCATCTATGCTTCGATTTGCAGTTCTGCAATGCAGGTCTGATTATTTAATGTCAGCACTTTTTCTCATTGCTACAAATCACATGGGATAAATGGTGCACTTCTTTGGCTAAGAAAAGCTGCAGAATAAGTCATGGTTGCAGAAAAGAACAGGCACCTAATCCATTTATTAGATTACCTAATGGTTGAATAAAATGATGTGCCTATGTGATATACTTGCCATAACATGTCACATAAGTACTTAGCATTTTACTTCTTGGTTTGATTTTCACCTGTATAGGCCTGGATGCCTGTGAAACTGTTATACCTGCGAAACTGTTATACCTGCTGTATCAAATGGTCATCTTGACTGTTTTTCTCTCTTTGTGGGTTTTTACAGGGGTTATTTGGGATTAATTTGTCATGACTCTGGAGGATGGTTCCGCCTCCATCCTGGTCAGGTCAGGGTTAATTTAGTCTGCCTCTCTTTGGCTTTGGGGCGGCTATCTAATGTTGGTAGTACCTGCATTTAGTGTCGGTGATACTTCCGTATACTTGGTTAGTAGTTTCTGACCCAGGTGACTCGTCCTTAAACGTGTGTCTCTGTGCTTGTGTGCCCTGCTGTGTTTGATTCGGTTTGTCCCCTGACTTCTGCTTCTGTATCCTGCTTTTGTACTGCTCTGTCTCTCCTGGTTATCTGACCCCCTGGCTTGTCCTCGTTTACTCTTTGTCTTGTCCCTAGGTACTGTGCGTCTATCTGACTTCTGACTCTCGACTCTCCTTGACCATGTTTACTGTCTTTGCCCTGTGCTCTGCGTACTCAGTGTCTTTCCCTGCAATCACGTGCGGTGGCTCCGCCCCCTGGTCACGTGATCTCTTAGTGCCAGGTCCTGTGCTCACTACACTAGTCTTAGGTCCTTGTGCACTGCGTGCCTTCTGTCTGCACTCCCTGCACTCATTCCTGATAGCGCCCCCTAGGCAGCACCAGTGACACCTTAGGTGTCATTACCTAATTTATATTTTCTGCTGACATCACGTCATGTCGACAGAGCAGAACGGAAAAGAAGCCGTTGATCTGTGGATGTGATGTCAGCGGAAGAAAAAGATAAATTAGTACCAGATAATCCATTTTTGGTGGGGCGTGATTGCCTATGTCATGCTGATTGACCGCCGGCTCCCTGCTGCCTAATTTCAGGAAGCTGACTGTCAATCAGCATGATGTCGGTAGTCTTGCACCGCCGACAGAACGTCTTCTCTGCGGACATGAGCTAGCGCCAGGTACACAGGCATGTAGTTAGTAACTATCTGTATACTAGTTCTTAGGCCCAGAGTAAAAAACTAAACTAGAACCTGAAAACCCCTAAAAAGTGAGTCTGTCACCCCAAATTTATACTTAAAATTAATCACATTGTCTTGTACTAGCTGAAGCAACAATAAAATTTGTTCTATTAACTTGTAAATTTGTTCATCTGCTACCCCAAAAAACAACTTTATTATAATATGCAAATCAAGGTGCTCAGTACAGCATTGGTGTGGCTAAATGCCTTGATGAACCGTTCCACCGCATATTACAATAAAGTTCTTTTTTGGAGGAAACAGAACAGATTTAAAAACTAAAAGAACCATTTTAATTATTTCCCCATCTCCTATAAGGCGATAGTGATTATGTCTTAATTTGGATTGACAGGCTCCTTTTAAGTCTTTTTGGTGAGGTTATGAATAGATATGATTTGTTTTTGTATAAAGAGGCATATTTTTTTTCCGGATGTACTTTCATTAGCTCATTTCTGAAAATCTTGAACAATGTTATGTCAGTGTTGCCTTCACCAACTGATGGTTGACTGTGAGAGACGACCACAATCGTGCACCAGACTCTAGGATTGGAGAATACCTTGAACCAATTCATCAAACTCCCTGTGCATTACAATCCGTACTGATCTTTGTACAAGGCAAAAGACATCCCATGGGAAAGTGGTTTGCATCAAAAAAAGTCTCTTCAGTGACAGTCTATTGGTCTTTGTTTATAGGCTGCTGCAGCAACAACATCATGGCTAATGTGGTAACTGCTGCTTAGTGGCTGCTAACTGCCTACCTTGACGGAGCTCCCGATCTCTGTAATTGGCTGCAGCGGTCACATGTGCAGCTTGTAAGCAAAGATCAGAGCATCAGCAGACAGACAGCATTAGACCCGGGGAGCATTAATACCAGTTCTTTTTATTATTTTAACCAAGCACTAAAGAAACTTATTTCAGGAAAACCGCTTTAAGTATCTGCCAGATCGAATACTGTGATCACAGGGGATAAAAACATGTTCACATGAGGCCACTTTCACACTTCAGGCTTTCGGTATCCGGCATGGTGCGGCGAAAAACCAGACTACCGGATCTGGCCCCAAACGCAGACACCGGATCCTTCTTTCTGCCGGATATATTCCTGGCAGAGAAGGTTTCCGGGCATGCGCAGTGCGAAAAACCGGTCCGTCGTTGGGAAAAAAAACGTTGCATGCAACGTTTTTTCAGACGCCAGACCGGCTATTTTGTCCGGATCCGGAAAAAAACGGACGCGCCGCATTGCCATCCGGCGCAATGCGGCAGCAATGAAACAGCACGGGGAAAAAGCTGGATCTGGTCGTAACAGGCGCCGGATCCGGCAGTCCGGTTTTTCGCCGCACCATGCCAGATACCGAAAGCCTGAAGTGTGAAAGTGGCCTCATGTGAACATGTTTTTAGCCCCTGTTAAAGCGGCCTAAGGCATCCTTCACGCTAAATTTGCAAGAGATTTAGTGGAGGAAATCCGAGGCTAAGGCCACGATCACACATGCGAGAAACACGGCCGAGTCTCGTATGTTAACACCCGGCACTGCCGCCGGCACTTGGATCGGAGTGTGCGGACCCATAGCAATACATGCAGCTGCACGATCCGCTCTCAAGTGCCGGCGGCAGTGCCGGGTATTAACATGCGAGACTCGGCTGTGTTTCTCGCATGTGTGATCCCAGCCTTACCTTCGGATTCGTGACGTTAATTTGCAGTTTGATGTGAATACACATACTAAATATGGGGCCTATCATGGCTTTCCAGTAATAATAAGGCCTCGGTACGCGGTTCTTACAGATGTCTGTGGATTTTGTAGGCAGAGGCAATTTAATATTGTGTAGAAACAAGACATGACTTTATAGTTAAAAGCGATGTTACAGAAATGCTGCTATTTTTTATTTCAGTATTTATAGTATTTCATTAGTATTCATATTTCCCATTACAATTCTGTATTTATACCATTCGAATTTCTGTTCATTAGTATTCATTCTGCACCTGAGACGCAGTATTGTACAACTTGTATGTGTCCTCTTATGACTGCATCAGATATACTGCCTTCATTTTATTAGATTATCTACATCTGCGTTCCAGTATTATGTTGCGTGTATCTTTGTTCAAGTAATACAGTATGATTCTGCCTGCACTTCATGTATTTTGCACATGTGTGCCGATGTGAAGAAATGCAGATATACAGGTACAATACAGTGTATACAGTCCTGCTCACCATTATTGGCACCCTTTCATTTTTTTCATAGACTGTACAATATCTTCAGAAATAAATGTACCAAAGTTATAGCCTCAGGATTTTTTTTATTAGTGGTCTAAAGTAATACAACAATAAAACATTGTTTATCACCTTACATGTTGCAATTTCAAAGAAAAAACAGAATAAACATCATGTGCAGCAATATAGTCACCCATAATTAATATTTGGTTGCACATCCTTTGGCATTGATGACAGCCTCCAAACGTGTCTTGTAGCCATCTATAAGCTTCTTGCACTTCTCAGCTGGTATTTTCTCCCACTCTTCCTTTGCAGTTTGTTCAAGCTCTGGAATGTTTGCAGGGTCTTTTTTCCCAATGGCAGATTTCAGCTCACTACAAAGATTTTAAATGGGGTTGAGGTCAGGAGTCATTGCTGGCCAATTTGAAATAGTCCATTTTTTCTTTTTTAACCATTCCTGTGTAATTTGAGATGTGTGCTTTGGGTCATTGTCTTGCTGGAGGACCCATAATCTTCGACTCAAACCGAGTTTTCTTACAATGGGTAGGACATATCGCTCTAAAACCTCTTAATAATTCTCTGATTTCATGATTCCTGTGATATGGTCAAGGCCTCTAGTACCAGATGCAGCAAAACAAACCACACAGCATTATGGATCCCCACCATGCTTAACTGTTGGTATGGTGTTGTTTTCCTTATAAGCTTCATTGCGCCGTCTGTACACAAATGGTTGCTTCGCATTACCAAAAAGCTCTTTTTTTGTTTCATATGTCCTCAGAACATTTTCCCTGAAGGACTGTGGCTTGTCAAGGTACTCTTTGGCAAAGATAAGTCTTTCCTTTTTATGTCTTTTCTTCAGCAATGGTTTCTTCCATGGCCTTCGCCCATAAAGCTCTGCTCGGTTTAGTGTGCCGCGTATGTCACTTGTTGAAACCATAACCCCATACTGTTCCTAGTTGGCCTTCAGGTCTTTGGATGTTTGACATGGTGTTTTTTACACCATTCGAAGACATCTCCTGTGAATTTTCCTCTTTTCCCCACGTCCAGGGAGGCTTTTGACGGTTCCATGCTTGGAAAACTTCTTAATAACATTGTACACTGTTGAAACTGGGATACCAAGATCTTTGGAGATGGCTATATACCCTTTGGAGGTCTTGTGTTTGCTAATAATAGCAGTTCTGATGTCCTCAGACAGCTCCTTTGTCTTCACCATTGTGACAAATGAACATGACTTACCATGTGGCTTTTTAAAACACTGAAGCCATCATTCATTGGCTTATGCATGTCACATGGGCACGGACAATTAATCACAAATGATTCTCATTTGTGATTTACCACAGGTGAGTAAAAATGTGTTTCCACACTAATTTAATGTAAAGGGCGCCAATACCAGTGTCACAACAAGATCTAGGTTTTTCCATTTTTCCCTCCCATTGTTTTTAGTTTTAAATTATTGTTTATCATTTGCTCTTTTGGATTTAACACAAGTTTTCTATACAAAAAACTGTTTCACTTGATTATTTTTTTTCAGGAGATATTTCACATAATGTACTTAAACTTCATGAGTGACAATAACGATGAGCAGGGCTGTACATGTAACCGGGCGTTGATTCTTATGACCAGTTGCATAGCACTGCGGAGAAAATAGTCATTTAGTAAAAAAGCCTGCAAAGGAATTTGAGGGGTTAATTTTTGCCTGTATTCTGCAGACTGAGCACTTGGTTTTCTGTGTTTTTTTTATGCTCACCTCTCTAAGGCCTTCCAAAGCTAGAGAACGGAAGGACAAGATCACTCCAATAATGGTCATTCTTTTCAGCAAACTTTCTGGAGCTAAACACGTAACATGACAAATAGAAAGCAGAATGGTTACACCATGGGAAAACAGCATGAGATGCTCATCAGGTTGTGCATATCATAAAGACAGCTTATAACCAGATCAAAAATGGCCAGTTAGTTAAAGTGCTCTTACTTTATTTTTTCATATCCCCTATTTGCTTCCAGAGATATGGGCCATTTTTAAGATATTTTCCATGGAGGCATAGCTCACAGGTTTCTCTGGGGCGTGTCTTTAGAATGCTCTGCACTATTAGTTTATTAGCAATGACCCGTTTAGTAAAGATCATAAAAATAAGCAGTACAGAAAGAGGTCCATATTTCCGAAACTCTATGGCTGATTAATAAAAAAAAAATACTCCAGAAAGCAGCAGTAATAAGATAGTAGCAAAAACTGACCACTTTTGACCTGGTGACAAATCATCTTCAAAGGGAGTTTATTGACCGAAACATACAGCATAAAGGAAGCACATAGCTTTTTAAGGGGATGTAGCCCATATAAAAATCCCACATTTAGTGTTTCAATCACTGCCTTCATTCTGAAAAAAACTGAAGGTTAATCAAATCTGATAATTAGGGCGCTTCATATTCCACTAGTTTTGCATGTCCAACCTCCTTCTTTGGTGATTGACAGTGTCGGGCTGCCTAAGCTTTCCTGACAGACAGTGCTCAATCCAGACAAGGCAGTACTGTCAATCTCTAGTTAAGGATGTGGGACATGCAAAACGGTGCACTGAGTTGTTTCCTCTCGCCAAGAGTGAACCAATCAGGCTAATTTGTTTTAACTTTGTTTTCTACAGAACCGAGGCAGCAATTAGGACAACAAAGAGGCGATCTTTATAGATGCTGTTGCCATAATTCAGACCAGTCTTTGAGTCCTGTCTTTCCATGTTCCCGGGCTGGTCATTTCAGGGGTTAACTTTTCTCAGCCTCAGTCTGGTTTCAGGTTTGCTATTTAGCTCAGCTGCGTCCTGCAGGTGGTGTAAGCTATAGTTCTGCCTTTGGCGTATGTATCTGACTCTGGTATATCCTAATTTGTCCTGCTGTGATCCCTGACTTTACCTGTGTCTGTTTATTCCCTCTGTTTGTCCAGACTCAGTGTTTCCCTGTAAGTTTGTTGACTCCCTGGTTTTGACTTGGCTTGCATTCGGACCTGCTTCTGTCTTTTGTCTTTGTCTTATCTGCTTCTGACCTTTGCTGATCCCCTGGATTGTTTCTGACCACGAGAACTGCTGTGACCTCTGGTTCTTCTGCTCCTGACTTGGCTCGTCTGACCACGCTTTTGCCACCTGGTGATTCTTGTATTGCTGCTCAGTGTTGCTACGCTGTGTGTGCAACCATTCTTCCCTTACCAGCACCCCCTGGTGGAGGTTGCGCTATACTGCACTGCAGTAGCATGATAGCTGTATCATCTACAGAGTTTTATGCTAATTTTATGAGGTCGGCTCGGCGTGACAGATGCCTTTTAACTTTGGAAAACATAACTTTTCATTCTAGTGAAACACAGATAATGGAATTATCCTGCGTATTTGGTTGCACATTTAGATAATACTAATTTAGTACCCATTTTGTTATCAACTATTGAACTGTACATGTTTATATTTTTTTCTGTTGTTGGTTTCTTGTGGGAAAATAGAAGTGGGACCATGAGGTTGAGTTTCTGTTAAGTGAAACTATTCAAGAAAGTCCTGTGATTTCTCTCTTACTATATGTTATAAAACTGAGCAGCACAGCATATGCTGGCAGTCATGTCCAGAATGCTGGAGCTGGTAATAGAGGGGATCCTGACGGTGCGCATATTGCACATTGTCAAGTTTCTTCAATCTACAGTCACATAGAGTGGCTGGAGAAATGTATGTTTAGCCTGGAAAACCATTTTAATTCCCTGCATTATGAATGGGTGGATTACCCCTTTAACAGTCATAGAAATTGGATAGTCAAATAATACTGACTGAGGAATTGATTGTGCACTAGCTGTAACTAAAACAACTAAGCCGGTGGGAGCTTGTTTGTTGTGCATTCTGCAGGAAGAATATGTGATAATTACCTATTGATTACTGTAACTATCATGGTCTGCTCTTCCCTGGGTTACAATATGTTCTTTCATCATTGCATCACTAAAACAACATCTACTGCAGCACATCTCCGTCAACAGATTATAAGGTTTTACTGATAAAAAAGGTTGTGCCAGTAAAAGTTGCAATATATAGAGACGTCTGTTGTGATAAGTCCCTTTTCGCGAAGAACATCCAAGTACAAAAGTGACTTACAGCTCAGCTTGGCTTGGAGAGATGGCATCAAGTCGGCATTGCTGAAGTTGGATCGGATTTGTACCAACGTGTCCATGTTCTCTAAAACAAGTTTCTGGAAGTGAAATAAGAGATTTACTCTGGAAACTTTCCTAATACGTTTCTTACCAATCAGAGAAGTAATGCTGCACACAATTCTAAGCACAAGACAACACAACAAGAAAGTCATACATTAATTTGTGCTGTTCTACTTTTTCCTTTTTTGTGGTTTTTCATTCCTTTCGGTTTTACCTTTATATTTTGGATCCAAGCATCCCAGGCTATGTTGACTACCAATGCCTAAGGATGTATTTTTCCTTTTTAAAACCATTCTGTTAGTTGCTGCCCACTGCTCCAGTTTATTTATATCTTTTTGAATCCTCTCTTTTCTCTAGTATTAGCTATCCCTCCTAACTTTGTGTAATCAGCAAATTTAAACAGTGTACCCTCAATTCCTTCATCTAAATGCAGTTTATCTTCCATTTACTTGTCGGAGCCAATATCAGTTGATCGTGGGGGGGGGCAACAACTGTCACCTATTCTACAGATGGGTTATCAATATGTTAGTCCCAGACAACTCCTTTAAAACCTTTGGGTTTATTTTTTTGTTAAAGGCAATCTGTCAGTATGATTAACTTTCCTAAGCCATCTATATAGGCATGTAGGTCATAGGAATAAAATGATACCTTGATATGTGCGATCTGATGTCTTATTTCAGAAAAATGCATGATTTTCTTAATATGTAAATGAGCTGTTCCAGGCCATGAGTCAGTTTCTGATCTGCATGAAAACCTGCATCCAGAGCTTTTATAAATGAAAGGGGGTGTTACCAATGTGACACATTTAATGACTGACAGTCTGTTCTCTTTCACTGAAGAGCTGTGTGTGATTACAACCCGAACAGTGCAGCAGACAGAGCAGTACAGCGGAACTGAACTTTGTCTCATTACAAACATTTGTAGTAGCACGTGTCCTCTCATAGTGCTGTCAGCTCTGCTCCAGAGCTGTGCCTGCTTATAACCAACACAGTACAGCAGAATAGAACCTTGTCTCATTACAAACAAATTTGCAGTTGTCCTTTCACAGTGCTGTGAGCTCTGTTGCACTGCTATTCCACCTCATATTGGCTGAGGTGAGATTAAAGCTGAAGCACTATGAGCGGACATCTGCAACTGCAAATGTGTTTGTAATAAAATAAACTTCACCTCTGGTGTACTGTCAGCTCTACTGTACTGTGTTAAATCTGATCTCACTGCAGATCAATGTGTAATTGATAAAGTATAGTGTCAGTCATTACATGCCTCACCCTTTCATTAAAAACAAGCTGTGGAGGCAAATTCTCAGGTAGACCTTTGTCTGCCCCATAGATTTTAACAAATCATTTACATATTAATAAATATTATATTTCTATGGACTAAAACATCGGATCACATACAGTATATCAAAATATAACTCTATTCAGCTTCCTATGGCCCATGTAGACAGCTTAGGGGGGATGATTCTATTGACAAATTTACATTTTTTACTGCTGTTCCTTGGGTGGAAACTACAGTGGTTTGTGAAAGTATTCACCCCCTTGGCATTTTTCATGTTTTGCTACCTCACAACCTGGAATTTCAGTTTTTTTAGGGTTTGCATCGCTTCATGTAAAGAGCATTCCTACAGTTGTGAACATTTGGTTTTCTTTTTATTGTGAAGAAAACAACAAAATAGCACAAAATAACTGAAAACTTCAGTGTGCCTTACTATTCACCTCCCGAAAGTCAGTACTTTTTGGAGCCTCCTTTTCCAATAATTACAGCTGCAAGTCACTTTGGATAACTCTCCATAAGCTTTTCACATCTTGACACTGAGATATTTGCCCATTCCTCAAGGCAAAACTTCTCCAGCTTATTCAAGTTAGATGGTTTCTTCTGCTGAACAACAATCTTCAAGTCTGACAATAGATTCTCAATGGGATTAAGGTCTGAGGTTTGACTAGGCCACTTCAAAACATTTACACGTTTCCCCTTAAACCACATGAGTGTTGCTTTGGGTCAATGCCTTGTTGGAAGGTGAAAAGCCATCCCAGACTCAAGTCACTGACAGATTGAAACAGGATTTGCTCAAAAATATCCCTATATTTCACACCATATATCTTCCCTTCGACTTAGAACATTTTCCCTGCTTTCGAAAAACATCTCCACAGCATGATGCTGCCACCACAGTTTCACTGTGGGGATGGTGTTCTTGGGATGATGAGCTGTGTTGGTTTGGCACCAGACATAGCGTTTACCTTGGTGGCCATTAGAGTTGAGCGACTTTTGTTTTTTTAGGGTCGAGTTTCGTTTCGTGAAACCCGACTTTTCCAAAAGTCGGGTCGAGCAAGATCGGCCGATTATAGGGAAAAGTCGGGGTCGTCCCGAAACACGAAACCCAATGTAAGTCAATGGGGAATAAAAGTCGGCAGTGAGAGGAGGACAGGAAACACACCTACAGTGCCCATTTGAATGCCAAAAGCATCAATTCTTCTTACTTAAGCTTGTCAACCTTAATTAACTTCATAATACAAGTTACGCACTGAAAAATGGGGGTTATTTGGCTAAAGTTGTGGGGGGGTAGGGCTGGCTCCAGGTTTTCATGTGCCCTGGGCGAAAGAGTGCCCCTTTAACACATATCACAACTCATCATGCTCCGATACGGCAGAGAAATAGCGGTATAGTACAATGAAAAATACTTCACTTTTTACATCTCATGACGAGGCCCATCTATTTCTCCATACAGAATCATTGGTCCCATATAATGTTTGAAACAGTATATGATGAGCTCCACATAATGCTACAGTATATGTTGGTCCCCATGGATGAAGCTCCACTGTCTTATGGGCCCAAATAATGCTCCAAACATAATGGGCCCCATTTCTAATGCTCTAGTGTATAATGGGCCCTGTAAATGCTGCTCCAGTGTCTGATGTCCACCTTTGGAATGTTCCAGTGTATGGTGGGCCCCATCTATCATTCTCCAGAGTATAGTGCTCCCCAAAAATTGCTGTCCCAACATTGAAAACAATCAAATAAGTCTCCTCGCTAGGGAATCCCTGTACTAGTCTGGACTCCTCGTCGTCCCCATCTTCCATCTCACTGCACAGTATTTCAACCTTGCAAGTGCTGTGATCCTGAGCAAGCAGGGGGGGCCCACTCGTTGGCGACGGCACTGGCACAGGGCCCCTGATAGTACGGTGGTGTGTCTGATGGCGGGTGGGCCGAACCTGCACTTTCATCTGCAGCTTCCTCTTTGTCACCGTGTAAGATGGAACTGTATATGGGAAGGGTAACCTGAGTTTCATCAGGGTCAGATTCAGGCCGTGTAGCATGCGAGGGGAATGTAGTGGTCTGGGTCAATGTACCAGCAGATTCGTCGAGCAGTGGCTGGGCATCAGTGCACTTGTGTCGCCCCCCCAGGAGTACGGTCGCCACAGTGGCATTACCTTCCTCCTAGGGAGTGTGATGTCATGCTTGGGAGCAACGAAGGATCTCTCTAGCAGGTTAACTGATTGGGCGGCGTTATTCCCACGAGTCATGACCCTCCAAACAGCGTTCATGAAGGCAAAGTGTTTGTTTTACGTGGGCAGTATGGTTGCAAAGCTGAACCTTAAAGGAATGTCCAGAAGGGCACCACCAGGAGTGGAGCCTACGGTTAAATTCGACTCCACCTGGGAAACCTCAACCATGCCAGCTACAGAAAAGATGCACACATTGCAAGCTTAATTCCGTTAACGAACGAGACTCCGTCATGCCCCGCGGTCCGAGTCCGGCTTACTAGAGGGACACGTGAGGCTCTGGCACATGAGATTGGCCAATAACTGGTGTGTCATGCCCTTACATGTCCGTGGCTGCATGTGCGCTACACTGAAAAGGCCAGCGTTTGTCGCTTACAGGTGCAGATAACCCGCTGAACAACGTTAGTGATGGGGATCACTGATTACAATTATTACCCGCGAACGATGATTTCCCAGTAAGTGCAGGTCAACCGCAGTTCTGGAATTAGGCCTAACCGTCATTCCTGAAAAAATGAAAAACTTACGTGTGCAAACCACAGGTGCTGTAGCTTGCTTAACAGCTCGCCAGCCGTTCTCACGCCCAGTATGGATTACACGTGATTGCACAAAGGTGAGAAAGGGTACCGTATCCCCGGATAACATGTATGGATAGCGTACACATTCAAAATATATGTCAATACATCAGGAGGCAGGCTCAGACGGTGTTAGGCCCAGTATGGCTTACACGTGATTGCACAAAGGTGAGAAAGGGTACCGTATCCCCGGATAACATGTATGGATAGCGTACACATTCAAAATATATGTCAATACATCAGGAGGCAGGCTCAGACGGTGTTAGGCCCAGTATGGCTTACACGTGATTGCACAAAGGTGAGAAAGGGTACTGTATCCCCGGATAACATGTATGGATAGCGTACACATTCAAAATATATGTCTATACATCAGGAGGCAGGCTCAGATGGTGTTAGGCCCAGTATGGCTTGCACGTGATTGCACAAAGGTGAGAAAGGGTACTGTATCCCCGGATAACATGTATGGATAGCGTACACATTCAAAATATATGTCAATACATCAGGAAGCAGGCTCAGATGGTGTTAGGCCCAGTATGGATTGCACGTGATTGCACAAAGGTGAGAAAGGGTACCGTATACCCGTATAACATGTATGGATAGCGTACACATTCAAAAAATATGTCTATACATCAGGAGGCAGGCTCAGACGGTGTTAGGCCCAGTATGGCTTGCACGTGATTGCACAAAGGTGAGAAAGGGTACCGTATCCCCGGATAACATGTATGGATAGCGTACACATTCAAAATATATGTCTATACATCAGGAGGCAGGCTCAGACGGTGTTAGGCCCAGTATGGATTGCACGTGATTGCACAAAGGTGAGAAAGGGCACCATATCCCCGGATAACATGTATGGATAGCGTACACATTCAAAATATATGTCTATACATCAGGAGGCAGGCTCAGACGGTGTTAGGCCCAGTAAGGCTTGCACGTGATTGCACAAAGGTGAGAAAGGGTACCGTATCCCCGGATAACATGTATGGATAGCGTACACATTCAAAATATATGTCTATACATCAGGAGGGAGGCTCAGACGGTGTTAGGCCCAGTATGGATTGCACGTGATTGCACAAAGGTGAGAAAGGGTACCGTATCCCCGGAAAACATGTATGGATAGCGTACACATTCAAAATATATGTCTATACATCAGGAGGCAGGCTCAGACGGTGTTAGGCCCAGTATGGCTTGAACGTGATTGCACAAAGGTGAGAAAGGGTACCGTATCCCCGGATAACATGTATGGATAGCGTACACATTCAAAATATATGTCTATACATCAGGAGGCAGGCTCAGACGGTGTTAGGCCCAGTATGGATTGCACGTGATTGCACAAAGGTGAGAAAGGGTACCGTATCCCCGGATAACATGTATGGATAGCGTACACATTCAAAATATATGTCTATACATCAGGAGGCAGGCTCAGACGGTGTCAGGCACAGTATGGATTTGACGGCCCAGACTACACAGCGGAGGAGCAGGGAGAGGTAAAGATTGCAAATGCTGGGGCCCTGCCCAAGCAAGGGGGGCCCACTAGTGGGCGTCGGTACTGGCACTGGGCCCCTCATAGTACGGCGGTGTGTCTGACGGCGGGTGTGCACCACCACCGTCAGAGACACTTGATTGCACTATGAGGGACCCTGTGCCAGTGCCCGCGCCCAAGAGTCGGCCTACCCACCTGTCCAGGGCAACGGCACTCGCACGGTGTCGTGCGCTAGGTGGTGACCTCGGCCATGGGGGGGGAGGCAGCACAGTTAGGGAGTTTTAGAAAGTGGCATATGTTGATGTTGGACATTCAACTGATGCAAAAGGCGAAATAGGTCAAGTCCCAGGAAGAGGTGGACCAAAGCAAGCCATTTTTCTGTCACCCTATGTGTCATCAGGGGAAGGTGGGACAAAATCCTTGGAAACCAATGCATGGTTCATTTTTATGAAGGTTAGATCATCCACATTTTGGGTTGACAGACAGGTCCTTTTTTCTGTCAGGATTGATCCAGCTGCACTGAAGACTCTTTCCGATAGCACACTTGCAGCTGGGCAAGCGAGCTCCTGTAAGGCATATTGTGCCAATTCAGGCCAGGTGTCCAGTTTAGCGGCCCAATAGTCAAAGGGGAATGACCTGTGTGGGAGAACATCGATATGGGAGGAAAAGTAATTTGTAACCATAGTTGACAACTGCTGTCTCCTGTCACTTTCCATCGATGCAGTATTACCAGTTGTGTGAGCAGTACTTGAAAAATCAGTCCACAACATTGTCATGAAACCCCTGTCTCCAACGCCACTTCTGCTGTGTGCACCATGAACACCTCTGCCAAGCTGCCCCCGGCCCGTACGGCTCGTGTGAGAACCATCACCGCTGCTGTGTGCTGGGAATGCCTCAAGCAACCGATTTACCAGAGTTGCTTGTTTATTAGCCAATATTAGGTCAAGGTTCTCCTGTGGCATGATGTTTTGTAATTTGCCTTTATAGCGTGGATCCAGGATGCTGGCCAACCAGTAGTCGTCATCGTTCATCATTTTGGCAATGCGGGGGTCCCTTTTTAGGATCTGCAAGGCATAATCTGACATGTGGGCCAATGTTCCCGGTGTCAATGATGCACTGCGAGTGCTGGGTGGAGGAGCACTTTCTGGCAAATCCACATCCCTCCAGCCACGCACAAACCCTGTACCAGACCTTGCCACGCCAACATTTTCACTTGCCCCACGAGATGCATCCTCCTCCCCTAAGTAATCATCCCCATCATCATCCTCTCCTCTTCTTCCTCCACCTCGTCCAGGAGAGATCCCTGAGCAGACAATGGCTGAATGTCATCAAGGATTCCCTCCTCCTCTTCCTCCTCATCAACATTGGCTGCAGACGCCTGCTCCTTAAGGTGCGTCAAAGTTTGCATGAGCAGACGCATAAGTGGGATGCTCATGCTTAGGATGGCGTCGTCTGCGCTTACCAGCCGTGTGCATTCCTCAAAACACTAAAGGACTTTACAGAGGTCTTTCAGCTTCGACCACTGCACAGCTGTCAACTCCATGTCTGCTCTCAAAGTGCCTGGCCGTGTATCCTCCCACAAATGCATTATGGCCTGCCTCTGCTCGCACAGCCGCTCCACCATGTGCAGGGTGGAGTTCCACCTTGTTGCAATGTCGATAATGAGGTGGTGGTTGGGAAGGTGGAGCAATCGCTGCAGCTTCTGCATACGAATGGAGTGTACAGGGGACCGGCGGATGTGCGCGCACAGTCTTCGCACCTTCTGGAGCAGGGCTGTTAACTCCGGATAATTTTTGAGGAAGCACTGCACCACCAGGTTCAAGGTGTGAGCCAAGCAAGGTATGTGGCTGAGTTTTGAAAGGGCTATGGCTGCCACAAAATTATGGCCGTTATCACTAACTACCTTGCCTGCCTCAAGATGTACACTGCCCAGCCATGACTCAGTTTGTCGCTTCAAGTACTCGGCCAGCACCTCGGCGGTGTGTCTGTCGCCCAAACACATCATCTGCAACACAGCCTGCTGACGCTTTCCACTAGCTGCTCGATAGGGGGACACCTTGTGTGCAACAGTGGCAGCTGCAGATGGAGTGCTCGTACGACTGCGCTCTGTGGACGAGCTTTCGCTTCTGGAGGAGGAGGGTCGAATGCCTACAGCCAACTGTTTCCTATACCGTGGGCTAGGCAGCACTGTCCCACCACCGCTGTCCCCTGTGGACCCTGCATCCACCACATTAACCCAGTGCGCAGTGATGGACACGTAACGGCCCTGGCCATGCCGACTGGACCATGCATCAGTTGTGAGGTGCACCTTTCCACTCATTGACTGCTTGAGTGCATGGACAATGCGGTCTTTTACATGATGGTGGAGGGCTGGGATGGCTTTGTGAGAGAAGAAGTGGCGACTGGGTAGGTCATAGCGTGGTACTGCATAGGCCATGAGTTCGCGGAAAGCTGCGCTTTCCACCAACCGATAGGGCATCATCTCAAACGAGATTAGTTTGGCAATGTGGGCGTTCAAACCCAGTGTACGCGGATGAGAGACTGAGTACTTTCTTGACCTACTCATAGTGTCTGGGAGGGTGAGCTGGAATTGAGAGCTGCATATGGTGGAAGTAGCGGTGGACAGGGCGGACTGAGAGAGGGTTGATGATGGTGATGGAGTTGGTGTTCTTTCTGATGGCCTAGATTCAGTATTTCGTTGATATAACAGTGGGATTCCCTGACTGCTGTGGCCTTGCAACGACACCTCAACAGTTGCTGCTGTGCTAACCGGTGGGCTTACAGTGGGGGAAACAATGCAGCGTTGTTGACTACCTTCTTTGTGATCAGTTGCACATGTGGCACTTGAGGTTTGGTGTTGTGTCCACGCTTGCAAGTGCATGCTGGTTAAATGTCTAAGCATGCAACTGGTATTCAAATTTTTCAGATTTTTCCCTCGGCTAAAGGTCTTTGCGCACTTCTTACAGATAACCTTGGCCTGATCATGAGGATTTTGTTCAAAAAAGTGCCACACTGCACTCTTCCTACTTTGGCAGACATTTTGCGGCCTAGCACGCTGTGATCTTTTGACCGTCTGGACAAGCTGTCCAGCAACTCTTTTGATTTTTGGAACCTGTCTTTTGAGTGCTCCGGGCCTGCCAGATAACAGCTGTTGCGATGTCGATGTCTGCTGTGGATGCTCCTCCTCATCTGAGCTATTGGAAGCAGCACCCTCTTCCCCCAATGGATGCCAATCTGGGTCAACAACTGGGTCATCCATCACCTCCTCTTCAATGTCATGTGCACCTTCCTCTGTGTCACCGTGTATGGTGGTATAGTGTGCGGGAAGGGGCACCTGAGTCTCATCAGGGTCAGAATCTGGCTCTGTACACTGCGAGGACAATGTAGTACTCTGAGTGAATGTACCAGCAGAATCATCTATCAGCGGCTGTGCATCAGTGCACTCCATGTCAGATTCATCTTGGCCTGGGTAATTCACCATTTCACTTGATAATCCAGGCATGGTATGTGAAAACAGCTCCATGGAGTAATCAGTAGTATGGCCTGCGTCATCCTTCAATCTTGGTTGGGGTGAAGGACACAAGGAAAGGTGTGGTTCATGAACATGAGCCTCCAATGACGACTCAGTGCTTTTACTTTTTACAACTTCAGAAGAGGAGGCGATAGAGCTGGAGGCTGAGTCAGCAATGTAAGACAAAACTTTTTCCTGATGCTCTGGCTTTAAAAGCGGTTTGCCAACTCCTAGAAAACTAAGCCTTCGAAGCCTTATGGAGCCAGACGATAACGCAGGCTCAACACCTCCTGCATTCGGTCCTATTTTGCTCTTGCCACTACCATCAGATCCACCACCAACACCATCATTACCAGCTGCCAACCCCCGCCCAATTCCACGGCCTCTTCCACCAGCCTTCCTCATTTTTTGTAGAAATGTAGACAAAATCCAACAAACTATATAGTAATGTAAAACAAGGTACAAGGTGTCTATAGGACAGGGGAGATTTTGAATTTCTGCAGACACTAGTGGACAATGGACACTTTTGGATTGTATGAGGCCCACTGAATATCAGAGCGCTATGTCACAGGCTCGATGGCACAGGTGTGAAAAAAGTGACTACAGGATAAGGGAGATTTTGAATTTCTGCAGACACTTGTGGACACTGGACACTTTTGGATTGTGTGAGGCCCACTGAATATCAGAGCGCTATGTCACAGGCTCGATGGCACAGGTGTGAAAAAAGTGACAACAGGATAAGGGAGATTTTGAATTTCTGCACACACTAGTGGACACTGGACACTTTTGGATTGTGTGAGGCCCACTGAATATCAGAGCGCTATGTCACAGGCTCGATGGTACAGGTGTGAAAAAAGTGACTACAGGATAAGGGAGATTTTGAATTTCTGCAGACACTTGTGGACACTGGACACTTTTGGATTGTGTGAGGCCCACTGAATATCAGAGCGCTATGTCACAGGCTCGATGGCACAGGTGTGAAAAAAGTGACTACAGGATAAGGGAGATTTTGAATTCTGCAGACACTTGTGGACACTGGACACTTTTGGATTGTGTGAGGCCCACTGAATATCAGAGCGCTATGTCACAGGCTTGATGGCACAGGTGTGAAAAAAGTGACTACAGGATAAGGGAGATTTTGAATTTCTGCAGACACTTGTGGACACTGGACACTTTTGGATTGTGTGAGCCCCACTGAATATCAGAGCGCTATGTCACAGGCTCGATGGCACAGGTGTGAAAAAAGTGACTACAGGATAAGGGAGATTTTGAATTTCTGCAGACACTAGTGGACACTGGACACTTTTGGATTGTGTGAGGCCCACTGAATATCAGAGCGCTATGTCACAGGCTCAATGGCACAGGTGTGAAAAAAGTGACTACAGGATAAGGGAGATTTTGAATTTCCTCAGACACTTGTGGACACTGGACACTTTTGGATTGTGTGAGGCCCACTGAATATCAGAGCGCTATGTCACAGGCTCGATGGCACAGGTGTGAAAAAAGTGACTACAGGATAAGGGAGATTTTGAATTTCTGCAGACACTAGTGGACACTGGACACTTTTGGATTGTGTGAGGCCCACTGAATATCAGAGCGCTATGTCACAGGCTCGATGGCACAGGTGTGAAAAAAGTGACTACAGGATAAGGGAGATTTTGAATTTCTGCAGACACTAGTGGACACTGGACACTTTTGGATTGTGTGAGGCCCACTGACGCTGTATGGTGTGAAAAAATGCACGCTCAGTACCTCAGCAGGACAAAAAAAAAATTGGGATTGCTTTTAAAAAAGCAGTTTGCAGAGCAGTGGGTAAACAACAATGCAGCTGTCAGGAAGCCTTAGAAGGCAGCCTAACAACCAAAACCGCTGATCCACCACAATATAGCCTCCCCTTGCACTGCACACACAGTGACTGGTGTGTTGTACAGGCAAAATCGCTAGCAGCAGAAGCAGTTTTTTTTTCTTCTTCCCTGCCTAACACTCTCCCTACAGAATCAGCAACCTCTCCCTATGCTAAGATCGGCAGAAGTAAGATGGCGGTCGGCGTGCACGCCCTTTTATAACCCCTGTGACGCCCACCAAAGCAAGCCAATCACTTGCATGCCCTTCTGAAAGATGGTGGTGACCCCTGTCTATGTCATCACGTTGCCCACAGTGTCCGTGGATCCTGATTGGCTGAAAAAGAGCGCCAAACAAACTTTTGAAACGCGACTTTGGCGCGTAAGTCGCCGACCTCGTGGCCGACCTTATCCTAGGGTCGAGTTTCGTTTCATGAAACCCGACTTTGCCAAAAGTCGGCGACTTTTGAAATTTTTCGACCCGTTTCGCTCAACTCTAGTTTTAACCCTTATAACTTCCTAACAAAAGAAACATTTTGAAAAATTGTGCTGATGTAAAGTAGACATGTGAGAAATGCTATTTATTAACTATATTGTGTGACATAATTCTCTGATTTAAGGGCATAAAAATTAAAAGACTGAAAATTGCAAAATGTTAAAAATTTGAACCAAATTTCCATTGTTTTCACAAACAAATACAAGTCATATTGAAAAATTTTTACCACTGTCATGAAGTAAAATATATCAAGAAAAACAATTTTACAGTCAGTGGGATCCGTTGAAGCGTTCCAGAGTTATTACCTCATAAAGACACTGGTCAGATTTGGAAAACTTGGCCTGTTAACGAAGGTGAAAACAGGCTTGGGGTGAAGGGGTTAATCTATACCTACATTTTTCTCACTTTATTTCAGCAACTTAGACTATTTAGTGCACAGACTTGATATTTAAAGGTCTTTCATCATTATCAAAATTGATGACATATTGCAAATATAGTTTTGTACATGGGGATCCTGGCAGTCGGTGATCCCAGCAATATGTCCACCACCTTCTAGTACAGAAGTTCTTAATGTCACAGGGCTTTTTTTCAGCAAAATGGTCTAATATTTACACAAAATCTTGTACCTAAAAAGGGTTTTTATTCCATCAATATGCATGATAATAACTGGGAAACAGAGCACAATTGGCTTTGAAAGCTACTGACTAGGCTTTACAAGCAGACGCAGTTCGTTAGGTAAAACTTCTAAACAAACTGGAGGAACGAAGTTTGTGTTCAGGAAAGTGTGTAACAAGCTCAATTCACCGATGTGTTTGTACTTTTATGTGGTTGAACTGAAGCTTCACACTGTTACAAACTGAGTGGGAAGTCTTCCAAGAAGCTGCAATTACTTCTGCATATTTATCCAAACCTACACGTTCTACACATCCAGTTGTCTCCAACTCTGTATTATGAAGCTGAAACTTCACTGTGCTCTGTAGATTATCAGGTAACTGCTTACTGCCGGGTAAGAATTGGCATTTCGTTGAAAACAATATATAAACATTAGATGTGAATATCACATAAATATGGTACATGGCAAGGTGCAATCATCACTACTAGGAATTGATGCACCAGCAGTATGAGCAATAAGGTCAATAAAATACACATTTCTTTTTGAAATTATTAAAAAAACGTACTAGACAAGTGATCCTAATGGAAAAAAAAAAATCACCTTTCAGCAATTTATTTATTGCATTAATTTAATCTCTAATTGTCTACACATCACCCGACGTAGACATATGTGTCTTCATAGATACAGACTACCAATAAACCCTATGTAGTCTAATACTTTGGCAAGTATCAACTTGTCCCCTACTTCTTACTCAACTACTAAATGTGTGTCAGCCAGCAGGAGACCGAAGAAAAGAAGTATGATTACAGACTGAGCGCTTGACTGATTGTCCTTAATGTAACCTAATAAAGGCAAATATGTACCACGGCATCTGAACATGTGATGCAACGACAAACTTCTGGAAATCTGTCACACAAGCCATACAGTCTATATGCAGGTTGGATCTACAATTGGCTTGACGATCTAAAGCGGTGCTTGAAAGTTTGTGAACCCTTTAGAATTTAATATATATCCAGTAATTGTTGATTAGTCCTGGACTGGAGGTTACGGGAGAGAGGAATTATCCAGCATGAGATTCCTGTATTGTCTGCCAAGTCTGAGGTGATGCCATTCACAGAGACTATGGAGGATGGTGCCACCAACTTCAAGGAGAAAGAGAGGAAGCGACGACGAGATGGGAAATTATGTTTTTATTGTGGAGATCCAGGACATTGGAAGAAGGACTGCCCCTCTTGTCCATCGAGTATCAAGCTGCCGAGTCTGGGTGATTGTCGAGAAGGTCACCCAGAATCTCAGGTACCATTTTCACTTCCAAAAGTTTTGTTAGAGGTGAAACTGTGTTATGGAGGTGGTTTCGTATCCACTTCAGCTTTTGTGGACTGTGGATCTTCCATGAACTTCATTGACTCTAGTCTCGTGTCCAAGTTAAAGTTAGGGACAGTTAGGCTAGAGATTCCCATCCATATCATTGCCATTGATAAGACACCATTGGCTCAAAATTTTATTAATTTTGTCTCTGAGGAGTTCCTCCTTAAGGTGGTTTCCTTGCACCAGGAACAAATTTCATGTTATGTTATGAATAATCTTCCTGCGGAACTGGTGTTGGGGTTCCCCTGGTTACAGAGGCATAATCCTGTTATATAAAAATAAGTTATTTGCGCTAGCAGGATAAATGCTGGACAAAGAATATGTATGTAAACTAAGTACACTCTCCCCTTCTCATACAAAGGGTAGTATCGTTCAACAATAATAAGGAATTGACCGCAATAGAGCTAGTTCACAAAGCGTGTATAGCGATACCTTCGTTCCAATAGGTTATGAGCTGGTGGAGGGATCCTTCCTCAAGCGGGATCCCAGTACGGAGATGGCAGTTCAGACAGTGGTAGCGATGAGAGTGCCAAACTTTAGATTGTTGAGGCTCAGTTGGAAACCGCAGGTATTGGACGCTGCTCCGGCCGGTAGCAGACGTCCTTCTAATCTCGTGACTGCCGCCGCTACCCGGCGAATATGACCGCGCGAATAGATTCAAAGCCAACAAGGTAGCAAAACCTGCAGGACCTTGCGTGACGTCACGGTCACGTGGAGAGCCACGTGACTGGCTAGTGAGCGCAAATTAGACCAAAAAAGCTGTCTTACACGTTTCGGAATCACCGGATTCCTTCCTCAGAGATGGTCCATCGGAATCAAATCGGCGCTTATATACCCACAGTGTCCAGCCTCTATATTCATTAATTAAAAGCGAACAATTCAATCTCACTGTTTAAGCCATTAGGGACCAATGTATTCATTTCAAATATCAATCTGCTTTCTTCCCTTGACATTTGTTGGATAAAATTCCCTTTCCGCCAGCTTTTTTTAACCACTCTAATACCGGTAACTTTAACGTTCTTAATAGAACCTCCATGATAATTAATAAAATGGTGTGAAAGTGGGTGGCCCATAAATCTGTTTCCAATATTGCGCATATGTTCAGCTATCCGGACGTGCATTGGGCGTATTGTGCGTCCTATGTACAATTTCCCACAGGGACATGTAATGCCATATATGACCCCTGTAGTTTCACATGTTATAAAATCTTTAATTTTTACCTCCGCAAATTTATTTGTAATCACTACTTGTTTTTTAGAGGTCAATTTTTTACAGGGGCCACACTTTCTGCCAGGAAAAAAAACCCCTGGTAGTTTTTCTAAATTTGATGTAACATTACTTAGAGGTTTGGAGATAGAGGGAGCTATCAGATTGCCCAAATTTTGCGCTTTCCTGAAAATGAACCTAGGGTATAGTGGTAAAGATTCCCCTACAACCTTATCATTTCTCAGGATGTTCCAATGTCTCCTAACTATTTTTTTAAAAATTGTACTGTTAGAGTTATATTGTGTGATTATGGGGATTTCTTCCATAAAGGAATTGCCATTCTTTCTCATCCGTTGTTCCAGTAATTGATCCCTTGGAATCTTCTCCACTAGTTCTTTTGTTTTTAGTAAAGATAAAGAATCGTAGCCCTTATTGGAGAACATCTTCATCATTAGCCCTGAAGAAACACTATATGAAAAAGAAAATTAGTAGTACTATAGATGGCTCTACGAGCATTGTTGATCTTTATAAACATACTGATCTAAAGAAAAAATCTAACTTTAATCCACTACAAGAGTATTCAGAGGCATTTGAAGCATTTCAAAATAATGTTATACATGAAATCAGAAAAGTCTCTGATAGGAGATGTAATAAATTTAAACATAATTTGTCACATAAGGAAAGAAAAGCCCAATGCACGTCCGGATAGCTGAACATCTGCGCAATATTGGAAACAGATTTATGGGCTACCCACTTTCACACCATTTTATTAATTAT
Source organism: Dendrobates tinctorius (assembly GCF_039654945.1). Classification (NCBI taxonomy): domain Eukaryota; kingdom Metazoa; phylum Chordata; class Amphibia; order Anura; family Dendrobatidae; genus Dendrobates; species Dendrobates tinctorius. The sequence continues at coordinate 429,353 of NW_027361986.1, read as the reverse complement.
CATGGAGGTTCTATTAAGAACGTTAAAGTTACCGGTATTAGAGTGGTTAAAAAAAGCTGGCGGAAAGGGAATTTTATCCAACAAATGTCAAGGGAAGAAAGCAGATTGATATTTGAAATGAATACATTGGTCCCTAATGGCTTAAACAGTGAGATTGAATTGTTCGCTTTTAATTAATGAATATAGAGGCTGGACACTGTGGGTATATAAGCGCCTATTTGATTCCTATAGACCATCTCTGAGGAAGGAATCCGGTGATTCCGAAACGCGTAAGACAGCTTTTTTGGTCTAATTTGCGCTCACTAGCCAGTCACGTGGCTCTCCACGTGACCATGACGTCACACAAGGTCCTGCTGGTTTTGCTACCTTGTTGGCCTTGAATCTATTCGCGCTGTCATATTCGCCAAGTAGCGGCGGCAGTCACGCGATTAGAAGGACGTCTGCTACCGGCCGGAGCAGCGTCCAATACCTGCGGTTTCCAACTGAGCCTCAACAATCTAAAGTTTGGCACTCTCATCGCTACCACTGTCTGAACTGCCATCTCCGTACTGGGATCCCGCTTGAGGAAGGATCCCTCCACCAGCACATAACCTATTGGAACGAAGGTATCGCTATACACGCTTTGTGAACTAGCTCTATTGCGGTCAATTCCTTATTATTGTTGAACGATACTACCCTTTGTATGAGAAGGGGAGAGTGTACTTAGTTTACATACATATTCTTTGTCCAGCATTTATCCTGCTAGCGCAAATAACTTATTTTTATTTATTGTAGGACAAATTGGGTGGTTTTTGTCCATATTTGCAGCTGCAGGCATTAGAACGTAGCAATTTGCGCCTTTGTGCATATGTTTTTATGGTTTTAATAATCCTGTTATAGACTGAGGATTTTGTGATATTGTTAAATGTGGTCCTAATTATTCCAATGGTTGTCTTTCTGCTGTTTTTGTGTCTGCCATTAATCCGGAGGGTATTCTGGAGTACCTGAAGGACATGTTCTCCGAAAAAGAGGCTGAGGTCTTGCCACCACATCGTCCTAATGATTGTACAAATAATCTTATTCCGGGTTCTAAATTGCCCGTTTGTACAATCTTTCTGGCCTGGAACGTACCGCTATGAAAAACCTTATCTCTGATAGTCTATGCAAAGGTCACATCCATCCCTCTGTCTCACCTGTGGCCACTATGGGGAAATTCTCTGTTCGCTAAACCCGAGAAATGTTTGTTTTGTGTCCAGGAGCTTTCCTTTCTAGGGATCATCCTTTCTGCCAATGGGTTGCGGCTGGATCCGGGAAAGGTACTGGCCATTGTTGATTGGGTGCAAGGGTCTGCAGCGTTTTCTGTGTTTCACCAATTATCGAAAATTCATCAAGGGTTTTTTTCAGGTGGTCAAGCCAATCACCGATCCATCTGCCTTTGGCATGTGTATCTGACTCTGGTATACCCTGATTTGTCCTGCTGTGATCCCTGACTTACCCCGTGTCTGTTTATTCCCTCTGCCTGTCCTGTTTCCCTGTAAGTTTGTTGACTCCCTGGTTTTGACATGGCTTGCATTCGGACCTGCTTCTGTCTTTGTCTAATCCGTTTCCGACCGTTGCTGATCCCCTGGCTTGTTTATGATCATTTCAAAGGTTTTTTTTTACTGCACAGCTGGAGTAGTGCTTTAAATGCTTTAAATTCAAGTCCCATGACCCCTGCCTGATTCTTACCTTCTGGAGTTTTTATCGGTTTTTCCCGCCACTTCTGTCGGTCTTCAGTGAAAAGTGATGAGCCTGCAGCTCCAGTGTATCATGGAGATGCGCAAAGGTCATTTCTCAATACAAGTCTATGAGAGTCTCGTTTTGGCTCTCATAGACTTAAAATGAGAGCTTATGATGTACCTTCTGACTTCTGGTCAGTCAAAGGCTACTGTCACAAGATGACGCCGCAGGACTGGAGTGGCACCGAAAAATGAGCAAGACATCAGAGTGTGAGCATATGACTGGGGGCTTACATTTAAAGCACCACTTCAGCACTGAAAAAAATAAAAATGCTGGAGTGGTACTTTAACCATTCTTTTGTAGAACAACTTGTGTGCTTTGGGTCAATATCTTACTGCATGACTCACTTTCTCTCTTGCTCTTGTGACCTTGCAGACTATTATTTGCCTTGCTCTTGGAGGAACCTTTGTTAGTTGGGCACTCCCTGGAAGAGTAATAATTGTTTTGGATTTGTAGAGTCCAAACTCTAGAGATCTTTTTGTAACCTGTTCCAGTCTTAAAAGCATTAATAACTATTCTTTAATCCTCAGGAATATCTTTAGTTCCTCACACAACTTATTTCAATGAAAAAGTTACAGGTGTCAAAAAATGGTGACACAAGCAAAAAAATTTATGAATTTCGGAATTTGTTTTCATTACTTAAAAAAACAAACTTAGACAAATTTGGTATTGTTGTAATTATACTGAACCAGAGGATCATGTATGTTCGCAAGTTATTTTTAACAAACATTGAAAACCATAAAAACAAAGCAAAATTGCGGGGGGCTTTACTTTTTATTTCACCAAACTTGGATTTATTTTCTTTCTCTCCAGTACATCGAATAATAAAAAGAATGGTAACAATTAAAACTACAACTCGTATCATGTTTTAACTTGATTTTGGATTGTCCATGCTGTATTAATAATAATAACATTTCGTAAATTTAAAAATGAAAACCTACTATTTAAAAAGCTGACACTAGGATAAAAACAAAATAAGCAAATACAAAGTAATTAAATAAATTATTAGCAATAGTACAGGGGCTTACAAAAGTATTCACCTCCTTAAACCACTTGACTTTTAAATATTTTTAGACTTGTGTGTGATGCATCAGCACTAAACAGTCTAAGTTGCTGAAGTGAAGTGAGAAAAATAAGGGCATAAATTAAATTTATGAGATCAAATAACTAAAAATTGGCATGTGCATATGTATTCACCCCATTTGATATGAAGCCCCTAAAAATTTCAGGTGCAAGCAATTACCATCATAAGTCACATGCTTAGCAAAAGGAAGTCCACTTGTATGCAATCTAAGAAGAAGACCAAGGAGATCTACAAACAAGCCAGGGACAAAGATGTTGAGAAGTACAAGTCTGGGTCAGGTTATAAAAAAAATCCCAATCTCTGATGATTCCCCGAAGCACCATCTAATCCATTATCAAGTGGAAAGAACATGGTTCCAAAACAAACCTGCCAGGAGAGCCAAAACGCTCAGCCTGGGCAAGAAGGGCATTAATCAGAGAGGCAGCACAGAGACAAAAGGTAACCCTGAAGGAGCGGCAGAGTTCTCAAACAGAGACTGGAGTATCTGTCCATACGACCACAATAAGCTGTACACTCTATAAAGATGGCCTTTATGGAAGAGTGGGTTGAAAAAAGTCTTTAATTACACACAAAAATTGTAATGCTCGTTTTGAATTTGCCAAAAGACATGTGGGAGGCTCCCCAAATGTATGGAGGAAGATGCTGTGGTCAGATAAGACCAAAATTGAATTTTTTGGCCACTAAAGTAAATGCTATGTCTGGTGCCAAACCAAAACAGGTCATCACCCCAAGAACAGCATCCCCACAAAGAAACTGTGGTAGCAGCATCATGCTGTGGGGATGTTTTTTGGAAGCTGGGACAGGGAAAATGGTCCAAGTTCAAGGGAATATGGATGGTACAAAAGGCAAGGATATTTTTGTGCAAAACCTGTTTCAGCCTTATGATTTGAGACTGGGACAGAGGTTCAACTTCCAACAAGACAATAAGCCAAAGCATACTGCTACAGCAATACTCGAGTGGTTTAAAGCGAAATGTGTAAATGTTTTGGAGTGGCCTAGTCAAAGACCAGCCCTTAAAATAATTGAGAATCTGTGCTCAAACTTGAAGATTACTGTTCACCAGAGGAAACTATCTAACTTGAAAGAGACCTCGAGGAAAGGGCAAAAATCCCAGTGGCAAGATATAGAAAGCTCTTAGAGACTTATCCAAAGGCACTTGCAACTGTAATTGTCGAAAAAGGAGGCTGTACAAAGTACTGACTTTAGGTGGGGTGAATAGTTATGCACACTGAAATTTTCAGTTATCTTGTCCTATTTGTTGTCTGCTTCACAATAAGAAAAGAAAACCAAATGTTCAAAATTGCATGGCATCTTCTTTACATGAACTTATGCAATACCCTAAAAAATTGAAATTGAAATTCCAGGTTGTGAAGTATTAGTAAAACACAAAAAATGCTGGGGGGAGGAGGGGTTTGATTACTTTCGCTTGCCACTGTACATAGAAATAACATAGGGTATTTAGTTAACATTGTTTTAATCATAAATACATACAAGCCATCCAACCAATACAAGGTGTACCCCAATTCGTACAGCACCTAATGCTTGTAAACAGCCTCACTATGAGTCAACAGATAAATAACTTGATCCCAAGTTCAGAATACATATTTTTGTGGCACAACAACCCCTGGTATAATTCCAGGAAGGGAATAGTTCCCAATGGAGCTCCCAAATCGCTAAAACTACTAAGAACCAATGGAGCAAAAATCCACACACAGAAACAACATATGCTCTAAATCTTTCTTTTATTCATACAAAAAGATATGTGTTTAAAAAGACATTATTACAACATGGTACAAGCTCAGACAGAAATGTAAGACATTGATCAGAATGCACCCAATTGGAAAAAATGCGCTACCAAACACAGATGTTCAGCACAGGAATTAGGCCAAAGTCCTCCTCAGAGGCCCCATATAACTCCAAACATCATTAGAGGTGACTATTATGTACTAGTCCAAATGGAGCTGTGAGCATTCCATAGGGGCCACAACCCCCTACTCCAAACAGTGGTCCCCATATGCACCGATCCAAACAATCATGAAAAGTATTCTGCAAGCCTACAGCCAAAAATGGTCAGTTGCACAAGTAAGTGGGTGTGGAGAGAGGGGAGGGGGAATCTTTAGCCCTTACCCATGCTGGTGTCCATTGGCACACGCGTACCTCTACACGCGTTTCGCAAACAGCTTCCTCGGGGACACCAGCATGGGTAAGGGCTAAAGATTCCCCCTCCCCTCTCTCCATCACAGTCCATCTCCCCATATCACTAGCCATCTCCCCATATCACTAGCCATCTCCCCATATCACTAGTCATCTTCCCATCATTGGCAAACACACACACACCACAGAGGCCACACTCACCACACACACACCAGCGGCCACGGCCACATACACACACACCAGCGGCCACACTCACCTCACTGCGCGCTGGCAGCTTCCTCAGCTCTCACTTCCTGTCACACACTGAGAGGCGCGGCCGTGGCTGGATGACATCATCATTAAGCTCTTTTGGTTTTGCTACTATTTAAAAAGTATTTTTTATACTCTTAAAATCACCTTTTATAATCGTATATAGTAAAGCAAAATTATAGGATGCCTCATGATTACAAAAAGCATTTTGTAAGATGTAGAAAGCGTGTTTCCCACTGAATATGTATAGTACATAGACATAGCAAAACTTCATAGAGAGCCGCAAGAAGAAATGCTGCATAACAGAAGGACTAGCTTACACATGTATCTCTAAGGGCTCACTTACACTTGCGATTAAATCAGACGATTAAAAATCAAATTGCATTTGTACCTACCGTATATACTCGAGTATAAGCCGACCCGAGTATAAGCCGACCCCCCAAATTTTGCCACAAAAAACTGGGAAAACTTAATGACTCGTGTATAAGCCGAGGGTGCACAGTGAGTGGCCTCAGTTATCTTCAGTGTGTGGCCCCAGTTATGATGCAGAGTGAGTGGCCCCAGTTACGCTGCACAGTGAGTGGCCCCAGTTACGCTGCACAGTGAGTGGCCCCAGCTATCATGCACAGTGAGTGGCCCCAGTTATCATGCACAGTGAGTGGCCCCAGTTATCATGCACAGTGAGTGGCCCCAGTTATCATGCACAGTGAGTGGCCCCATCAAGTTGCTGCTGCCGCTGCCTCCCTTAAAAAAATAAAAACCTGTATATTCACCTCCATCGCTGCCCCCTGCTCATCAGCGTTGCGCTCTGCAGTGACTGTGCAGGCAGAGAGCGATAGCGCTCTCTGACCTGAATGTCACTGCAGAGGACGCAAGACAGCAGAGCGCAGGGACAGGTGAATATGCCTCCCCCCCCCCGTTCATACTCACCGGGTCCTGGCGCTTGTCTCTGCAGCTCCCCAGCTTGTTCCATGTTGTCGGCGCTGCTCTCTTCCTGGTTCAGCGGTCATGTGGTACCCACTCATTAAATATGCGCATATTTAATGAGCGGGTACCAATTGACAGCTGAAGCAGGAAGAGAGCAGCGCCGACAACATGGAACAAGCAGGGGAGCTGCAGAGAAGGGTGAGTATGATCTGACACCCCCGCTCCTCCTCCCCCGCCGATCCCCCCGGTATATGACTCGTGTATAAGCCGAGAGGGGGACTTTCAGCCCAAAAAAATGGGCTGAAAATCTCGGCTTATACACAAGTATATACGGTATTTAATCCTATGCTTGTGTTCTGACTGTTTTTTTTTCTTGCTCCGATTGGATTGTGATAGGATGCAAAAAAAAAACACAGCATGTTGCGATTGCATTTGAAATTCAGATTGCACGCACCCATATAAGTCTAGGGGGAACAGGTCTTTTGCAATCAATTCCATCGGATGACCGTATAACTCAGACTAGGATCACAACGCAATGCTTGCCTGACCCAGGCAGCATGTATTTTTTGGCAGCTGTCTCACTCTGTAGCTAGATCAATAAGATGCTCCTTCAATGTCTGGATTGTACAGCTTGTATGCCAAGTATTTTCAAAGTAAGTACACCAGTGTGATTGGGACTAAAGGGTATTTTACACATAGCGAGATCGCTGAAACGTCACAGATTTTGTGACACAACAGCGACATCGCCAGCGATCTCGCTACGCGTGACATGCATCCGCAATCGGGCCCCCGCTGCGATCTCGCAGGTCGTGCTCGAATGTCCTGGGCCATTTTTTGATCGCTGGTGTCCCGCTGGCCAGCGATGCTCGCTGTGTTTGATGCCATAACAATGACGAGTGACCTCATTGAAGCACGTGTATCGAGGTCTGTATCGTCAGAATAGCTGCTGTGTGACAAGGTCCCAACGACCGCCGAGGATCGCCGTATCGTTGCTGCATCATTGAATAGATCTGCCTGTCTGACAGCCTACTAGCGAACATGTAGCGACGCTCCAGCGATCCATACCAGGTCGTATCATTCTCGGGATCACTGGAGCGTCGCTATGTGTAACGGGACCCTTAGAGTTCTGTGTAATAATATTTGCAGATTGTTTTGATAAATGTGCTGACAGATACTTTTTTTAAGCAAACAGTTGAGGTTCATTTTAAAAATGCAAGTGCAAAGAAAACTACATTTACTCTCATAAAGTGTCAAATGGATGAGCCTTGCCAAAAATGCAGGCACATCAACAGATTTTCCTTTTTTACTCCTAGTAAATTGAATCAGTTTATTGATCTGTCATTAGTGGTCAGTAGAGAAAGCATCAGCCACTGATGTTACACATTTTTCACATTTTTTGTGCCAATTTTCATGGTATTTATAAAAAGCGCCACTTCCATACAAAGCTTTATGATTTTTAGTTGTTTTTTTAATGTTGCCTGATGTTATATTAAATCTATGTTGAAACATAAAAGCACTACACATGATTAGGCCCCTTTCACACGTCCGTGTCTACGGTATGGGTAGTGACAGTTTTCACACGTACCAGAGTCACGTACTCAGGTAGACCCATTCAAATGAAAGGGTCTGTGCACATGTCAGTGTGTTTCCATGGACCGTGTGTTCGTCGGCAAAACAGGCTGACATGTACCGCACACGTGCACACGGAGAACATACATTGATATCCTCCGTGTGCACGGATGTCCGCCGGGGAAGAAACACTACTGTAAGTGCCATTCCTCTGCGGCAGATGCTGAATGCGGCTCTCTTTCTCCCCTGCTCTGCCGGGGATCGGCGCGAGCAGAGGAGAATGAATGAATGAATGAATGAATAACCAGACGTGGGTTCCCCCTATATTTTTGAACCAACCCGGCAAAACTCACAGGTGCAGGCTGCTATTCTCAGGCTGGTAAGGGGCCATGGATTTGGGCCCCCCCCTAGCCTAAAAACACCATGCAACACACGGTTGCCACAAGTGCGCCGCACGTATTACACACACGGACACAGATATTTCCGGTACCGTGTTTCTGGCACCGGAAATATCAGGACATGTGAAAGGGGTCTTAGAGACAATATCTCCCCTCTACTAACTTTTTTCAATAACTTTTTATTAAAAATACTGTTTAATACAAAATAACCTCTGGGTGCTATAGTAACATGGAAGAACTGTGACAGCTCAAAGGTTTTACTCATTTTACCCCCTACTTCTACTGCCTGTATGCGGATTGACAGATGGAAAAGCAGAAGCAAAGACCAGTTCCCATATAATCCAACTCGTTGTATTTGCTTTTAGATGCAGATTGCACTTAGCAACAGGCAGTTGACAGAAAATTAGACAGAAGGCAAATATCTAGTAGCCAGCACTTAGAAGTGATTTTTTTTTTGGGGGGGGTGAGGGAGGGGGGTAGTGTCAACTCATAATTTAAAAAAAAGCCAACTTGGCATATTGGGGCAGATTACTCAATTAAATGTGTCAGAATTCTGTCTAAAATTAAGCAAATATTCAGGTGCAAATGCCATGTGCAATATCTTTAAGGGTTTTGCCTTACTTAGACACATTAGTGTCCAGAAAATAAGAGTGGGGTTGTGGGGGGTTGTAAAATGCACCAAATAACTAGGTTTACTCAGGTTTTGTTTTTTTAAGCAGTGGTCCGAATAAGTACACCAATTTATAGACGGTGTAAATTTGGAATAGACAAGTTTTAAAATGCACCAAATTTATAATCCACCATAAGCCAATATGGTATTTGGTGGATACAAGTACTCAGCAAATGAGGTCAAGTTGCCTAAAAGAACGGTGACTATTAAAATAAAAAAGAGAGGAAAACCATGTAGATTCAATATTCTATCATAAGGAACCATAGCTGCACCAATGTGAATAATATTAGAGATTATGTACATTTTACAAACATTGCTCTTGCTTTAACGCATCAAGTATACAAAAGATGCAACTTTGTAAGTGTTCTTTTATCAGTTGATGTATACATCCCACATGCAGTCCTATGTGTCTTAAAAGTTGCATAAATCAAACAAGCCCTGTGTTTACTTTGCTGTCATTAAGTATCTATGGGACTGACTCCGAAAGCCAAGTCCTCTAATTGCAGGTACTATGTCAGTCTCATAGACAATGAATGAAGCAGCAGCATGGATGTGCATCTGTCGCTTCCTTTAATTGGTGATTTGGGATTCCCGTTCTTGTGATCAAGTATAATGTTTGGACATTACCGGTTGAGTGAACATGCTACAGTGTTAGTGAGAATCCACTCAAATTTAGAAGAAAATAACTATGGCACTCCAAGAGATGCAATCAGAAAATCAAATTTAGGCTTTACTGCAGTGTCAGCATAAAGCTCCAATATGTATAACGGCCAGCGTTTCGGTCATCTGTGGACTTTGGTCCAGGCCTGTCTTCATCAAGGTGCATATCCTGCAGTGCTGACCATATGTATTGAGACCCTATGATTCAGGCTCTTATCACCTATTCTGTAGGATAGGAGAGTTGTAATTGTTGGACAAGCTCTTTAATCCAAACCTTAGAGCAATAAGCTCACGTTGCATTTGGTCAAAATCAAAACTCTAGTTTGCGGCTGCTTACCAATAAATATTAAGTGACTATTGCAGTAACTATTCTAGCTATATCCTACTTTTTCACAGTCAGTGTACTCATAGTTAGAGATGAGTGGATCATGTGAAGTTTGAATTAGTCGGCTTTTCCAAATTTTCCGTAAAGATTTGATTCACGACAGAGAAATATGCCACCAATCAAAGTACTGGAACTCTTCAATTTGCTTGTACAATACAATACAAGTATAACACTTTCAACATTTGTATGGAAGGAGAGATGCTCCAACATTGTGAGAAATGGTGCTAGCTGGGCAAGTTTAGTTTTTTTTGGGCGATCACCGCGAATCGTATTTCAAAAGGTTCAAATTCGCATAGAACCATGAATTTCAAGGATTTCAACTCAAACTCGATCCTCCGCAGATCAATCCGCTTACCTCTACTCTTAATGCCTTATTCCAAAAATTAGACGCATTCAGAAACATTATATTTTACCTTTAACTCTGAAATCTGAGATGTCACATGCCACATAAGATTTTCACTCAGAAACTTCATCCCGTATGGACCAATCATCTCGGCTAAAGCCTTTATCTCTACAAGAGATTGAAATAAAATCAATTTTAGGAAATAAATATAAAAACTGTGAAAGTTATGAATGACATTGTACCACTTACATAGGCAATACTGAATGGAGTATGTAAAGGAGGTTGGTGGACATAGGTGGGATCTGGCTGCTGTGATCCAACAAATGATTCAGCATCTACGTTGTTCTTTCTGTCTAGAGGTCTGTCTACAGACACCTCTGCCCTTAAATGTAAATCTTTCCAACTAGTCTATAAAGTTCTCCATAATGCTACACCATCACATATCTCTACACTTTGTCTACAAACGTTTAGTATCCAATAGCTTAAATCACTCATCCTCCTGAATAGCAACCTATCTTTCACTCTCTGCAGGACTTCTCTCTCTTTGTTGCACCATTCTGTGAAACTCTGTGACTTGCAGCATTAAACTTGATCCTAACTGTAGAAATATGTTTGGAGCAACAACTCCATTCCTGCCCATGAGTGTTTAGTTGCTAGATCTGTATGCTGTTTATAAAGTTAGATTAAAAAAAACTCACAGAGGCTCATAAAGGGAGAGCATGTGACTGTATTTCCTGTTTTCCTGGGTATGAGAGAAGCAGCCTGCTGTAGATGCTGCACAGATAGAGTCACAAATGATTTATTCCGGATCTATTAAGCTTATCATATATTGTTCCTGATTGTTCCTGAATAAAGAATCTCTGTTGTCACACGCTTGGAGAGTATCCTGAATAATCCGCTGCCAACACTATCATTTCTAACTGTAGAGGAGTCCTCATAAATTAACGCCTATCCGCTGGATATGTGATAATGGTTAAACTGATGTGGTTCAGGATCCCCATCTTTTGCTGCAATACTGACACTAACAGGAGTTGAATGGTGCAGCTGGTCGCTTAGGTGCCCTGCAGCGCCCACTCTATGTCTATAGCACTGAAGATGATAGCTGAGAGTAGCACTTATGCTTTGCATTTGTGGGGAAGGTGACTTGACAGACAGACTTGACTGGAAGTAGGAAGGAACGGTTGGTGCACTATGGACGGAGATTGACAAGGACAGCAGGGTGATAGCTGGGAAAGACAGACAGGAGAGTGCAGTACTTAGAAATGACCACAAGATGGCAGGGGGGAGTAGTTCAGGACTCAACAGCAGCTTAGGGCTTGAGAAACGCTTAGTCATAGGGGGCGGGGAGATAGGAACCAAGGAGGGGAATTCCCGGTGAGAGAGGGGATAAATAGGACTGGTTGGGGTTCCAGGCAGGTTAGTCCCGGGAGGAGCTCGGCAGAAGAACAGCGAAGAGCTCGACTAGGGGACTGACAGGAAAGAGACAGTTAGGGGGGTGGCCCTGACCCGACGGACCGCAGAACAGACGAGGCCCCTGCCTCCGCCTCGTCCTTGCATCGCCTGGTGTCTGTGTCATCCGGACGTGGTAAGCAGTGGTCCACCCCCCAATCCCGGCCCCTACCACACATTTTTAGAGCCATAGGCAGAGTGAATATGTAACCAGCCGCTCCTTTCAACTAAACCTGGCAACAGTGCTGCTGCTAAAGAAAAACTGCTAGAGAATGGTGGACATTCTCCCCTGCCCTGGTGATTAATAGGACCCAATCCAATCTAACAAATTGCACATATCTAGTGGGTAAGTGACAATTTATGAAGTCTAGAATACCCCTTTCAGTGATGTCCATGACTTGTACACACAACTTGACCTTACTGAAATCACAATTCAACATTGTCCCATAATAGCAATCCTGCTCTCATCAAGCTGCGCTACACATGTGTTTGCCTGGACATTGCAGTGGAAAAATAAACTGGAAGACAATAGCACAATAGGGTCTTATCCAAGTGAAAAGTGACAACAGATCTGGAGAGTTGCTCACCTGGCCAGGCTTGTGACACAAAAGCACATAAGGCTGCTGGAGACCTACAGGGATACCAAGAATCCAATAGAGAAGAATAGGGTAATCCTCTGCTGCCTGGACAAATGAGTCCTTGACGCCAAAGACTAATGTAGACAGATAGGGTTTATTTGTCAACGCATTTCGAAGTTTCACTCTTCTTCAGGACAAACCAGAGTCATAAGGGGATTACAGGTGCAGCTTTAAACATGTAATTACTTGTAATCTACTTGTCACTATGGTTTGTCCTGAAGAAGTGTGAAACTATGAAACGCGTTGACAAATAAACTGCATCTATCTACAGTACATTAGTCTCTGTCTTCAATGACTCCTTTGTCCAGGCAGAGCAAGATTAACCCATTCTTCTCCACTATTGTCATCTTGGCCTGGACCTTGTCATGCTTGCCATATGACAGTGGCAATATGAAAAATGCTGTGCCCCTTTATATTTTTAACATAGCTTCGGTCGTTGTAAAGCAAACATTTTTAAACCTAGCTTTAAATATTGCTTCCTTTGCATAATAATAGTGGCCTTGGTCCATGAACGATATTTCAAATACATTTTTCTTTGTCTGGACTCGTTACATTATATTATACTGAATGGGGGTCCGTGGCTTACAGTATTATTAGTAAGGTTTAGAAAAATTGCAGCGGATCAAACGTATCTGTCGGCACTAAATCAGCATTAGGTTCTGCTATTCCCAACGCATGGCCAAATAGTTTATTCTGGTCCTGTGCTCCGAATAATGGCTTATACAGAAGATTTAGATTAGAACAGAGGGACACAGCACAAAAGACAATTAAATCAAAGCAAATGCATTTCCCGTCAGGACTGGGTATATACATGTGGTTACAATGTGACAGCCGTAATGAGTATTTGTATGCAAGGTCAATATCGAGCCGCACCATTCTCAGTAAGAGGAGGAGGCTACGGTATTTCAGCAGCAAAGACATTAAAGGGCATCGTTGGAAGGTCCTGTCTGACTTTTTGTGATCAGAAAGCTGAGATGCTTGTTCACGATTTAATGGCATACTTGACGGCAATAGTCACACACAATATGCGATTGGTGAACCAAAAATTATTGGACGTTATTTTAAGAACAACACATGCCGAGATGACCGAGCGGAGTTGTCATATTCAAGGGTAACTGCATACATACTCTGTATCGAAAGGTGAAAAGGCTGAATTATTGTGAAGTTGCCACAATAATCCTTCTGCACATATTTGATGGCCTTCATTACAGTGTATAGTGTTTTTTACTTATAGGCTGTGTTCCGTTGTGATGATGTCAGATGATGTGTGTATTTACAGACTGCTCTATATCACGATGATATTGCAACAGTTTTTATATATTCATTATAGGCTGTGTTCTAATGTGATGTCACACAAGTCTTTCAGTTTTTCTTACTTTTCTTCAAGATTGCTGATCTTCATCAGCGGGATTCGGCACCCATGCTATAAGGCTGATCCCAAGCATCAATAATGTTGAAACATGGTAATCTCACAATTTTTTCTTTTTGTGTAAAATCACTGTTTTATCTGCTTTACATCTACCAGTTCTCTGAATGCTGAGCTCTGTTTAACCCTGGAAACATCACTGATTGTCATCTTTCTGTGTACACTGTGCATAGGCAGAATCCTGACAGTCAGTGGTGGCGGCGGGATTATACATATAAAGTGTTCATTAATATGGAGGACTACATGGCAGCAGGTTCACTAGTCCTAATCATAACGTAGTATAATGTAGAGACAGAAATAATGATTTCAGCAAAGTGTCACTTACTCAGTTGCTTGCTGTATATTTGATAAAATCACTATTTTATCAGCAGGAGATTATCACTAAAGGACTAGTAAACCTGCTGCCACGTAGTCCTTCATATTCATGAGCTCTATATAACCCCGCCCCCACCACTGAGTGGCATTTTTCTGTCTATGCACAGTGTACATAGAAAGCTGCCAATCTGTTATACACAGAGCAGCATTCAGAGAACTGGTAGATCTGCAGGAGATAAAACAGGAATTTTGTTAAAAAAAATTACATGCAGAACAGTAAATTACATTGCAGGAAATAGGGCTACTGCTCTCTGATGCTGTAGCAAAATCCTTGTAACAGATTCCCATTGACTATTTTCTAATGAATGCCATTTTTGTACGTCCATTGTGCGTTTGATTGGAGATCTGCTGCAGTTTCCTGGACAGATCTGAAAGCATATTTGTTTAGGGAAAACTTTAGAGTAGATGCAGTGATACAGCAGTGTTGTGGCCCTTTCAGGATTAAAGAATGATGGTCATATTTCCGCATGAAACTTTTACTATGAGATGAAAATTCCCTTTAAAGAGAACCATGTAGGTCTCATGACATGTTTATTTTACTAAGTATCTGGTTTTACTATAAAATATAAATTCTGAATCATCGTTATTTAAAATCCCATGTTTTGTCATCGCTCAGCTTTTCTACTTGGAAGCCTATAAATATTGTGAGAAATAATGTAATGAGGTAGTATGTGGTTTAGGTTATTGTCAAGTAATCGAAGTGCTTCCTACTGCACGTATTTACAGGCGTTTGTGCCGCCAGGTACCACTCGAAGGTAGATCCCGGTACTGCAGCTGCGGACCCCAGGGGTCAGGTTTGCTGACATTAAGGACTAGGGCTCTGTTCAGACTAGTAAGTTCTGGCACCTCTACAGAATGGTTACTGACACGGATTTGGGATATGGTAAGACTCGGATTCGGAGACTGGTTCTAGCAGGCCGGATAGAAATAAACCAGGAGACAAGGTTTCAGGCAATGGAAACACATGGACCAGGAGAGCAGGTTCAGGATCCTGGCTGCACAGAGACCAGGGTTTGGGGTTCAGCACTCTGGCCACACCAGGACCAGGGGACCTCACAATTCACTAGTAGGAGAAACTACACACTAATGAATATTGATGCTTCAGCGACTCCCGAAGGGGGAGAGAGTCTTTTGTACAAGATGCCACCCAGGTAGGCGTGCTGCCAGGAAGTGCGACGTGCACAAGCAGGAGGCATGGCCGCAGAAGGGGACCACACCGCAGGGTCCAAGCAGTGGGTATTCCAGCGTCCCTGTTATGAAGGGGAACCATGCAGGGGTGCTGCAAATAGTGTTACAACTGCAACAGGATAAATATTTTGATGGGAGCGCTTCTTGAAATAACCTTAAATTGTAGTATCAGGTTTGCATGATGTGGAACCAAGGTCTCATTTACACGTTCAGACATTTCATTGAAAGCCCAGTCCTGACACTACCGCTCGTCTACGGAACTGCGACTCAACAGATATTTGTAGTACAGCCCAATTGCTCTTAATGTAGACTCAAGTGTTATCCAAGTTCAGAATTTCTGAATGGAGTGACAATTATTATTATTCTTAATTTTAAAAGCTTTGAAATTGTAAATTGATTTTGGAAAACCCATTTAGCTACATTATTTGCAAAAAAAAACAAAACACATGCTTACTGCTGATAACCTGACAGTATTAAGGAAACATAAACTTCTAGTATAGTTTAATCATTTCACATAAAAGCATTCACAAATCAATAATTAAAATGAGCGTTGGGGGAAACCAGTGGTTGACGATCCCTGAAATGCAATTCCCTGCTCTGTAATAGGTTAGCAGGAATTACTGCTCCTCCATCACATGTAAGAGTCTAATAGCATTTGACAAGAATTAAAACTCAGAAAAAGATGGGATGGCCAAGACATTGCCATGGCAACAAGCTTTGGGGGAAGCGGCTCACATACACGACTGCAGCATCCCAAGTTTTTGCCTTCTATGGTTGTTTATCAAAAAAGGGGGGGTAGGGAGATATCTGAGAGCGTTATGTTCTGCAGTACGGCGGTACACACTGTCCCAGATGCTAATGGGTTAACAAAGCCTTAAGACAACACTTCATTTTCTATTTTAAAGATAGATGATGGCAATTTGCTATCTTTAAAATAGAAAATGATCTATTCACTGGCGATTGTCTGACGTTGACATTGACCCTTTGTTTACCAGAAGTATCACTGAAGAAATACAGAAAGTAAGTTTTAAGAAGGATGGTACAGAGAAAATATGTCTGATTGCTATCAATAATTTATAAAATATGGGAAATGCATGTGCAAATACAACATGTATCACGAATACCGACATAGATACATAGATAGATAGATAGACAGACAGACAGACAGATAGATAGATAGATAGATAGATAGATAGATAGATAGATAGACTTTTTTTTATAAAATAATCTCTGTCTTTCTACGTAGGGAAACTTAAAGAGGTTGTCCCATCTGGGAGATATATGGCTTACTATATCGACAGGATATGCCATGAATGTCCAATATATCTGGAGGCAATCTATCTTGAGGCTTGGACACTTTCTTGCACTGATCTCAGTGAAGAGATGGCCGTGTTTTTGTGTTTCTCTCGATTCATTTGTATGAGAATTACAAACAACAGTTGTCAACCGTCCAGAATTGCCATAAAAATATAAAAAAAAATAAGGCATTTTTTCCCCTATCCATAAATAAAATTTGATTATCATCATATTGCAACTCGCAGTGAATGCTATTAATGTATTTGCATCAGTATTATGGGCTGTAGTCAAATATCTCTGAACATCAAATCTTAAAGGGAATCTGTCAGTGGGATCAACCCTCCTTATGGTCATAAGAAGCTGAATAGAATGATACCTTTATATCTGCGATATCATGTGTTATTCCAGAGAAATCCACAATTTTCTCATATGTAAATGGGCTGTTCAGGACTATGGGCCGAACACTGATCTGTATGAGAATCCGCCTCCAGAGATTATATTAAATAAAAGGGAGAGATACCAGTGTGATGTTGTGGCGCCCCTGAGGGTATCAGTTGCCACAGAAGTACTGCACCTCAACCAGAGGTGTGGTACTCCGCTCTCAGGTAAGGAGGGGGCACTACCCAGAACCCAGACACTTGCATCCAACACCAGACCTCTCAGGCGCAGGGAGGGACTAGGCAGAGGGTGTGGGTGGAG
The DNA here is from genome assembly GCF_039654945.1 of Dendrobates tinctorius. Lineage (NCBI taxonomy): Eukaryota > Metazoa > Chordata > Amphibia > Anura > Dendrobatidae > Dendrobates > Dendrobates tinctorius. The sequence continues at coordinate 412,085 of NW_027361986.1, read as the reverse complement.
AAAGCAGCAGGGGGAGCTGAAGGAAGTGACAGCTAGAGGGAAAATGGGCAGTTGGTGCTAGGGACTTGAGCAGTGAAGAGCTCAGCCCTGGACCAGCAAACAGCGGAAAGAGAGAAAGGAAAGACAGAAGAACAGAAAGTTAAGCTTCAGTGGAAGAGAGGAAGAAGGGGTCTCCTAGGGGCATGGGTAGTGAGGAATTCACCCGTGGGGCCCGTATCCACACCGACTGCAGTCGGGTGGAGAGACCAGGTCGCAGTTAGGGGACCAGCCCCAGTCTAGTGGGGAAACTGAGGACTCAGCTAGTTAACTGGAGGCTGCAGTATCTGTACGTGCTACAGCCAAATCTGCACACATTCACTGAAAAGGCAGCCATATAGGATCCAGGGGACCTAGAGCACATCACCCGACAAGATCCGAGTCTGCTGGCTTGGGACACTGTGTGGCAGGCGCAGGGCAGGAGAGAAGGGAGCCAGTGCAGTGAGACAGCCAGGAAAGGAACATCTGAAGAGGGTTCTGACCCAGTGTACCCAAACTACCTGAGAGCTGGCTGGACCACTGACCTGGCGGAGACAGTTCCCCACCTGGGGATTGTAACATCAAACTGTGAGTAAAAAGTGTGAAGACTGCACTCCGCTGTGTCCTCAGATTATTTGCTGCATCACCTGCCTTGCACCACAACCACCATCATCATTTACACCTATAGCTGCCCTGGGACTAAGCTATACCTGTGGAGAGCTGTATCAACTCTGATGCATCACCATCAGCCCCAGCGGTCTCTTTAAGCAGCGTCGGCTAACACCTATATTGCCGAGTACCACAGGTGGCGTCACAAACTATCTTTTATAAACTTTATCATCCCCTTATCATCATTTTCATTGGACACCCAGGGCCACGGACCGGGTCACTGATGCCGTTACACATCCCCTTAAGAACCGGCCTGGTACCGAGTACTCCCACGGCTCTGGCGGGCGCCCCAATGTGTAATGGTCGCTCTCTGCTCTCCTGATCTCACTGCAGAGCTGTGTGTGATTATACCTGACACATCTGCAGGATCCTCAGTCTCAGCTTTCATCTTACGGGCAGACAGGGTTACAATACAGCAGTTGTGAGAGCTGCAGCAAATGTGTTTGTAAATAGATAAAGTTCAGTTCTACTGTCCTGTGTTAAGGGGCGTTACCAGTGTGAGACATTTTACTTTTAACAAAAATAGGCACTGGTGGCAGATTCTCATGCAGATTAGTCAGGTCCATAGTGTTTAACAGCTCACTTACATATAAGAAAAATGTAGATGTCTCTGGAATAAGACTAAGATATCAAGGTATAATTTTATTGAGCTAACTATGACCAACATGCCCATATAAGCGGTTTAAAAGGGTTGATCCTATTGACAGATACTCTTTAATACTTCATTATCGTTTTCCAACATGTCCTTAAAAATTATGACCCTCTGTGATTTTTTTGATAAGTTATCAACCCTGATTCCAAAACTTGGCCAGCACAGTTGCTCAGCAATTTTCTATACTCGAGTGAATTGAGGTAGACCGTGCATCACAGCCATTCCATCTGCAGGATGACAGGATCCTTTTCTCAATATAGTAGTGTGTCTCAGAAGTGAGACCTGCATATATAGGCATATGGCATATTCCAAGATCTTGGAAAGTGCAAGACAAGGGACCTAACAGTGGGTTATGTTAGAGGTAAATTTCAAATTTAGAAAAACAGTGTTGATTTTACATAGTCATAAAATGTTCACCACCAGTTGAGTATGCGACTGGTCAGCAGCGTTGTTCAAAAAGTACAGATTTATTTTTATTTTTTTGTACAAATTTTTGCATACACAAGGCATGTATTGTATTGTAAACTGTCATAGAATTTCTTTAGAAGAACCAGCTCTGCAAATTTGTGAGAAATATGTCATCTAGAAATATGAACTAAGATAACAATGAAATATTCTGTGATTTATCTTAAGGAGAGACCATCATTCTAAATACTTAAAAATCTTCATAAACCTGACAAGTGTGCAATACGGCATGAAATTATTAAAACACATAAAGAATGCGGCCATTAGATGCATTCTACATCCACGCACCTAAGGTATCCGTGTATTCATCAGCATTGAGCCCTTGTTCTCCACTCATCTCTGTGGGTATATCGACGAAGCATTTCATTGATGGAGAATACACTACTAACCCCGCACTTGCCTGACGAAGCAGACACTCCAAGTACCTTGACAAAAGATAAAAAAAAATATAAGTACATATAGAGGCTTCATTCAATCAGATACATTTCCTTGAACTACGCCGATCAGCAGATACTTGTTTTGTCTAATTCATAATGAGCTATGGTGTTCCTTGACCCAGAAATCTTACTCCAGTACCTGACTGAAGGTCAATTTTGGGCAAGGCGCATAGAGGAGCATGGGACTCTTAATGAGTCAGGAGTATCTGACTTGATGAATCGGGACTCAAGTCTTAGTCAACAAACCCTCTGGTTTTGTCAGGCCTGGACAATTATCTAATATGTGTCCTTACTGTCAGTATTTCAGCATGCTTGATCATTTGTTTCAGTGCCTAATAAGGTGCTGCCTGATGGGTCTGACAGAAGGCTAGTCCCTTTTCCAAACTAAAAAAAAAAAAGATTGACCAAGCAAAGTATGTACGGTAATTAGATGAAGATGTCTAAGCTGGGCATATTTAGTTTATGGAACTGGACTAAACAATTTGGCTTCGTCCACCACAGCTCAAGAAGAGAACATTACTGTACAGCTCTTGTAAATCTCCCTTGAGTGTCCGATAAAATTATTATTATTCATTTATATAGCGCCATTTATTCCATGGCGCTTTACATACGAAAAGGGGAAATATAGACAAGTACAATGAACATGTGTAAGACAAGGGACACACAAGTACAGAAGGAGAGAGGACCCTGCCCGCGAGGGCTCACAGTCTACAGGGATGGGTGAGGATACAGTAGGAGAGGGTAGAGCAGGTCGTGCGGTGGTTCAGTAGACTGAGGATCATTGCAGGCTGTAGGCTTGTCGGAACAGGCGCCACTTACCAGTTGGTATAAAGTGCAGTGATAGTTTGCTCTCCATTTGCGTCCACTGCCTGTGTTTGTTGCAGAAGGGTATTCCGAATAGCCCGGGTGATATCAATATTTACGACGTGGGCAATGGACTGCAAAGTGCTCAGAAAAGATCGCATCGCACTCAGGACTTCAGAAGGACGCTGGATCTCCCGAGTATTTGGTTTCCAATTCACCAATGAGACTAAGGCTCTAAAACATACATTAGTTAAACGTTTTAATGCATACTTTTGTTGTAATGTTTTAGGCGTAAATCAGTAACACGAGCGAGTATCTGGAACTTTGCAGTATAATTTATTAAGGAAAAGTAGCATTTCCTCAGATATTGGCAGTTTTCTGTTTCCTTTTTTCTTGTCTGTAGTCTGTTTAGAAATATTCAGAAACCCACTTAAAACGGTTGTCCATTTCTCAGACAACCCTTACTTTATTTTTATATTCCACCATGTTAAATAAAAACAGCCTACACTCACCTCCGATGCTGGGATCTGTTGGGGTTTGCATGACACTGTTATGTCACGCGCACTATGTGGCCAAAAAGCAGCTGCTAGTGGCCTGCTTCACTCTCACTTCCTTCCATTGAACCGGACATCCATAGGAAGTCAGAACTGCTGCAGTTCTGTCACTTCCTCCAGACTCCCAGTTTTATTGGAAGGAAGTGAGAGGGAGACCTGGTAGCAGTGTCACCAGAACGGCACCAGCATTGGAAATGGCAGAATATGGTAGGCAACACATGGAATTGTTACTGGTAGTATTGCTAGGGTTACGGATCGCACTAAATATAATAAAGTGCGATCTCAACCCGGAGTCCACCGTGCAGAGATGGTAAACTGCTGCTCGGTAATGGCGGACACTAGCTGAACCGGTGTGCGCAAGCGCAAACTCTGTTACAGCACAGAGCTGCAGAAAGAGGCACCGAAGCCTGTTACCTCACAGACTACGGCTTAAGGAACCGCTACTGCAGCGCCAGGGATTAACCCTAGAGAAACGCTGTGCCCTGTTAGCAGTCACAGGGTGCAGCCGACAGTTGTGTTACTACACTGCGTGCGTACAGCGCCCCCCTGGCGGAAGCCACTAGCCAGCCTAAGCTTAGTGCTGGAAAGCGCAGTAACTTCACACGGCACCGTTGAGACGGACACTGCAGTACTGCAGTACAGAGGGGTCTCGTGCAGATGACACTCTCTGGCATAATGTGTGAGAGAAGCTGGAAGCACTGCGGCTCTATGCAGTGCCACCACTTGGCGCTGACTCTGGACTCTAAACCCTACCAACATGCGTATCAAAGGGAAGGAGTTTCATATTGAGTCATTCAGCGGTTCACAAGCATCCATCATCACACACATCACTACCAATTACTGTCTATACTAGCGCATGGCCGAGCGGCCATGCAAACCTTTTATAGCAGCGTCTGTTATGAATGAGTCACCGTAGGAGACAAAAGCAGAAATACAAGCTAAGTCCAGAAAACCAGAGTTGGCAACTATCAGATTGCAGACCCCTGAACCTATCAACACAACTAGCAGTAGCCGTGGGGGGTTCCTACGATGCCCTAGACCCCTCGATCACAGCCAGAGAATTAACTAGGCCTAAAGAAAGAAAGGGGAAATCTAAACTGCCCCAGAGCAGACCCCAAAGCAATAGGCAGCCCCCAACATATAATGACGGTGAAGCAAGATGAAAACACTAACACAGACAGAAAGATAGACTGAGCAAAGACGGGGCCCAAAACTACCAAGATAGGAAAGGACAGGAAGGCTGCTGTCTGCAATCTGCCAAAACCCTATCAAAGACATAAGCCAACAAGCTGATATGAAAAAGGCCCTGAAGCAGCTAGGCTTCAAAAACTAAATCAGCACTCAGGTATTTTCAGAAGACAGAGCTAAAGGAATTCAGCACACCCCAGCAGGGAATGGCAGAAATCCAGAAAAACAAGTAAAACAAAGTCAAAGCACAAATGCAAAAGGCCGAGCAGCAAACTTATCTTTAGAGGAGCAGGAATTCAGACTGGTCTCCAAGGATCCCACAGAGAAATCACCCGCAGGGCAGAATGACGTCGGCAGCCTTATATCCAGTCAGTAACTCCACTCAGCCAGTCATAATCATCAGCCTCAGGTGTTTGATAATCAGGCTCACTACCTTTCTTTAACAGAAGAGGGAGTTCCTCGGGCCTCAGTAATGAAGGGGAAAATGAACTCACAACAGTACCTCCCCCTTGAGGAGGGGTCACCGAACCCTCAACTACGCCACCAGGGCGATCAGGGTGAGCCCGATGAAAGGCACGCACCAATCTTTTGGCATGAATATCAGAGGCAGAGACCCAGGAATTATCCTCCTGACCATAACCCTTCCACTTAACCAAATACTGGAGTCTCCGTCTAGCCAGACGGGAATCCAGTACTTTCTCTACCTCATATTCCATGTTACCTTCAACCAATACAGGGTCTGGAGGTGCCACCCCTGGAACAACAGGTTCAACAAACCTCTTCAACAAAGATTTATGGAACACATTATGGATTTTAAATGTGACAGGAAGAGCCAAACGAAAAGAGACCGGATTAATAATCTCCACAATCTTGTTAGGTCCAATAAATCTAGGCTTAAACTTAGGAGAAGCCACCTTCATAGCAATATTTTTTGATGATAACCACACCATATCACCAACCTTAAACTGGGGACCAATGGTCCTATGTCGGTTGGAAAACCGCTGGGCCTTTTCCTGGGAGAGAGATAACTTATCCACCACTTGGTCCCAGATCTGGTGCATTCTCTCCACCACAGTGTCAACACCTGGGCAGGCAGAGGGCTCCACCTGCCCTGAAGAAAATCGAGGATGAAACCCAAAGTTACAAAAAAAAGGTGACATCAAAGTGGCAGAACTAGCTCTATTATTTAAAGCAAATTCGGCCAAAGGCAAAAATGAAACCCAATCATCCTGATCAGCAGAAATAAAACATCTCAAATAGGACTCCAAGGTCTGGTTTGTTCTCTCTGTCTGCCCATTGGTCTGAGGGTGAAAAGCAGAGGAGAAGGACAACTGAATTCCCAGCTTGGAACAGAAAGTTCTCCAAAATCTAGACACAAACTGGACTCCTCTGTCAGATACAATGTTCTCAGGAATCCCGTGCAAACGAACCACCTGTTGTAAAAACAGGGGCACCAACTCAGAGGAAGATGGCAACTTAGGGAGTGGTACAAGATGAACCATCTTAGAGAACCTATCACAAATCACCCAAATAACAGTCATCCTTTGAGAGACAGGCATATCAGAGATGAAATCCATTGAAATATGGGTCCATGGCCTCTTGGGGACAGGCAAAGGCATCAACAACCCACTAGAGCGAGAACACGATTTAGACCGGGAGCACGTCCCACAGGACTGCACAAAATTCCTGACATCACGAGACAAGGAGGTCCACCAAAAAAACCGACTCACCAGATCTCTAGTACCAAAAATACCTGGATGACCAGCCAAAGCAGAGCAATGAACTTCAGACATCACTCTCTTCTTCCACTGGTCAGGAACATACAACTTTCCACTGGGACAACGCTCAGGTTTGTCCTCCTGGAACTCTTCCAGAGCACGTCTCAAATCGGGCGAGATGGCAGAAAGAACTACCCCATCGCCTAAGATGGTAGCAGGCTTGGTCACCACAGGAGAATCAGCAAAGATGCTCCTAGAGAGGGCGTCTGCCTTGACATTCTTCGTTCCAGGAAAAAAAGAAACCACAAAATCAAAACGTGTAAAAAACAAGGCCCACCTAGCCTGTCTAGGGTTCAAGCGCTTAGCCGACTCTAGGTAAATCAAATTCTTGTGGTCAGTGAGGACCACGACTTGATGCTTAGCTCCCTCCAACCAATGTCTCCACTCCTCAAATGCCCATTTCATGGCCAACAGTTCCCTATTCCCCACATCATAGTTACGTTCAGATGGAGAGAACTTTCGGGAAAAGAAAGCACAGGGATTCATTTTAGATGTTACAGAATCCTTTTGGGACAAAACAGCTCCTGCACCAATCTCAGAAGCATCCACCTCTACCTGGAATGGAAGTGAGACATCAGGTTGCCGCAAAACCGGGGCGGAGGTGAATCTTCGCTTCAGCTCCTGAAAGGAAGAAACAGCCTCCGGAGACCAATTTAACACATCAGCACCCTTCTTAGTCAAATCAGTCAATGGCTTGGCAATACTAGAAAATTTTGCTATAAATTTCCGAAAAAAATTAGCAAAACCCAAAAACTTCTGGAGGGCCTTCAAAGAAGTGGGCTGAACCCAATCGTAAATGGCCTGTACCTTGGCCGGGTCCATTTCAATAGTTGACGGGGACAAAATAAATCCCAAAAAAGAAATCCTCTGTACACCAAAAAGGCATTTAGATCCTTTGACATACAGGGAATTCTCCCTCAAGATCCGGAACACAGTCCGAATATGTTCCACATGAGAATCCCAATCCTTGGAGAAGATCAAAATATCATCCAGATAGATAATCAAAAATGTATCGACAAAATCTCGGAAAATATCGTTCATGAAGCACTGGAAGACAGAAGGGGCATTAGTGAGCCCAAAAGGCATCACCAGGTACTCAAAATGTCCCTCCGTCTTCCATTCGTCCCCATGCTTAATGCGAATAAGATTATACGCCCCCCTGAGGTCAAGCTTGGTAAACCAGCAAGCACCTTTAACTCTGGAGAATAGATCAGAAATCAGGGGTAACGGATACTGATATTTAACAGTAATTTTGTTGAGGGCACGATAATCAATACAAGGTCTTAATGATCCATCCTTTTTGGCTACAAAAAAAAAACGGGCACCTAAGGGTGACGAGGATGGTCTAATATGACCCTTCTCCAACACCTCCTTAATATAGGATCGCATAGCCTCGTGCTCGGGTACAGATAAATTGAAGAGCCGACCCTTGGGAAATTTACACCCCGGGCTCAGTTCAATTGCACAGTCATAACTCCTATGAGGAGGCAGAGACGCAGACTCATTCTCACTAAATACATCATAAAAGTCTGCCAAATAATCAGGAACATCATGCGACTGAGGAGAGGTGGAAAACACCGGAGCCTCACTAAAGGCACACCGACAACCCCAACTCACCACAGACACAGATTTCCAATCCAAAACTGGATTATGAATTTGTAACCAGGGAAACCCCAGAACAATAGTATCATGCAGATTATGCAACACCAAAAATCTGCAATTTTCTTGATGGTCTGGGGCGACCCGCATTACCACCTGGGTCGAAAACTGAGGTTTATTTTTATCCAAAGGAGTAGCATCAATCCCCCTCAAAGGGATAGGCATCTGCAGAGGTGTCATCGAAAATCCACAACGTTTAGCAAAATCCAAGTCCATTAGGTTTAGGGCTGCTCCAGAATCCACAAAAGCCTTGACGGAAAATGTGGACAGGGAGCAGATCAGAGTAATAGCCAGAAGAAACTTAGGTTGAACACCCCCAACAGAAAACGTGTGTGCAAAGCGTTTCTCTCGTTTAGGACAGACAGAAATAATATGCGAGGCATCTCCACAGAAAAAACACAACTTATTACACCTTCTGAACTCCTGACGCTGCTCTATGGAAAAAACTCTATCACATTGCTTAGGTTCAGACATCTGATCAACAGGTGGCAACACCTCTCGTGCAGCTTTGCGTTCGCGCAAACGCCGATCAACCTGAATGGCTAATGACATAGAATCGTCAAGACCAGAGGGAACAGGAAATCCCACCATAGTATCTTTTACGGCTTCTGACAACCCCTTCCGAAAGAGAGCAGCCAAGGCATTATCATTCCAGGAAGTAAGTACTGCCCACTTTCGGAATTTTTGACAGTACAATTCAGCAGAATCACGACCCTGGTTCAATGCCAGCAGGGTCTTTTCAGCCTGATCAATGGCATTAGGTTCGTCATACAACAACCCCAAGGCCTGAAAAAATGCATTCACATTAGTCAGAATAGGATCATCTGGTTTCAAAGAAAACGCCCAATCCTGGGGATCGCCACGCAGCAAAGAGATGACAATTTTAACCTGCTGCGCGGAGCTCCCTGACGAGTTAGGCTTCAAGGCAAAAAATAATTTACAATTATTTTTGAAATTCAAAAATTTAGACCGATCCCCAAAAAATACATCAGGTGTAGGAATCTTTGGTTCAGCAGCATGTGAATGAGCAAGGTAGGTGGAAATTCCCCGCACTTCCGCAGCGAGCTGCTCCACACGATCAGACAATTGCTTTATCTCCATTGAGAGAAAAAAAATTCCCCCTACGGCCTCAGAGATATAGAGGAAAAAATATACACACTTTTTTTTTTTTTTTACAATTCTTTCCTGCTATTGAGTACCCTAGGATCTGCGGTACAGCGGGTGATTCTGTTATGAATGAGTCACCGTAGGAGGCAAAAGCAGAAATACAAGCTAAGTCCAGAAAACCAGAGAAGTTGGCAACTATCAGATTGCAGACCCCTGAACCTATCAACACAACTAGCAGTAGCCGTGGGGGGTTCCTACGATGCCCTAGACCCCTCGATCACAGCCGGAGAATTAACTAGGCCTAAAGAAAGAAAGGGGAAATCTAAACTGCCCCAGAGCAGACCCCAAAGCAATAGGCAGCCCCCAACATATAATGACGGTGAAGCAAGATGAAAACACTAACACAGACAGAAAGATAGACTGAGCAAAGACGGGGCCCAAAACTACCAAGATAGGAAAGGACAGGAAGGCTGCTGTCTGCAATCTGCCAAAACCCTATCAAAGACATAAGCCAACAAGCTGATATGAAAAAGGCCCTGAAGCAGCTAGGCTTCAAAAACTAAATCAGCACTCAGGTATTTTCAGAAGACAGAGCTAAAGGAATTCAGCACACCCCAGCAGGGAATGGCAGAAATCCAGAAAAACAAAGCAAAACAAAGTCAAAGCACAAATGCAAAAGGCCGAGCAGCAAACTTAGCTTTAGAGGAGCAGGAATTCAGACTGGTAAAATGAATTCACAACAAGCGTCCTTCTGGGACCTTCCTGATAGTCCAATCCGAGCTGGAGAAGGACCTGAACATGTAACCTCCGATCTCCAATGAGAAATCGTCCCACGGGCATGCTCACTAGACCCAAAGGAGGACTCAGTCCCTGGAGTTGCTCACTGCTGATCAGCATGCGTTGCTATAGCTGGACCAGAGGTGGCAGCAGCAACCAAACCCACAATGCTAGTCTGAGCAGAGCGCCGGGATCGACGAGTCTGCTGAGCAGCCTCCTCTGCGGCGGAAGAGGAATGTGAGACCACCAAAGGCAAGGCTCGGCATTTCTGCTGTGCAGCGACAGGAACCCGGCGCCTAACAAGTATTGCTTGGACTCTATTGTAAATGCCTTAATAATAATTACATATATAGTGGCATAATCTAAAAGTGTGGCTTTTAATATTACAGTGGAGCATATCTAAAATGCTTAAAGTGAGCTGGTCAGGTGATACACGCTGCTCAATCAAAGAGTAGGACTGTACCAATGGGTACACCTTGTCGTGGTGGGATGGCTTTAATGCTTTTTTTCTTTTTAGTAAGTAGCGTAAACTAAGTACCCTATGCTATTTACATATACTATTACTATTTACTTATTTATTTGTAGGGTATATGTTAATTTTGTTTCTTTGTTTTAATTTTTTCTTGGGTTTCCTGGGTTGTGTCTATGAAATGGCCACATGAACATGGTCTTACACAATGCACATATACCAGTTTATAGGCCTGCTCATCATTTGCTTTCTTAATAATCTTTTGTACTTTCCATAAACAGGGGGTGTGACTCCCTTTTCTGAGCGAAGTATTCCATCTGTATAGCTTCCCATGGATGGGTGTCTCATTTGGAGCCCTGTGCTGCTCTGCCCTTATTCACATTGACGTCATATGACATATTATTATTACTATGCATTTATATAGCGCCATTTATTCCATGGCGCTTTACATGTGAAAAGGGGAAATATAGACATATGTTAAGGTTTTAATGCTAGACAGGTTAGGACAGTCCAGATGAGTACACCATGTTGCGGTGGAATGGCTCTTATACTTTTTTTTAATCAAAATAGAATTAACTAAGTACCCTATGTTATTTACACGTACATGTACTATCAGTATTTATTTATTTACTTGCTGTATGGTATATGTTCATTTGGGTTTTTTTTTGTTCTGATTTTCTTGGGTTTTGTCAGGGTCTCATACTTGCTGCCCACGAATTGTGCAGCATGTATCAGGTGTTAGGTTCACTAGCGTTGTGTTTCTTTTATCCCTACACCATTCTTCTTCTTTGAATTTATTCTATTTAGGCAAGTGGGTGCGGACCACAACTCTTCTCTGGGAATCTTCTTGAGGACCACACCTAGGTGGCTAAAAGATTACATTTACATTCAGGAAAGTGAATCTCAGGAAAGGAGCAGGAACAAAAACAACAACAAAATTCCGGAGAATAGCTGCATTTACACCTGGTATGATTCCGTACAACCTAGATCCACAGTAAACTATATTAAGTAGAGTTGAGCGACTTTTGGTTTTTTAGGGTCGCGTTTCGTTTCGTGAAACCCGACTTTTCCAAAAGTCGGGTCGAGCAAGATCGTCCGATTATAGGGAAAAGTCGGGGTCGTCCCGAAACACAAAACCCAATGTAAGTCAATGGGGAATAAAAGTCGGCAGTGAGAGGAGGACAGGAAACACACTTACAGTGCCCATTTGAATGCCAAAAGCATCAATTCTTCTTACTTAAGCTTGTCAACCTTAATTAACTTCATAATATAAGTTACGCACTGAAAAATGGGGGTTATTTGGCTAAAGTTGTGGGGGGGGGAGGGCTGGCTGCAGGTTTTCATGTGCCGTGGGCGAAAGAGCGCCCCTTTAACACATACCACAACTCATCATGCTCCGATACGGCAGATAAATAGCGGTATAGTACAATGAAAAATACCTCACTTTTTACATCTCATGACGAGGCCCATCTATTTCTCCATACAGAATCATTGGTCCCATATAATGTTTGAAACAGTATATGATGAGCTCCACATAATGCTACAGTATATGTTGGTCCCCATGGATGAAGCTCCACTGTCTTATGGGCCCAAATAATGCTACAAACATAATGGGCCCCATTTCTAATGCTCTAGTGTATAATGGGCCCTGTAAATGCTGCTCCAGTGTCTGATGTCCACCTTTGGAATGTTCCAGTGTATGGTGGGCCCCATCTATCATTCTCCAGAGTATAGTGCTCCCCAAAAATTGCTGTCCCAACATTGAAAACAATCAAATAAGTCTCCTCGCTAGGGAATCCCTGTACTTGTCTGGACAGGTGCTGTAGCTTGCTTAACAGCTCGCCAGCCATTCTCACGCCCAGTATGGATTGCACGTGATTGCACAAAGGTTAGAAAGGGTACCGTATCCCTGGATAACATGTATGGATAGCGTACACATTCAAAATATATGTCTCAGGAGGCAGGCTCAGACGGTGTCAGGCCCAGTATGGATTGCACGTGATTGCACAAAGGTTAGAAAGGGTACCGTATCCCTGGATAACATGTATGGATAGCGTACACATTCAAAATATATGTCTCAGGAGGCAGGCTCAGACGGTGTCAGGCACAGTATGGATTGCACGTGATTGCACAAAGGTTAGAAAGGGTACCGTATCCCCGGATAACATGTATGGATAGCGTACACATTCAAAATATATGTCTCAGGAGGCAGGCTCAGACGGTGTTAGGCCCAGTATGGATTGCACGTGATTGCACAAAGGTTAGAAAGGGTACCGTATCCCCGGATAACATGTATGGATAGCGTACACATTCAAAATATATGTCTCAGGAGGCAGGCTCAGACGGTGTCAGGCACAGTATGGATTGCACGTGATTGCACAAAGGTTAGAAAGGGTACTGTATCCCCGGATAACATGTATGGATAGCGTACACATTCAAAATATATGTCTCAGGAGGCAGGCTCAGACGGTGTTAGGCCCAGTATGGATTGCACGTGATTGCACAAAGGTTAGAAAGGGTACCGTATCCCCGGATAACATGTATGCATAGCGTACACATTCAAAATATATGTCTCAGGAGGCAGGCTCAGACGGTGTTAGGCCCAGTATGGATTGCACGTGATTGCACAAAGGTTAGAAAGGGTACCGTATCCCCGGATAACATGTATGGATAGCGTACACATTCAAAATATATGTCTCAGGAGGCAGGCTCAGACGGTGTTAGGTCCAGTATGGATTGCACGTGATTGCACAAAGGTTAGAAAGGGTACCGTATCCCCGGATAACATGTATGGATAGCGTACACATTCAAAATATATGTCTCAGGAGGCAGGCTCCGACGGTGTCAGGCACAGTATGGATTGCACGTGATTGCACAAAGGTTAGAAAGGGTACCGTATCCCCGGATAACATGTATGGATAGCGTACACATTCAAAATATATGTCTCAGGAGGCAGGCTCAGACGGTGTTAGGCCCAGTATGGATTGCACGTGATTGCACAAAGGTTAGAAAGGGTACCGTATCCCCGGATAACATGTATGGATAGCGTACACATTCAAAATATATGTCTCAGGAGGCAGGCTCAGACGGTGTTAGGCCCAGTATGGATTGCACGTGATTGCACAAAGGTTAGAAAGGGTACCGTATCCCCGGATAACATGTATGGATAGCGTACACATTCAAAATATATGTCTCAGGAGGCAGGCTCAGACGGTGTTAGGCCCAGTATGGATTGCACGTGATTGCACAAAGGTTAGAAAGGGTACCGTATCCCCGGATAACATGTATGGATAGCGTACACATTCAAAATATATGTCTCAGGAGGCAGGCTCAGACGGTGTCAGGCACAGTATGGATTTGACGGCCCAGTATACACAGCGGTGGAGCAGGGAGAGGTAAAGATTGCAAATGCTGGGGCCCTGCCCAAGCAAGGGGGGCCCACTCGTGGGCGTCGGTACTGGCACTGGGCCCCTCATAGTACAGCGGTGTGTCTGACGGCGGGTGTGCACCACCACCGTCAGAGACACTTGATTGCACTATGAGGGACCCTGTGCCAGGGCCCGCGCCCAAGAGTCGGCCTACCCACCTGTCCAGGGCAACGGCACTCGCACGGTGTCGTGCGCTAGGTGGTGACCCCGGCCATGGGGGGGGAGGCAGCACAGTTAGGGAGTTTTAGAAAGTGGCATATGTTGATGTTGGACATTCAGCTGATGCAAAAGGCGAAATAGGTGAAGTACCAGGAAGAGGTGGACCAAAGCAAGCCATTTTTCTGTAACCCTATGTGTCATCAGGGGAAGGTGGGACAAAATCCTTGGAAACCCATGCGTGGTTCATTTTAATGAAGGTTAGATCATCCACATTTTGGGTTGACAGACGGGTCCTTTTTTCTGTCAGGATTGATCCAGCTGCACTGAAGACTCTTTCCGATAGCACACTTGCAGCTGGGCAAGCGAGCTCCTGTAAGGCATATTGGGCCAATTCAGGCCAGGTGTCCAGTTTAGCGGCCCAATAGTCAAAGGGGAATGACCTGTGTGGGAGAACATCGATATGGGAGGAAAAGTAGTTTGTAACCATAGTTGACAACTGCTGTCTCCTGTCACTTTCCATCGATGCAGTATTACCAGTTGTGTGAGCGGTATTTGAAAAATCAGTCCACAACATTGTCATGAAACCCCTGTCTCCAACGCCACTTCTGCTATGTGCACCACGAACACCTCTGCCAAGCTGCCCCCGGCCCGTACGGCTCGTGTGAGAACCATCACCGCTGCTTTGTGCTGGGAATGCCTCAAGCAACCGATTTACCAGAGTTGCTTGTTTATTAGCCAATATTAGGTCAAGGTTCTCCTGTGGCATGATGTTTTGTAATTTGCCTTTATAGCGTGGATCCAGGATGCTGGCCAACCAGTAGTCGTCATCGTTCATCATTTTGGCAATGCGGGGGTCCCTTTTTAGGATCCGCAAGGCATAATCTGACATGTGGGCCAATGTTCCCGGTGTCAATGATGCACTGCGAGTGCTGGGTGGAGGAGCACTTTCTGGCAAATCCACATCCCTCCAGTCACGCACAAACCCTGTACCAGACCTTGCCACGCCAACATTTTCACTTGCCCCACGAGATGCATCCTCCTCCCCTAAGTAATCATCCCCATCATCCTCCTTCTCCTCCTCTTCTTCCTCCACCTCGTCCAGGAGAGGTCCCTGAGCAGACAATGGCTGAATGTCATCAAGGATTCCCTCCTCCTCTTCCTCCTCATCAACATTGGCTGCAGACGCCTGCTCCTTAAGGTGCGTCAAAGTTTGCATGAGCAGACGCATAAGTGGGATGCTCATGCTTAGGATGGGGTCGTCTGCGCTTACCAGCCGTGTGCATTCCTCAAAACACTGAAGGACTTTACAAAGGTCTTTCAGCTTCGACCACTGCACGCCTGTCAACTCCATGTCTGCTCTCAAAGTGCCTGGCCGTGTATCCTCCCACAAATGCATTATGGCCTGCCTCTGCTCGCACAGCCGCTCCACCATGTGCAGGGTGGAGTTCCACCTTGTTGCAATGTCGATAATGAGGCGGTGGTTGGGAAGGTGGAGCAATCGCTGCAGCTTCTGCATACGAATGGAGTGTACAGGCGACCGGCGGATGTGCGCGCACAGTCTTCGCACCTTCTGGAGCAGGGCTGTTAACTCCGGATAATTTTTGAGGAAGCACTGCACCACCAGGTTCAAGGTGTGAGCCAAGCAAGGTATGTGGCTGAGTTTTGAAAGGGCTATGGCTGCCACAAAATTACGGCCGTTATCACTAACTACCTTGCCTGCCTCAAGATGTACACTGCCCAGCCATGACTCAGTTTGTCGCTTCAAGTACTCGGCCAGCACCTCGGCGGTGTGTCTGTCGCCCAAACACATCATCTGCAACACAGCCTGCTGACGCTTTCCACTAGCTGCTCGATAGGGGGACACATCGTGTGCAACAGTGGCAGCTGCAGATGGAGTGCTCGTACGACTGCGCTCTGTGGACGAGCTTTCGCTTCTGGAGGAGGAGGAGGAGGAGGAGGAGGGTCGAACGCCTACAGCCAACTGTTTCCTATACCGTGGGCTAGGCAGCACTGTCCCACCACCGCTGTCCCCTGTGGACCCTGCATCCACCACATTAACCCAGTGTGCAGTGATGGACACGTAACGGCCCTGGCCATGCCGACTGGACCATGCATCAGTTGTGAGGTGCACCTTTCCGCTCACTGACTGCTTGAGTGCATGGACAATGCGGTCTTTCACATGATGGTGGAGGGCTGGGATGGCTTTGCGAGAGAAGAAGTGGCGACTGGGTAGGTCATAGCGTGGTACTGCATAGGCCATGAGTTCGCGGAAAGCTGTGCTTTCCACCAACCGAAAGGGCATCATCTCAAACGAGATTAGTTTGGCAATGTGGGCGTTCAAACCCAGTGTACGCGGATGAGAGACTGAGTACTTTCTTGACCTACTCATAGTGTCTGGGAGGGTGAGCTGGACTTGAGAGCTGCATATGGTGGAAGTAGCGGTGGACAGGGCGGACTGAGAGAGGGTTGATGATGGTGATGGAGTTGGTGTTCTTTCTGATGGCCTAGAATCAGTCTTTCGTTGATATAACAGTGGGATTCCCTGACTGCTGTGGCCTTGCAACGACACCTCAACATTTGCTGCTGTGCTAACCGGTGGGCTTACAGTGGGGGAAACAATGTAGCGTTGCTGACTACCTTCGTTGTGATCAGTTGCACATGTGGCACTTGAGGTTTGGTGTTGTGTCCACGCTTGCAAGTGCATGCTGGTTAAATGTCTAAGCATGCAACTGGTATTCAAATTTTTCAGATTTTTCCCTCGGCTAAAGGTCTTTGCGCACTTCTTACAGATAACCTTGGCCTGATCATGAGGATTTTGTTCAAAAAAGTGCCACACTGCACTCTTCCTACTTTGGCAGACATTTTGCGGCCTAGCACGCTGTGATCTTTTGACCCTCTGGACAAGCTGTCCAGCAACTCTTTTGATGTTTGGAACCTGTCTTTGGAGTGCTCCGGGCCTGCCAGATAACAGCTGTTGCGATGTTGATGTCTGCTGTGGATGCTCCTCATCTGAGCTATTGGAAGCAGCACCCTCTTCCCCCAATGGATGCCAATCTGGGTCAACAACTGGGTCATCCATCACCTCCTCTTCTATGTCATGTGCACCTTTCTCTGTGTCACCGTGTATGGTGGTATAGTGTGCGGGAAGGGGCACCTGAGTCTCATCAGGGTCAAAATCTGGCTCTGTGCACTGCGAGGACATGTAGTGCTCTGAGTGAATGTACCAGCAGAATCATCCATCAGCGGCTGTGCATCAGTGCACTCCATGTCAGATTCATCTTGGCCTGGGTAATTCACCATTTGACTTGATAATCCAGGCATGGTATGTGAAAACAGCTCCATGGAGTAATCAGTAGTATGGCCTGCGTCATCCTTCAATCTTGGTTGGGGTGAAGGACACAAGGAAAGGTGTGGTTCATGAACATGAGCCTCCAATGACGACTCAGTGCTTTTACTTTTTACAACTGAAGAAGAGGAGGCGATAGAGCTGGAGGCTGAGTCAGCAATGTAAGACAAAACTTTTTCCTGATGCTCTGCCTTTAAAAGCGGTTTGCCAACTCCTAGAAAACTAAGCGTTCGAGGCCTTATGTAGACAGACGATGACGCAGGGTCAGCACCTCCTGCATTCGGTCCTATTTTGCTCTTGCCACTACCATCAGATCCACCACCAACACCATCATTACCAGCTGCCAACCCCCGCCCAATTCCACGGCCTCTTCCACCAGCCTTCCTCATTTTTGGTAGAAATGTAGACAAAATCCAACAAACTATATAGTAATGTAAAACAAGGTACAAGGTGTCTATAGGACAGGGGAGATTTAGAATTTCTGCACACACTTGTGGACAGTGGACACTTTTGG
This sequence comes from Dendrobates tinctorius, assembly GCF_039654945.1. NCBI lineage: Eukaryota > Metazoa > Chordata > Amphibia > Anura > Dendrobatidae > Dendrobates > Dendrobates tinctorius. The sequence continues at coordinate 394,064 of NW_027361986.1, read as the reverse complement.
ATTGTGTGAGGCCCACTGATATCTGAGCGCTATGTGACACGCTCGATGGCACAGCTGCCTGTGACCAAAGTGACGAGAGGATAATGGAGATTTTGAATCTCTGCGCACACTTTTGGACACTGGACACTTGTGGATTGTGTGAGGCCCACTGATATCTGAGCGCTATGTGACAGGCTCGATGGCACAGCTGCCTGTGACCAAAGTGACGAGAGGATAATGGAGATTTTGACTCTCTGCGCACACTTTTGGACACTGGACACTTGTGGATTGTGTGAGGCCCACTGATATCTGAGTGCTATGTGACACGCTCGATGGCACAGCTGCCTGTGACCAAAGTGACGAGAGGATAATGGAGATTTTGAATCTCTGCGCAAACTTTTGGACACTGGACACTTGTGGATTGTGTGAGGCCCACTGATATCTGAGCGCTATGTGACACGCTCGATGGCACAGCTGCCTGTGACCAAAGTGACGAGAGGATAATGGAGATTTTGAATCTCTGCGCACACTTTTGGACACTGGACACTTGTGGATTGTGTGAGGCCCACTGATATCTGAGCGCTATGTGACACGCTCGATGGCACAGCTGCCTGTGACCAAAGTGACGAGAGGATAATGGAGATTTTGAATCTCTGCGCACACTTTTGGACACTGGACACTTGTGGATTGTGTGAGGCCCACTGATATCTGAGCGCTATGTGACACGCTCGATGGCACAGCTGCCAGTGACCAAAGTGACGAGAGGATAATGGAGATTTTGAATCTCTGCGCACACTTTGGGACACTGGACACTTGTGGATTGTGTGAGGCCCACTGATATCTGAGCGCTATGTGACACGCTCGATGGCACAGCTGCCTGTGACCAAAGTGACGAGAGGATAATGGAGATTTTGAATCTCTGCGCACACTTTTGGACACTGGACACTTGTGGATTGTGTGAGGCCCACTGATATCTGAGCGCTATGTGACACGCTCGATGGCACAGCTGCCTGTGACCAAAGTGACGAGAGGATAATGGAGATTTTGAATCTCTGCGCACACTTTTGGACACTGGACACTTGTGGATTGTGTGAGGCCCACTGATATCTGAACGCTATGTGACACGCTCGATGGCACAGCTGCCTGTGACCAAAGTGACGAGAGGATAATGGAGATTTTGAATCTCTGCGCACACTTTTGGACACTGGACACTTGTGGATTGTGTGAGGCCCACTGATATCTGAGCGCTATGTGACACGCTCGATGGCACAGCTGCCTGTGACCAAAGTGACGAGAGGATAATGGAGATTTTGAATCTCTGCGCACACTTTTGGACACTGGACACTTGTGGATTGTGTGAGGCCCACTGATATCTGAGCGCTATGTGACACGCTCGATGGCACAGCTGCCTGTGACCAAAGTGACGAGAGGATAATGGAGATTTTGAATCTCTGCGCACACTTTTGGACACTGGACACTTGTGGATTGTGTGAGGCCCACTGATATCTGAGCGCTATGTGACACGCTCGATGGCACAGCTGCCTGTGACCAAAGTGACGAGAGGATAATGGAGATTTTGAATCTCTGCGCAAACTTTTGGACACTGGACACTTGTGGATTGTGTGAGGCCCACTGATATCTGAGCGCTATGTGACACGCTCGATGGCACAGCTGCCTGTGACCAAAGTGACAAGAGGATAATGGAGATTTTGAATCTCTGCGCACACTTTTGGACACTGGACACTTGTGGATTGTGTGAGGCCCACCGATATCTGAGAGCTATGTGACACGCTCGATGGCACAGCTGCCTGTGACCAAAGTGACGAGAGGATAATGGAGATTTTGAATCTCTGCGCACACTTTTGGACACTAGACACTTGTGGATTGTGTGAGGCCCACTGATATCTGAGCGCTATGTGACACGCTCGATGGCACAGCTGCCTGTGACCAAAGTGACGAGAGGATAATGGAGATTTTGAATCTCTGCGCACACTTTTGGACACTGGACACTTGTGGATTGTGTGAGGCCCACTGATATCTGAGCGCTATGTGACACGCTCGATGGCACAGCTGCCTGTGACCAAAGTGACGAGAGGATAATGGAGATTTTGAATCTCTGCACACACTTTTGGACACTGGACACTTGTGGATTGTGTGAGGCCCACTGATATCTGAGCGCTATGTGACACGCTCGATGGCACAGCTGCCTGTGACCAAAGTGACGAGAGGATAATGGAGATTTTGAATCTCTGTGCACACTTTTGGACACTGGACACTTGTGGATTGTGTGAGGCCCACTGATATCTGAGCGCTATGTGACACGCTCGATGGCACAGCTGCCTGTGACCAAAGTGACGAGAGGATAATGGAGATTTTGAATCTCTGCGCACACTTTTGGACACTGGACACTTGTGGATTGTGTGAGGCCCACTGATATCTGAGCGCTATGTGACACGCTCGATGGCACAGCTGCCTGTGACCAAAGTGACGAGAGGATAATGGAGATTTTGAATCTCTGCGCACACTTTTGGACACTGGACACTTGTGGATTGTGTGAGGCCCACCGATATCTGAGAGCTATGTGACACGCTCGATGGCACAGCTGCCTGTGACCAAAGTGACGAGAGGATAATGGAGATTTTGAATCTCTGCGCACACTTTTGGACACTAGACACTTGTGGATTGTGTGAGGCCCACTGATATCTGAGCGCTATGTGACACGCTCGATGGCACAGCTGCCTGTGACCAAAGTGACGAGAGGATAATGGAGATTTTGAATCTCTGCGCACACTTTTGGACACTGGACACTTGTGGATTGTGTGAGGCCCACTGATATCTGAGCGCTATGTGACACGCTCGATGGCACAGCTGCCTGTGACCAAAGTGACGAGAGGATAATGGAGATTTTGAATCTCTGCACACACTTTTGGACACTGGACACTTGTGGATTGTGTGAGGCCCACTGATATCTGAGCGCTATGTGACACGCTCGATGGCACAGCTGCCTGTGACCAAAGTGATGAGAGGATAATGGAGATTTTGAATCTCTGCGCACACTTTTGGACACTGGACACTTGTGGATTGTGTGAGGCCCACTGATATCTGAGCGCTATGTGACACGCTCGATGGCACAGCTGCCTGTGACCAAAGTGACGAGAGGATAATGGAGATTTTGAATCTCTGCGCACACTTTTGGACACTGGACACTTGTGGATTGTGTGAGGCCCACTGATATCTGAGCGCTATGTGACACGCTCGATGGCACAGCTGCCTGTGACCAAAGTGACGAGAGGATAATGGAGATTTTGAATCTCTGCGCACACTTTTGGACACTGGACACTTGTGGATTGTGTGAGGCCCACTGATATCTGAGCGCTATGTGACACGCTCGATGGCACAGCTGTGACAAAAGTGACTAGAGGATAAGGGAGATTGGATTGCTTTTAAAAAAGCAGTTTGCGGAGCAGTGGGTAAACAGCAATGCCAGCGTGTCAGGAAGCCTTAAAAGGCAGCCCAACAACCAACACCACTGATACACCACTATATAGCCTCCCCTTGCACTGAACACACAGTGACTTGTGTGTTGTGCAGGCCAAATCGCTAGCAGCAGAAGCAGTTTTTTTGTCTTCTTCCCTGCCTAACGCTCTCCCTACAGAATCAGCAGCAACCTCTCCCTATACTAAGATCGGCAGAAGTAAGATGGCGGTCGGCGTGCACGCCCTTTTATACCCCCTGTGACGCCCACCAAAGCAAGCCAATCACTTGCATGCCCTTCTGAAAGATGGTGGTGACCTGTGCCTAGGTCATCACGTTGCCCACAGTGTCTGTGGATCCTGATTGGCTGAAAAAGAGCGCAAAACAAACTTTTGAAACGCGACTTTGGCGCGTAAGTCGCCGACCTCGTGGCCGACCTCATCCTAGGGTCGGGTTTCGTTTCATGAAACCCGACTTTGCCAAAAGTCGGCGACTTTTGAATTTTTTCGACCCATTTCGCTCAACTCTAATATTAAGCTATATTCACATGTTACTTTATTGCTGCATTTTTTTTCAGCAGCCAAAACCTGCTCTCTTGGCAATAAAAAGGCTACTGTTAGAAAACTTCTTAGCTGCATTTTTGGTACTGATTATGAGCTCACTCACACGAGCTTATAAATCATACGAGTACTATCTAATGTTTAGCGGACAGCGCTTGGACTCATGTTATTTTATGGGGCAGAGCTGATCAGCGTGTTTTTTTTTTCATGCCAATTCAGAATGAGAACTGAATTACAGCCTGCTGCGAGTTGCTACTCAAATTGGATCACACGCAACCATTCAAGTCTATGGTGCAAGGAAAACATCGGGCTGCACTCAGGTGACATCTGAATGCAGTATGATTTCTGTAGACTCAGGCAATGGAGAAAATGGAAAAAATGTTGTTCTCCCGTTTCTCCTCACTTGTGCTATGATTCTCTCATTTGAGAGAATGGGATCACACTAAGCTGACACTCTGAGCATACTCTGATCATTTACATTTTCTCACAAGAGAGAATCAACGCTTCTGTGACCCTGGCCTATATGTGTCATTTCATTTGTCTACAGTACATATTTAAAAAACTTAGTTTCATTCACCAAAAAAGCAGCAAAAATCCATTTTGCACTCTAATTGCTTTCTATGGTGAAAAAATGCTGCAAAAGCGCTTAAAGAAGTGATGTCCTGCACTTTTCAGAGAAGTAGTTTTTCAATTCAGTCAGGGAAAAATGCAAGAGTATGCATGAGATTACTGAAGCTTGTGCTGGTACTGTAAAAAGCAGCTTTTCATTTGCAGCATGTGAACTTACCCTTAAGCAAATGTCTTAAAGTAGCAATGTCATAATCACTAATACTTACCGGCTAAATTTCTTCTCTATGTTGGAGCTCAGGTACTCCGCCGGAGTCACCACATGGTCGGATATGATGATTTTCTGCATATGACTTAAAGACATGCAGAGTTCACAAAGTGATAGGTGAAGTTTGTCCATGCTGAAGAAAGAAGAAAGAATTACACTGATAAACCAAACTTATTTATAAATCAAGGAACAAAGCTCAATCCTGAGGGAGAATCAATAACAAGACAATAATTATGTGGTTAAAGAGAATCTGTCACCACATTTGACCTATCTAAACTATTAATATGGGCATACAGGCTACAGACTGCTGAGAACAGTCCTCCCTGTGTGTCTCATATCAGATGTGTTGTTGCTGAGAAATCATCTTTTATCACTTTATATAAGTGACCTCTTCCAGGCTCCGAGGCAGAGGGTACCTGGAGATAACTCTGCCTCCAGAGCTTATTTTACATGAAGTGTAGTTTTCCTATATAGGTCAAATGTGGTGACAGATTCCCTTTATTAGGGTTGAAAAAAGGACACCTATCCATTAAGTTTCCAAATTTCACATACAAAAATGTTCCAGTTTTTGTAAATTAAAATTAACCCTTCCTCTTGCATACATTTCTTAATCAGAAAATTTTCTATGCTTTTCTTTATCTTTACTCTATGCCCTGCCTCTAACCCGAACCTTAAAGGGAACCTGTCAACAGAAATAAAGCTACTTACCTGCAGATATTTGTGTTAATCGACAGGTTAATAGCGCTATTAACCTGCCCAGCGCCTGCTCTTAGCCTATTGCAGAGGGGAGAAAATTAACTTTATTCTCTCCAGCAGCATTCTGGGAGTGTGGGCGGCGCCAGCGATGGTTCTGTCACCGCTCTGTGTACACATAGCGGCAGCTGTAACCGCGCCTCAGGCCCTAACTGACTCTGGTTCTGCATTAGGGCCCGCTGTCAGTCAGGGCCAGGGGTGCGGTCACAGACGCCAAACCAGTGCTGACAACACTCCCATGACTGGAACCAAATGCTGCCGGGCAGAATGAAGTTAATTTTGTAATGACACCTAAGGTGTCACTGGCGCTGCCTAGGGGGCGCTATCAGGGTGCGCGTTAATGAGCGCAGGGAGTGCAGACAGAAGGCACGCAGTGCACAAGGACCTGAGACTAGTGTAGTGAGCTCAGGACCTGGCACTAAGCGATCACGTGACCAGGGGCGGAGCCACCACACGTGAGTGCAGGGAAGGACACTGAGCACGCAGAGCACAGGGCAAAGACAGTAAACGTGGTCAAAGAGAGCTGAGAGTCAGAAGCCAGACAAACGCGCATTACCTAGGGACAATACAAAGAGTAAACGGGGACAAGCCAGGGGGTCAGATTACCAAGAGAGACAGAGCAGTATAAAAGCGGGATACAGAGGCAGAAGTCAGGGGACAAACCGAGTCATACACAGCAAGGCACACAAGCACAGAGACACACGTCTGAGGACGAGTCACCTGGGTCAGCAACCACTAACCGAGTATACGGAAGTATCACCGACACTAAATGCAGGTACTACCAACATTAAATAGCCGCCCCAGAACCAAAGAGAGGCGGACCAATGGGTCGCCCTCCCAGGGCTGTGGGATACTCAGTACCGGGCCGGTGTCAGCGGGATGTGTCACAGCAGCGGTGACCCGGACCGTGGCCCTGGGCGCCCAAATCAGTGGAGGGCTTATAATGTGGTTTAATGAGTAGTTCGTGATGCCACCTGTGGTGCTCGGCAAGTGAGGTGTTAGGCCGACGCTGCTTGCAGATCCTCTGGGCTGGTGGTGTGTTGCAGCCAAGATGGTGAAGCTCCCCATAGGTGGAGCTGTAGCCCCAGGGCAGTGTAGGTGTAATGGATGAGGAGAGGCACAGGCGGTGTAGAGGATGGTACCCTGATGTAGCAGTGCAGAGTGTGTTAGTGCAAGAATGAATGGAGGACACCGGGGTTTGTAGTTCCAAAGCTTTACTCTCAGTCTGTAGTACACGCACAGGTGCCTGCCTCCGTGCCATGTCCTCCGGGTCAGAGACTCAGTCAACCTCCAGGCAAGATGGAATGCTCCCCTCCAACACTCCGCCAACATGTACCTTTCTGAACGTCTCCTCTAATGCGCCTTAAAGTGTGAAGATCTCCTAATACTGAGTTACACTGGAGTTCCTCCTGACTGATGTTCCCAAGAACTCTACTTGTATGGCAGACAGCTGTAGCCTGCTTCGGGGACTCCCTTCTCCTGAGTCCCGGCTCACTATCCAAGTTGATGTTGTGCCCCAAGTCTTAGATGGGAGTAGTGCATTTACAGCCGACTACTCCACCGGTGTCTGCTGCAGAACCATAAGTGTCCATACAACCTCGGGGACCGGGCCCCGGCCTTGCGCTTAGAACCTATAGGCAGGGTCCTTCCTCTAACCCACGTCCTCTCTGTTCTCTTATACTCCTTCGTTCCGTACTTGTCTCTCTTTCTTATGGAAGCTCAGGTTACAGTTCAATGTCCTTCTCCTTCTTTGCTTTCCCGCACCAGCTGGCTCAGGTCACTGAGGCAGCTGCAGCACTCCTTCCTCCATCCCTTCTTCCAGGGATCCCCACTCCTATCCGAGTGGCTTCCTCCAACCTCCTGTCAGACTGACCTGACGGACTGACCTGGCGGTCTGACCTGAAATTCTAAACCTCCCCGCTCTTTAATATGTCCTAACTCCACCCGCCTCCCAGCACGTCTAGTGTTCCAAGCAGGGAACCACCAAAGGTATTCTGCTACCCTCTGAGCAAGGAGCCGCAATGTGGTTTTGCTGAACTACTCTATTGTGTGGGATGCGAGTGTTGGAGCGTGGACAGGAGTTCCCACCTTACCTGGATGGTGGGGCACTACACCTTAGGAGAAGGTGCAGTACCTCTGTGGCGACAGAGCCTCGGGGGCGCCACACTAAATTAACCCTGACCTGACCAGGATGAAGGCAGAACCATCCTGTCCAGAGTCATGACATATTTTCTCCCCGCTGCATTTGGCTATGTACATGCGTCAGGCTGCATAATAACGCTATTAACCTGCAGATTAACTCCATACCTGCTGGTTAGTAGCATTATTTACGGTGACAGTTTCTCTTTGAACCTTTAGTTAGAGTCAGAAAAAGTATAAAAATGTGAAATTTATTATAATGTGTATTTTCTTTTTACGGGGGACAGTTTCTTACACTTGGGACAACTCTCAGGACTTCCCTATGTCTCCTGTAACAAAACTCCAAGTTGGAGTAGCAAGGCTTCATTGATTAATATATACAAATATATACAGATATTTGACCAATTTCTGTCCAGTCAGGCCCAAACTGCGGTTTGTAAATGCTCATTTCATTTGATTGAAATCTGTCTCATCTGCGTTTGGCTTGTTCATCGAGTGATCGGCAGCAAGTTTACTCTGCATGATTATGGAGAAACAAGCTCTCCAAGGAACACTCCTTCCCGATAATCGTGCAGTGTAAATGCACCTTAACTCAGACAAATGTTAGATCTCTGACAAATCAGATCTATCTTTCAGATTATGTGGGTGTAGACGCAGCCTATTACTGTCAGCCAGGCTGTGAACACTGTGATAGGGCTATGACGGTGATGACAGCGGTGATAAGCTTATCACATCTTTCTTCTATGCCCCGGCTGTGAGCTAACAGCTTGCAGTGCGATCTTATTCTGAAGTGACACTGTAATAAGGTCGTCAACAACTTAAACAATAGAAAAAAAACACAAAAATTGAGCTTGATTTAAGCTGGTATACATGAAGCATAGAAGCGCATGTTCACTTTGGGCATAAAGCATACAAAACCTACAAGAAGCAAAATAAACCCTACTGGAACTAAATAAGTAAAAAGCAAAAATGCATTTAAATAACACAGGGTTCTTAGTGGCCTACATCTCCTGAGCTGGACATTTAAAGGCTTCCCCTGATTGGTGTCCACTGGTTGGGACACTGTCCTTTTGTCTGCCCTTATTCACACAATAAAGTCAACTTTGACACATGGTAAGGTTTTTAATATTAGACAGAGTAGGACCGTCCCAATCAGGGTCACCTTGTCAACAGTGGGATGGCTTTTATGCTATTTTTGATCAAAAACAGTATTACAAAGAAGCCTGTGTACTTATTTAGTTACAGTAGGGTTTATGTTTATTTTCCTTCTTGTAGGTTTTGTAAGTTAAACAATAGCTCTGATTATACCAAATTCAATGTTATACTCTGTATAATGAAACGTTAACACTAGAGTTGAGCGACTTTGGTCGGATCGGGTTTCATGAAACAAAATTGTTTCAGATGAAACTGGTCCGACTAGGGCAAAAAAAGTCAGAGTTTCGTCCGAAACCCGACCCCAATGCAAGTCAATGGGGATTAAAGTCGGCATTGAGTGGATGAATGTCATCCGCTCAATGTCGACTTTTATTTCCCATTGACATGCATTGGGGTCGGGTTTCGGACAAAACCACGACTTTTTTTTGCCCTAGTCGGACCAGTTTCATCTGAAACAAATTTTGTTTCATGAAACCCGATCCGACCAAAGTCGCTCAACTCTAGTTAACACAACAATATTTGTTGGGGGCTTTTCCCGCAATGGTCCTAAATATCAGAATCTCATCTAAGCTTTGCAGCTTGAGGAATATTAACCATGCACTCACAAACGTTATCTTCTGTCTCAGTTACAGACGACGTCTCACTATTTGCAGTCATTCAGAAGTAGACTTCTTTGCTTATTTTTAGAGGGTTTGCAAATTTGCTCTATTCTATAAAGAAAAAGTTCTCAATAGTGCCTTCCAGTAAAGGTAGCTATCGTCACTGCCTAATTTTTTAATGATCCTTGTCGCATGACTAAAGGCCCTGTCACACTAAAGGCCCTGTCACACTAAACGATGTCCCAGTGATCCCACCAACGATCCGACATAATGGGATCGCTGGGACATCGTTAGGCTGATCGCTTGTGAGCTGTCACATAGACAGCCCCAGCGATCAGGACCAGCAACGCTGGACGCTGGTTTCTAATGTAAACGCCGGTTTCCAAGGTAAACAGCGGGTATCCAGGACGTTTACATTAGCAACCAGCGTCCAGCATCGCTGTTTGCTGGTCTCTCGATGCCACACGCAGAGATGCACGCTGGGCAGCGGGAGACCAGCGATCGAAAAACGGCCCAGGCCACTCGAGCACGATCAGCGATAACTGGCAGGGGGGCCGGTCACTGATCCCCGTCACACACAGCAATCTTGCTGGCGAGATCGCTGATGTGTCACAAAATCAGCGATCTCGCTACCGAGATCACTTAGTGTGACTGGGCCTTAAGGGTTCATGTATAATGATGGACTGCCGGCACAAAAATGACCGCTGATCAGCTACATGTTTGCTGATTAACGGTTATTTTATAGCCTGTTAGCATAGGCTGACTCGGCGTCAGATGCACACTGATGATGTGCAATGGATATTTCAGTGCACATAGGCCGCCACTGTTCTCGGCAAAGCGAGCCTTGTTTATAACTTCCCACGCTAATCAGTTCATCTCCGGTCAACCGGTGCGCCTGCGCAGCCAGGTTTTCCTTCATTCCTCCATGGTTTACAGCCGGGCCGGTAACATTAGCATCGCTCCTGGTTGTAAACTATTTAACCCCTTCAGATGGATTGCAGGGTGGGACATGACTGAACGGCGGAGAATATGAATATTGCTGCTCTTTTTTTTTTTTTTACAGGAGAACAATGGCTTCAGTTGAATTGGCTGTGTAATAAATTTGATCAAAAACTGTCATTATTTCATTAAACTATTTTTTAATTAATGTCTGTGTGTATTTTTTAACCCTTTCATACTATTGGATTAATAATGGATAGGTGTCTTATTGACACCTCTCCATTATTAACCCGGCTTAATGTCACCTTTCAATTGCAAGGTGACATTAACCTCTTATTAGCCCATATGTCACCGCTAAAGGCAGTGGGAATAGAGAGGCTAAAGGGGGTTTTACACTAAGCAATATCGCTAGCAATATCGCTAAAACGTCACTGGTTTTGTGACGTTATAGCGATATTGCTAGCGATATCGCTATGTGTGATACTTACCAGCGACCGGCTCCCCCGCTGCTCATCGCTGATCGCGCGAGAATATCCGGCTCCATTTCTCGTCAGGCGCTTCCTGCTGAGACTTCCTGCTGTGACGTCCAGCGACGCGTGGAGGTGGGCGGGAGGACGTCTGGATTGCTGTGTGTGAATGGTAAGTATCGTGCGCTGCATCGCTGCTGCATCGCTGTGAGATCTTTCTGTATGAAAGCTCACTAGCGATCATTTAGCGATGCACCAGCGATCCTGACCGGGTCGTATCGCTGGTTGGATCGCTGGTGCATCGCTAAATGTAAAAGGGCCTTAAGTGCCAGGAAAGGCGCATCTTACAGATGCGCCTTTTCTGGGGTGGCTGGGGGCAGATTTTTGTAGCTGGGGCGGCTATAACCACGGTCCCTTCCTAGGCTATTAATATCTGCCCTCAGTTACTGACTTTCCCTCTCTGGTGGAGAAAATTACTTGGGAGGCCACGCAATTTTTTTCCGGAATGTACCCGTTAATTTAACACCTACATGTCCAAAATTTTACACACATACACTAATTATAATTATTAGCCAAAGCCATATATAAATCTAAATGAAATGTTTTACTGCATGTAAACCATGTGTCATTTCATGTTGGGTTCTGTAATGATTTTACAGAAGCCGGCAATTGAATTATCGGCTATTCTGCTACCTGTCTAGGAAATTATATATGTATGTATTCTATGTATATATCTATTCTTTCTTTCCTATTTTAACCTGTCATTGGGATCCATTGTATGTCAATTTTGCAAGCCGGGGAGAAAATCTCATCATACGGATGTCGCACGGATGCTTAGATGCGAGAAAATCGCATCCTTGCATTGTACACGGATGACATACGGATCACTGTTCATGAAACATTTGTGCAATTCTTGGCCGTGAAAAACGGACCTTTTTATATGTTGTGTGTGACTCTGGCCTAAGAGATTAAACTATCTTGAGTGCTTTTAGAGGATATCCAGTTTTCCCCTTTAAATTACATCAATGGCACCTTATTCATTCATGAGTTAATCAATTATAGTTGCAATTTTTGCCATAGTTTTTAGACAAGTCAACAGCTGCAACTGACAGAATGGAGAAGATGGAGAATATTTTTTCCTTTTTCTCCTCATCCAAGAAAATCGGATGTCACTATCGTCACACTCTGATCAAACTCTGATCAAAGTTTGATCTGAATGTGATTTCCAAACTGACCAGATTCTCTCGAATGAGAGAATATACGCGCTGGTGAACCTAGCCTTAGGCTGCATTCACATGGTCAGTATTTGGTCACATCGCATCTTTAAGCCACCTAAGCGGGCTAACAAGATTAGTAAAATGAAAAAAAAACAAACTTTAAAAAATATGAAAAAAATTACAAAAATATAAAAGTGAAAATCAAACCCCTTTTTCCCCATTGAAAATAACCATATTAAAAAAAAAATTAAAAAATACACATGTGGTATCACCGTGTTCAGAAAAGTCCAACCTATCAAATTATAAAAACAATTAACCCGTAAACAGAAAAAAATTCAGGATCACCCAAAATAATGTGTTTTTTGGTCGCAGCTATTCCCACCAAAATACTGTAACAAGCGATCAAAAAGGAACATCTTTCCCAAAATAGTACTCGTAAAAAAGTTGTCTCGCCCCACAAAAAATAAGCTATTACAGAGCTCCATCAGACGAAAATTAAAAATGTTCCGGAAAATGGCGACACAACTCTCAAAATTTTTTGGGAAAACTTCTGATTTCATTTTCACCACTAAAATAATCAGTCAAAAGTTGTCAAACTTTTGTGCAACTACAAGTTGCACATTGTGACATTGCAATAAGTTTTATGCCAAAAGCTGATGAATCAGGGCCATAGCTGCCAATCTTTGCATAATTAGTTTATTGCAATAAAGATTATTGACACACAATGGAGCTCCATCTGTAAATTGGTATATAAAGTGCTGTAAGTAGATTGCTCGGTAAAGATAATGAATACACACTTTGTGGTTACACTGCGGTCTTTCCGTTGACTTTCAGCTCCTGGCTTTTCCCTTTCGGGTTCTGCTTTCTTAGGAGGTGCTTTTTTCCGTCTCTTGTTTCTAGCTTTCGTGATTGTTGCTGCACAATGTTTTGGTAGCAACTGGAAAATAAAACATCTGGTATTATTCCCTTATCTCACTATTATTTAAAAGATATTACCTGAGAAACGTGACCCATCTATAATAAAGAAAAACAATAAATAATTACATTTATAAAGATAGAATTTTAAAGGAGTTTCCATAAATTAGAAAAAAGGACTTGTGATGCTGTATCTGGAAAGGAACTTTCATCTGTTATCAAAGCTTGGCCTGTAATACCTGACATAGCCTTTGAACAGAAGCGTCACTGTTTCTGGAAAAGATCAAACCCTTTTTCAACCCCATTGACAACCCGTTTAACTACAACATGTGGCGATTCCTAGAATTTTCTCAGTCTTAAAGAAATCAGATGAATTACATTGGTTGGCTTATAGAACTTAATAAGGTCTAACTTAGAGGCGTTCTCAAGTTGTCTCTTGAGCAGCTCAAAGCTATGTAGTCTACTTACCTCCTGATTGTTTGGGAGGTGGATGCTCCTCCTTCAGTGACAGTTCTGGTGAGCAGTTTCATTGAACTATGGGCTCACTCCCATAAGCATATAAATCGGACAGGTGCAATGCGAGAAAACATTGCATAGCACTTTGACCAATCTTAGTAAATAAATCAGTGTTCATCTGTGATTTTTTTTTTCTCAGCTCAGATTGGCCTGAGAATAAGGCCGGGATCACACACAGCGAGATACAGCCGAGTCTCGCAGGTTAAAACCAAGCTCTGGCACCGGCACTCTGGAGCAGAGCGTGCAGCCGCACAGCAATACATGGAGCTGCACACTCCGTTCCGGAGTGCCGGTGCCAGAGCTTGGTTTTAACCTGCGAGACTCGGCCGTATCTCGCTGTAGTGTGACTCCGGGCTAATATTGCAGCATGCTTCGATTATCTGTGAAAAATCGGATCGCACTCACCAATGGAGGTCAATGGGTGTGAGAAGAAATTAAACAGCACACGGACCATGCATGTGCCGACTGATTTTTACACACACATCTCAAGGGTAACCTGACATTTGATCAGTCAAGTACAGTAAATTCACAGCCCAAACCATGAGAATAGAATAAATATTTAGATAGAATAGATAGGAATATGTCAGTGAGATATATCATAAGTGCAGTGCATGTGTAGTTTAATAAATACAAAAATAAATGAAAAAAAGATGTGAGCCCCCCTTATTTTTAATAACCAGCTGAGGGAAAGCAGACAGCTGGGGGCTGGTGTTATTATTATGGGTGGGAGGCAAAAAAGTTTAGCTTCCGAGGCTATTAATTTTATCTCACAGTTGTCAGCAACGCCAAAACCAAAATCTAATAGATGTGCCATTTCTGGGGTGGCTTAGGGCTGGTGTTGTTAGTCTGGGACTGGGCCAATATCCATGGCCCATTACCAGCCTATTAGTATCAGCACTCAGCTGTCTGCTTAGCGTTTGCTGTTTATTAAAAATAGGGGAGGCTCCACTTTTTTTGTGGGGGTACCGCCTTTTTAATAACCAGTAAAGGCTACAATATGAGCTGATATTAATAAACTGGGAAGATTTATGGCTAATGGCCCCTTCCCAGAATAACAACACCAGTCCCAGCTGTCTGCTTTCCCTCAGCTGGTTGTTAAAAGTAAGGGGATCCCACGCCTTTTTTTCCAATTAATTATTCATTCAATAGGGCTAAATACCCTTTAGTGCCATGTGAAAGGCACTAAAGGTGATAGTTTATTATACGTAGGGGGCTTGTGACATTAAATATCTAGTGGACATCTACGGCTACAGGACTGTCTCTATATATAAGATTTGCTTTATTAGTTTGTAAACTAGCTTTAAATGACATGGAGAATTGCTGTATGTAAAAGCTGATGTTAAAAGTTAATTGCATACGGATGTTATATGGATGCTAGGTGAGAAAAATTGCATTGTATTCGCATGACACTTGTCCTACTTTTCTGTATCAACATCAGACAGATTTTTTATATGCTATTGTAACTGCAGTCTACTACACATTAAAGGTCTGTCAGTGCTTATTCTAATTCATTAAATTTACATATACAAATAATGTTTACTTTGAACAAGTACAGACTGTTCCAGAAAGTGAGAGCTGTGATTAGAAGTGCAATGAATACTGCCAGTGCAATGCTGGGTGCTGTATTAGGAATTGAGATTATTCAGGAATGATAATAGCTCGGTCAGCAGCTGAGAGTGAGGGGAGGTGAGCAGCTAAGTGCTGTATTGAAATCAATAGACAAGAGAAAGCTGGCTGGGATGTTAGGAGTCAACCCCTCTCCTGGAATGTAACTATTGTGCATACTGGACCAGGGTCAGGGCAGGCACTAATGTGTAAGCTCCATGGAAAACAACCTGTACATTATGTAAAAGAAAAGCTATCATTGCAAGAGGATGACAGCAGACAGAAAAAGCAAGTCAATGGCAAACCTGCTTATTTTCATGCTGTCCAACTAAAGGTACTGTCACACTTAGCGTTGTACCAGCGATATGACGCGGTCAGGATCACTGGTACATCGCTAAGTGGTCGCTAGTGAGCAGCCACACAGGCAGATCTCACCAGCGACATCGCTGGGGACGGGGGTCGCTACTTACCTGTCACACCAGGCGATCCTGCGTCCTCCCGCCCGGCTCCACGCGTCGCTCGTTGTCACAGCAGGAAGCGCCGCAGGAAGCTGACGACGAGAAACAGTCCTGGACGTTCTCGCGCGATCAGCGATAACTAGCGGGGGAGCGGGTTGTAGGTAAGTATCAGACACGGCGATATCACTAGCAATATCGCTATAACATCACAAGTTATAGCGTTATTGCTAGCGATATCGCTTAGTGTGACAGTACCTTAACTAAACCTTTTTTTCTAACAATAAAAGGCAGCTAACTGAATGTAAAGACATGGAGCTGAAGGATTGAAATATATTTTCAATGAGATACCTTTTCACTGAGGTTAGACTGCTCAGCACAGATGTCCATAATATAGCTACTGGCCTGCTTGCTGATTTCATCCAGAAAGTTGTTACAAAGTGCGAGGCTGCAATTCAGCAGATGAGGAACCTGCAATCAATTAATAAAAAACATTAATTTATAATATAACACATAACTGAGATTATTTACAGTGTAATTTGATGCTCTTGACCCCTGGACAAAATCCAAGGCTCCCAACTTCACATAAAATTTACTTTACTTATACATGATATACAACTCAGGCGGATCAAATTAGGGATATTATTATTACTGTCATATAATTTACTTTTTAGGAAACTGTTTTCCATGGAGGGAGCAAAATGGGAGTCCTGTTACTGTACAGTGTGTCGCTTTTTCTTTTTTTCATCTGACATAGTGTTGAAGTTGGGGAAAAAAGTCGGGAAAGTTCTCTGGAAGTGATCAGCTCTTGATGACTTTGTGTTATATTTTGCTGAGACAAGCCCTGGCTGCAAGAAGTGATGGTCTGTGCTGGATGAAGAAAAGCTAAGACGAAAGACTTCAACTAGAGATGTCACTGGTGAGTTCAGTGTATTACATGTACACACACACTATACAATATATACAGAGCTCCTGTATACAATGTCACTGGTGATCCCTGTATTATCTGTACACTTACACTATATACAGAGTTCCTGTGTATAATGTCATTGGTGTTCACTGTATTACCTGTACACTGACACTATACACAGAGCTTCTGTACATAAGGTCATTGGTGATTACTGTATTACCTGCACACTGACTCTATATACAGAGCTCCTGTCTATATTTTCACTGTTGAACACTGTATTACCTGAACGCTAACACTATATACAGTGCTCCTATGTGTAATGTCACCGATAATCACTGAATTACCTGTACATTATATTCAGAGCTCCTGTGTATAATGTCACTGGTAGAGTTGAGCGATACCGTCCGATACTTCAAAGTATCGGATCGGAATGGATCGGCCGATCTTTAAAAAAAGTATCGGTATCGCCGATTCCGATACCGGAAGTCCCATTCAAGTCTATGGGACTTCCGGTATCGGAATAAGAAAAACCCTGTTTTTGCCTTGTACAGCCTCTCTGGGGTCTGTACGGGCCTTTCGGGGGGCTGTGCCGGCCTGCCAGGGGGTCTGTGCAGGCTCCGGTGGTCTGTGCCGGCCTGCCGGGGGGCTGTGCCGGCCTGCCGGTGGTCTGTGCAGGCTCCGGTGGGCTGTGCCGGCCTGCCGGGGGGCTGTGCCGGCCTGCCGGTGGTCTGTGCAGGCTCCGGGGGGCTGTGCCGGCCTGCCGGGGGGCTGTGCCGGCCTGCCGGTCGTCTGTGCAGGCTTCGGGGGTCTGTGCAGGCATCGTCCGATGGGACTACAAGTCCCATCGGGCGATGCCTGCTACCATGACAGTGATTGACACATTAGCCAATGATGGGACAGTAGTAGTCCCATCATCCGGCTAATGTGTTAAATGTTAAAAAAAAAAAAAAATACTACATACATACTACATGCATGCTACATACATACTACATGCTACATACATACTACATGCTACATACATACTACATGCTACATACATACTACATGCATGCTACATACATACTGCATGCTACATACATACTACATACATACTACATACATACTACATACATACTACATGCATGCTACATACATGCTACATACATACTACATGCTACATACATACCACATACATACTACATACATACTACATACATACTACATGCATGCTACATACATACTACATACATACTACATGCATACTACATACATACTACATGCATGCTACATGCATGCTACATACATACTACATGCTACATACATACCACATACATACTACATACATACTACATGCTACATACATACTACATATATACTACATGCATGCTACATACATACTACATGCTACATACATACCACATACATACTACATACATGCTACATGCTACATACATACTACATATATACTACATGCATGCTACATACATACTGCATGCTACATGCATACTACATACATACTACATGCTACATACATACCACATATATACTACATACATACAATACATTCATACAATACATACATAGACATACAGTACATATAACATAGAGTAACATACTTACCAATACTTGTCACATTGTTCCCCGAAGCCATTGTCTTTTCCGGAATAAATATTAACATAACAAACCACAAAAATACTCACCCACGATCCGAAGCAGTCCACGAGTGTGTCCCACGACGATCTTGGGTAGAGAACGGCAGCATCAGCTGTTGCTGCCGTTCTCTACGGGCTGCAGGAATCCAATGACAGAAGGTAGGTATCCTTCCGCACTGTATTTCCTCCGGAAATTCCCACGCAGCAATGGCATAAAGTGAGACTAGGGACTTTTTTTTTTTTAAAGTGGCGGAGGAATACAGTGCGGAAGGATACCTACCTTCCGTCATTGGATTCCTGCAGCCCGTAGAGAACGGCAGCATCATCTGATGCTGCAGTTCTCTACCCAAGATCGTCGTGGGACACACTCGTGGACTGCTTCGGATCGTGGGTGAGTATTTTTGTGGTTTGTTATGTTAATATTTATTCCGGAAAAGACAATGGCTTCGGGGAACAATGTGACAAGTATTGGTAAGTATGTTACTCTATGTTATATGTACTGTATGTCTATGTATGTATTGTATGGATGTATTGTATGTATGTAGTATATATGTGGTATGTATGTAGCATGTAGTATGTATGTAGTATGTATGTAGCATGCATGTAGCATGCAGTATGTATGTAGCATGCATGTAGTATATATGTAGTATGTATGTAGCATGCATGTAGTATATATGTAGTATGTATGTAGCATGTAGCATGTATGTAGTATGTATGTGGTATGTATGTAGCATGTAGTATGTATGTAGCATGCATGTAGTATGTATGTAGCATGCATGTAGTATGTATGTAGTATGTATGTAGCATGCATGTAGTATGTATGTAGTATGTATGTAGCATGTATGTAGCATGTATGTGGTATGTATGTAGCATGTAGTATGTATGTAGCATGCATGTAGTATATATGTAGTATGTATGTAGCATGTAGTATGTATGTAGTATGTATGTAGTATGTATGTAGTATGTATGTGGTATGTATGTAGCATGTAGTATGTATGTAGCATGCATGTAGCATGCATGTAGTATGTATGTAGCATGCATGTAGTATGTATGTAGCATGCATGTAGTATGTATGTAGTATGTATGTAGCATGCATGTAGTATGTATGTAGTATGTATGTAGTATGTATGTAGCATGTAGCATGTATGTAGTATGTATGTGGTATGTATGTAGCATGTAGTATGTATGTAGCATGCATGTAGTATATATGTAGTATGTATGTAGTATGTATGTGGTATGTATGTAGCATGTAGTATGTATGTAGCATGCATGTAGCATGCATGTAGTATGTATGTAGCATGCATGTAGTATGTATGTATGTAGTATGTATGTAGCATGCATGTAGTATGTATGTAGTATGTATGTAGTATGTATGTAGCATGCAGTATGTATGTAGCATGTATGTAGCATGTATGTAGTATGTATGTAGTATATATGTAGTATGTATGTAGCATGTAGTATGTATGTAGCATGCATGTAGTATATATGTAGTATGTATGTAGCATGTAGTATGTATGTAGCATGCATGCAGTATATATGTAGTATGTATGTAGCATGTAGTATGTATGTAGTATGTATGTAGTATTTTTTTTTTTTTTTTTAACATTTAACACATTAGCCGGATGATGGGACTACTACTGTCCCATCATTGGCTAATGTGTCAATCACTGTCATGGTAGCAGGCATCGCCAGATGGCACTTGTAGTCCCATCGGACGATGCTTGCACAGACCCCCGGACATCAGCACAGCCCCCCGGCAGGCCGGTACAGACCCCCACAGGGTGCACAGACCACCGGCAGGCCGGCACAGCCCCCCGGCAGGCCGGTACAGACCCCCACAGGGTGCACAGACCACCGGCAGGCCGGCACAGCCCCCCGGCAGGCCGGTACCGACCCCGGGCAGTCCACACAGCCCCCCGGCAGGCCGGCAGAGACCCCCGGAAGGCCCGAAATGACGGCGCATCATGATGCGCACACACCGCGCATCATGATGACGTCAGGCCGTCAATCAACTTTGAACTTCCGATTCCGATGCCGAATTCCGATATTGAAAAAATATCGGAAGTCGGTATCGGAATTCCGATACAGCAAGTATCGGCCGATACCCGATACTTGCGGTATCGGAATGCTCAACACTAGTCACTGGTGATCCCTGCTTTACCTGTACACTATATACAGAGTTCCCATGTATAATGTCACTGGTGTTCACTGTATTACCTGTACACTGACACTATATACAGAGCTTCTTTGTATATTGTCATTGGTGATCACTGTGTTACTTGTACACTATACATTATATACAGAGCTCCTGTGTATAATGTCACTGCTGATCACAGTATTACCTGTACAGTACACTGACACTATATGCAGAGCTCCTGTGTATAATGTCACTGGTGATCACTGTATTACCTATACACTGTATGCAGAGATTCTGTGTATAATGGCACTGGTGGTAATAAGTGTTGTTAGTATTGTGGTTTGTATTCATGATCAGTATTGTAGTATTCAATCACTGTGTGGTGGTAATTTGTGGTCTTGTCACAGTGTGGCGGTATTTTTCCCTAGTATGTGGAATTTTTCGGTCACTATGAGGTGGAATATGTAGTCTAGTTAGGGTGTGGTGGTATTTCTCCTTGTATGTGGTATTATTCGGTCACTGTGTGGTCTGGTCATGGTGTGGTGGTATTTCTCCCCTGTATGTGGTATTATTGGTCTTGGTATAGGAAACTGTGTTGTGTATGGCGGTAATTTGTTCTCTTTGATATTAATTAGAAGATTCTTATTTCCATTAGAAATTAGCTACTTGGATTACAGCGGCAGAGATGCACTTACAGGTGTTCTCCTGTGGAAAAGATTAATTGCCTCTCCACAGGATAAATGATAACATATTGATTGGTGGGCGTCTGACTGCTGGGACCCAATCGGCAGAATGTGGAGCTTTTATCCCCATTAGACTGGAGTGGCATGTACAACTCCGACTACTGATCCATTCATTCCAAAAGTGGCTGCACTTGTTTTTTTTATGGAAGTCCCAAAGAGGGTGAATGGAGCAACGGGTAGATATCCCACCTGCTGCTCCATTTTAAAATGGGAATAATTGTCCTATCAACGATAAAACTTCCTCACTCTTCCGATCGGTGCAGTATCTAATGGTCGGACCTAAGCGATCACCTATCCTGTGAAGCCCATGGATAGGTGATAACTTGTTTTAACCAAAGAACCCCATTAATGAAAACTACCATAATTATACATCCCAGTCAGCGTCGGACTGGAACACCTTGGGCCCACCAGAGAAAATCATTCTTGGGGCCCACTATGTAGCTGCATAGAGTTAAATACCAGACCACCAATTGTGCGGTAAAACACACTAATATCCGGGTATAATATAAGGTTGTACATGTCTTAATTATGTAGCAGGAGTTGGGGTAGCCCCCTCATAGAATATAAAGCAGCCCGCTCATAGAATATAATGTAGACCCCTCATAGAATATAATGCAGCCATCTCATAGAATATAATGCATCCATCTCATAGAATATAATACTGCCCCCCTCATAGGGTATAATGCACCCCCTCATAGGGTATAATGCACCCCCTCATAGGGTATAATACTGCCCCCCTCATAGGGTATAATACTGCCCCCCTCATAGGGAATAATGCACCCCCTCATAGGGTATAATGCACCCCTCATAGGGTATAATACTGCCCCCCTCATAGGGTATAATACTGCCCCCCTCATAGGGAATAATGCGCCCCCCTCATAGGGAATAATGCACCCCCTCATAGGGAATAATGCACCCCCTCATAGGGTATAATGCTGCCCCCTCATAGGGTATAATACTGCCCCCTCATAGGGTATAATACTGCCCCCCTCATAGGGAATAATGCACCCCGTCATAGGGAATAATGCTGCCCTCCTCATAGGGTATAATGCTGCCTCCTCATAGGGTATAATGCTGCCTCCTCATAGGGTATAATGCTGCCCCCTCATATGGTATAATACTGCCCCCCTCATAGGGAATAATGCACCCCCTCATAGGGTATAATGCTATATAGATATATAGATATAGAGTTAGATAGATATAGATAGAAAGATAGATGTAGAAATAGATAGATATAGAGATAGATAGTAGATAATGGATAGAAAGTAGATAATGGATAGATATAGATAGAAAGATTCATAGAGATAGATAGAGATAGATATAAAGATAGATATAGAAAGAAATATAGATAGATAGATAGATCGATAGGTAGATAGATATAGAGATAGATAGAAAATAGATAATGGATAGATAGATAGATAGATAGATAGATATAGAGATAGATAGCTATAGATAGAAAGATATAGAGATAGATAGATATATAGATAGAGATAGATAATAGATAGAGATAGATAATAGATAGAGATATACAGATATAATAATAATAATAATAATAATAATAATAATAATAATAATAATAATATAGACATATATAGATAGATATAGAGATAAATATATATAGATAGATGGCTATAAATAAAAATAGATATAGAGATATATATAGAGATAGATAGATATAGAGATAATAGATAGATATAGAGATAGATATAGAGACAGATAGATATAGAGACAGATAGATATAGAAAGATAGATATAGAGATATATATAGAGATAATAGCTAGATATAGAGATATGTATAGAGATAGATAGATATAGAGTTAGAAAGATAGATAGATATAGAGAGAGATATAGAGATAGATAGAGATAGCTAGATAGATAGATATAGATAATAGAGATAATAGATAGATATAATAGATAGATATAGAGATAGATGGATAGATCAATAGATAGATAAAGAGAGAGAGATAGAGATAGAAATAGATAGATAATGAGATATAGAGATAGATATAGAGATATAGTGTTAGATAGAAAGAGATATAGAGATAGATATGGATATAGAGATAGATATGGATATAGAGATAACAGATAGATATAGAGATAGATATAGAGAGAGATAGATATAGAGATAGATAGATATAGAGATAATAGATAGATAGATAGATATAGAGATAGATAGATATAGAGATAATATTTAGATAGCTATAGAGAGAGAGATATAGAGATAGATATAGAGAGAAACAGATATAGATATAGAGATAGATATAGAGATAGTTAGGTAGATAGATATAGAGATAATAGATAGATATAGAGATAGATAGATATAGATATAAAGATAGATAGAGATAGAGAGAGCGGTAGATAGAGATAGATATAGAGAGAGATAGATACAGAGATCGATAAATAGATAGAGAGATAGATATAGATAATAGATAGAGATAGATAGATAAAGATAGATAATAAATATAGAGATAACAGATAGATATAGAGATAGAGTAAGATAGAAAGATATAGAGATAGGTAGATATAGATAATAGAGATAGCTAGATAGATAGACATAATAGATATAGATAGATATAGAGATAGATAGAAAGATAGATATAGAGATAGATGTAGAGATAGAAAGATAGATATAGAGATAGAGCGATAGATAGATAGAGATAGATAGAGATAATAGATAGAGATAAATAGATAGATAGATAGATAGATAGATAGAGAAAGATAGATATAGAGATAGATATAGAGATAGAAAGATAGATATATATACAGAGAGATAGATATAGAGATAGAGATAAATAGATAGATAGATATAGAGAGAGATATAGAGAGAAATAGATATAGATATAGAGATAATAGATATATATAGAGATAGATAGATATAGATATAGAGAGAGATAGATACAGAGAAAAGATATAGAGATAAATAGATAGAGAAAGATAGATAGATATATAGATATAGAGATAGAAAGATAGATATAGAGATAGAGCGATAGATAGATATACAGAGAGATAGATATAGAGATAGAGATATATAGATAGATAGCTATAGAGAGAGATATAGAGATAGATATAGAGAGAAATAGATATAGATATAGAGATATAGAGATAGATAGAGATAGATATATAGATATAGATATAAAGATAGATATAGAGATAGATATAGAGATAGAGCGATAGATAGCGAGAGATATAGATATAGAGATAGATAGATACAGAGAAAAGATATAGAGTTAGATAACGGATAGATAAATAGATAGATAGGTATAGAGATAGATAGATATAGATATTAGATAGAGATATATATAGATAAAGATAGATAGATATAGATGGTAGCTAGATAGATAATAAATATAGAGATAATAGATATAGAGATAGATAGAGTAAGATAGATAGATATAGAGATAGATAGATAGACATAATAGATAGATATAGAGATATATATAGAAAGATATAGAGATAGATAGATATAGAGATAGATGTAGAGATAGAAAGATAGATATAAAGATAGAGCGATAGATAGAGATAGATATAGAAATAGATAGATATAGATAATAGATAGAGATAGATATAGAGATAGATAGATATAGATAATAGATAGAGATAGAAAGATAGATAGATAGATATAAGAGAGATAGATAGATAGATAGATAGATTGATAGATAGATAGAGACAGATAGAGAGAGCGAGAGAGATATAAAAAAAAAAACAAAACACAATACTCACCTCTCCTCCTCGCTCCCACGCTGATCCCGGCTTCAGTGTCAGGAGCTGCCCCCTCTGCCAGACACACAGCGGGTGCGCGATGTAGTGACGCCAGGAGCAGAGAGGACTGAGGGCGGCGCCGGCCCTGATTTACAGCTGTAGTCTGCAGAGCAGCTTACTGGGCTGGGGGCGGGGCCTCTGGGGGTGGAGACCTGAAATGATATTCATTTCTCTTTAGCAGCGGGGACAGGGGCTCCTGCCTCCTGACACCCGCTGCTGCTCCACTGGCAGGGGCCCCCATAGCAGCTGCATGGTGTGCGACACACCACTGGCTGGGGGCCCCTGGAGCAGCGGGGGCCCTAGGCAACTGCTGGCCCTGTATGCCAGCAGGTGCCAGGGCCCACCAGATGCCAGGGCCCACAATGTCAACCAAGTTAGCCGCGCCTGCGGTTGACATTGTGGTCGCCATGGTATTCCCGATGCGCAACTGCGCAAGCGCGGGACTTGGATAGCGTGACATCGCGATGTTTGTGTATAGAGTGGATACCAGCGAGGTCTCTTGGCGCCGATGCGCATGCGCGGGCGTCTGATGACATGGTGTCGCGGGATTTTGACTCCTGGGTCGCGATTGCTGATGCTGAGCCTCTGACGTTTTCCATCGCTTCTGTTAGATTGATGGGGATTCGTAAATACTGCGAGCATTAGGTAATGTGTTAGCAACCACTATAGGCTATTGAATTTGGCGCCGATTTTAAAGAGGTGCTTTAATTGGCTATGTTTGTTTTTTCTGATAACACTAGTTGCTAACTTGTGATCTATTGGTTGGGGGTTGTTAGGACAACAGAGGATGCCATCAGATGATTGGCTTTGATAGGAAAGTGATTGGCTCTATTTTCCTTATACTGCGGCATGATTACATTTGTCCTTTTTTAAATGATGTTTTGTACACATTGTTATTCTTTTATATAATGTACGTTATTGTATTTTGTATTTATGTATATTACTGTTGTTGTTTTGGGTGGTGGGCGATGCCATTTTTGTTGATTGGTTCTTTGGGCCTATATAAAGACCGCCCTTTTTCTTACTGTGTATGCTTGAAAAAGACCACTTGGTGGTTGAAACGTTGCATTTTATCATGGCTGAATAAATCGATATATTTCTCACCTGGATTGGATGCTGCTCCTTTACTTTAAATATAATGTGGCATTGTACAAGACAATTATTGGCTCAATTAACATTTTATCATTTATCATTTATCATTTTAACATTTGCTAACTATTTCACATGGGTGAATTCAATTGCACAGCAAAGTAATGTTCCTTCCCTTTCTTGGTTCCATATTACTCCCTATTGTAACTTCATTATTAAAAAAAAAATCAGCAACTAATGTTTTGGGTTTCATCACAGGACCACAAGCAGCATTGCACGGGATATCAGAGAACTGAACAGATCACTGTTTTAAAAGAACTGAAATCCAATTCAGTCTACAGCCATCAGAAACCAAAAGGGTATAATTAATAAGATAACTAGGCTTGAACAAGAACATGTGGGGCTGAACACAATGTGGTCTCTAAATAACAGAAGACAACGCGGAGTTCAATAATGCTATTTTGTTACTTTCAGTGTTATGTTCTTTCTTACCTCCTCTGGGCACATTTCATGGGCGCTATTTAAGAAGTGAGCACAGGCCAATGGAAAGGAAATGGAGTAGCGCATAGCCGAGTGCTCATCCAACGTGAGCAGGAACATCTTCTCAAAAGTGCGAACGTGAAAACTACAACAAAAGCAAGATAATATGTAAAGAATAGATGCATGAATGGCATAATAACATTATACTATAGCAAAATACCTATGGCAGGTTATATGTGTCTGTATAATGATGTGGAAATGAACTGAAATATAGATACAGTCATATGTTAAAGTTTGGGCACCCCTATTAATATTAACCTTTTTTCTTTATAACAATTTTGTTTTTTGCAACAGCTATTTCAGTTTCATATATCTAATAACTGATGGACTCAGTTATATTTCTGGATTCAAATGAGGTTTATTGTACTAACAGAAAATGTGCAATCTGCATTTTAACAAAATTTGACCGGTGCAAAAGTATGGGCACCTCAACATAAAAGTGACATTAATATTTCGTAGATCCTCCTTTTGCAAAAATAACAGCCTCTAGTCGCTTCCTGTAGCTATTAATGAGTTCCTGGATCCTGGATGAAGGTATTTGTGACCATTCCTGTTTACAAAACAATTCCAGTTCAGTTAAGTTTGATGGTCGCCGAGCATAGACAGCCCGCTTCAAATCATCCCACAGATGTTCAATGATATTCAGGTCTGGGGACTGGGATGGCCATTCCAGAACATTGTAATTGTTCCTCTGCATGAATGCCTGAGTAGATTTGGAGCGGTGTTTTGGATCATTGTCTTGCTGAAATATCCATCCCCTGCGTAACTTCAACTTCGTCACTGATTCTTGCACATTATTGTCAAGAATCTGCTGATACTGAGCTGAATCCATGCAACCCTCAACTTTAACAAGATTCCCGGTGCCGGCATTGGCCACACAGCCCCAAAGCTTGATGGAACCTCCACCAAATTTTACTGTGGGTAGCAAGTGTTTTTCTTGGAATGCTGTGTTTTTTAGCCTCCATGCATAACGCCTTTTTGTATGACCAAACAACTTAATCTTTGTTTCATCAGTCCACAGGACCTTCTTCCAAAATGTAACTGGCTTGTCCAAATGTGCTTTTGCATACCTCAGGCGACTCTGTTTGTGGCGTGCTTGCAGAAACGGCTTCTTTCGCATCACTTTCCCATACAGCTTCTCCTTGTGCAAAGTCCGCTGTATTGTTGACCGATGCACAGTGACACCATCTACAGCAAGATGATGCTGCAGGTCTTTGGAGGTGGTCTGTGGATTGTCCTTGACTGTTCTCACCATTCTTCTTCTCTGCCTTTCTGATATTTTTCTTGGCCTGCCACTTCTGGGCTTAACAAGAACTGTACCTGTGTTCTTCCGTTTCCTTACTATGTTCCTCACAGTGGAAACTGACAGGTTAAATCTCTGAGACAACTTTTTGTATCCTTCCCCTGAAAAGCTATGTTGAATAATCTTTGTTTTCAGATCATTTGAGAGTTGTTTTGAGGAGCCCATGATGCCACTCTTCATAGGAGAATCAAATAGGAGAACTACTTGCAAGTGGCCACCTTAAATACCTTTTCTCATGATTTGATACACCTGGCTATGAAGTTCAAAGCTCAATGAGGTTACAAAACCAATTTAGTGCTTCAGGAAGTCAGTAAAAAGTAAATAGGAGTGTTCAAATCAAGAAAATGATAAGGGTGCCCACACTTTTGCACAGGTCAAATTTTGTTTAAATGCAGATTGCACATTTTCTGTTAGTACAATAAACCTCATTTGAATCCAGAAATATAACTGAGTCCATCAGTTATTAGATATATGAAACTGAATTAGCTGTTGCAAAAACCAAAATTGTTATAGAAAAAAAAGGTTAACATTAATAGGGGTGCCCAAACTTTAACATATGACTGTATAGGACCTGATTCATCAAGACTGGAGTTGGAGAGTTTTGAAAGTGGACTTCATGCTTTTTGCCATAAATCTTACTCCACTGGGGACTGTATGGCGTATGGCACGCCACAGTTTGTCACTAATTAGACGATCAGGAGTTGTCACGCCCCGTTGCACCCCGGTTCCACCCCAGCTCTTCCCATTTTGGTGGAGCTGTCGAAAACTGGCAGAAAATGGCAAAAGTTGAACATTGTGCAAAAATGTTGTGACTTTTCAAAGTAACTACTGTATATAACACTAGCATCCATTTATACTTGATTTATGCCTATGGCAGCATACAGCTGAAGAATCTCTAAGGGCAGCTTTTGGATGCCTCTGTGTAGCACATAACTGCCAAATTTTCAGTTTAGCTTCTCAGAGATAGGGATTATGAAGCAACAAATGCCACAACATTTATATTTCTATAACCCTGATGGTTCTGTGGACTTTGGAGTCTTCAGGCATCCAGGAGGTCTGCCTTTTTGTCTAGGTGCTTGAGGATGTTCGGGAGGGATTAGAAAGTATGGTATAGCATCATATTGACCCTTTATACAGCATGTATGTTTCTCACAGAATCAGTATGGATCTTAGCATGGTTCTTTATGAAATCATAGTCACCCGGAGATAGATGCATGAGGCCCTCACTGGATAGATACTATATTGGTATGTGCCCACGATCAATAATTACTCTGGGTTTGACGCTGCGTATTTCTGCAGTGTCAAACCTGCAGCAGCTGGGTGTGGTCAATAGTTGCCTGCGGATCACCAGCGGACATTGACATGTGGTGCGTCTATCAAGACCGCAACGTGTCAATTTTTCAAGTGGACATGCGCTGCTAGTTCCGGATCATGGGCACCCGGCCTAAGGGATGGCTATGCCTGGGCAGGGTAAGCTAACATGCTGAAGATTTGTTGCAAAAAATTCTGGAACTCAATGTAATCTATCAGATTTAACTTTAAATGGGGTTTGCCGGCCCAAGACTTTTTTTCAGCCTTTTTTCCTCAATTGGATCTGCAGAGACCCCAATCGGCACGTGACTGCAAATATGGAAATTGCATAAATGTGGTCACATGACTGTCCACGTGACTGTCTACTCACACTGGGAATACAGAGGAATCCTGACAGTGTACGTATTGCACATTCACAATTCAGCAATCTGCAGTCACAAAGAGTGACTGCAAAAATGTATCAGGGGCCTAGAAAACCTCTTTATTTAGGTATGTATAGATTCATCCTGCAGAAACAACTTCATTTACTGTAGATATAAAGCATTGTTTTACAGTTGCAGCAATTTCTGCAACCACTCCACTGCAGATGAACACAAAATCGTGTAGCAATAGGGAGAATATTTATTCAAAACTGCTATCCCCTGTATCGTCATTGCGCTACATTACAGGCTTTTAATCGTTCTTTGTAGGATATTCCCATATAGTGTTCCATTATGAAATTATGGGTTTATTTTCTTACGATTCCTGAACGCTCTCAAGAAAAAATCATAATAAAAATACCATGGCACTAACCAGAAGATGGATAGGTCAGAGGTCTCCATGATCAGCTCCTCTACAGAATCCAGCATCCAGGTGTGAAACATTATTAGATTCATTATTTTGCCCAGGTCTTGGTTTTCACGAAGAGACAGTGGGGCCTTTGCTACACTGGTATAAGCCTGAAGTGGGAGACAAGTCAATCAATAATGAGCAGTATCTCTCAAATCAGTGCTCGAAGTACCCTAACACATCAGGTATTGCACATTCATAAAGTTTAAATCTGTTGTTTTTAGATTTTGAGCCCAAAGCAGGACAGTGATGATAATGTCTGTACAGCGCTGTGGAATATGATGATGCTATACAAGCAAAGTATAAAAAATAATAATAAAGCTTCACCATAAACCTTTGTGTATATGAGAAGCATTATTTCTGACCAGTATATGACTTATATCAGCAACTTTCTCTTTATTGATAATTATCAGTTTTCTCTGAACTTGGCTTTACAGTGAGTGGATACTAGCTGAAATGATGTCTCCCACACACATAGAAATGAGAAGCTCCTGCTCATCTATCTATATACAATATCTACCTGTTATGTATGTATGTATGTATCTATCTATCTATCCATCCAATATCTATCTATGTGTCTCTGTATAACCAATGGGTGAGTCCTTTCGAGTACGGACATGCGCAGAAGGGCTAAGGGGTGTGTCCCTACATAGCGTCCGGAGCTGGCGGACGCTGTGGCGGTAATTATAAAATAAGGGGTATCACGCCAGCACATTTACTATACCACATCAGGACACAATTGTTGTTGAAATCGGCCCTCCTGATGAGCCCAGATGGGGCGAAACGCGTTGAGGCGCTTCACTTATATGGCAGATGGCGTTTGACATGATGAGTATCTGCAGCATTGAATACTGAGTGTTGAATTATGTCTTTAATGGTACCTGATATTTAATCCAGTGGCATGATCATTGTCACCTTTCATGCAAGTTTTTGGTTATCTACTGTATATGATGATTATTTAATCTTGAGCATTTCACTTTTGATATCTGTATAGGGACTTATGTGACTTATCATACAATTCAGTGGTTAGTAGCTCAGTGATTGTGATCTCTTTTTCAACACATATATGTAAAATTCGGTCCACATTGTTTTTTGGATCTTAACATATTACCAGTTGTGGATCTATCTTTATGCTTGCTTAGTCATCTGGTGCCATAGGACTTAATCTCAGATAAATGAAATTTGATATATTATACGCTGTGGATCTCCTTGCCTTTATCTGTTAGACTCGTGTCACTATAAAGCCATCATGTTTATGTGTTCCTTTTGTTTTTAATCCTCTTGGGGATTAGGGTCCTCCTTATTGTAGGTGGTCTTTGTCTAATGTTAGGGGTCCCTTTAGCATCGGGGAAGGGATCCCATAGTGGCTGCAGGGTTCATTAGGGTCCCTAGGGTCAGCCATCGTTGAGCGGGGGCGCCACAACATCCCCCCTAGGGTGCCAACCTCCGCGGCAAGGAAGGAGTGAGCGTTAGACTGTATTAGGGACTCCTAGAATTCCCCCATTACATGTTTTTATGTAATTGGATGTCATTGGACACGGTTTTGTCTAGTCTTGTTCACTTTGTGGTGTGACCTTTTTGGTTTTTTAATAATAAAGTATTGCATTTAGGGTTTTTGTATGATTTTTTTTTTTTTTTTATATATATATATATATATATATATATGTATATATATATATATATATATATATATATACACACACTAGCTGTTTCCAGCCAGCTAACGTTCGGCACACTCATTGCTATCTAATTAACGCTGCTGGTGATTAAACTAAACTAAATAATGACAACATTCAATAGCACTTACGCAGGTGGTAAATTAAATTAAAATGAAGTTAATAACAATAATAATCATTAAAAATCTGAATAATACTAATGATACATTTTATTCACAGTGTAAAATCAAAAACAAACTGGATTCAGTAAGATGTGCATTTTTTATTTATTCCAGCATCTAAACAAATTTCATAACGAAACATAAATTAAGTTAATATTTCTCCGTAAACACAATTAAATGTATAGTCATTTTTGTAATTTTCAGAGATCTTTCCTTGACTTCTACCAGGTACAATTTGAACTGAAAGACCTTTACAACTTGTTACTCTAGAAAATGCAGTGTATAATTGACCATGTGTGAATACAGGATTAGGTAGGAGAATGGGGCGGGATTATGTGTGGTAATGTGGTGGGGGGCGGGATTATGTGTGGTGATGTGGTGGGGGGCGGGATTATGTGTGGTAATGTGGTGGGGGGGCGGGATTATGTGTGGTAATGTGGTGGGGGGCGGGATTATGTGCAGTAATGTGGTGGGGGGCGGGATTATGAGTGGTAATGTGGTGGAGGGGCGGGATTGTGTGTGGTGATGTGGTGGGGGGCGGGATTGTGTGTGGTGATGTGGTGGGGGGTGGGATTGTGTGTGGTGATGTGCTGGGGGGGCGGGATTGTGTGTGGTGATGTGTTGGGGGGGCCGGATTGTGCGTGGTAATGTGGTGGGGGGCAGGATTGTGTGTGGTAATGTGGTGGGGGCGGGATTGTGTGTGGTAATGTGGTGGGGGGGCGGGATTGTGTGTGGTAATGGGGTGGGGGCGGAGCTACTGTGCAGGGGGTGGGATTAGTGAGTAATCACGATGCCTCTTATATATATAGATATATAGTATACATTATCTATCGCTCATATCTATCTATTAACATCCATCTATCCATCCATCCCACAGAAGCAGCAGCATATGCACACATTATGCACAGTACTGAGCAGTGTAGCTGTAACATTGTTGTCTGTCTGTGTCTCTCTCATTGTCCATCTGCTCTGTCCTCCCCAATTCCTTCCCCTCGCAATAAAATTCATGTCATGATACTGCAGTGCAGTATGGCACAACCTCCAGCAGGGGGTGCTGGTGATGGAAGAGAGGTTGCACACACAGTGTAGCAACACTGAGCAGCAGCACAAGCACCACCAGGTGGCAAAAGAGTGGCCAGACAAGCCAAGTCAGAAACAGTCAGGAGCAGAAGTACCAGAGGTCACAGCAGTACACGTGGTCAGAAACAAGCCAGGGGTCAGCAACGGTCGGAAGCGGATAAAGCAAAGACAGAAGCAGGTCCGAATGCAAGCCAAGTCAAAATTAGGGAGTCAACAAACTTACCAGGAAACACTGAGCCAGTGAGTCGGGGCAAGTGAGGGATCACAGCAGGTTAAATCAGGATATACCAGAGTCAGATACACACGCCGAAGGCAGAACTATAGCTGACACCATCTGCAGGATGCAGTGGAGCTAAATAGCAAACCTGAGACCAGACAGACGCTGAGAAAAGTTAACCCCGAAAAAGACCAGACCGGGAACATGGAAAGACAAGACTCAAAACTCGGTCTGGATCATGACACTTCAATGGCAAGTAACTATAACCTCAGTAATGCTGGAAATCTCTCATTTTTGCTTTACATCATTTTTTTAGCAGTGATTTATGAGCAAATGTGAAAAAGACAAAGGGATAAGAAGAGAAGTCTGATATGCGGAGAAAAGCATTTTTTCTATCGAAAAATATATTACAAAGTTTATTATCTTTGCTTGTATTGTGCTCATCTATGTAAAGTTCCTTGAAACTAAAATATTTTGAAAACACAATAGCGTTTATATCCATAGTTAAAAAATAAAATATTGTGATATTGTCTGTATTGTGGGCCTGTATATGTGTTTCCAAAATGTTTGAAAGATAGCCAGAACACAGGTGATGCATGACAAAATAATGTATAACACCCAGTAAATTCTCTGTTACAGGACAACAGTCAAAGACTGTCCGGATCACAGAAGCCATAGATTTAGTATAGTATAGTAGGTTTTTAACTATCTGCCTTCTCAACACAGCGCTGACCCAGAGCGGTCAAAGACCGCTCCTCGTGACGATCCAGCTACTCCACATCAACAGAACAGCTCTTCTTTTTCTGGGCTGCACTGTCAACAGGGCATGACTGCTTAAGTCATGGTGGTTGATAGAAGACTCCTTGCAGTTAGGCAGTCAATCAGCATGACTTCGGCAGAGACGCACTGTCAACAGAGCAGAGTGGTAAAAAGCTGCTGCTCTGTTGACGTGACATCAGGGGAAGCTGCTGAATTGCCAACAAGAGCAGTCCGTAACTGATTCATGCCAGACACAACAGGCAGGTAGGTAGCATCTACCTGCCTGTTAGTTTTTATGTCCATAGTAAAAAAAATAGTCTTCAATAAACACATTAAAGAGGTTTTCCCATGAACAAAGTACACTATGCCAGTAAATTTTATAACAACAATTTCCACAATTGGATGTGTTAAAAAAATGTTTCTGTACTGAGATAATTTTATAAATGTGTCGCTGATGTGTACTTAACAAAATGGGTGCATATTCAAAAAGGAAAACTTATAAAACCTTGTTGAAGCACAAATGGACAATTGTAGGAAAAAGGACAACTCGGGTATCAAACCATAACACAACGAGAAAAACCGAAAAAAAGTCCAATGTTAATTATAAATATTTATTGAAAAAGAGTTTTCAAACAATAAATGCAGGGGTGGGAAAAAATTACCAAAAGAGGCGACACAGGAGATAGTTTGCACAAATAGAATGCACTCAAATTGTGCCCAAACAATACCTTATGCCAATGTGCAGACAGCTCTCCTGGATGCGCCCGTCCCGGTATTGTTTGGGCTCTCTTATTTGGCACAGCCACTATATATTTTTATGACCGGCATGGATTAATACACAATCCTTTAGGAATATACTTTCATTTGGAGCCGCACATATATAATATACCTTTATAGGATTAGTCAATACTGGACATTGTTTATATCTGCCATTGTGCATTTTTACCTATCGGGACTTTTGTCCATTTTTGTCCATATGATTATCCATAATCACTCTCTAAAATAAAAAAAAGATAAAAAATCTTTTTTCATTATATGGTTGTATGCCTAAGCCCATGATATTTATATTGCACATTGCACTTTATATATGAATTATGCGGCATCTACCTGAGCCTATCTATGAACTATCTAATTGCACTTTTTCATATTTATGGAATGATTTATTTATTCTTTTTGGATTTGTACAATATTTCATGAAGTGGTGTTATATTTGAGTGCATTCTATTTGTGCAAATTATCTCCTGTGTCGCCTCTTTTGGTAATTTTTTCCCACCCCTGCATTTATTCTTTGAAAACTCTTTTTCAATAAATATTTATAATTAACATTGGACGTTTTTTTTGGTTTTTCTCGTTGTGTTATGCCCTGATGTGTACTGTGTAATGGCCGTGTCTGACCGTACAGGAACATGGTCTGATCATACCAGATCTCCTAGGCAGGGGAGGACGCAGAGTATACAGACAAGACAGCAGGGGATCACAGCTGCTGCTTTCTGTAAGGAAAAACATTTCCCTGCCTGCTTAAAAACTATAAAATATCCCAGAATACATTGCAGCTTTCCCCTGCTGTCCTGTCTGTATACTCTTTTGCCTCCTCCCCTGCCTAGGAGCTGTGGTATATCTGACCATATTCCTGCATAGTCAAGAACATCCATTACTCAGGGGCACATTTATAAGATGATTTCAGGACAGGAAAAGAACATTTTCAACACATCCAATTGTGTAACTTATTTTTTTATGCAATCTATTATTTAAAATGTATTTTGCTCATGGGACAACCCCTTTCAGTGTGTGTTATTTTGCCACTCTTAAGGCCGGGGTCACACTTGCGAGAAACTCGCACGAGTCTCGCATCTCAATACCCGGCACTACCGCCAGCACTCGGGACCGGAGTGAGCGGGTGCATATATATTTCTATGCAGCTGAGCGAGCCGGTCCGAGTGCCGGCATCAGTGCTGGGTATTGAGACGCGAAACTCGTGCGAGTTTCTTGCAAGTATGACCCTGGCATAATGCATACATTGCTACATAGATATTTTCTTTTAACTTTTTGGAGAGCCTCTGTAACAAAAAAAAAGAATTCTGATGGCATTGGATACCATTAAGACTATAAATTACAATGTAAGGTAACACCCATGTAAAGATAACACAAGATCCCACCATGCAGAATTGGCGGTAGTCACCTCCTCCTTTGCCCTGCACAAACACCTCTGCACAGGTCACAGAGTAAGAAAATTCTCCCATAGACGTCGATGGGCCATTTTCTGATTGAGGTTTGTAAAGGTTCATGTGGCTGCTGTAAGCTCCGAACTGATGACGGAGCAGAGCAACAACTAAGGGAAGACGGCTACCCTCATAATCAGGTATGAAAAACAGAAGAAGGGAATCTACAACCAGAGCAAAAATTAGGAAAATACCAAAAAATACCGTATATTTCTGGTTTTAATGAGTATTTAAAATGATAGGTGATACAGTCTCATTAATAATGCATGAGTGTTTTAATTATCATCGCTAAATCAGCAGAAGCACATTATTTCTCTATGGGAAATCACAAGACATTACATATTTTAGGTTTCCCGGAGGACTGGATAGGAAAACACCAAAATTAAAGAAAAAAAAATAGCAGTTACTTGAAAATCACATAAAAGCCTTGAATTCAAGTGCCAAAAAAACGTACCAATACCCTACCTGCAACATACACATGAAGGTTACAGCCTGTACCCTAATGTGCATACAGGGAGTTCCCAAAAGGCGCGTATGTGTAAGGGTGTGTGCACACAGTCAGTGTGTGCACACAGTCAGTATGTGCAGCAGAGAAATCTGCTGGAAGCACTGGAACATTGGCAGGAAAAATGTTCTACAAAATCCATCTGTTTTTGCGTGTGTTTTCTATACATTTTTTTCCTATTCATTTGACGCAAAGATTTGACATGCTGAAGATTTCAGACTGCTTCCAGTTTCTGAAATCAGACATGCCAGATCCTTACCTCCCCTGATAACCATCTGTGGGGGGCTGAAACTGTTGATTTTGGCGGGTTCGGACATTAATCTAAGATATAAGGGGGCCTTAGGGGGCAATGTTCAAGACGAGTAAGAAGTAACATTTTTTTTGTTAATAGATTTGAAAAAATTACAGTAAATGTATTTATTTCAGCATTCACAAGATCTATTTTATAACCACATGGCCAAATATGCCATCTTATTGGCCTCGCGTATAGTTAGTTATATCTGTTTTGCCTCCTGGGTTTCCAGGTCTGGACTCCCAGATGCAGAAGAAGAAGAATGTTATTGTGTTCTGTAGGTAATAACGGCAGATCGCAGAACAGGATTCATCAGAACTAGGGGGCCGCTTGTTCCCAAGCAGCAGCCGGACTCCTCTGACAACAGTAGTCTTCCTTATCATAAGACCTCTAGAATTTGCAGAGTAATGGAAAGTAAATGGAAGTAGGTTCCAGCCTTATTCTAGACCTGACTTGTCACAGCCTGTCTCTAAACTTTGGGGACCGGAATTGCTAAACCAAAATGCATTAATATCTGATCTGTTTCATCTATTTCCATTATGGGGGCACAGCACGTTTTCAGTGTTACTGACAGTTGTGGTGATGATGCCCAAGTCTGCGGCAGAGCTGTTTAATTGAAATATTGCACATTATTTATTTAGATTTCCTATTACAAAGCAGAATATTAAAATCAGATGAAGCATCCTTGCAAAACACAATGAACTCTGTGGTGGCAAGTCACTAAAATTATCATCTGTTCTGGTGCAGTGACATCTAGTGGTGAGCATTATTATTGCACATTGAAATGGAATAAATAACCCAATATACCGTGTGCACCAGTAATTTTTTTGTAACAAGTTGATTGCAATTTCATGTGCTACACTGAATTATAAGGTTTGTTTTCTGCATTTAAGACCTCATTCAGACGTCCGTTAATCACGTAAGTGTTCTATCCATTTTTTTCACGGGTAGAACACATGAATGATAGCATAAGTGGTTCTTCACATGTCCTATTTGTCCACAAAATACATGTCCGATATTAATCTGAGCCATGGTTAAGAATCACCTATACAATTCTATGGATCTGTGAAAATCACAGACAACCCAAGGATGTACAATCAATGTACAATCCATGTGTTGTCTATTATTAACATATAAAAGCTTTCTAAATTAATTATGTTTACTCATACAAGAAAAATCACTGATTAAAATGACACCCTGACGAAATGCTGATGAAACTCAGATGAAAAACACGAATGAAACTTGTACAGTTTTATTTGAGTGCCAGAAAATTCTCTGACATCTGAATGAGGCCTTAGAGTAAAATAAATCAGTGATATTGGAGTGGTCAGATATGTTTCTCAACTTCATTACCTGTAGCCGGAACCAGTCAAGCCTTAAAGCTCGAAAATCAAATTGCTCCTTGTTTTCAACTGCAGAAAAGAAAAATTACAAAACTTTAAATAGTGTCTTTAAGATCTTAGGATAACCTAATAAGTATTGAACACTTCACCAATTTACTTATCACCTAATAAGTATTGAACACTTCACCAATTTACTAAGTAAATATATTTCTAAGGGTGCTATTGACATGAATTTCTTACCAGATAGCGGTAACAGTCCATCCAATCCATACAGGCAAAGAAATGGAATCATAGATGTCCATAAAATAAGTTATGTGCAATAATGAGAAATTACACAGGGAAAAAGTATTGAAGTATTGAACACATGAAGAAAGATGCAAAAAGCCATGGTAAGACAAAACACCAGCTGAAATCTATCAATTATTAGAAAGCAATCCTGCTACTTAATGAAAAAATGATATCAGATAGTTCAACTGATGGCCTGTAAAAAGGTGTCTTATTACCAAGGTGCCACACAAGAAACATCTCATGATGGGTAACAGAGAGCTATCTCAAGACCTTTGTAACCTTATTGTTGCAGAACATACTGATGGCATTGGTTATAGAATAATTGCTAAAGTACTGAAGGTTCCAGTGAGCACTGTTGCGTCCATAATCCAAAAGTGGAAAGAACATCATTTCACCATAAACTGGCAATGATCAGGTGCTGCCCTCAAGATTTCAGACAGAGGAGCTAAAATAATTATCAGAAGAGTTGTCCAAAAACAAGGACCATCTGTGAAGAGCTCCAGAAAAACATGGAATCAGCAGGTACAATTGTTTCAAAGAAAACTAGACATCATGCACTCAGCCTCGATGGCCTGTATGCATGCTCATCACGCAAGACTGTATTGCTGAACAAAAAGCATGTTTAAGCGCATTCATAATTTGCTCAACAACATTTAGACAAGCCTATGAAATACTGGGAGAATATAGTTTGGTCAGATGAGACCAAAAGTGATCTCTTTGGATGCCATAATACACCATGTTTGGAAGCCAAAAGGCACTGCATATCACCCCAAAAACACCATACCAACAGTGAAAATTGGAGGTGGCAACATCATGGTGTGGGGCTGTTTTTCGGCATACATCACTAACAAACTTCATGTGATTGAAGGAAGAAACACATAAAAGCACAGTAAAACAAACGTATAAAAATACTTTGTTGTAAAAAAAAAGTAACAGTAAACAGCAAGTGCTAGTAAAAAGATGATAAAAATCAGGTTATTTGGTTGACACGTTTTTTGCAAAAAATGTATACTAAGCCACTCCACCAACGTCAAGGTATACCCATCTCAGAGCAGTCCCTAACTGATGTATTTAAAAACCTGATCATGTGTAGAGTACCTATATGAGCAGGATTCAGACAGGTAATGTTCGATGTGGACAAGCTGCAGAGGACGACCTTTATGTGCATGGCCCACTGCTCTGATATGGGTTACCTTGACGTTTGGTAAGGCGGCTTAGTATACATTTTTTGCAAAAAATGTATCAACCAAATAACCTGCTTTTATCATCTTTTTACTAGCACTTGCTGTTTACTGTTACTTTTTTACAGCAGAGTATTTTTATACGTTTGTTTTACTGTGTTTTTCTGTGTTTCAGTCTTTTGGTGGTGTGAACATTGTCCTACAGACTTGTTCACGGTGTGTATGGCCCATGTGTTTGTATGTGATTGAAGGAAGGATGAATGAACAAATGTACAGAGATATTCTTGATAAAAATCTGCCGCCATCTTCCAGGATGATGAAGATGAAACAAGGGTGGACATTTCAGCAAGACAATGATCACAGACATACAGCCAAGGAAACTCTTAAATATTTTCAGAGAAAGAAAATAAAGCTGCTGTAATGGCCCAGCCAATCACCTGCCTTGTATCAAACAGAAAATTTATAGAACGAACTAAAGCCCAGAGTTTATAGAAGGAACCAACGAAACCTTTAGAATTTGAAGAGCGTTTGTGTGGAAGAATGGGCCAAAATCACACCTGAGCAATGCATGAGACTAGTTTCTCACACAGGAGGCGTCTTTGAAGTGGTCATCACCAACAAAGGCTTTTGTACGAAGTATTAAATACATTTCAGGAAGCGTGTTCAATGCTTGTTCCCTATGTTATTTCTCATTATTACACAAATTAATTTATGGACATATATGGTTTGATTTCTCTGCCTGTGTCGATTGGATGGGTAGTTACCAACAACTGGTGAAAATTTCATATCAATAGCACCTTTAGAAATATGCTTACACCTAGAAAATTGGTGACGTGTTCAATACTTATTTCACCAGTATCAGTCACAGTTACTTGTAAGGATATTGTTCTTACAGAATAGTAAAAATTCTTTTATTCAACAAGGAACATATCCCGCGTACCTCTGGTACATTTTTATTTAAATATATGTATTTTTGCCTAAAACAATGTAATTTGATGTAGTTTTTCATCAGTGGCAAAACTCGAAGATCATGGGCCCCAATGCAAGAGCTCCAACGGGCCCCCAATTATTACAAATCTTATTGGTATGTTCATATAGAGCAAAGGAACTTTTTGGGTCCTTTAGGCTCCAGGGCCCAGATGCAATTGCAACCTCTGCACTTATTGTAGTTACGCCCCTGGTTTTCATTTTGAATTTTAAACTCTTTCTCTTCTACAGTCTCTGTGTATCATGGTACATAGCAAACTGCAGAATGAGGTATCACTAAATCCATGAGTATGCTTGTCCCATCAGTTTACAAGCATTATATAATTTCTACAATTTAGGAAAAGTCAATTTAAAACATAGTTCAGGAGAAAAGGGTTACAAACCCTCATTTTCAGAATTATCTTAGTGACAGATGCGCTGATAGCTCATTCTGCAGTCTTATGTACTATGATACATAGAGGCAGTAGAAGCCAAGGAATGAGCATTTTAATGACACCCTATTATAAAATCTACATGCTTTAAAGACTCTTCTGTTTTACAGCCTCTTGTAAGTGGTATTACAGTAGATATACTTACAGGACATAATATAATGTTCATCTCATCTTGAGTCAGCATACAGCTTTTATTAAATATATTCATATGCCAGATGTCTTAACTGAATCTAGTGAGGTTTATTTAATGCATGCATTTTTTTTCAGCACAACCCTAATCAGAACCAATCTGATCAAGTTAAGACTATGTGCATGTCGATTTTTTGGGAATTATTAGGGTGAGATCGAGCACTGATGAATCATCACAAATTTTTGGTGTGGACTCTGGACTGAAAATCTACAACAGTTTACAATATAATAAATCTTGATGGGGGTTTCCAAAATGTGAGCCTGGTCATCTGGAGGTGGTAATGTCTCAGATCTCAACCACAGATTTTGCATTTCATGGAAAAGATTCTGCTATATGTGGTTGTAACCATTGTAGGGATTCACTCTGGTAGGTAATGGCAGGGCTGCAGTAACAAGGCAACACACAGGCTTAAAGTCCAATCTCAGTGGTTTAATCTCACGTTGCAAACAGCAGATTAACAGAAAGTAAGGAAAAACATAAATGTACTCCAGCTTGGAGAACCACTGGTCCCAGACTCACCCCTTGCACGGGACGGGCTTAACTAAGCGGCTGCCAGGTCCACGGCATCTGCCAGGTGCCATTCCCAAGGTTGTTGAGAGTCTTGCTGCTATAGTCCTGCAGCACGGGGATCCTGGATACAAGTTCAGGCTAAAGGTACTGTCACATTTAGCGATGCACCAGCGATCCCGACAATGATATTGATCGCTGGTGCATCGCTAAGTGGTCGCTAGTGAGCTGCCACACAGGCAGATCTCACCAGCAACATCGCAGCGGTTGTCGGTCGCTACTTATCTGTCAGACGAGGCGATCCTGACGTCCTCCCGCCCGCGTCCACGCGTCGCTCGTCGGCACCACAGGAAAACCCAGCAGGAAGCTGACGACAAGAAACGGCCCAGGCCGTTCTCGCGCGATCAACGATAATCAGCGGGGGAGCCAGTCGGAGGTAAGTATCACATATAACGATATCGCTAGCAATATCGCTGCTGCGTCACAAAACCAGTGATGTTACAGCGATATTGCTAGCGGTATGGCTTACTGTGATGGGGCCTTAAGTTCAGCCAAGTTCCTGTAACTTCCAGACACACTCACCATGTGCCAATCACCAACCTCCATTACATAGCCCATAACCCCTCCTACAAGTGAGGTAAACATCACATGGGCTGATCACGTGACCATGACATTATCACAGGTCCTGTCTTTAGGGAAAAACCCGGCCAAACATTATCCTGCTGGGAGAAATATATCTCCCATCCAGTAAAACACCCTTTACTGTACCACACCATGTAGTAATGAGACACGATTTCTTACAGGTAACCCTGTGCAGTCATTATAGGGTCTATAAGAGGAGGGGGATAGGCCAAAAGTATTGTCACTGTTGCGGAACAAAGGTCTGTAATGGCATAAACAAGCAACAAAAGGGGACAGATTTTTATTTTTTCCATTTCCATGGGAACCTCTTTATCTGTTTCCTCTTCATTACCATAAAGAAAACTAGCATGAAAGGGTAACCAAATTTTGAACAGGTTTGTATAAGTAATATATTACCTTGCTTTACGTTGAGAGCAGACAATGTGCTGACAAATGATGACATGATCACCGATTCCTCTTCTGGGCAAACAGTCAAATTCTAGAAGTACATATTCAAGGGTTATTATGATTTATTGAGAATCGTAGGGAGTCATTGGCTGTAGTGATGAGTGAACGGGCTCGGATAAGGTGTTATCCGAGCATGCTCGGGTGCTAAAAAAAGTGATTTTGACGCACTCGAAAATTATGTTCGAGTCAAGCGGCTGAATGTCTCCCAGCGTTCGACAGCCACAACACGTGTAGATTGCCTGTTAGGCAATCCCTGCATGTGTTGCGGCTGTCGAACAGCCGCGAGGCATGCAGGCGCGGCAACTCAAACATATTATTTGAGTATGCAGAGCATCCTCATATAACACCTTAACCGAGCACGTTCGCTCATGACTAATTGGAATCATAGAATAAGGTCTGGTAAATACATTACATTAGAGGGTATACAAAGAATAGTGCATTTCATGCAAGTCAACCATCATTTTATAAATGAATATATACTATGTCACTTACCTGTATAATGTCACTGAGAACCAAAGCATCAAATTTTGCCAGATACTGTAGATGATAACGCTGAATGATAGGAAGGTTATTCCTCACAAGCACCCGGACCTCTTCAATTAAAAACATCAACTCAGCTATGTGTCTGGTGTGAAAAAATACGAAAGAGATTATTATAATCAAGGCAACAAATTTTTCTGCATTACTATTCCCATTAGGCCTCCGTCACACATCTGGATTTCCAGTACGTGTGGCATCCAATTTTTTCAGGAAACCTACACGTACCCATTATAACCTCTGGTGCTATGCACATGTCCGTGTTTTTACATGGAGACCTGTCCATTATTTTCAGCAGCACGGATGACAAGGGCCAATACAAGTCTATGGGTCTGTGATGGTATCCATGTGCTGTCTGTGTTTAACACTGGAAAGAATAGGAGAAACTTTGTAATTTCTTTCTTTCTTTATCCGTATCGGAGAAACACTGACACATGGATGGTAAAAAACGACACACTGAATTAAAACACTGATTGTAAAAACAGACACACTGATGGTAAAAACGGACACACGGATAACACACTGATGTAAAACACCGATGCCAGTTTTTCACATGTGTTTTATATGGACGTGTGAAGGAGGCCTAAGTTTTAGGACTTAAGTAAAATTTTTATCTTTTATACATGTAGGAAAAGAAGATTTGTCTAATTGTTTTGAGCTTGAGGTCTAGCAAACAATGATACAGAAACAAAATCAAGGTTTCAAACAACTTGAATAATATTCACTTGATATTCTATTGTTCCGGCAATACAGGCCCCTATTTTTTTCACGATGGTAATGTCCACGCTTCCTTAGACTTTGGATCCATCTTTATAAATTCTTTGACACAGTGAAATTTGCCAGGCTCTACAAAATTTCCGAGCTAACCCTCCTTTTTAAACACTTCATTTAGGATATGGTGCATTTGGCAATTGCTCATGACCCCTGCTTCTTATCAGAACCTCTTTGACAGAAAACGAACCACCTGATAAATGCCATGAA
Source organism: Dendrobates tinctorius (assembly GCF_039654945.1). Taxonomy (NCBI): domain Eukaryota; kingdom Metazoa; phylum Chordata; class Amphibia; order Anura; family Dendrobatidae; genus Dendrobates; species Dendrobates tinctorius. Next base: position 349,762 of record NW_027361986.1, on the reverse strand, counting down.
ATGAGAGGTTTGTGCTCATCTTACACATCTACGTAGTCTTCTGGTGTCTTGGTTTTGGTGACGTTCTCAGCGTGACGTACTAGCCAGTTAATCTCATCACGACACAAGGATAAAGCCATAAATGCGAACAAAGCCTGAAAGACATAATCTCATTTTATCAGAAGCTATAAATGATATTCATTATAGTGTAAATTCCTTACGAAATGTGCTGGATTTATTACCTTGGGACCCAGAAGACCTGGCTCATCAGCTAAAATCATTTGCAGTTCCTTCACTGTCACTCTGAGGAACATACGTCTTGCACGGTGAAATTGGCCACTTTGGAGATAAGAAATTAATTACTAGTCATATAAACACTTATATACTACACATAATAACGATAAGGTTGTGATGACAGTGTTGTGTCCATTTCTATGCACCTTTCCATCTTTTGTGGATTTAGGAGGTCAAATCTCCAACTACATGTGTTTTCCGCATTTAGCTGGTTAGTGACTTTTACTAATCACTAACTAGTCAGTGATGTCCACTGATAGTTAAATTATTCATGATCATCTCTACATTACAGAGATTTGAACAAAATAACCTTTTTATCCAATGCATTTATGGCCGTGAAAAATCTACTGAAATGTATTCCCATAATATTGCACTAGTTGGACTGACCTGTGTGTCATGAAGTTTTCTTTGCATTCCTTCACATCCGCTACTCGCTTTCCATACCTTATCACAAAAGATGACACAAAAGATAGTGAAGTACGTAAGCACTGTACATTGGATTGGCACTATAAATAGGAGGGTAGACTGTTCGCAGCAGGAATAAAATCAGGGCAAAATTACGCCACTTTTGACCTGGCAACAGTTATTTTTTAACATATGTACGGCAACGTCAAAACAACTTGCTGTGCATATGTTCAGTCTTTTTGAGATTCTTAGATTCTTTTAAAGCACCATTCTAAAGTTTTGTGTTTTGCTTTTTTTATTGCAGTGCTGGAGCACTTCTCCTAAGTTAAGCTCTTTGCAATTAGTCTCAGGCTTACCAGCTGCTGTCTTCTCCAGTTATGGCCACCGTTCCAGTCGGTCTTCTGCTGGGAGATCCAGAGTTCACAATACAATGTAAGTCTACGAGAGCCAGAATGAGGGTCTCATAAACTTACAGTGAGAGTGTGACTGTTACCTCTGACTTTCGGTCAGTCAGATGTTGTGGTCACAAGATGGCGGATCGGGACCAGAACCGCACCAAGAAGAGCTGAAGAAAACGGCTGGTAAGTATAATACCAGGGTCAGGGAACATAGATTATTAGCACCACTCCAGCACTGAAATAAGAAAAAATGCTGGAGTGCTACTTTAACCATTCAGACTTCTCAAGCTGTGAAGTGGCTAAAAGAAGCGTCCATACAGAAAAAAAGAGATGTGCCAAGACCAAAATTGTGAAATATATATATATATATATATATATATATATATATATATACACACACATACACTGTATACAGCTCTGGCAAAAATTATGAGACCGCTGCACAGTTTTATAAAATCAGCTTTTCTACAGTCATGGCCAAAAGTTTTGAGAATGACACAAATATTATATTTTCACATGATCTGCTGCCCTCTGGTTTTTATGTGTGTTTGTCAGATGTTTTTATCACATACAGTAATATAACTGCAATCATATTATGAGTAACGAAAGGTTATATTGACAGTTAGAATGAGTTAATGCAGCAAGTCAATATTTGCAGTGTTGACCCTTCTTCTTCAGGACCTAAGTAATTCTCCCTGGCATGCTCTCAATCAACTTCTGGATCAAATCCTGACTGATAGCAGTCCATTCTTACAAAATCAATGCTTTTATTTTGTCTGAATTTGAAGGTTGTTGTTTGTCCACCCGTCTCTTGATGATTGACCACAAGTTCTCAATGGGATTAAGATCTGGGGAGTTTCCAGGCCATGGTCCCAAAATCTCTATGTTTTGTTCCCTGAGCCATTTAGTTATCACCTTTGCTTTATGGCAAGGTGCTCCATCATGTTGAAAAAGGCATTGTTGATCGCCAAACTGCTCTTGGACGGTTGGGAGAAGTTGCTCTTGGAGGACATTCTGGTACCATTCTTTATTCATGGCTGTGTTTTTAGGCAAGACTGAGAGAGAGCCCATTCCCTTGGCTGAGAAGCCACCCCACACATGAATGGTTTCAGGATGCTTGACAGCTGGCATGAGACAAGACTGGTGGTAGCGCTCACCTGGTCTTCTCCGAATAAGCCGTTTTCCAGATGTCCCAAACAATCGAAAAGGGGATTCATCAGAGAAAATGACTTTACCCCAGTCCTCAGCAGTCCACTCCCTGTACCTCTTGCAGAATATCAGTCTGTCCATGATGTTTTTTCTGGAGAGAAGTGGCTTCTTTGCTGCCCTCCTCGAGACCAGGCCTTGCTCCAAGAATCTCTGCCTCACAGTGCGTGCAGATGCACTCACACCTGCCTGCTGCCATTCCTGAGCAAGCTCTGCACTGCTGGTAGCCCGATCCCGCAGCTGAAACACTTTTAAGAGACGGTCCTGGCGCTTGCTGGTCTTTCTTGGGCGCCCTGGAGCCTTTTTGGCAACAAGGGAACCTCTCTCCTTGAAGTTCTTGATGATGCAATAGATTGTTGACTGAGGTGCAATCTTTCTAGCTGCGATACTCTTCCCTGTTAGGCCATTTTTGTGCAGTGCAATGATAACTGCACGTGTTTCTTTAGAGATAACCATGGTTAACAGAAGAGAAACAGTGATGCCAAGCACCAGCCTCCTTTTAAAGTGTCCAGTGGTGTCATTCTTACTTAATCATGACAGACTGATCTCCAGCCCTGTCCTCATCAACACCCACACCTGTGTTAATGGAGCAATCACTGAAACGATGTTAGCTGGTCCTTTTAAGGCAGGGCTGCAATGATGTTGAAATGTGTTTTGGGGGATCAAGTTAATTTTCTAGGCAAATATTGACTTTGCAAGTAATTGCTGTTAAGCTGATCACTCTTTATAACATTCTGGAGTATATGCAAATTGCCATTAGAAAAAATGAAGCAGTAGACTTTGTAAAAATTAATATTTGTGTCATTCTCAAAACTTTTGGCCATGACTGTACATGTCTGACAGCCATTCCATTCCAGTGTCAGTTGAATTCCAACCACAGTACACCTCATTCTACTTAATGTGCTTCTGATTAGGTGATCACCTGAACCAAATCTTACTTAACGAAGGAAAGTATAAAAAACCCTGCTGTGGTGTTCACAATCCTCTTGCAATAGGACAAGCTAGATGGCAAAACAAGTGCTAGTAATATCCCAAAAGTAATAGGAATGAAAAAATTACTTTTAACCATGCCAAAGGAGTTGAAAAGAAAAGTCTTGAGTGAGGAAAAGAAGGGCTCAATTCTGGCTTTACTAGCAGAGGGATACAGTGAGCATCAGGTTGCCTCCATCCTTAAAATTTCAAAGACAGCAGTGCATTGCAACAAGGTCAAGCCGCAGACATTTGGGGACAACAAAGCTACAGACCGGCAGAGAGCGAAAACGACTCCCCACTGACAGGGATGACCAACAGCTTATTCGAATGTCACTCAGCAACCGCAGGATGACATCAAGTGACCTGCAAAAGTAATGGCACATGGCAGCTGGGGTGAAGTGCACAGCAAGAACAGTTCGTAACAGGCACCTAGAGGCAGGGCTCAAGTCATGTAAAGCTAGAAAAAAGCCTTTCATCAATGAGAAGCAAAGGAGAGCAAGGCTGAAGTTTGCCAAAGACCATAACGATTGGACCATAGAGGACTGGAGTAAGGTAATCTTCTCTGATGAGTCTAGTTTTCAGCTTTGCCCAACACCTGGTCTAATGGTTGGACGGAGACCTGGAGAGGCATACAAGCCACAATGTCTTGCACCCACTGTGAAATTTGGTGGAGGATCGGTGATGATCTGGGGATGCTTCAGCAATGCTGGAATTGGGCATGTTAATCTTTGCAAAGTTTGTACGAATCAAGAATCAAATCACATATAAGGTTATCCTGGAAAAACAGTTTATTCCTTCTGCTTAGGCAATGTTCTCCAACTCTGAGGACTGTTTTTTCCAGCAGGACAATGCGCCATGCCACACAGCTAGGTCAATCAATGTGTGGATGAAGGACGACCATATCAAATCCCTGTCATGGCCAACCCAATCTCCAGACCTGAACCCCATTGAAAACCTCTGGAATGTAATCAAGAGGAAGATTGATAGTCACAAGCCATCAAACAAAGAAGAACTGCTTAAATTTTTGTACCAGGAGTGGCATAAGGTCACCCAAAAGCAGTGTGAAAGACTGGTGGCAAGCATGCCAAGACGCATGAAAGCTGTGATTAAAAATCATGGTTATTCCACAAGATATTGATTTCTGAACTCTTCCTGAGTTAAAACATTAGTATTGTTGTTTCTAAATGATTATGAACCTGTTTTCTTAGCATTATTTGAGGTCTGCAAGCATTGCATTTTTTTGTTATTTTGAGAATTTCTCATTTTCTGAAAATACACACAAAATTTATTGCTTGGAAATTCGAAGACATGTTGTCAATAGTTTATAGAATAAAAGAGTAATTTTCATTCTACTCAAAAATATACAGTTAAAGAGAAAAATCAGACAAACTGAAAATTTTGCAGTAGTCTCTTAATTTTTGCCAGAGTTGTATATATATATATATATATATATATATATATATATATATACATACACACACAGTATGTACAGTATATATATATATATATATATATATATATATATATATATATGCACAGCTCTGGCAAAAATTAAGAGACCACACATCAAGACCCTGTCATGGGCATTCTCCAGACCTGAACCCCATTGAAAACCTCTGTAATGTAATCAAGAGCATGATGGATAGACACAAGCCATCAAACGAAGAAGACCTGCTTAAATTTTTGTGTCAGAGGCAGTGTGAAAGTCTGGTGGCAAACATGCCAAGACACATGAAAGCTGTTTTTAAAAATCACGGTTATTCCACAAAATATTGATTTCTGAACTCTTCCTGAGTTAAAACATTAGTATTGTTGTTCCTAAATGATTATTAACTTATTTTCGTTGCATCATTTGAGGTCTGAAAGCACTGTTTTTTTTTAATCTATTTTGACCATTTTTCTTTGCTTGGAAATTTGGAGACACATTGTTGTCAAAAGTTTATAGACTCAAAGAACAATTTACATTTTACTCAAAAATATATGGTACCAATAAAGACAAAAATCAGATAAACTGAACATTTGAACGTGGTCTCTTAATTTTTGCCAGAGCTGTATATATTAATTTTAACTGAATACAAAGATACACATAAAAAGATTAAAAAATTTCCAAAAATTATAAAATGACAAATACACAACGAAAAGCCTGATGGGCGAGAAATCCTAATTAAATTGTGGGTTCCCTGATGATTCAGAGGTGCGGTATTAATAGGTTTTACTTTAATCGTATGAACATATATTTTAACATCATATAAAAATAAATAACAAACAATAAACAGTTATTGAAAATTCTTAATTATTTATTATTATTATTAATAGGTGGCACAGGAATATATTTTAAGTATAGAGAAAAATCTACAAAATAGCTAATCCAATAGTCACTATAAGGATGCATTAAAACGTATCAAGAAGTAAAAAAATATACATCCCACATTTATGCAAATAATATAGCATACCACATTACTGAGTTCATAAAATATATATGAATCATTATTTAAAGGGGTATCGAAATCCCAATATAATGAATAGCACAGTACATCAGGTCTTCCTCAACTATCACCCATGTCCACCAACTTGCGCACCCCCGCAGAAACCTTGCACATCTAGACACTCGCACACTCTCTGACTCTATTCTACCGCTGTCCTCCATATCTTCACGACACAGACACTGCCACTAGTTTCTACAATGCCACTCTTGCATCAGCCATCGACTTGGTCACCCCGTCTTGCATAGCAGAGTGAGACGAATCAATAGACAACCCTGACACAATAACAACACTAAAAAGCTTCAGCAAGTATCCAAAATTGCAGAGTGGCGTTGGAAGAAAACGCATTCGCAAGATGACTTCACCACATTCAAACAAGCAACACTCACATTCAAATCAGCTCTCACCTCTGCTAAACAGGCCTACTTTACATCCCTCGTACCTTCCTTATCCCACAATGCCAAACAGTTGTTCAACACTTTTAACTTCCTCCTCCACCCACCACTGTTCCCTCCGACTTCCCTAATCTCTGCCGAGGACTTTGCCACACACTTCAAAAATAAGATAGACCAAACAAGGCAAAGTCTTTGTTGTCTGACCACCACAAATCCTTTGTATACCAGACCAATGCCCTAACCCTATAACTCTCCAAAATCACTGAAGGAGAGCTTGCTCATCTTCTCTCCAAATCACACCTCACCACTTGTGCACTTGACCCCATCTCACCTCCTCCCCAATCCACCACCATCCGTAACCCATGTCTTCAACCTATCACTAACTACTGGTACCTTCCCCTCTGCTTTCAAACATGCCACAATCACACCTATCCTCAAAAAGACATCACTTGACTCGAGCGCTATGTCCAGCTATCGCCCTATATCTTTGCTCCCGTTTGCTTCCAAACTCCTTGGGCAGTAAGTCCACGCTGAACTTTCCTCTCACTTTGCACCTAACTCGCTCTTCGACAACCTACTATCTGGATTCCGTCCCCACCATTCCACTGAGACTGCCCTAACCAAACTTACTAACGACTTACTTTACAGCCAAAGCTAACAGACAATTCTCTATACTCCTCCTTATTGACCTGTCCTCTGCCTTCGAAACAGTTGACCAGTGCCTCCTACTACAGATTCTCTCTTCCTTTGGTGTCAAAGACCTTGCCCTATCTTGGATCTCCTCATACCTTACCAACCACATATTTAGCGTTTCCTACTCCCACACTACCTCCTCATCTCACCCTCTCTCTGTTGGTGTCCCTCAAGGCTCTGTCCTAGGACCCCTTCTCTTCTCAATCTATATCCTTGGCCTGGGACAATTCATAAAGTCCTATGGCTTTCAGTACCACGTGAAAGCTGATGACACTCAAATCTACCTCTCTGGCCCAGACATCACCTCTTTGCTGTCCAGAATCCCGGAGTGTCTATCAGTCATATCCTCCTTCTCCTCTTGCTTCCTCAAACACATTGTGGGCAAATCTGAACTCATCATCTTTCCTCCATTTCACAGATCTTCCTTACTTGATTTATCTATCACAATAAATTGAATCACACTTTCTCCTGTCCCAGAAATCCACTGCCTCGGAGTAACCCTTGACTCTGCCCTGTCCTTCAAACCGCACATTCAAGCTCTCGCCACCTACTGTCGCCTCCAGCTCAAAAATATTTCCAGGATCTGTCCTTTCCTCAACCCTCACTCTACCAAGATGCTTGTGCATGCCCTAATCATCTCCCGCCTTGACTACTGCAACATCCTCCTATGTGGCCTACCTTCTAACACTCTCGCACCCCTCCAGTCCATCCTTAACTAACTCTGCTGCCCAACTTATTAATCTCTCTCTGCGCTAAACTCGTGCTTCACCTCTTCGTAAATCCCTTCACTGGCTCCCAATTTCCCAGCGTATCCAGTTTAAACTACTAACACTGACTTACAAAGCCATCGATAACCTTTCTCCTCTGTATATTTTCAAACTAATCTCCCAATATCTTCCCTCACGTAATCTCTGGTCCTCCCAAGACCTCCTTCTCTCCTCCATGCTTATTCGCTCCTCACACAATCGCTTCCAAGATTTCTACGAAATATCCCCCATCCTCTGGAATTCTGTGCCCCAACACGTCTGGTTTTCCACCACATTTGGATTCTTCAGAAGGAACCTGAAAACCCATCTCTTCAAAAAAGCTTAAACCTACAATGACCACACGGCCAACTCAACACCATCGGAGGTACTGCTGCCCCCGACCTACTGTCTACTTCTCCATAATCCTGTAGAATGTAAGCCCGCAAGGGCAGGGTCCCCTTCCCTCTGTACCAGTCTGTCATTATTAGTTTGTTTACTGTAATTGATATTTATATTTTGATGTAACCCCTTCTCATGTACAGCACCATGGAATCAATGGTGCTATATAAATAAATAATAATAGGATGTAGTGTGAACATAGATAAGAGTACTCACCCGATGATTTTGAGATGCAATATTAACAGGTGACACAGGAATATGATAACTTAAGTATAGAGAAAAATCTCCAAAATAACTAATCCAAAAGTTGCCCACAATTCAATTGGGATTTCTCGCCCACAGGGTTTTTCTATGTGTGCCTTTAATTTTTGGAATTTTGTATCTTTTTATGTGTATCTTTGCATTTAATAAAATTATTATATTTATTTTTATAAGCGTCACAATTTTGGTCCTGGCACATTTCTTTTTCGGTATCGCTACTTGGTGTGAGTGCATTACAGGACGCATCACCTTTTACTGGGATCTACAAGCTTTTGATCTTTAAAAGAAGTGACCAGTCCATTCCTAGTGTGGCTTCTGTTTGCAAGTTGCTCTCATGTTGATATATACAATTTATAAAATGAAAGACATGGGCGGCGAAGGCGCCACAAAAGTGATGAGATAAATGCCAAAGAAGACGCCAAAGAACAACCAGTTTGCTGGAGTCTAAAAGATGTAGTGTGCACATGCACTTATATGTAATCCAGAAAGCAGTGAAAAGCACTTGACTGTTTTTCTTGCATGCGTGAGATGTTTCCCTCCACTATGTAAGAGGTTATTAAAAAAAAATTATCTCCTATGAAAAGAATTGGATATATCTTGCTGATATCAAGAACTGGGTTCAGGAGCCTCAAAAACGTTCTCTAAAGCCCCCAGAATGCAACCCCAGTTTGAAACGAGTGAGAGTGGACACGCTTGACCTTTGCTCCATTCATTGTTGATGAGACTGCTTGAGAACAATGCTCGGCTTTCTCTGACAGTGTCATATCCCTGCTGTCAGGATTGCTTGGGTCCCAGTGGTCGAACCCCGGGCGATCAGTGGCTTACTTGGTTTTTTTTTTGGAAATAACCATTTAAAGCATTTAAAATGTCTATATCAAGCAAATACCATATATTTGAGGCCCTGTGGGGGTGAAAGTATGTGAAAACTTTTATTTATGGTTTGCATATTTTGAGAAGTACCATCTGATAATGTAGTAGTGGGGAGGTTGGTCTGACGGATGGATCTGCCTAAGGAGAGAGGCAGAGTAGCAGCACAGTGTAGGCTGAGATATAGAGCCAGGGGCGACATTTGGCCGATTGACCATTAGAGGGCAGTGGAGAGCGTAGGAGAGAGTGGTTATGTAACTGCCATGGGTCAAGGTCACTGCCATTGGTTAAAGGTTACTGTCAGGTGATAGCGGGCGGAGCTACTGGGATTGGAGAGTATAAGAGTTCAGGGAAGTTTCTGGAAGTTCCAGTCAGCCAAGGGAGCTCACTAGAGAGGAGAGTTCACTGCAGGTAGAAAGACGGAAAAGGCCTACAGAGAGCTATTGGCAGTGGAGACGGTGACCCAAAAAGGAAAGTGGCTGTGGACAGAGACAGACTGTGTGTTAAGAGTGGCGGAAGGCACTAAAAAAATAAATAATTAAAGTGCCTTCGCCACTCGGGGTCCACCGTGCGGCAGATGGCAAAACCGCTGCTAAGGGAGGCAATGCACTACAGCGGTAGTGTGCACAGGGTTCTAAATCACCCAAGTGCAAAAGAGGCAGTCTCTGTTAAGGGGCACCGAGCTGCACAGAAAAATAATAAAGAAAAGGTAACGCTGAGCCTGTTAAACGCACAGGGACACAGCGGCACACGTACGGTAGCTGAGCACAGGAGTAGTTAAAGTGGCACTACAACCAAACGGACTTACCGTGAATGAGCGTGTGCACGGCGTCGCAACTGCGAACGCCACAGAAGTCTGCAACCGCAATAGCGCAAGCGCGATGCAGGACGCTTTGCTGCTGAGATGGCTGAAGATTGAGCGCGCTGGCACTAGCGCTGCTACTGGCTGACCCAATCACTCACACACTCGTAATAACCGAGGGAAGGGGTTTCATCATAAGTCATCCACCAGACCAAGCATCCATCAACAAACATACAGCAGCAAGTATCAGAAAATACTAGCGCATGGCATAACGGCCATGCACACTTTTTATAGTGACTGGTACCTTCCGGAAATCTCCAGAGACCTGAGCTGAACCAATGGAATCAGGAGCAGGACCTGAGCACCTGACTCCTGAACTCCAATGGGAGCTCATTCCAGGAGCATGCTCACAAGCTGGCAGAAAGGACTTAGCCTCTGGAGATGAATGTGAGGATCTGGATCTCTGCATTAGTATGGCAGGACACAGATTCCTAACATTACCCCCCCTCCTAAGGCCCCCTCCTCCCCGAGCCCTGGTAGGAGTTACAGTAACCCGAGACACCTGGAAGGCATCAGAGGAACCGAGGTCACCAGGTTTCAAGAGGGACACTTGGGAGATAGTAGGAGCGGGAGTGACAGAGGCACGCTGCCGCGTGTCGGCAGATGTCGCCACCCTCTGTCTAGGAGGGTTAGGCTGAGCACACAAGGTGCAAGCCTGAATAAATCTTTTTACGTCCCCCAATACGCACCAGCCAACAGTTTTGAGACCTGCATATAGCCCCGATGGTGGTGCGTGTTAGGCGCATGCGCCCAGGCGAGCACCTGAGCCCTAAGATGAGGAGGAACAAAGGTCTCGATAACCGGTTCAGACTCCAACCTTTGCGGGGAGCCGGTTTCCGGAGAAACCGCACAGACATGATGACAACCGCAGATGGACTCCTGGTCGGAGTCTGATTTAAGGTTGGTACGAGATATCTCCATGGGCTCAGGAGGTAGAACCTCTGGCTCCGCCAGCTCAAGGGGTTCAAAAAATTTGGGAGCTGAAACGGATTTGCGCTTGGAGTGCGCCCGCTCCATACCTCGCTCCGAAAAACGGAGGTCAATCCGTGAGGAGACGGAGATTAGCTCCTCTAAGCTGGTGGGGATCTCACTAGTAGAGAGAGCATCCTTCACATGCTCCGCTAGACCTCGCCAAAAAATGGGGATTAGGGCCTTGTCGGACCATTCCAACTCGGACGCCAGTGGCCAAAAACGGACGGCATACTGGCAAACCGAGAGTGACCCCTGAGTAAGGGCGAGTAGCTGCAGGGACGTATCATGCGTGACCCGAGGACCGAGAAAAACTTGCCTGATGGCAGTCAGCAAGTTAGCCGCGGACCGAATCTCGGGGTCACAACGCTCCCACAGAGGCATAGCCCCTTTCAGCACCTTGCCCAACAGTAGGGAGATGACAAAAGCCACCTTAGCCTGCTCCGTAGGGAATTGCGCAGCCAGCAGCTCTAGGTGTATCGAGCACTGACTGATAAAACCCCTACAGGAGGCGCCATCCCCAGCATATTTATCGGGCAATGGGAGGCGGGTAACTGTCAGCGCAAGGGCGGACATGGACATACGCCCTACCGCGTCCGTAAGTGCCTGGACGGCAGCATCTGTAGCCTGCGCAGCTGCGAGAGACCTCTCAAGGGTAGCAAGACGAGCCTCGAGCTGACGCACAAGCTGTAACAGCTGCTGCTGATCCGCCATCTCTAGCCAGACCCTGGTGCTAGTATTATGTTAAGAGTGGCGGAAGGCACTAAAAAAAATAAATAATTAAAGTGCCTTCGCCACTTGGGGTCCACTGTGCGGCAGATGGCAAAACCGCTGCTAAGGGAGGCAGTGCACTACAGCGGTAGTGTGCACAGGGTTCTAAATCACCCAAGTGCAAAAGAGGCAGTCTCTGTTATGGGGAACAGAGCTGCACAGAAAAATAATACAGAAAAGGTAACGGTGAGCCTGTTAAACGCACAGGGACACAGCGGCACACGTACGGTAGCCGAGCACAGGAGTAGTTAAAGTGGCACTACAACCAAACGGACTTACCGTGAATGAGCGTGTGCACGGCGCCGCAACTGCGAACGCCACAGAAGTCTGCAACCGCAATAACGCAAGCGCGATGCAGGACGTTTTGCTGCTGAGATGGCTGAAGATTGAGCGCGCTGGCGCTAGCGCTGCTACTGGCTGACCCAATCACTCACACACTCGTAATAACCGAGGGAAGGGGTTTCATCATGTCATCCACCAGACCAAGCATCCATCAACAAACATACAGCAGCAAGTATCAGAAAATACTAGCGCATGGCATAACGGCCATGCGCACTTTTTATAGTGACCGGGACCTTCCGGAAATCTCCAGAGACCTGAGCTGAACCAATGGAATCAGGAGCAGGACCTTAGCACCTGACTCCTGAACTCCAATGGGAGCTCATTCCAGGAGCATGCTCACAAGCTGGAAGAAAGGACTTAGCCTCTGGAGATGAATGTGAGGATCTGGATCTCTGCATTAGTATGGCAGGACACAGATTCCTAACACCGTGAGTGTCAGGTGGACGGCGTACTCTAAAGGGTAAAACGCTGTGGTGAAAGTGCTTAGAGCAGCCACAGCGGGGAAGAGCCATAGAGGACGCCACGAACGGTGACATAAGAAAGAGAAGGTACCCGGGTCTGTGTAAAAGTGAATTCTGGACTATTCCTGTGATGAAGTACGGTGGTCGTACGAAAAGTGGCCTATAAAATCTGAACTGTTGGACACAACCCTTGTCTCAGTCTCATGTCTGCCGGCGCCACGAAGTGGGTCACCCCCCCAGTCCTGTTGGATCAGCACCACCTAATCGCCTCCCTCAGCCCGACCCTACATAGTCAATGGAACAAAATAGTTTACATTTTCCAGAATGTGACAAGACAACAAAATACTGACAAAGTCTATGTAATATTGGAAGTAGTTGTCCCCAAATAGCTCTGACATTGTGTAAGGTCACTTTAAAGAAAAAATAAAGAATAGGTTTTCTCAGCAATTACAACTTTATAACCTTTATTGTGTGTATTATTTGTAACATACCCTTTTAAGCTGCCAAAGAAATCCTCAGTAACGCGGTGAATTAGCAGAACGTCATCCCGGATCAGGGTGATACATTGGGAACCCTGAAGAGCAGATCTCCAAAGCTCCAAGCTTCCCTGGTGTAAGTTCAGGGCACTGTGTGACAGCAGAAATCCGACTAGAAGCAGAGACACAAAAATAATAACAGGGATACCTTAAAAGTATCTAGATGAAACAAAAAAATGCCCCTATCATCTCGTAAGCCTACTTTTAATTTATCGTATTAGACATTCTAGGAGAGATTCTGAAATACCCTACTAGTACATTCTGTGATAACAGAGAAAGGTACTTCATATAACAAGATTTATTCTCTTTATAAAAAAAATCTCATGCCAAAAATAAATTTTCACAATCACACCATAAATTTTCGACTAGATGGTGATAAGAAGGCGATAGATATGTTATAGAGTCTAGGGTTTCCTAGCTTATGAAAATAACTTGGCTGGCCCATATTTTCTTGTTTCTTTAAATATGGGTAACTAGATCAAATTAATAAAGAATATGCTGGAACGTTGTAGATGTTTTATTAACACCCAAAGGTAGGAAATTGCTAATATCTGGTGGTCCAACTAGTGGAACCCCCAGAGCTGACCCTTAGTGATCAGGAAATTGTCACCTGATCTGTGGTTAGTACATCAGAATGTGTGCCGATGACACAGAAGATATGACAATACAATAGAATGACATTACACATTGTAATATTTGTCATTGGGAAATGATGACAAATGTTCTTTGGTTCGTCAGGGAAGCTAATCCAATAAATCCCATAGGATATATAAATATATTCAGGAATTAAGTCACGAAAGTACAGACTACAAATGTAGAGATTTATATATTTACTAGCTGAAGAGCCCAGCGCTGCCCAGGCATAGTAACTAACTGTGGTTAGTTATAACAAATTATAATTATCCTCCATCCCATAGTCCCGTGCCCATATACCCATCATACATATCCACGATTCCATAGGCCCGTGCCCATATACCCATCATACATATCCTCCATCCCATAGTCGAGTGCCCATATACCCATCACACATCCTCCATCCCATAGTCCCATGCCCATATACCCATCATACATATTCTCCATCCCATAGTCCCATGCCCATATACCCATCATACATATTCGCCATCCCATATTCGAGTGCCCATATACCCATCACACATCCTTCATCTCATAGTCCCATGCCCATATACCCATCATACATATTCACCATCCCATAGTCCCGTGCCCATATACCCATCATACATATCCACCATCCCATAGTCCCATGCCCATATACCCATCATACATATCCTCCATCCCATAGTCCAGTGCCCATATACCCATCACACATCCTCCATCCCATAGTCCCGTGCCCATATACCCATCATACATATCCTCCATCCCATAGTCCAGTGCCCATATACCCATCACACATCCTCCATCCCATAGTCCTGTGCCCATGTACCCGTCATACATATCCTCCATCCCATAGTCCAGTGCCCATATACACATCACACATCCTCCATCCCATAGTCAACCATTATGACATCATAATGAGAGGCGGGGCTTGCAACCTATGATGACATCAGCATTGCCATGGCAACCATTATGACATCACGAGGGGCGGGGCTTGACACACACACACTTTTTCCCCATTATGTAGATAGGGGCAAAATTGTTTGGTGAATTGGAACGTGCAGGGTTAAAATTTCGCCTCACAACATAGCTTAGGACGCTCTCGGGGTCCAGACGTGTGACTGTGCCAAATTTTGTGGCTGTAACTGCGACGGTGCGGATGCCAATCCCGGACATACACACACACATACATACATACACACATACAGTCATGGCCAAAAGTATTGACACCCCTGCAATTCTGTCAGATAATACTCAGTTTCTTCCTGAAAATGATTGCAAACACAAATTCTTTGGTATTATTATCTTCATTTAATTTGTCTTAAATGAAAAAACACAAAAAGAATTGTCCTAAAGCCAAATTGGATACAATTCCACACCAAACATAAAAAAGAGGGAGGACAAAAGTATTGGCACTGTGCGAAAAATCATGTGATGCTTCTCTAATTTGTGTAATTAACAGCACCTGTAACTTACCTGTGGCACCTAACAGGTGTTGGCAATAACTAAATCACACTTGCAGCCAGTTGACATGGATTAAAGTTGACTCAACCTCTGTCCTGTGTCCTTGTGTGTACCACATTGAGCATGGAGAAAAGAAAGAAGACCAAAGAACTGTCTGAGGACTTAAGAAACCAAATTGTGAGGAAGCATGAGCAATCTCAAGGCTACAAGTCCATCTCCAAAGACCTGAATGTTCCTGTGTCTACCGTGCGTAGTGTCATCAAGAAGTTTAAAGCCCCTGGCACTGTGGCTAACCTCCCTAGATGTGGACGGAAAAGAAAAATTGACAAGAGATTTCAACGCAAGATTGTGCGGATGTTGGATAAAGAACCTCCACTAACATCCAAACAAGTTCAAGCTGCCCTGCAGTCCGAGGGTACAACGGTGTCAACCCGTACTATCCGTCGGCATCTGAATGAAAAGGGACTGTATGGTAGGAGACCCAGGAAGACTCCACTTCTTACCCCGAGACATAAAAAAGCCAGGCTGGAGTTTGCCAAAACTTACCTGAAAAAGCCTAAAACATTTTGGAAGAATGTTCTTTGCTCAGATGAGACAAAAGTAGAGCTTTTAGGGCAAAAGCATCAACATAGAGTTTACAGGAGAAAAAAGAGGCATTCAAAGAAAAGTACACGGTCCCTACAGTCAAACATGGCGGAGGTTCCCTGATGTTTTGGGGTTGCTTTGCTGCCTCTGGCACTGGACTGCTTGACCGTGTGCATGGCATTATGAAGTCAGAAGACTACCAACAAATTTTGCAGCATAATTTAGGGCCCAGTGTGAGAAAGCTGGGTCTACCTCAGAGGTCATGGGTCTTCCAGCAGGACAATAACCCAAAACACACATCAAAAAGCACTAGAAAATGGTTTGAGAGAAAGCACTGGAGACTTCTAAGGTGGCCAGCAATGAGTCCAGACCTGAATCCCATAGAACACCTGTGGAGAGATCTAAAAATGGCACTTTGGAGAAGGCACCCTTCAAATATCAGGGACCTGGAGTAGTTTGCCAAAGAAGAATAGTCTAAAATTCCAGCAGAGCATTGTAAGAAACTCATTGATGGTTACCGGAAGCGGTTGGTGGCAGTTATTTTGGCTAAAGGTTGTGCAACCAAGTATTAGGCTGAGGGTGCCAATACTTTTGTCCGGCCCATTTTTGGAGTTTTGTGTGAAATGATCAATGTTTTGCTTTTTGCTTCATTCTCTTTTGTGTTTTTTCATTTAAGACAAATTAAATGAAGATAATAATACCAAAGAATTTGTGTTTGCAATCATTTTCAGGAAGAAACTGAATATTATCTGACAGAATTTCAGGGGTGTCAATACTTTTGGCCATGACTGTACATACATACATACATACACGCCCACATTGAGCTTTAGATATTAGATATGTGTCATCTAATTCATGCTGCCTGAATCACAGGCAGCATAAATCAGAGTCTGGCTGCATTATTATGCATGCTTTACTCTGAAATATTGCAATATTTCAGAGAAAACAAGTTTTGGAAAGTTGTCCGGGGAAAAAAACATTTCAGGTGACTAGCCCAAAAGGTTGGTTCTCAGCAGCTTTTCCCCACCTTGCTCCCCTAGACTGACAGGTCTCTTCTTATACACAAAAATAGCGAGAGCTCTGTCAGTCTAGAGGAGCGGGGCGGGGAGAAGCTGGTGGGAACCTGCCTCAGACTAGTCATGAATCTCCTGGTAGGTTCCCTTTAACTGAGTTTTGTATAGATATGTGAGAATGTTCCCATGTGTGTTCATATACTTGACAGGATAGACCAATGTGTTGTGGAGAAGGTAGAAGGAAGTATCTGATAGGAGCTGATGATATACAGATAAATGGATGTCCCCAAATCAGAAGGACTATATGTGAGCACCCAGCCTTGGACTATGGGTGCATACACCAAATCTGGGTGCTGCAGATACAGCTCTTCCAGCATGGAAAAGTGTCTACATGAAGGATGCTGCTTTCAATATTCAAACTGCTACTTCACTGATGTTGTTCTGTCTAAGGGGGTAGCAGAAGCCAAGAAGAAATATGCTTCTGTAAGTTGAAGCCCCCTTTATGTTACACAAATGATAATCATACAGGCAGAAGTCTCCAATGCCATTTTTTGGTATTAACAGAAGGCTGACATGCGGTAATTGCTTCAAGAAATCACGTCTTTTTAGTTTTGGATATTGTCACATTTTCTTAGGATTGTCCGTACTTTTGTTGCATGCTTTGTCTTGTTGTAGCAGGTACAGGAATGACGGTAAGGTGAGTATAGATCAGGGGTGCACGAACTGGGGCCCGGTGACCACAAGTGGATCGCGATGCCATTCTGTGTGGCCCCCAACCAAATGGACACAGAGATGCTTGTCTGACTAGCAGCTGAGGAACAAGGACTGGCAAGTACTAATTGTGCACTGTGTAGACCTCTCTGTAGGACAATGGGGTCTCGTGACCTGTTTTGCACTTTAGAAAGGAGTATATCAGTTAGACAGGTGGCCGTCCACGTCTGTGGCTCGCTCCACTATAGCTTATAGCAGATATAAAATGTTAGGCAATATGCACAAAACCCGTAACAAAATCCACGGGTGTTCAAGACTTTTTCCTCGGTAGCGTATATTCACATTGGTTTTTGACGAGGATTCAGAAGTGGATTTTACAACAAAATATATGTAAAACAAATTTACTTCCTATTGATTTTAATGGTAAATGGGTAAAATAAGGCCTCTTTCACACTTCAGTTTTTTGCATCAGTTCAAATCCGCCAAAAAGTCATACAAGCGGATCCGTTGTTAACTGATGTGAACGGATGGCACAGGATCCGTTTTTAGACGGATCCTGAAAATGCGGAAATTTAAAGGAAATGCTGGCCGGGAAGAGGAGAGAGAGAGAGAGAGAGAGAGAGAGAGAGAGAGAGAATTTTTTTTTTTTTTGTCCGGCACCCAGAAAGAATTTCGGGTTAAATCAGTGTCTGGAGGATCCGCCACAGAAAAAAACGTTACAAGCTCCGTTTTGAAATCTTTGAGGATGGTGACGGACAGCAACTTTTGGCGGATCCTCAAAAAAAAACGGATGCAACGGACAGCAATCCGTCACAATCCGCCATTAATGCAAGTCAATGGGGAAAAAAACGGATCCTCAAAAAAAATTGAGGATCCGTTTTTTTTAAAAACCTGGCGGATTGTGACTGATTGTAAAAAACGGAAGTGTGAAAGAGGCCTAACGAGGAGAAAAAAAAACATCATTGTGTGTACCACAGGAGCTTTTTCACATTAAAATCAATCGGAAACTTATTCATGGACTTTAAAAGGTGTTTTTCATGTCAATTTCGGTGCATAATCTATCTCTAAATCGTTGTAAAAAAAAAAAGCTCTGTGTGAATGAACAATTAGAGTGGTGATTGGTGGAGTTAGAACTCTTATAAGTAGAATTTCCACCTATCAAACATCTATAGTGTATACTTTGGATACACCGTCAATGTCACAGACTTTCAATTGCAGCCCTTGGGATTGGTTCACTATGACAACGCGGCCACTGGATCAAGGAAGGTTGTGCAGAGTAGTGGAATGTTTTTGTGGCATGGGGAATAATAATCGTCCGTCAGATCACCCTCATATCTGTTACTGAAGAATCTGCCTCTAATCATATTCTCAGATTTGCAGACATCACTCTGACTATACAGGACCAGATATTGAATGACATTCTTTGAATGAACAGACATGACACTTACTCAGGATCCATCGTTCCATTATCTCAACAGATAAATATTCACAAGGCATCTGAAATAGACATATCGGTATTTAGGCAAGACAAACTAGGCTTGCTTGGGAATTGGCAGAAGCATCTAACAAAAAATATATTCTATTTTTTTGCACAAATAATACAAGGAAAAACAAGGTCAAATATACATTATGTGGAGAGCAATGTGATGTTTGTTTAAAACAAAAAACAAAAGTGATTGTATGTATTATCCCCTTAACGATAAGCTTTAAGCTTTATTTTTTTTTTCCTCCCTTTCTTCCAAGAGCCATAATTTTTTTATTTTTCTGTCGACATAGCAATATTATTGTCCCATCCCCTGATGACGTTGCATCTACGGTGAAACATGTCGGGGGGACGTGTGTGCTAAATATATGGCCTGTTCCGGTAGATAATTATTACAAAACAGGTTGTCATCATTCATTAATATAGGCAGTGGTCCTTTCAATTGCAAATTTATTAAAAACAAAGTAGGGACATAATTAAATATTTTTTAACAATAATTTCATCTTATCACCCCGCTTAATTTATTAATAATAATAATAATAAAGGATAGGTTTTATGGCTTGCTAGAAAGGGATTAAATTTGGGGTTCTCCCCTTTGTATCGCTACATAGCGATATGAAGGCTTATTTTTATGGGACATAGCAGTTTTGAATGATACCATCATTTTAATGAACAATGTAAAAAAAATTTCAAGTGTGATGTCTAAAAAGCTGTAATTCTGGAATTTTGATTTTGTCTTTCTCTTTACAATGTATACTGCATGGGTTAATTATTATTATAGTTTACTAGACAGGACTTTTACGGATACCAAAATAAGTTTTTTTGTTTGTTTGTTTTAAATATCTTAACTTTTTTATGAGGAAAAAGTGGGTGATTTCAATATTTATTTTTTATACTTTTAATACCTTTTTTGTCATCTTTTATATAGCGCCAACATATTCCGCAGCACTTTACAGTTTGCACACATCATCATCACTGTCCCTGATGGGGCTCACAATCTAAATTCCCTATTAGTATGGCTTTAGAATGTGGGAGGAAACCGGAGTGCCCGGAGGAAACCCACGCAAACACGGGGAGAACATACAAACTCCTTGCAGATGTTGACCCTGGTGGGATTCGAACCCAGGACTGTGCCGCCCTATGACATACAGGTATATACTATATACAGGGGAGATGACATACAGGTATATGCTACATACAGGGAGAGATGACATACAGGTATATACTATATACAGTGTAGATGACATACAGGTATATACTATATACATAAGGAGATGACATACAGGTATATACTATATACAGGAGAAGATGACATACAGGTATATACTATATACAGTGTAGATGACATACAGGTATATACTATATACATAAGGAGATGACATACAGGTATATACTATATACAGGAGAAGATGACATACAGGTATATACTATATACAGTGGAGATGACATACAGGTATATACTATATACAGAAGGAGATGACACACAGGTATATACTATATACAGAATGAGATGACATACAGGAATATACTATATACAGGGGAGATGACATACAGGTATATGCTACATACAGGGGGAGATGACATACAGGTATATACTGTACACAGGAGAAGATGACATACAGCAACAATTTATGTACAATATAATCATAATTTGTTATATCAAATACACCACAGTAAAGGGGCAGGGCTAACTGGAGGGAGCGGAGCAAAAAGCTATCAGTCTACTGTAACATCACAATAAAGGGGCGGGATTAACCAGAAGGGACGGAGCTATGCCATGAGTGTGGCTATGTTTAATGGGCGTGGTTATGCTGAGTGGGCGGGATATTGTGGAGTGGGCAGGACAAGGTGGAGTGGGTGGGGTAATACAGAGTGGGCGTGGCTTGATAGGGAATATGGGCAAGGGACTATGGGATGGAGGATGTGTGATGGGTATATGGGCACTGGACTATGGGATGGAGGATATGTATGATGGGTATATGGGCACGAAACTATGGGATGGTGTCACGTGGACCCATCCTGTGTGACACGGCTCGCAGGCCGGTAACTAAAACAACAGGACGTGGCACGTGATACTGTCCTGTGTGACACGGCTCGCAGGCTGGTAACTAAAACGACAAGACAAGGGGTAGGGAAACAGTTACAATGGTGGGCCCTGCGATAGGGAAAGGGGTCGTGGAGACCTCCTGCACTCCCCTGAGTCAGTGTCCCTACCGCTCCTAACGTTCTCTATGCCGGTTCCACACCGGGCGCCAATCACGAACCTGTCGCCCTAGCACACCCTTCACCTATCCCTTGCTAGGGAGCTGGGTGGTGCAGGCACTGGCCCCACTGCTGTACTAATACACACTAAGGAGAAAACACAAACGGGGAAACACAACTTAGCTTTACTCTGTTGCACTTGCTCCTGGCAACAGAGTCCACCACCAGCATGCAGCTCTCCTCCTGAATTGCTGCCACCAAGCTCTGTCAGAGCTACCAGGAAATCCCCTATGACTCCTTTCACCCCTGGGCTCTGACTGAGTTGCCAGGACCTCTCTCTCGATCCTTCCTCCACCAAGGATGGTTGAAATGAACACTATCACCAACACTGATTGCAACACCTGTGACTCTTTTATAGCAGGGCCAGCAATCACACCTGAATTATAATCATGTGCACTAAACAAAAGAAACTAGAGTGCAATGATGTTCACCACCACCGGGGGGAAACTTAGAATAAACGACACCACAGTGCAATAATCCTAATGGCCACCGGGGGCAAAAACACCTTAAGCACAGGGAAAAAAAAAGTTACCTGTGCTTTATATCAGTCATGATCCAGCATGGATCATGACAGTTGGAGGATAATGATTATAATTTGTTATAACTAACCACAGTTAGTTACTATTCCCGGGCAACGCCAGGCTCTTCAGCTAGTACAATATATTTCACACAAATATAACCACGGGAGTCTTCAGGGTGGGTGTTAGACAACTTCTCCACCTTTTCATACTTATACTGCAAACTGTAATACCATGACTGAGCTATAGAGGAGTACCAAGATGGCAGCAAAGGGGGGCTTCCAGCAGAAAAAGGCAGGGCCAGACTGGGACAAAAAGCAGCTGACCCACACAAACCCCAACAGCCCACATACTATAACACTCCTCACCCCGATCAGTGAATTTTGCTTTACTTTGTAGTGCCCCTCACTCTCCTAAATGGAGATATTTGAAGGGCCACATGTGAATAGGGCCACAGTGCGTATGATCGACCACAGCTGAATTTATATGCTGCATTACAGAGAATTATGGGGGTCCCAGCAGTCAGATCTCCAGCAATTGGAAAGTTATCCCCTATCCAGAGGAAAGCGACTTACTTGGGATAATGCATTTAAAACGCTTTTCCAATATTTTATTTTTATTTGTCCATAGTAATATTGAAAGTACTAAACCAATATTGACCCTCCCAAAATCCAATGTCGCCTCTTCGACAACAGGACAGGAGAAGTGATACTGTGCAGAGCATACAGGGCCGGCTTCAGGTTTTTGTGGGCCCCAGGTGAAAGTCTCAGTGGTCCCTTTAACACATACCACAATTCATAATGCAGAGATACAGCAGACAAATATAGGGACAGTGCAATGCCAAAGATTTTATTTCCTTCATTACATGAGTGATAACTATTGTACATTCTACAATAGGTCATAAATCAGACAGCATAGTCCTCCATACAGTATTATATGCACCACATAGCGCTCCATACAGAATAACATGCCTCATGCATTGCTCCATACAGAATAATGAGCCCCATATATTGCTCCATACAGTATAATGAGCCCCATATATTGCTCCATACAGAATAATGAGCCCCATATATTGCTCCATACAGTATAATGAGCCCCATATATTGCTCTATACAGAATAACATGACCCATATATTTCTCCATAGAGTATAATGAGCCCCATATATTGCTCCATACAGTATGGGTACCACATAGTGCTCCATACAGTGTAATGCGCCCCATATATTGCTCCTTACAGAATAATAAGCCCCATATAATGCTCCACACAGTATTATGGGTACCACATAGTGCTCCATACAGTATAATGAGCCCCATGTATTGCTGTATACAGTATGAGCCCCATATATTGCTCCATACAGTATAATGAGTCCCATGTTGTTAGGGGCTGGCAGAACGCACCAAATAATAGAGATGGTATTTAGGTGTGTTCGCAGCCCGGGGTCCACCATGCAGAGGTGTTAACTGCTGCTCGGTAATGGCGGACAATAACTGGCGGTATAACTAGTACATACGGCTTAACTTCACCTGGTTAATAGGAAGCGGACCCTGTTGTTTCACAGGACCGCGATACCGCTGACTGAGCGCTAGTGTTGTGGTCACAACCAGAGGGAGGAAGTCTTAATGAGTCAGTCACCAGAACACATACATCCATCTTCACACACACAACTACAAAATACTGTCTATAATAGCGCATGGCCGGGCGGCCATGTGGCTCTTTTATAGCAGCGTCCTTCCGGGACCTTCCTGACCTTCCTGATGGTCCAATCCGAGCTGGAGAAGGACCTGAGCATGTGACCTCCAATCTCCAATGAGAGATCATCCCAAGAGCATGCTCAGTGGACCGAAAGGAGGACTTAGTCCCTGGAGTAGCTCGCTGCTGACCAGCATGGGCTGCTATAGCTGGACCAGAGGTGGCAGCAACAACCAAACCTACAGAGCTGATCTGAGCAGAGCGCCTGGAACAACGAGTCTGCTGAGCAGCCTCCTCTGTGGCCGGAGAGGAATAGGAGACTGCCGAATGCAAGGCTCGGGATCTTTGCTGTGCAGCTACAGAAACCCAACGCCTAACACATGTATTGCTCCATACAGTATAATGATCCCCATATAATACTCCAAACAGTATAATGCTCCCCATATAATACTCCATACAGTATAATGAGCCCCATACCTTGCTCCATATAGAATGAGTCCCATATAATGCTCCATACAGAATATGATGGGCCCCATATAATGCTCCAAACAGTACATGAAGGGATCCATATATTGATCCAAACTCCAAACAGAATGGGCCCCATATAATGCTCCATATAAAATGGGCCCCAAATGAGGCTCCAAATATAATGAGCCCCATATGATGCTTCATATATTATGGGCTCGATATATTATGGGCCTCATATGATGATCCATATATAATGGGCTCTATATGATGCTCCATATATAATGGGCCCTATATGATGCTCCAGTATATAATGGACCCCATATGATGCTCCAGTATATAATGGGCCCCATATGATGCTCCATATATTATGGGCCTCATATGATGCTCCAGTATAATGGGCCCCATATGATGCTCCAGTATAAAATGGGCCCCATATGAAGCTCCATATATTATGGGCCCCATATGATGCCTCAGTATAAGAGGCCCCATATTATGCTCCAGTATATAATGGGCCCCATATTATGCTTCAGTATATAATGGGCCCCGTATGATGCTCCACATATTATGGGCCCTATATGATGCTCCAGTATAATGGGCCCAATATGATGCTCTAGTATATAATGGGCCCTATATGATGCTCCAGTATATAATGGGCCCCATATGATGCTCCAGTATATGATGGGCCCCATATATTGCTCAAAACATTAAAAAAAACAGAAATCCTCCCTTCTCCTTGCTGGCCGATGCTCTGCTCCAAACTCCTCAACATCGGCGTCTTCCGGCTCTCTGCACTGTGACTGATCAGGCAGAGGGAGCACAGAAGTGACGTCACTGCACCCTCTGACCTGAAACGTCACAGTCAGAAGACACCGCAGTGGAGGAGCGGGAAGAGGTAAGAATTGCAAGTGCCACGCAGCAATGGCATAAAGTGAGACTAGGGACTTTTTTTTTTTTAAGTGGCGGAGGAATACAGTGCGGAAGGATACCTACCTTCCGTCATTGGATTCCTGCAGCCCGTAGAGAACGGCAGCAACAGCTGATGCTGCAGTTCTCTACCCAAGATCGTCGTGGGACACACTCGTGTTCTGCTTCGGATCGTGGGTGAGTATTTTTGTGGTTTGTTATGTTAATATTTATTCCGTAAAAGACAATGGCTTCGGGGAACAATGTGACAAGTATTGGTAAGTATGTTACTCTATGTTATATGTACTGTATGTCTATGTATGTATTGTATGAATGTATTGTATGTAGTATGTATGTAGTATATATGTGGTATGTATGTAGCATGTAGTATGTATGTAGTATGTATGTAGCATGCATGTAGCATGCAGTATGTATGTAGCATGCATGTAGTATATATGTAGTATGTATGTAGCATGTAGTATGTATGTAGTATGTATGTAGTATGTATGTGGTATGTATGTAGCATGTAGCATGCATGTAGTATGTATGTAGTATATATGTGGTATGTATGTAGCATGTAGTATGTATGTAGCATGCATGTAGTATATATGTAGTATGTATGTAGCATATATGTAGTATGTATGTAGCATGTAGTTTGTATGTAGTATGTATGTAGTATGTATGTAGCATGTAGTATGTATGTAGCATGCATGTAGTATATATGTAGTATGTATGTAGCATGCAGTATGTATGTAGCATGCATGTAGTATATATGTAGTATGTATGTAGCATATATGTAGTATGTATGTAGTATGTATGTAGCATGCATGTAGTATATATGTAGTATGTATGTAGCATATATGTAGTATGTATGTAGCATGTAGTATATATGTAGTATGCATGTTGCATGCATGTAGTATATGTAGTATGCATGTTGCATGCATGTAGTATATATGTAGTATGTATGTTGCATGTAGTATATATGTAGTATGCATGTTGCATGCATGTAGTATATATGTAGTATGTATGTAGTATGTAGTATATATGTAGTATGAATGTAGCATGTATGTAGTATGCATGTTGTATGTATGTAGCATGTAATTTTTTTTTTTTTTGTACATTCAACACATTAGCCGGATGATGGGACTACTACTGTCCCATCATTGGCTAATGTGTCAATCACTGTCATGGTAGCAGGCATCGCCCGATGGGACTTGTAGTCCCATCGGACGATGCCTGCACAGACCCCCGAAGCCTGCACAGCCCACCGGAGCCTGCACAGCCCCCCTGGCAGGCCGGCACAGCCCCCCGGCAGGCCGGCACAGACCACCGGAGCCTGCACAGACCCCCTGGCAGGCCGGCACAGCCCCCCGAAAGGCCCGTGCAGACCCCAGAGAGGCTGTACAAGGGAAAAACAGGATTTTTCTTATTCCGATACCGGAAGTCCCATAGACTTGAATGGGACTTCCGGTATCGGAATCGGCGATACCGATACTTTTTTTTAATATCGGCCGATCCATTCCGATCCGATACTTTGAAGTATCGGACGGTATCGCTCAACTCTACTCACAACATAGCTTAGGATGCTCTCGGGGTCCAGACGTGTGACTGTGCCAAATTTTGTGGCTGTAGCTGCGACGGTGCGGATGCCTATCCCGGACATACACACATACACACACACACACACACATACATACACACTTTGAGCTTTATATATTAGATATATATATATACTAGCTGAAGAGCCCGGCGCTGCCCGGGCATAGTAACTAACTGTGGTTAGTTATAGCAAATTATAATTATCCTCCATCCCATAGTCCCATGCCCATACACCCATCATACATATCCTCCATCCCATAGTCGAGTGCCCATATAGCCATCACACATCCTCCATCCCATAGTCGAGTGCCCATATACCCATCACACATCCTCCATCCCATAGTCCCATGACCATATACCCATCATAAATATTCGCCATCCCATAGTCGAGTGCCCATATACCCATCATACATCCTTCATCTCATAGTCCCAGGCCCATATACCCATCATACATATCCTCCATCCCATAGTCCCATGCCCATATACCCATCATACATATCCGCCATCCCATAGTCCCATGCTCATATACCCGTCATACATATCCTCCATCCCATAGTCCAATGCCCATATACCCATCACACATCCTCCATCCCATAGTCCCGTGCCCATATACCCGTCATACATATCCTCCATCTCATAGTCCAGTGCCCATATACTCATCACACATCCTCCATCCCATAGTCAACCATTATGACATCATAATGAGAGGCGGGGCGTGCAACCAATGATGACATCATAATTAGGGGCTGGGCTTAATACACACACACTTTTTCCCCATTATGTAGATAGGGGCAAAATTGTTTGGTGAATTGGAACGCGCGGGGTTAAAATTTCGCCTCACAACATAGCTTAGGATGCTCTCGGGGTCCAGACGTGTGACTGTTGTGAGTTCATTTTCCCCTTCGTCACTGAGGTCTGGTGAACTCCCTATTCTGGTGAAGGAAGGTAATGAGCCTGATTATCAGGCACCTGAGCCTGATGAGGATGACTGGCTGAGTGGAGTCACGGACTGGATATAAGGCTGTCAACGCCCTTCTGCCCTGTGGGTGATTTCTCTGTGGACTTCTAGGACACCAGTCTGATTCCTGCTCCTCTAAAGCTAAGTTTTCTGCTTTGCCTGTTAGCATTTGTATTTTGTTTTTGTTTGCCTTGCTTTTCTGGATTCTGCCATTCCCTGCTGGGGTGAGCTGAATCTCCTTTTGCCGGTTGCTCTGTCTTCAGAATATTCCTGAGTACTGACATAGCTTTTTTGAAGCCTAGCATCTTCAGGGCCTTTTTCACTGTCAGTCTGTTGGCTCTTATTTTCATAGGGTTTTTCACGGATTGCAGACAGCAGCCTTCCTGTCCTTTTCTATCTAGTTAGCTTGGGCTCCGTCTTTGCTCAGTCTATCTTTCTGCCTGTGTTAGTGTTTTCATCTTGCTTCACCGTCATTATATGTGGGGGGCTGCCTATTGCTTTGGGGTCTGCTCTGGGGCAGTATAGTTTTCCCCTTTCTTTCTTTAGGCCTAGCTATTTCTCCGGCTGTGATCGAGGGGTCTAGGGCATCGTAGGAACCCCCCACGGCTACTGCTAGTTGTGTTGATAGGTTCAGGGGTCTGCAATCCGATAGCTGCCAACTTCTCTGGTTTTCTGGACTTAGCTAGCATTTCTGCTTTTGCCTCCTACGGTGACTCAATCATAACATGTGAATGTGTCAAATTTTGTGGCTGTAGCTGTGACGGTGCGGATTCCAATCCTGGACATACACACATACATCTAATATACAAAGCTCAAAGTGTGTATGTATGTATGTGTGTATGTGTGTATGTCCGGGATAGGCATCCACACCGCCGCAGCTACAGCCACAAAATTTGGCACATTCACACGTCTGGACCCCGAGAGCGTCCGACTCCTAAGCTATGTTGTGAGGCGAAATTTTAACCCCGCGTGTTCCAATTCACCAAACAATTTTGCCCCTGTCTACATAATGGGGAAAAAGTGTGTGTGCGTCAAGCCCCGCCCCTCATTATGATGTCATAATGCCCCTATCTACATAATGGGGAAACAGTGTGTGCGTATCAAGCCCCGCCCCTCA
This sequence comes from Dendrobates tinctorius, assembly GCF_039654945.1. Taxonomy (NCBI): domain Eukaryota; kingdom Metazoa; phylum Chordata; class Amphibia; order Anura; family Dendrobatidae; genus Dendrobates; species Dendrobates tinctorius. The sequence goes on along the minus strand of NW_027361986.1, from coordinate 321,340 downwards.
TTATGATGTCACAATGGTTGCCATGGCGACGCTGATGTCATCAAGCCCCGCCGCTCATTATGATGTCATAATGGTTGACTATGGGATGGAGGATGTGTGATGGGTATATGGGCACTGGACTGTGGGATGGAGGATATGTATGATGGGTATATGGGCACGGGCCTATGGGATGGTGGATATGTATGACAGGTATATGGGCACGGGACTATGGGATGGAGGATGTGTGATGGGTATATGGGCACTGGACTATGAGATGGAGGATATGTATGACGGGTATATGGGCACGGGACTATGGGATGGAGAATATGTATGATGGGTATATGGGCACGGGACTATGGGATGGAGGATGTGTGATGGGTATATGGGCACTGGACTATGGGATGGAGGATATGTATAATGGGTATATGGGCACGGGACTATGGGATTGAGGATATGTATGATGGGTATATGGGCATTGGACTATGAGATGAAGGATGTGTGATGGGTATATGGGCACTCGACTATGGGATGGCGAATATGTATGATGGGTATATGGGCATGGGACTATGGGATGGAGAATATGTATGATGGGTATATGGGCATGGGACGGAGGATGTGTGATGGGTATATGGGCACTCGACTATTGGATGGAGGATATGTATGATGGGTATATGGGCACGGGCCTGTGGGATCGTGGATATGTATGATGGTTATATGGGCACGGGACTATGGGATGGAGGATAATTATAATTTGTTATAACTAACCACAGTTAGTTACTATGCCCGGGCAGCGCCGGGCTCTTCAGCTAGTACATACATAAAGTACATACATACACACACTTGAGCTTTATATATTAGATATATATACACACAACTCTACATTATACACTATATTAAGACAGCATTATACTATATTATGTTGCATACATCATATAGGTGAGTGCTATATATCTAATATATAAAGCTCAATGTGTGTATGTATGTATGTGTGTATGTATGTGTGTGTGTATGTCTGGGATTGACATCCACGCCGTCGCAGCTACAGCCACAAAATTTGGCACAGTCACACGTCTGGACCCCGAGAGCGTCATAGGCTATGTTGTGAGGCAAAATTTTAACCCCGCACGTTCCAATTCACCAAACAATTTTGCCCCTATCTACATAATGGGGAAAAAGTGTGTGCGTATCAAGCCCCGCCCCTCATTATGATGTCATAATGGTTGCCATGGCGGCGCTGATTCATCATAGGTTGCAAGCCCCGCCGATCGTTATGATGTCATAATGGTTGACTATGGGATGGAGGATCTGTATGACGGGTATATGGGCACGGGACTGTGGGATGGCGGATATGTATGATGGGTATATGGGCACTCTACAATAGGATGGAAGATGTGTGATGGGTATATGGGCACTCTACTATGGAATGGAGGATATGTATGATGGGTATATATAGGCACGGGACTATGGGATGGAGGATGTGTATGATGGGTATAAAGGCACTCTACTATGGGATGGAGGATATGTATGATGGGTATATATGGGCATGGGACTATGGGATGGAGGATGTGTATGATGGGTATATGGGCACGGGCCTATGGGATGGAGGATGTGTGATGGGTATATGGGCACTCGACTATGGGATGGAGGATATGATGATAGGTATATGGGCATGGGCCTATGGGATGCTGGATTTTTGTGATGGGTATATGGGCACGGGACTATGGGATGGAGGATATGTATTATGGGTATATGGGCACGGGACTGTGGGATGGAGGATAATTATAATTTTTTGTAACTAACCACAGTTAGTTACTATGCCCGGGCAGCGCCGGGCTCTTCAGCTAGTACATTATATAGGAGATAATGTGACTGGGGTGTATAGTCGCAGAATCACCTATGTAACATATATACAGCAGTATCAGCCATATATTGTAATTATAAGACCGGTTTCACACTAGCGTGTGTAATGTGAGAAACTCGCACCAGTCTCTCGCATCAACAACCGGCACTGCCACCAGCACTCGGGACCAGAGAGTGCGGCTGCATAGAAATACATGCATAGAAATACATGCAGCCTCACGCTCCAGTCCAAGTGCTGGTGGCAGCGCCGGGTGTTTTTCACATAACACACACTAGTGTGACCCCAGCCTAAGTCACAGTATCCCCTGTATAATGTATATAGACTGCTGTATATACATTGCATAGGTGATACTGTGATTACACAGATTTAGCAGCCAGTATCACCTATATAATGTATAAACAGCAGAGTGACAGTATCACCCATATAATGTATATAGACTGCTGTATATACATTATATCGGTGATACTGTGATTATACACACTTAGCAGCCATTGTCGCCTATATATTGTATACACAGCAGTCTATACAGTATATAGGTGATAGTGCAAGTGCTCTACATACACAGTTTCCATATTGGGACTCACTCAGGTATGGAGATGGGTAGAATGAACAGCTGAGGTGCATCCATCGTCAGGCATGCAGAAGAGCGGGTCCCTGGCTCGGACAGTGAGTAGAGCAGGAAACAAAAAAAAGGGGAATATACAGCACTGAGGGGGGACAAGCATTCACGGGGAGGCACATAAATCATGGGGTGGGGCTCATAGATCACTGGGGGACACAGAGATACCGTGGGGTGGCACAGCGATCACAGGGGGAGTGGTACAGAGATCACAGGGAGAGCACAAAGATCACAGGGGGCACATAGCTGGGGGGCAGAGATCACCGGTGGGTGGCACAAAGATCACAGGAGGGCACAGAGATCACAGGGGGCACATAGAAAGCTGGGAGCCACAGAATTCACAGGGGTGCATACAGCTGGGGGGCATTTATATCACAGGGGGTATTTAGTTGGGGGCACAGATCACAGAGGTGCATATAGCTGGGGGCACAGATCACAGGCGTGCATATAGCTGGGGGCACAGATCATAGGGGGCATATAGCTGGGGGCACAGATCACAGGGGGGGCATATTGTTGGAGGCACAGATTAAAGGAGTGCATATAGCTGGGGTTGCAGATCACAGGGGGGCATATATTTTGGGGGAACAGATCACAGAGGTGCATATAGCTGGGGAGTACAGATCACAGGGGGCATATAGCTGGGAGTAACAGATCACAAGGGCGCATAAAGTGGGGTGTTATGAATGAGTCACCGTAGGAGGCAAAAACAGAAATGCTAGCTAAGTCCAGAAAACCAGAGAAGTTGGCAGCTAACAGATTGCAGACCCCTGAACCTATCAACACAACTAGCAGTAGCCGTGGGGGGTTCCTACGATGCCCTAGACCCCTCGATCACAGCCGGAGGACTATATAGCCTAAAGACAGAAAGGGAAATCTAAACTGCCCCAGAGCAGACCCCAAAGCAATAGGCAGCCCCCAACATATAATGACGGTGAAGCAAGAAGAAAGAACACTAACACAGACAGAAAGATAGACTGAGCAAAGACGGGGCCCAAGCTAACTAGATAGGAAAGGACAGGAAGGCTGCTGTCTGCAATCCGTGAAAAACCCTATGAAAATAAGAGCCAACAAACTGACAGTGAAAAAGACCCTGAAGAAGCTAGGCTTCAAAACGCTATGTCAGTACTCAGGAATATTCTGAAGACAGAGCAACCGGCAAAAGGAGATTCAGCTCACCCCAGCAGGGAATGGCAGAATCCAGAAAAGCAAGGCAAACAAAAACAAAATACAAATGCTAACAGGCAAAGCAGAAAACTTAGCTTTAGAGGAGCAGGAATCAGACTGGTCTCACTAGAAGTCCACAGAGAAATCACCCGCAGGGCAGAAGGGCGTCGGCAGCCTTATATCCAGTCCGTGACTCCACTCAGCCAGTCATCATCATCAGGCTCATTACCTTCCTTTACCAGAATAGGGAGTTCACCAGACCTCAGTGACGAAGGGGAAAATGAACTCACAACAGTGGGGGCACAGATCACAGGGGAGCATATACCTGGGGGGCACAGATCACAGGGGGCATATAGTTGGGGGGCACAGATCACAGGAGTGTATAAAGCAGGGGGGCACAGATCACAGGGAGGCATATAGCTGGGGGGCACAGATCACAAGGGGGCATATAGTTGGAGGGCACAGATCACAGGGGGGCATATAGCTGGGGGGCACAGATCACAGGGGGCATATAGTTGGGGGGCACAGAGATAATATTGGGGCACATAGCTGGGGGGGCACATAGCTGAGGGGCACATAAATTACCTGAAGACACGCACTGAGCTCCTCTTCCGGGACAGGAGCTGGAAGAACATTGGGCAATAACCCCGCCCACCTCTGTGCTAACCCTGCCCACCCCGATGACATCATCATGCATGTGCAGGCAGTGTTCTGTAATAAACGCTGTGTGCACTTGGGGGTTAAACGGCCGGCAGGGCTGCCGCCGGAGAATTGCAGACTGCGGGGACCTGCCTGTGGGCCGCATGTGGGCCACGGGCCAGAGGTTCCTTCCCCACCTGTTTTAAAGGGCCGGCGGTGGCCCACTTAGCTGCCAGCCCACCGGGCATCTGCCCGGCTGGGCAGATTAGCATTTCGGGCCTGGAACATGGTATTAAAGAGAATCAATGGCAAAAGTGGCATTTAATTTGCTGTTGTCAGAGATTAACTGTGGCATCTCAATGGTTAACAGCTGCCCTGGCTGTTTGACACAGATGTTGGCTATTTAATTTAGCCAGGATCAACCATGCATGGAACAGAGTCAGCTCCAGAGCCTGCTTCATACATCAGTACCCACTCCATGATGCACATACTGTATAATTCTTGGGGCATTAATGAGAATCTGTCATCAAGTGAGACAGATAGCCTGAATTCAGTGATGTATTACTTACTTAGTATACTGAGTGCAGAAATTATGATACGTTCAGTTTTCTCTGTTGCAGGTTTAGGAGCTGAAATACTGAGCTGTGTATAACTCCCCCCCCCCACACACACACACACACACACATTGTGGTGCTCTCAGATAACATAGCAATTACCTGGTGACAGCTTCCCTTTAAGGGATGCACTTATCTTAAATGTATTCCTTATTAAGGCTGAAATGAAAAGTCTGCATTCGCTCTATGTGATTCCCCTGTATGTCCTGTGTGAGTGGGTGGTCACATGATCGCAGATACGGTGGTCACATACTGCGCAGCATTCTCTACGCTTCAATTCTCTTCAATTGAGTGAAACCAGATTAGACTAGTCAGCAAGTGACCACTCGACCACTCACACAGGCATATCTGGCATTTCAGAAGGAATATAATTTGAAAAGTCCCACCCTGTTCAACATAATTGACAAGTTTCATACTAAGTATACACATGGTATAGACCTGTCAATAAACTACAGTGGTGGGTGAAGAAGCCAAACTTGGGTGGCGCTGGACTAGTCAGGTCTTTGCCTATGGTACTAGATAGAGATGATCAAATCAATGTGATGCAAATCAAATTCTGGTTGAATGTGGAAACAGTTTTATAAATTGTAGTTGATTGTATCTGTCACATAATGCGGCAAGGGCTTCCCAACATACAGTACCTCACGATTCCTGTAAATAGCTTCTCAGTTTTTCTCTACACTCCAAATCTCTGTTCCACACTCCACATTAATTAACGTCATCCATTTTGTCGGCGCCTATATCCCACATATCATTTCACTACATTATACAGTATAAAGTCACCATTTTACATAATGAAAATGGTGAACAGATACAGAACACATAAACAAAGAGAGAGAAGTGTTCACATCAGTGCACCAGATCCAGACAAGAAATCCACAATGGGTGCAATGCACGAAACTATGTGAATAGTGAGTGTTCAACGCTCAAAACTTCAACGCTCAAAACGCGTGGAACATGTGTTTCATATTTTAACACTTTTTAAGAGCATACCAATAAAATATTGTTTCCATAGAAAAAAAAAAACAACGGGGTGCAACGTTAGTTGGCCTCCACGTGGTGCACCCTGGGTAACGCTAAAGGACTAGCAATCTTGATGACCAAACTATCAAATTACATCTAGATTTCCTGGTCAATATTTTTACATCATATTTGATAATCAACGTGCTGAGAAGTGTGAACGTGACATCAAGTGACAGGTCCTCCCCGATGATTAACAGGCTTTGCCACACACTAGCGATTTAGATGACAGTGTGGTGAATGGGTTGTCTTACAGTTGATCAGTAATAGTTGTTGTTTTGAAAGACAGCTCCATAGATCACACTGAAAATTTTATGACAAAGCACAGAACTGTATCAGTTTTGTAGCTGGGGTGGAAGCAGTGAATATTGATAAAGTCACAATAGTTGGCGCATGATCATTGCTCCCGGACTGAAGACTGTCAAGAATGTTTTAATAATATCAATGGTTGCATTTGACAACAACCGAAAAAAGGCAGCACAACGATCTACACCTTCTGTCAGCACCTTTTGTGTAACAGAAAGGAAGGCACTACTAGTAGGTAACAAATCAAAATCTGCATTTTTCGGTCCCCTAAAATCACTAGTACATTATTTGGGCAGCTTAGATTTGTAACCATGGCTGCAAATAGGGACCATGATTATTTGAGATAACGTGTAGATATTCAGGCTTGACTGAGTGTTGATTACATTGGCAATTTTATTTAGGAGCAGGCACGGGAATGATGATTGTATCTGGAGTTGATTATGGTGGGTATGATGTATTCTTACTGTGCTATAATTACATGCAAGAAGGTAACACTGGCACTGAATGCGGATTGTATTGGTAATTTCATCCTTGCGTAGCTCTGTACTGGAAAAAGAATTGTTTGGGTTCTTTAAGCGCCTGAACTTAATCTTTGATAAAGTCTATGGGGCAGATTCATCATTGATTTTGTGCCTTTTTTCTCTAGTTTTGTGTGTTTTTTCCTGTTTTCCATTATCGGTATATTTATTTTTTTACTTTCGCCTCTTTTTAAGTCACTTTATGTGTTCGTCTAGATTTTGTTTTATTACAACAAAGGTTTACAAATATTTTTGCCTGATTCATCATTTGCAACTTTTTGAATAGTCGTAATTTTTTTTGCAAATGTACTCCCTCCAATGTTTCCCTCCAGTGTGATTTTATGAATAACAGAAATCCCCCACACCCACACTCATCTCATCTCCCCCCTAAATCTTGCAATATTTTGCAAAATGTGCAACTTTTTGTACTAAAAAGGCACAAAAAATGTAAAGGCAAAAATAAAGACAATTTTTGTCTTTTGTCTTTGTACAATATCCATGAATTGTGTGAACCATGTTGAAGAATTAGGCACAAGAAACAACAACAAATACCCCAAGACAAGATGAAAAGTGATTTAAAAACAGAATGCAAATTAAGAATAGGGCTGTATGGTTCCAATTAAATATACCTGATATATAATGACAACGAAAATAAAACACTAAAGGTCCGATTTATTTAGGAGGCAATATTTTTGTGCAACTTGGAAGTTACAAAAACACATTAGGTGCTAGTCTTTCCCATCTATGCTAATATGGGCACAGCATGGGTGGAACAGAGTGTGGCTATGCCCACCAGTCACACATTATGTCCTGCAGAGATTCACTTTCTCTGGTAGGCATTAAGCACTAGGCCTTAGCTAGCGTTCACACGGGCAATACAGTTCTGGTACAAACACATACAGTTTTAATTGCTTTCCACAGGTTGCACAGCACTGAAACAAGTTCACAAACATAAATCCTTAGCCTTGTCCAGGCATGGCACTAACTAAACAGAACAGACCCTGGCTACTCATACTTGGCTGAACTAGCCCCAGCTTGGTTAAACAAAACAGCTATAGTACATAGCAACCATTGATACAAGCAGTTCTCTGCACAAGGACTGTGCAGACTCTTCTCAGAGAGAGATTTAGCTCCAAGACACATCCAGTCTGGTCAGCTTCCCTGAGCTCACTCCCCAGCCAGCACATTTGCCTCTGCTACATCCAGCAGAGTGACTCCCCAGTCACTCCATTCAGACAGAGACTCTGGCATGTCTTTGTCTCAGCCGTAGCTCACATTTTGGCTGGTTCCACAATGAATCTACTTCCAGCTTCTTAGAGAAACAATGCAAGTGCTTCGAATCAAACACTGCAGAGCTGGGATTTAACCATGTTCTTCTCAGCAATGCTGCATATACCCCCTCTGCCCAAAGCCGAGAGCAGTGTACCATCTTCCAACCCACAGTGCCAACAGGGGGCCATTCTAACCCAAAACTAATTATTGTCTCTCAGCTTCTATGGAACACCATTCACACTGGGCTCTGCCATCTACAGACTATATCATTCACACAGGCTCTACCTCCTGCACATTACCATACCACTCAGCAGACCCACAATCTCACATACAATGCACACTGCACTACCAATGCCTACACATCATAAGCATGCAAACTCATTGCACACAATCCTATACACTGCACATATGCACAGACACTAGCCTGAACTCAGTACACTACATCCTCTTCTCTCTCCTTTCATCGAGAGAAAAAAAAATCTTCACATTATGTGATCCTGTCACCACACATCACATGTTACTCACTGTAGATCATGTGTACATCACCACAGCTGACTTCTGGTGGCATACCAAATTACTGAGCTCTACCACTTCAGGCCACAAGTCCCATAGCATACAAGTTCTTGACCACTCCCACTTCATGGGACATGGAACCATAAGAGATTTAGCTCCAAGACACATCCACTCTGATCCGCTTCCTTGAACTGACTCCCCAGCCAGCAAATTAGCCTCTGCTACATCAAACAGAGTGACTCCTCAGTCACTCCATTCAGAGAGTGACCACAGCATATCTCTCTCTCATCCACAGCTCACATCTTGGCTGCTTCCACAATTAATCTACTTCTTGCTTTTTAGAGAAACCATGCAGATGCTTCTAATCAGATATTGCAGAACTCAATCCGAGCTATGCTGCAGACAGAAGCTTACTCCAGAAATGTACTCCAGTCTTTCATGGAGCACATTTCAGAAAGCAGTGCACACCAGTTAACAGATGTGCCAGTGACATGAGTCGCTTAATGAATTTGCTGTTTTGTATCCCAGCAAGCACCTTCCAGGGAGGCCCATTCATATGGTTTATGCCAAAATTTTGGCATGGAAAACCTTGCAATTTCACAAATGGTTGGAACGGGACTTAGCGTGGAAAAGTTTGCCTGGCAAATTCTTCAAAGTTTACACCACTTTCGTGGCAAAGGTTCATGGATGAAATAGGCGAATGATACTCCTGCTTGCCTTAAGGTTGGTGTGTTCGCACTTCCTTGTCTTACCGTGTCTGATGTGCATGGAGAAATCATTGCTGCAGGATTGCTGAGGAGGCTTAATAGCTGGGCCCCTCTCCATTGCTCTGCTGAATGAGATCTCAGACAGAACAAAAAGTGAAGGGACATCAAGGCATCAGTAACCGTCTAAGGATAAAAGAAGGAGGAAAAGAACAAACATACTTGTAAACAGAGTGTATATAGCATTTTAGTTTGGAAATCTGTATACTGCAGCAACCATATGATAATGAATGCATCATGATAAATGGTTTTATAGGTAAGAAGACATTACCAATTGCAAAACATTTTCCCTAAACCCTATATAGAATATTGTTTAGCCACAGGGAGAAAGTACAGTACATATGAAGATGCCAATCAAGGTCCAGTGAGGGTCTTATTACTACTGTATATATAGCATTGACTGTAAATGCTACTTTTTGCAGTATAACTTTGGTACTTTCCATCAAATATTAAAAAATATTAGCAATTTCTAGATATATTCATGTTATGCAAAATGTTCAGGATTTCACTTTTTTGTTTTCCTTTTTTGTTTACTAGCTGCAGTTTCCATCATATGGCATCATGGCAACAGTCAATAAAGACTTACAGACCCGATGTGAATTATCATCCATTTAATGGCAGCCTGTAGTCAGTAATGTAGTTTTGACCTCAGACTGGTAAGTGATCAGTGCTTGAAACTTTAAATTCTGTTTGACAACCAGTCAAACTAAAGCAGATAACTGGAGACTGGTATTCTCAGACTAGGAAGGGGTCATGGATATTCACCCTCCCCAGCCTCAAAATAGCAGCCCACAATGGCCCCAGAAAAGGTAGATCTATTAGATTCTGATCCAATTTTGGCTCTTTGCCTGGCTCTTCCCACTTGCCCTGGTGCAAGTGGAGTAATAGTATTGGGGTTAGGGTTAATGCCAACTGTGTAATGTTAGCTGACATCAAGCCCAGTGGTTAGTCATGGAGAAGTGTCTATCAGACGCCCCCATTACTTACCCCTTAGTCAAATGTAATAAAAACAGAGACAGAGTAAAGTCCTTTAATTGAAAAAATAACACAGACTCCTTTGTTTGAAAAAACAGAGACAGAGTAAAGTCCTTTAATTGAAATAAGAACACAGACTCCTTTATTTGAAATAAAAATTCCCAACCCTCTTTTATCGACTGAGCAGAGCTTGAGAAACTCTGTCTGTTCTGTCTGTGAACGGCAGTAACCTTTAATGGCGTCACCGCAGGTCACAAGCAAAGCTTCTCATGCTCTGCTCAGTGTGAGTCGACTGGCCTTTAGAACGGTTACATCGCTAAAGTGACCGATCTCCTAACCATCTGGATCGTTGTTGGACAAGGCCATTAGTGGATTTTTGTCGGAAAGGTGAGTATAACTTTGCTTTTTTATTTAATTTTTTTGGTGATGGGTAAAAGAGGGCTGGAAAGCTTTTTTTTATTTCAAATAAAGGAATATGTGTGTTTCAATTAAAGGACTTTACTCTGTCTCTGTCATTATTACTTGTGACTATGATGTTAGAAATTGGGGTATCTTATAGACTCCTCTCCATTACTAACCCGTGAGCTTGATGTCAGCAGCTATAAAACAGCTGACATCAACCCCACAACTATTACCCCTCTTACTTCCACATGAGGGCAAGTGGGAAGAGCGAGGCTAAATGACAGAATTGGCGCATCGTATAGATGTGCCATTTCTGGAGCGGCTGAATGCTGATGTTCTTAGTCTGGGAGGGGGCCAATATCATGGCCCCTTCCTAAGCTATTAATATCAGCCTGCAGCTTTGCTGGTTAGTAAATATAGGGGGGACCCCATATCATTTTTGGGAGGTCTCCTATATAATAACCAGTAAAGGTTAAGCAAACAGCTGTGAGCTCATATTAATATCCAGAGAATCTTTATAGCTATTAGCCCCTTCCCAGAATATTAACATCAGCCCCCAGCTGTCGGCTTTCCATCAGCTGGTTATGAAAATTATGAAGAACCCCATGCCATTTCTTTTTTCATTTTTTAAATTTATTTATTCACAAGTACAGTAAAATACACACTCAAGTTAACCTTAGTTTATAGCCTCTAGGTGTTCCAGCAACTGGAAACACAAGTAATCTTAAAGTGTCCCTCAAAATTTCCCATGAGGATTCTGGGCCTCGCAGCTGTCGGGAGACCCAGTGACTGTGAATCGCTGGTTGCAGGCAGAGCTTCTCACGCTCTGCTCAGTGTGTTCTGACTGGCGTGGAGAGTGGTCGCTTCACTGATGTGACTGCTCTCCAAACCATTCAGATTGTCGTGGGACATGGCCATTAACCCCTTCACCCCTGGGCCCTTTTTCGTTTTTGTGTTTCTGTTTTTCACTCCCTTTCTTCCAAGAACCATAACTTTTATTTTTCCATAAATATGGCCATGTGAGGGCTTGTTTTTTTGCGAAACGAGTTGTACTTTTGAGTTGTACCCTATCGTGAACTCGAAAACGGGAAAAAAAAATTCCAAGTGCGTTGAAATTGCAAAAAAAGTGCAATTCTATAACTGTTTTTAGGACTCCTTTTACCATTTTCACCAAAAGCTAAAACTGTCCTGCCACTTTAATTCTCCAGGTCATTGCGAGTTCGTAAATACCAAACATGTATAGGTTGTTCTTTGTTTAAATGGTGAAAAAAAAATCCAAAGTTTGTTAAAAAAAAAAATTGCGTCATTTTCCAAAACCCGTAGCGCCTCCATTTTTCAAGATCTGTGGCTTGGTGAGAGCTTCTTTTTTGCGTGCCAAGTTGATGTTTTTAATGATACCATTTTGGTGTGGATATGATCTTTTGATCGCCCATTATTGCATTTTAATGCAATATTGTGGCGACCAAAAAAACATAATTTTGGCATTTTGACTTTTTTTTCACTACGCCATTTACCGATCGAATTAATTGTTTTTATAGCTTGATAGATCGAGCGATTCTGAACTCGGCGATACCAAATATATGTATTTTTTTATTATTGTTTTATTTTGAATGGGGTGAATGGGGGTGATTTGAACTTTTATATTTTTTTAATATTTTTAAAAACATTTTTTTTTACATTTTTTATGCTTCAATAGTCTCCATGGGAGACTAGAAGCTGCAGCTGTCAGATCGCCTTTGCTGCACACAGGAGATGATCAGATCAGAGATTGACAGTGGCATTTAACAGGTTAACAGCTGCAAGTGGATTGCAATTCCACCCGCGGCTGTTAGGGGCACATGTCAGCTGTTCAAAATAGCTGACATGTGTCGGGAAAGATGTGGGGTCAGCGCTGGAGCCCACATCAAAGGGAGGAACACAACATGTGCAGTACATGTATGGCATATGTCGTGAAGGGGTTAATTGTTATGAATAGGTCACCGAGTAGGATGGCAGGAATAGGCTATGCCATCAGGAAACCAGAAAGGTTGGTAACTTAGCAGATTGCAGACCCCTAATCCTAACAACACAACTAGCAGTAGCCGTGGTGCGTACCTACGATGCCCTAGATGCCTAGGCTCAGCCGGAGAACTAAATAAGCTTAAAGAAGAAAGGTGAAATCTAAACTGCCCCGGAGTAGAACCCCAAAGAAAAACATAGCCCCCAAACATATATTGTAGGTGAGACAAGATGAGGCACAAACACAGACAGAAAATAGACTGAGCAAATGATGGGGCCCAAACTGTCTAGATAGGATAGGAAAGGAAAGACACTCTCTGCAATCACTCAAAAACCCTAAAAAATCCTCTCCCCCACTATATCAGCATTCTGGTGTGAACTGGCAGCAAAGCAAAAGAGACTAATATAACAGGGGACTGAACAAACTGACACAAGCTGTAACATATGGAGCGGGGTCCAGCACTGCCCCAGCATGGAGCACGCTGAACCCTCACAGCAAAGCAGAAAGAGGCAAAACCAGATCAGATGCAAAGGATTAGCAAATGAACAACTTAGCTGAAAAATGCAGGATCAAGCAGGAGACAGCAGACCTCAAAATGCACCGGAAGAAACAATCACCAGCAGCAACTGAGGGAAGCCTGCTCACTTATATCCTCCCAGTCAGTAACCCCTGATTTCCAATCATTGTCATCAGGTAGCAGACTTCTGTCAACCCGGCAAGCTCCACTACCCCCAGTAACCACCAGAGGGAGCCCCATCTCAGAAGTCAGATCAAGAGAATTCACAACAGTTAATGGTTTATTGGTGGAAACGTTTTCATTAAAATTTTTGGTGAATAAATTGGTAAAACAGGGTAGGAAAGTTTTTATTTAAAATAAAGGCATCTGTGTGTTTATTTCAATTAAAGGACTTTACTCTGTCTCTATTACATTTGACTGTGGGGTTAGTAATGGGGTCATCTGATAGACGCATGTCCATTACTAACCTGTGGGCTTGATTTCAGCGGCCATAAAACAACTGACATCAACCCGATAACTATTGCCTCACTTGCCACTGCACCAGGGCAGGTGGGAAGAGCCAATCAAAGTGCCAGAATTGGTGCATCTAATTGATGCAACTTTTCTGGGGCGGATATGGGCAGCTATTTTTAAGCTGGGGAGGGCCAGGGCCTTCCCAGTCTGAGAATGCCAGACTTTAAATAATTAAAAAAATGGAGTAGGGACCCCTCTATTTTTGATAACCAGCCAACATGAAGCTCACAGCTTGGGGCTGCAGCCCGCAGCTGTCGGTTTTACCTGCACTGGTTATCAAAAATAACGTATTTTTTTAGAAATACTGATGTAAAATACTGACCAAGTATGTGGCCTAAGAGGAAATGTCAACATGTGAGGCACTTTAGGAGAGTCGGGTGCATTATTCTTCTGGCCCGCCTACATTTGCAGACTCCATAGCATCCATTAGAGCTGACACTACTATTGTTTTTAACTCTGTCATATTTTTGCTAATCAGATTCATAATACCTTGAGGAACATTTTGATCTGCTCTTTGCTTTTGTGTATTTTACGTCACTCATATTCTGCACTAGACATGAGCTCTAAATATGAAGCAAGACATGAAGAAGACAATGGATTTCAAAATATTATTTAACCCCTTTCCGACATTGGACGTAATAGTAAGAGCCCACGTTGGACTTCCCCTGTTCGGTGCAGGCTCTGACGCTTAGCCTGAATCTTTCCGGGCACATGACAGCTGACCTATACAGCAGACATGTGCCCGCAACAGCTGTGGGTAGAATTGCGATCCACCTGTGGCTGATAACTAGTTAAATGCCGCTGTCAATCTCTGACAACAGCATTTAACTTGTGCTTACTGGAAGCGCGTCGCTAATCCCAACCATCAGAGACCCCGTCACATGATCGCGGGTCACCTATGTGTCGGCATGACAACCAGAGGTCTGCAGCACACTGTTGTCGGCGCTCATAGCAAGTGAGTATTTCTGCTACACAGAAGCAATCAAAGTACTGCAGCCTCTAGTCTGCCATGGAGACTATTGAAGCATTCAAAAGGTAAAAAAAGTTTTAAAAAATATTTTAAAAATTATAAGAATATAAAAGTTCAAATCACCCCTCTTTTGCCCCATTCAAAATAAAACAATAAAAAAACCCAAATATACACATATTTGGAATCGCCACATTCAGAATCATCCAATCTATCAATAGAAAAAAAGAATTAACCTGATCGCTAAATGGCGTAATGAGAAAAAAATTTAAAAAATGCCAGTATTGTTTTTTGGTCACCGCTACATTGTAATAAAATGCAATAATGGGTGATGAAAAGATGGCATCTACACCAAAATGGTAGCAATAAAAATATCATCTTGGCGTGCAAAAAATAAGCCCTCACCCAGCCCCAGATCACGAAAATTGGAGACGCTACAGGTCTCGGAAAATGGCGCCTTTTTTTAACAAATTTTTTAAAAAAATTCACCACTTACCGTATTTTTCGGACCATAAGACGCACTTTTTTCCCCCAAAATTTTGGGGGAAAGTGGGGGGTGCGTCTTATGGTCAAAATATACTAACCTCTGATCATGGCTGGAGGCTGGGGCGGGTGCCACGGGGCTCTATAGTGCTCCGGTGCAGGGGTAGCGGCTCTCTGTGCTCCAGTGCAGGGGCGGCGGCTCCGCCGGCATTTCCTCAAAGCCCAGAGGCCCCCGCACATCCCTTGCTGGCCGCAGCCATGTTGCAGTTGCCTCCGGGAACATGGACGCCGGGAAGATGGCCACCCGTCCGGGGATGGCACATGCGCAGGTTCAGATCTCGTCCCGAGATCTCGGGGGACGAGATCTCATTGCTGAGATTTGAATCTTGTCCCCCGAGATCTCGGGACGAGATCTGAACCTGCGCATGCACCGTCCCCGGACCGGCGGCCATCTTCCCGGCGGCCATGTTCCCGGAGGCCACCGCAACATGGCGGCGGCCAGCAAGGGATGTGCGGGGGCCTCCGGGCTTGGAGGAAATGCCGGCGGAGCCGCCGCCCCAGCACCGGAGCACAGAGAGTCGCCACCCTCAACCCACAGAGCCCACCTGCCTCGGCCCCAGCACAGCTGCTCCAGCCCCAGCACAGCCCAGCTGCCCCAGCACAGCCCAGCTGCCTCAGCACAACTGCCCCAGCACAGCACAGCTGCCCCAGCCCTAGCACAGCACAGCTGCCCCAGCCCCAGCACAACTGCCCCAGCCCCAGCACAGCACAGCTGCCCCAGCCCCAGCACAGCTGCCTCAGCCCCAGAACAGCTGCCCCAGCACAGCTGCCCCAGCCCCAGCACAGCTGCCCCAGCATAGCTGCCACAGCCCACCTGCCCCAGCACAGCCCACCTGCCCCAGCACCGCCCAGCTGCTCCAGCACAACCAACCTGCTCCAGCACAGAGCGCCACCACACGAGCCTGGACCACTGCATGACCCCTGTGACCACTCCTCCACCTGTGCCAGATCACTTCCCAGGTAAGCTGAATTCGGACTGTAAGACGGACCCCCATTTGACACATTATTATTTTTTTCCATATTTTCCTTCTGAAAATTGGGGTGCGTCTTATAGTCCGAAAAATAAATAAAAAAGAACTTTTTCATGTTTGGTATCTGTGAACTCATAATGACCTGGAGAATCATAATGGTAGGTCAGTTTTAGTTCTAGTGAACATAGTAAAAAAAAAAAAAAAAAAAAAAGAAAACCAAAACTGTGGAATTGCATTTTTTTTTTGCAATTTGGCCACACTTGTAATTTTTTTTCCTTTTCCAGTACACTATATGTTAAAACCAATGGTGTTATTCAAAAGTACAACTAGTCCCACAAAAACAAGCCTTCGCATGATCAATTTTCACCTAGACATAAATAAGTTATGGCAAAGCAAAGAAGTGGAGCAAAAAACAGGAATTCAAAAACTGAAATACCCCTGGTCGTTAAGGGGTTAAACATTGCTGTGGCTACCTAAATGCACAATGACATTACTTTTTGGATCGCCAAGCCTTACCTCTAAAGGCCCTTTTACATTTAGCGATGCACCAGCGATCCGACCCGGTCAGGATCGCTGGTGCATCGCTAAATAATCGCTAGTGAGCTTTCATACAGAAAGATCTCACAGCGATTCAGCAGCGACGCTGCGCACGATACTTACCATTCACACACAGCGATCCTGGCGTCCTCCCGCCCGCCTCCAGCGTCGCTCGTCGTCACAGCAGGAAGTCTCAGCAGGAAGTGCCCGACGAGAAATGGAGCCGGACATTCTCGCGCGATCAGCGATGGACAGCAGGGGAGCCGGTCGCTGGTAAGTATCACACATAGCGATATCGCTAGCAATATCGCTATAACGTCACAAAACCAGTGACGTTTTAGCGATATTGCTAGCGATATCGCTTAGTGTAAAACCCCCTTAAGATCAAGCAGTGCATTTTATCTCTTTACAAAAAGGAAAGGTAGGAAGATAAAACAAACTGCTATTGACTTTCCCTACCTTAGTATGAGGACCAAATTCCTCACTTAGCTTCTTCAGGGGGTTATCATACTCCAGTAACATCTGACCAAGCCGAGCAAACGATGGGTCACTGTAAAGAAAAACTATATAATTAAGTATTAAACATGTGTAAAACCATATGCCATGTATAATGATGTAGTTTTAGTCTAACTATAGATATATGCACATTAAAAAAAAATTCATGCTGTCGCTATGATCACAGCATACTCTTTTTGGCAATTGTTTGACTACCCCTTTAGAGTGTGCCACCCACCTCTGACCTTGGAGCATTTCAAATGCACAGTTATAAAGAGCAATAAGTGCTTTTCTGTCATCAATCCGAGACATTAGCAGAATTACAGAGAAGTAAGTCACTATTAGGTCCAGATAACTCTTTGTAAAGGTGTAATTAATATTCTGCAAGATAAAGAGAAAATAAATCAATAGTAAATGTTAAAATGTTAAATATTTAGTTTGTGGCATTTGCAAAACTGAAGTTTCCATAGAAAAGTATTAAAGAAGCCCCCTCATGGGCGGGGATATACAGAGCTCACCATTCAAAGATCCAGCAAATAAAATAGTGATTGTGCAAAACATAAAGCGAGTAGCCCAGTAAGTGACACATAGCTGGAATCAGAGTCTCTGACCCTACATCACACAGATTTCAGATGGGGTAATAAAAACCTAGTGACACAATGCCTGGTAATGCACCCATCTATTCTAAGCATGAGGTTTTCAAGCATCTGTTGTACTATGACTATACGGTATCAAAGCAGACATGAGAAAGGTTGTGTGCAAAATGAAATAAGAGCTGTTGAAAGTTAAAAAAAAAAAAGTTTGTGTTCTGCAGAAAAAGTTGGGATTTATTCAATAACTTTAAGAACATTCTAGGAGTTTCTGCTATTCAAACAGCACGATCTGATGATTGTAATATACCGTGAATTTTACCTGCGCCCTGCAGTTCCATAAATACAGCTCAATTTTCTTGCTAGCCAAGAAAGTGATAAATATAATCATCTCCAATTACTTTGAGTTAGATTACTATCTCAAATCAGGAGCTCTTAATCATCCTTAACGGTGCTGCCCATGGTACTTACAATGTCAAAATAACACTGGCAAGCATCTATTGTATTCAGTAACTCATACACATGGTCCTGCAACGAGAACAGACAAAAAGTATATGAGTTTTTATACATTTTTATAAATTATGTAAAAAAATATAAAATAAAAGTAAATTCTATATAAAGTAAAGATACTGTAACTAATACATTTCAGACAAATCAATTGTTCTGTTTTTTTTATTCCTATCCTGCAAATGTAATAATCATTATTGTCAATACATTATTGCTATTTTGCAAATCTATACCCTAAATATGTTATCTTTAGAAAATAGTTTTTAAGGTGAGTCATATGATTTTACAAATATAGCTGACTTTATTAACCTAAACCAAAGTTTCAATATTTTATTAGGCAAATATGAGTTGCTAGACTCTAGTAGGCTTATCATTGAGGAATCTCACCTTTAATCCCTTATCGCCATAGCCTATTACTACCTTCGCGCCCAGGCCAAATTTTTCAATTCTGATTAGTGTCATTTTATAAGGTAATAACCCTAGAATGCTTCAACTTTTTTTCGTGACACATTGTACTTCATGTTAGTGGTAAATTTAAGTTGACATGATTTCCATTTATTGATGAAAAAATTGGAAATTTGATGAAAAATTCACAATTATTCAACTTTGAATTTTTATGCCCTTAAAGAGGTTGTGCACTACTTTTACATTGAAGACCTATCCTCAGGATAGGTCATCAATGTCTGATCCGCTGGGATCTGACACCCGGCATCCCCACTGATGAGTAGTTTTCAGTGTCGACAGCGGCCACCACTGGCCGGAGGTATTCACTTGCTGAGCTTTTCCTTCTACTTGTAATAATAATAATAATACATTTTATTATTAAAGCGCCAACATATTCCTCAGCACTTTACATTTCAGACGGGACTTGTACAGACAATAGACATTACAGCATGACAATATAGTAGCTGAGGCTTGGTACTGCACATCTGCACCCTATTCATATCATTAGAAGGTGGATGTGTGGTACCTTGCGGCGGCCGCTACAAGTAGAGAAAGCAGCTCAGCAAGTGTTCACTTCCGGCCGGCGGCAGCCGACACCGATAACAGTTCGTCAGCAGAGGTGATGAAGGTCATCAATGTAAAAGTAGTGGACAACCTCTTTAAAACTGATTTTCATACCACTAAAAATAATTAGTAAATAATATTTGTCAGATGCTTACTTTACATCAGCATAATTTTTGGAACATAATGTTTTTTGTTATGAAGTTAGAAGGGTTAAAAGGTTATCAGTAGTGATACGCAAACGTGCTGGAATAATGTGTTATCTGAGCATGCTCGGGTGTTATCGAGTATCTTGGGCATGCCAGAATAATAAGTTCGACAGCTACAAAATATGTAGCCACAGGGACTCAAATATATTATTATTAGTCATTGAGGAGAAAGCCAGCGGGGGAGGGGCAGCAGAGGAGCGACGCAACAGTGTCAGGAACCAGCGGCTGAGGCAGTGACAACTGCAGCCGCTGGCTTCAAGAGGACGTCATACTCACCCTCCTCATGCCGTCTCTGCATCTCCATCCTTGCATCTCCGTCCCGACACCGGCAGCTCTTCCCCTATGCTGAGCGGTCACGTTAATGAGCAGTACCACGTGACCACTCAGTAAAGGAGAGCTGCCGGCGCCGGGAAGGACATGCACGGATGGCGCGAGGAGGGTGAGTAGGACAGGGGGTGTGAGCCATGCATACAACAATGGGACAGGGGGGTGAGCCATGCATATAACGATGGGACAGGGGTGCCATTCATATGTAAGGGGCCATGCCAAGCCATGCATATGTAAGGGGCTGACATTGCTATGGACAACAGAGACACGCTGCCCCTTAAATAGACAGCACCCCCTTGGCTGATGCGATGGTACATTCTATTCTACCCTTCAAAAGTCTGCTTTGGTTTGCTCTTTCAGCTATGGTGAGGGGAGGAGATGTTTTCCCAGATTGTGTTTGGAGCTGGGAGTCTGCAGGAGACTGACGTGAGGAGAAAAACGTGCAGCTTGTAACTGACTGAACTTATGGATTGTGTATACCCTTCTGGGGATAACGAAGGTGGCTTTCCTGTGATACTGCGAGGAGCCACAAAGATCTACAAGGAAGGAATTCAGAAGAGGGAGTTCACCGTTTCTAGAAACAGGCTTGGAATCTTCACACAAGTACAGGACCACGTTGCACAGAGCTGCCAGGGAGGACACCGCATCATCTTGCAGAGAACTGCAGGGGGCCCCCAGGAAGGATCTGAGACACCAACTTCACCGTGAGTGTTAACCCCGTGTGCGCACATGTTTAGGGCTTAGGATAGGCTGCAATAGACAGAGCACAGTAGCCGTGTGGCCGAAGTAGCAGTGGCCCGTCAGGCTATAGTTAGAGTAGCAGCATACTCTACTTTATTGCATTGTTTTCCTTTTGAAAGAATCCACTGATCTGTAATAGTTTGTGCACCGTGCCATTTGTACGGCCCAGCTAGAGAATATCACTTTTGCAAATTGTTTTATGTCATTGCATACCCCTGTTTACACTTTCCTAACACTGCATTCCTTGCTTGTAAATAAATTAACCCTTTGTTGTTAGCACCTCATCTTGTGTACCGTAGTCTCCCTGCATTGTGATGGTCCCCAGATCATCGCTTCACAAACAAGGATGGGAAGGTGAGCCATGCATACAAAGATGGGAGGGGGCAAGCCATGCATACAATGATGGGACGGGGTGAGCCATGCATACAAGGATGGGAGGGGGGGTGAGCCATGCATACAACATGGAGAGCCACACATACCAGGACAGGATGGGAGGGAGCCATACATACCAGGACAAAGTGGGGGAACCAGATACCAGAACAGGACAGGGAGAGCCACACATAGCAGGACAGAGATGAAGGGACAATGTATAACTGGCTTATACTTGAGCCAAAAAGCTTACCCAGTTTTCCATGGCAAAATTATGTGCCTCAGCTTATACTTGGGTCAGCTTATACTTGAATATATACGGTATTTTTTTCCCACAAAAATATTGCTTTAACTCCAAATTTTTCATTTTCACAATGGTAACAGGAGAAACTGGACCCCAAAATTTGTTGTGCAATTTCTCCTCAGTACACCAATACCCCATATGTGATAGGAAACTACTGTTTGGGTGAACTGCAAGGATCAAATTCCAAATTGGCAGGAATACATAGCGGACACCATGTCATATATGCAGAACTCCTAATGTGCATAAACAGTGGAAATTCCCCACAAATGACCCCATTTTGGAAACTACACCCCTCACGGAATTATCTAAAGGAATGGTGAGCACTTTGAAACCACAGATGCTTCACAGAATTTTATAACGTTGAGCCATTAAAAGGGAAAAATATTTTTTTCCCACAAAAATATCCCTTTAGCCCCAATTTTTTTAATTTCACAAGGCTAAGAGGCAAAAATTGATGATAAAGTTTGTTGGTCAATTTCGCCTGAGTCTGATCATGCCCCATATGGGGAATAAAACTACTGTTTGGGCACACGGCAAAGTTCGGAAGAGAGGGAGTTCTATTTGAACTTTGTAGCGTAATTTTGGCTAGAATAGATTACTGATGCCATGTCACATTCGAAGAGCTCCTGACATGCCAAAACAGCAGAAACCCCAACAAGTGACCTCATTTTTGAAACTACACCTCTAAAGGAATTCATCTAGTTGTGTAGTGATCATTTTTAACCCTCAGGTGATTCACAGAATTATATAACATTAGGAAGAGTAAATAAAAAATTACCATTTTTTTCCACTAAAATGTTGATTTGGCCCCACGTTTTTAATTTTTGAAAGGAGAAATAGGAGAAAATGAGCATTACCATTTGCTATGCTATTTCCCCTGAGTACACCAATATCTCATATGTGGTCAAAAACTACTTTTTAGACTCAAAAGGGAAGGAGCGCCATATTTAGTGCACATTTTGCTTGAATGACGTGAGGGTGCCATATCACATTGGGAGAGTCTCTTAAGTACCAGAACAGCGGAAACACCCATAAGTACCCCAGTTTACAGACTACACCCCTCAGTGAATTCATCTAGTGGTGTAATGAGCATGCTAACACCACGTGTGCCTCACAGAATTTTATATAATTGAGTGGAGAAAGAAAGAAAGAAAGAAAGAAAGAAAGAAAGAAAGAAAGAAAGAAAGAAAGAACAATGACATTTTTACCACTAAAATGTTTTTTTTAGCCCCAAGTTTTTAATTTTTACAAGTGCTAACAGGAAAAAATGGACATCACAGTTTGTTGTGCAATTTGTTGCACAGTTTGTTGTTACTCTGGAACACCATCTGGAGGTTGCTCCAGAATCAAGGTCTTTTTGGGATTCCAGCTACTAGAGGGAATCGCCTCCGAAAAAGCTTTTTCTACTATATTTTCATGCAAAGTGAAAACCTCAGAAGGGAAGGAGCACCATATTATAGCGCAGATTCTGCCATTATGGTTTGCGGGTGTAATGTCTTATTTGCAAAGCTCCTGAGGTGCCAGAAAAGCAGAACCCCTCATAAGTGACCTAATTTTACAAACTACTGTACATCTCTTGTTGAATTTATCTAGGGGTGCAGTGATCATATTGACATCACAAGTGTGTCAAAGAATTTTATACCACTGAGTGGTGAAGCAAAAAAATTTAATTTTTACCACGAAAAATTAGTTTTAGCCCGAGATTTTACATTTTCATATGGGAAGATGGGAGAAAATGGCACCAAAACGTGTCACATAATTTTTGCTGAACGTGGCAATTCTCTATAGGCAACTGCATGTATTGCTTAGCCACATGGCAAGACACAGGAAGGATGGAGCGCTAGTTGACTCTTGGAGAATAAATTGTCATAGAATAGTTTGAGGATTTCATATACAGAGTCCCTAAGTGCCAGAAGAGCAGAATCTCCCTGAAATGATCCAATTTTGGAAATTACACTCCTCTAGGAACTTATTTACAGGAGCAGTGATGATTTTCACTCTATGGATGCTTTCCATAAACAAGCAACAATGGACATTGCTAAGTGAAAATTGCAAATATGCCATTGTAGTGCCCTTACATTGTAGAGTCAAATAAATTGTAGTGTCCATACATTGTGCCCATCTCATGCATCTGGAGACACACACTCTATAAATTAAGAGAGCTTTAGTCGCTACAGAAATGCCAAACATGTGGACTCTAAATGTCATTTAGGCACACTGTGGGGCTCACAAGGGAGGGGGCATTTGGATTTGGAAGCACAGATTGTGCTGTAGTTCTTTTCATAGGGGACCAATGTCACTTTTTCAAGTGACTTTGTGCTACCAGTAATGTGAAAACCCTCTATGTTTCCATTAACAGATGACGAACGTGAGTGGGAACATGTGTTTTTGTGGGATGAGTTCAAAGCTATTGGTAGCATTTTGGAGTACAAGAATATATTGGATCAGTTCACATTTATCCTGTGCTCTACGATGAGCACTTACATTGGGGTTTCCAACTACATCTGCAAAATTCAGATGAAATCCTTGATGGATCTATTCACTAATGAAGCAGCAGAGTTACTTTGGACTCTGGTCTTTGTTCAATGGTTCACAAAACTGTGGTTGACTGCACTTTTGTGCATGCCTAAAAAGACACGTGAAAAGACTGACACCTGGACCATAGGCCAGACAGGTGGTCAAAATGACTTCATCTGCCTTATTACAGTGAATATTCCTTTTGGAATTTTGTCAGAATCATGTTTTTCTGAGTTTTACACCTAAACCATGGTGTAAGCACTCAGGGTTGCTAAGTACCATAAATATAATTCTAAATGTGCTATTTACATGAAATTCTCACTAGATCTCAGTAATAACCCATCCAAAGAAATGAAACCATACAGTAGATGTCCATAAATCAAAGGGGTCATCCACTACTAGGACCACCTCTTCTTGATCTTGGCCCTGATAAAATAAAAAAGCCTATACTCACCTTCCGTGCCGGCAGCATTCCAGCGGTGTTGGCACTCAAGGTCCCGTAGCTCTCGTGCTGTTGTTGTGACATGTGACCCCCAGCTCCCAATCAGTGCTGGTGTCATTGTCCCCACCTTTGAATGAATTGAACATGAAGAGTAAGTAAGAGATCAGCTGCAGCCCAGTATTTTTCCCAGTATTTCACAGGCTTGTCTAAATGTTGGTTAGCAAACTTTAAACACGTTTAAACACGTTTTTGTTCAGCAATGGAGTCTTGCATGATTAGCGTGCATACTGGCCATGGAGGTTGAGTGTGTTACTTATAGTTTTCTGTGAAACAATTGAACCTGCTGATCCCAGGTCTTTCTGTAGCTCTCCACAGGTGGTCCTTGGCTCTTGGACAACTCTTCTGATAATTCTTTTCACTCCTCCATCTGAAATCTTGCGGGAGCACCAGGTCATTGCCAGTTTATGGTGAAAATATATTGTTTCCACTTCAGGATTATGGCCCCAACAGTGCTCGCTAAAGCCTTCAGCAGTTTAGAGATTCTTCTGTAACCAATACCATCAGTATGTTTTGCATTGTTAAAGTTGCAAAGGTCTTGAGACAGCTCACTGGTTTTACCCATCTTGAAATGTTTTTTTGTATGGCACCTTGGTAATGAGATACCTTTTTATAGGCCATCAGTTGAACCAGCCAATATTATTTTTCACTAAGTGGAAGGATTGGGCCACATGCAGACATCCAGTATTTGGTGAGTTTTTTACCCCAGTATTTGTAAGCCAAAACCAGTAGTGGGTGAAAAATGCAGAAGTGGTACAAATGTTTCTATTATGCTTTGCCTCTGTCTGTTCCACTCCTGGTTTTCGCTTACAAATACTGGGCTAAAAAACTCATCAAATACTCAATGTGTGCACATGGCCTTACTTTCCAATTACTGATTGATTTCAGCTGCTGTCATTACTTTCCACGGCGTTTTGCACTTCTCTTTGTTCATGTGTTCAATACTTTTCCCCCTGTGTCATTACTCTTTATTATACAAAATTTATGGACATCTATGGTTTGATTCATCTGCCTGTGTAGATAGGATGGTTTCTTACCGACATCTGGAGAGAATTTCATGTCAATCGCACCTTTAGAAATATATTTACTTATAAAATTGGTGATGTGTTCAATACTTAATTGACCCACTGTATATACATATGTTGTGCTTCTCCAGATGAAGAGACCTAAGTTGCCTCCAAAGCTTTCTGTGTACCTTATTTCTTTTATTTCAGTTAACCATTATTATTTTGTTTTTTTACTGACAGTAATAAAAACTTCAAGAATAAAACAGTGAAAGCTTGTTTCTAATCTTCGTCCATGACCAAATAAAACAGAAAAATAATGAGCAAAGAGAATAAACATATTTTTCTCACTGATATTATTACAGTCTGGAGAATAAAATCACAAAACAATTATTTCATTGCTGAATAATAATAATGTTCCAAAAATATACTGCATGCCGGGAAGGTATCCTCTAGCCAAGCAGAACACCGTCCTGCAAAGAAAAATAAATGCTACTTCAAAGCGGAAATAATTTCTGCATTATGAAATCTGACACAAAGTTGTCAGCCAAGAAAGAAACAACCTTTGTTATGGTAACAGAACAGTATACTTAAAGAGACCCTTCGGCTAACTATAAAACAATTCACAGTAAATGCATAATGTGAAGTCAAAATACCTAGTGCAATCGATTTTTTTTCTTTCTGACACAGTTTATCTAATTCATAGTCTCTTCTGTACTTTTGCAAAATGGCCTGCAGCTTCTCAGACCATACTGACTGTGTGCTCTACTAGTCTAAAAACCACCAAACAATGTCCAAGGGATCCGCTTAGGTATCAATTACATAGTAACATAGTTATTAAAGTTGAAGGAAGACAGTCCATCTAGTTCAACCCATATCCTATCCTAACTTGCCCTAACATGTTAATCCAGAGGAAGGCAAAAAAATCCCAGGGTGGCAAACAGTAAACTTCACATTGGGGAAAAAAATTCCTTCCTGACTCCACATACGGCAATCAGACTAGCTCCCTGGATCAACGCAATATTAAGGAAACTAGTGTTATGAACACTCTTGACCTGACTTCTGAGTTTGGTCTCCCTCTGGAGGTTGCTGCGGGTGGTGGAGCTGGTTGGGTTGACAGAAGTCGATTACCTGAAGATGATGAGTGTAAGTCAGGTGTTATAGACTGGGAAGATTTAAGTGAGCAACCTTCCCTTAGTTGCTGCTGGTGATTTGGTTTTCTTCCTGTGCATCTTGAAGTCCGCTTGTCCCCTGCTTGGTCCTGCATTGTTCAGATAAGTTATTTGTTTGCTGGAATCTTTTGCATTTGATCCAGTTTTGCTTTTCCCTGCTTTCTGCTTTGATGTGTGGGTTCAGCATTGTTCCCTGCTGGGACCGGTGCTGGACCCCGTTCCATATGTCACAGCTTATGTCATTATGTTCAGTATTGCTAATCCTCTGTTATATCAGTATCTTTTGTTTTGCTTCCAGTTCACACCAGAATGCTGATCTAGTGGGGGAGAGGTCGTGTGGCCTCAGTATTTTTGCAGATCAGACGTGTTGGAATTTTTAGGGTTTTTTGCGTGATTGCAGACAGTATCTTTCCTATCCTGTACTATCTAGACAGTTTGGGCCCCATCATTTGCTTACTCTATTTTCTGCCTGTGTTTGTGCCTCATCTTGTCTCACCGGCAATATATGTTTGGGGGCTATCTATTCCTTTGGGGTTCTGCTCCGGGGCAGTTTAGCTTTCCCCTTTCTTGCTTTCAGCTTAGTTAAATCTTTGGCTTTGCTGAGGCGTCTAGGGCATCGTAGGAACGTCCCACAGCTAATTCTAGTTGTGTTGTTAGGTTCAGGGGTCTGCAATCCGCTAAGTTACCAACCTTTCTGGTTTTCTGGTTGCCTAGCTTATTTCCTGCTATCCTCCTCGGTGACCTAGTCATAACAACTAGTGTATATACCCTGTAATATTATACTTTGCAAGAAATGCATCCAGTCCCTTCTTAAATTTTAGTAGGGAATCACTCATTACAGCATCATACGGCAGAGAGTTCCATAGTCTCACTGCTCTTACAGTAAAGAATCCGCGTCTGTGAGTATGATTAAACCTTCTTTACTCCAGACGTAGAGGATGCCCTCTTGTCCCCGTCAAAGGTCTAAATAATAATAATTACATTATTTACAAATTGCCAAAGGCAAATAACCCTAACTCCAGATTCCTAAATCGTAAAAAATAAATTTTATTTATTCATTTAATAGATGGGATCAAGGTGCACTTTTAACCCCTTCACCCCCAAGCCTGTTATCACCTTCCTGACCATGCCAATATTTATAATTCTGACCAGTGCCACTGGACGAGCTGATGTTTTTATTGGTAGCATTTTCGGGCACATGATATTTTTTGATCACTCTCTTTTCCAATTTTTGGGAGACAGAATGAACAAAAACCAGCATTTCAGGAATTGCTTTTTTTTTTTAATACCGTTCCGTGTGTGGTAAAATTGGTAAAGCAGCTTTATTTTTCAGGTCAGTACAATTACAGAGATACCCAATTTATATCTTTTTTATGTTTTGGCACTTTTACACAATAAAAACTATTTAATAGAAAAAATACTTATTTTTGCATTGCTTTATTCTGAGAGCTATAACTTTTTTATTTTTCTGCTGATGGAGCTGTATTGTGGCTGTTTATTGTGGGGCAAGAGGACGTTTTCAGCGGTACCATGTGTATTTACATTTGTTTTTTTGATCGCGTTTTATTGCACCTTTTGCTCAGCGGTATGATGATAAAGCTTTATTTTTTGCCTAGTTTATTATTTTTTTTTTTTTCAGTGTTCACTGAAGGGGATAACTAGTGGGACAGTTTTATAAAGCAGGTATGTGCAATTTTAGTGTTTATCTTTTTATTTACAGAAACAAACGTATTTATTGGAAAAATATTTGTTTCTTTTTCATTATTTGGGGATTTTAAAAAAATATGTTTATACTTTTTAATATATATTTTTGTTTACTTTTTTACATTGTCCCATCCTGTATATTGTGAGATTGCTGATTTGATACTTTGCAATGCTTCTGCACTGCAGAGTATCACATCAGCATCTGACAGGCAGGGAAGGAGGCATGTCAGGTCCTGACCTCAGAAGGTGCACACATGCCACCTTCCCTGAAGGACCCCGTGGCCATCTTGCGGCTTGAGGTCTTCATGGAGACCATCAGGACAGTGAGATCGCATCACGTTTTCCTGACGGAAGTACGCAGGGAACCCATTCCCTGAGCGATGCTCTTCAATGTCGCTGTCACCATTGACAGAGTGGTTAAATGCTCGCACTAATCGTGGGCGTTGCTACAGGGTGCCACGGTGCTCAGCGTGAGGCTGCGCGATCGTGCCGCTGTACATATACTACTGTTTAATATAATGGTTTCATGGAAAAAAAAATATTTATACCAGTGTAACAAATATATGACTATATGATATAAAAAAAATGGGTATATAAATGGACATGATAGGACTATCGCAAACTTATATGTAGAATATATAAAGAAAAAAACGAACAAAAAGTCCAATACAAAAATTACAAAACTACAAAAGTAATTTTATTGAAATAGATCAAAAGTACAGGAAACAGTAAGATCAAAGTCGATAATGACCATAAAAAGTACATGGGCAAAATGGGGTACACAAATGGTTTGTGGACACAGGGATAAATTTGATTTTAACAATACAATACAAAATTTCAGAATCCTACATATATCCCATAATATTGTAAATAGCCAGTCATAATATACACACAAGGTACATTGATAAAGGCCATTCGGCCGAAACGTGCGATGGGGAGGGTACACCCTGGTGGACCTCTATTACGGACCAGTCAGAAAGGTAATATTATGCAGTAATTTATTTTGTGCTTTCAACATATTCAGCACATATTGTGTGTAGTGATAGGTTTCATCACTGGGGGGAGTGATATTGATACACCTTGTGTGTATATTATGACTGGCTATTTACAATATTATGGGATGTATGTAGGATTCTGAAATTTTGTATTGTATTGTTAAAATCAAATATATCCCTGTGTCCACATACCATTGGTGTGCCCCATTTTGTCCATGTACTTTTTATGGTCATTATCGACTTTGATCTTACTGTTTCCTGTACTTTTGATCTATTTCAATATACTATTGTTTGCGGGAACGCAGCTCCCGCAGAGCAGTATATGTACGGCGCATGTCGAGAAGGGGTTAAAATTACATATATTGTGAATGGTCAGTATTCGTAGATACTTTTTCATTATGTTCAGGAGATACAAGCCCATTGGTGATCTATGTTTAATAGTAATTAGTGATGAGCGAGTATACTCGTCACTCGAGATTTCCCGAGCATGCTGGGGTGATCTCCTAGTATTTTGGCATGCTTGGAGATTTAGTTTCTGTCGTCGTAGCTGCATGATTTGCGGCTGCTAGACAGCCTGAATACATGTGGGGATTGCCTGTTTGTTAGGAAATCCCTACATTTATTCAGTCTGTCTAGCAGGCGCAAATTATGCAGCTGTGGCAACAGAAACTAAATCTCTGAACACATCCAAACTACTCGGAGATCACCCGAGCATGCTCGGGAAATCCCGAGTAATGAGTAAACTCGCTCATCATTAGTAGTACGGTAATTATAGATTTGGTGGTCAATTACACATAGGTAAAACTTCAGAGGGCAGATATGGTAGTTAATCCATTTTGATATGATTTGTTCATTAGAAAGATACATCTTGAGAAAGTAATTTCTACAGAAATGTGAGAACATTTAGAGCAGCCTTATATCCAAGCAGGATTTATATCCTTAAAGGATGAGTGTTAAGGGCCTTTTACACATAGCGATATCGCTAGCGATATTGCTAAAGCGTCACCGATTTTGTGACGCAACAGCGAAATCGCTAGCAATCTCGCTACATGTGACACGTACCTGCGACCGGCCCCCCGCTGGATATCGCTGATCGCGCTCGAATGGCCTGGGCCATTTTTTCCTCATTGGCGTGCCGCTGGCGCCGACTAGCGACGCATGGACGCAGGCGGAAGTCATCATCATTGCTGCGGTGTGACAGGTAAGAGCGACCGCCGACGAATCGCTTATCGCTGCTGCGTCGCTGGTAAGGTCTGCCTGTTTGGCAGATCACTAGCGACCATTTAGCGATGCATCAGTGATCCTGACCAGGTCATATCGATGTTGGGATCGCTGGTGCATCGCTAAATGTAATGGGACCCTTAGAGAGCAATGAGGATTATGCAATCTAGATAGGTAGCACATTGAGGAGATATTTTCCAGTATACTGTATGTAGCTATCTGAGAATTGTACTGGTTATAGAATACCCCTCGTGATATCCTATTCCTTGTGAGGTTACATTTACTGTACCTCAAAAAGAGTTAGCTACCATATCTACCCTATGAATTTGTACCTACCGTATTTTGCAAACTATAAGACGTACTTTTTTCCAAATAAATTTTGGAGGAAAGGGGGGGTGTCTTATAGTCCAGATGTACCTTACAGTCCGGCTATGGCTGTGGGGCAGGAGCAGTGGCGGTAAAGGAGCGGGTCAGAGGAGGCAGGAGCTGGTGGCTGCGGCTAACAAGTGTGCCCACTAATACAGAAAACTAATATTCACTGCTCCCAACGTCCATAGTCCCACCCACATCTCAGCGCCGCCTTCAGGGCACAGAGGTGAGAGAGACTATGGGCATGTGGAGCAGTAAAAATTAATTCTCTTTAATAGCAGATACACTTGTTAGCCACAGCAGTGGGCTCATGCAGCGGCTGGGTGATCACATGTGTCTACTATTAAGGAAAATGAATATTCAGTGCTCTCAACTCACATGGTCATGGTCATGGGGAGCAGTTTATATTCTGGTAGCTGACTTCGGCGGGTGGGGGCACATGGCGGTGACATCATGTGCTGTTTAGGCCTGTTTCACATATCAGTTTTTTTGGTCAGTCAAAATCCGCTAAAATGGCGGATAACGGATCCGTTCCTGTACTGACCACAACTTTTGGCACCGGACCATTATTTTAACAGATCCGTCAAAGGAAGAATTTTAAAGGAACCGCTGCCTGGGGAAGGAGAGAGAGAATTTTACAGCCGCCAGAACAGAGTTTAGGGTTAAATTTGCGGCTGAGTGAAGTCTTTCGGGCACGCGCAGTGACAAATGCGGATCCGGCCGCCCGAAAAAACGTTGCATGGTCCTTTCGGGCATGTCGGCGGATGTCAAAATTTTGGCGGATCTGCAAAAAAACGGATCCAACGCATGGCCATCCGTCAAGATCCACCGGTAATGCAACTCAATGGGAAAAAAAACGGATCCGCCAAGAAAAATGGCGGATCCGTTTTTTTTGCAAAACAGCGGATTTTGACTGATGGACACAAACGGATGTGTGACACAGGCCTTACACGCTGAAGTCAGAAACCGGCATTAGAACATGACGCAGTGCTGTGAAGGAGCAAAGAGAAGGTGAGTAGAATTGTTTTTTCATGTGTGTGCCGTGATGGGGGCCATATATACCAGGATGGGGGGCATGTATACCAAGATGGGGGCCATATATATCAGGATGGGGATCATATATAACAGGATGGAGGACATTACCCCTATATCAGTGTCAGCAGCAGATCCCTCCCCATAACAGTGCATCATGACCGCATTTTTTGCTTCATTTTTTTTCTCTTTTCCTCCTCTAAAAGCTAGGTGAGTCTTATCAAAGAACAGAGAAAATGGTCTCTGACTAGATTGCTCTTTAGTAATCTAAGATCCTACCCTTTGCTCTTTCATATATTAGCCAAGGGCAGCAATTGATAACAAGTGATGATCACTTGTGGTCTGTCTGCTAAGACCCCTACTGAAGTTGAGAATATGAAGACCGAAGATCCCTTTGAATAGAGAAGTAACACACATGTGGGACCGCCTATTTATAGACAGTGAATGGAGCAGAGGTTGCACATGTTCGTCACCCTTAAGGCACCACTTCAGTGTTTTTTCTTTTATTTGAGCGCTGGAATGTTGCCATTAATGTAAGTTCCCTGATCCTAGTATTATACTTACAAACCACTATCTTCAGCTGTTCCCTGTGCCACCCAGATCCCAATCTGCCATTTTTTGACTGCGACTTCTGAATGACCGGAAGTCTGAGGTAACTATCACAAGCTCTGAATGAAAGTCTAGGAGGGCCTCGTTCTTGCCTCATTCTAGCTCTCATAGACTAATAGACTAATATTGAGTTGAGATCTCTGGCTCGCCCAGCAAACACTGGAGAGATCTGGCAGGTCACAAATTGAAGAAGACCAACCGGAAAGTCATTAATATCAGAAGAAGACAGCGGATGGTAAGTATATTTCTTGGTACATGGAACTTACATTAGGGATACAATTCTGGATGTAAAATTTAAAAAAGACACTGGAGTGGACCTTTAAATTCACATGGCATCACACAGAGAACTTTGAAATCCCCATTCTTGTAATTTGGGTTAGACACAAGTGATCACATATTTATCATCCATACTTGGGGTAGGTAGTATATGCAATTTATGAGACAACCCTTTGTGCACTCAATGTAAGTTAAATGATAAAAAGGCTGTGTACACGTTTAAAAATCAATACTTACCCTAAATTCCATCACATCCAAAAATGTCAAATAATAACCAGTTAAGTATTTCACAATCTCAGTCTTATCTTTGTGCACTGGCCCAAGATGTTGCTAGATTCAGGAGAGAAAAAGAGCCTGTTAATTAATATTCTAATCATTTAATTATTTAGAACCACTTGGATCTTAAATGGTGATACATTTATTCACACTCTTATTATATAATGCTGCAATAATGTTTATCATTACTCTGGTATGTAATTGATATATTGTGCTTACTGGCTACCATCTACTGTATATTCTTCTGCATTAATTGTGCATGAATTTGCATTTTTTCATCAGCCTTTCCAACAATACAGTCTTCCACAGTAGACTGACTTATAAGAATATGGATCTGCAAGCTCATTAGCAGACAACCAACAGGGCTGGGTTCATGTATATTTATATACAATGAGTGTATATATCCTGCTTTATAAATGTAGTGGGTGAAACTTGAACTACAGAGTGATTTGATAATGAAATTGTGTCGCTAGTTAGCACTCATGGACAAGCCGTGAGGCAGGGTTGTCAAATGTTCTGTGATTAGATACCAAGATGGTAAAGAAAAGGGAAAAGACAAAGGGGTAGTAAGGTAACGGTCTGAGGTCACAATACCAGGAAGATAACAGATCAGAGCAAAAGGGTGGACAAACGGACGGTCAGAATGAGCTCTGCAAATGCTACGATTGGCAGAGATCTGGTGCGGAAAGATCAGCTATGTAGCTAGGTAATTACTCCTTTCAGGTGTTCCTTGTTTTAAGCCTAGCACCTCTCAGTCTCAGACTGGATGGCTGAGATGTCTATCAAAATACTGACAGCTCAGCTCACCCCAGGATAATAAGATTGGATGAATGAGCAGTTTATTAAAATAATGACAGCTCGTCATACCCCTGCACTAGATTGGACGACCGAACTGTCCTTAGACATAATGCTCACATGTAAAGTGCCATGGAGTAAATGGCGCTATAATAATTAATAATAATGATAATAATAATAATGTGACTGTACCTGGTGCTGCTGCCCAATTTATTCTACAGTAGCTGTGGTGCTAAATAAAATATACAATATCAGTAAGTAATTACCGTGCTGCTGCGAACATCAATGTTTGGAAACTTCTTGCTGATGTATTTTATAGAAGACTCCATGGTTTTATCTGTGAAAAAGGGAGGTTTTGTCTTGGCATCTGAGCATGTCTGTAAAAAGTACAAAACATATAAATGTTCATGAAATAATAGAAAAAAAAAATCGACCTTTCAAACAGTAATACATACATATATATATATTTATATATATATATATATATATATATATATATATATATATATATATATATATACAAAAATTGAGCTTGATTTGAGTTGGTATACATGCAGCATATAAATGCATGTTCACATTGGTCATAAAGCATACAAAACCTAAAAAGACAAAATGAGAAAAACCATGCTGTGATTAAATAAATAAAAAGCAAAAGTGCATTTCAGTAATACAGAGTTCTTAATAATACTGTATTTGCTCAAACTCTGTATTACTGAAATGCACCTTTGCTTTTTATTTAATTAATCACAGCAGAGTTTTTCTCATTTTGTCTCTTGAAGATTTTCTATCTATCTATCTATCTATCTATCTACATGTATAAATATATATTTATATATATATATTGTGATAAAACACTCCGGGATCGCCTTTGCTGGGGTCAAAGGTCACGTGCGTTCAGCATGAAACTCAGGCGCAGAGCTGGGATTTGGGTGTAACTGACCCTGGGTCAGGTTTATTAACGGTGAAAGCAATGCAAAAGGAAATAAAACATAAAACAAATCCTTGCCTGTCCGGCACTAACTAAACAATGGACAACCTAACTACCAACTGGCGGGCTTCTCCCGTCCAGCCAAACCACAGTTGCAGTGGGCACTGCTTCCACTCACGTGTGTCTCTCACACAGACAGGCTCTCTGTGTTCCCAGGCTGAGACACTCACACAACCACCTTGCATGCTTTTATATCCACCTCCCATTATTCATTAGCAAGCAGGTGCGATACTGACCAGACTAGGCACTGGGAATATGCAAATGATCTCCTCAAGACTCTTCCCCTGGTTTTCCGATTTCCTCTTTTCAGCTGCAACGGCCAAAACCCAGTGATCGTTGAGCTCGCGGAGACTCTTCACTTATCCCAGAAGGCACTGGGAATATGCAAATGATCTCCTCAAGACTCTTCCCCTGGTTTTCCGATTTCCTCTTTTCAGCTGCAACGGCCAAAACCCAGTGATCGTTGAGCTCGCGGAGACTCTTCACTTATCCCAGAAGGCACTGGGAATATGCAAATGATCTCCTCAAGACTCTTCCCCTGGTTTTCCGATTTCCTCTTTTCAGCTGCAACGGCCAAAACCCAGTGATCGTTGAGCTCGCGGAGACTCTTCACTTATCCCAGAAGGCACTGGGAATATGCAAATGATCTCCTCAAGACTCTTCCCCTGGTTTATTATTTTTTATGTGGTACGGTTGAGAAGGTTTTTCTTTGAGTGTCTTGCACAAATTCTTGACACTATTTTGCTGAACCCCCCAAAAAATACAGACAGGCCACATATTTTACAGTGTGGTATATCTGTGACATGCCTCATCCATCCGTCTGCTAAAAATTTTGGTCTTTTTAGCCCTAAATTGATTTTTGTTTTTGCTGTCTGGCACCGTACTTATATACAGCACTATTTAGCCAAAAAATTAAATAAAAACAGGCCACACATTTTTTGGTATGGTATCTGCGTGCCTGCTCATATCTGTATGTGCTCAATGTTTGGCCAGTTTATGGCTGTTTTCTTTTTTGGTCCGGGGTGTCACTGGACTTATATACAGCAGTATTTACCCAAAAAATAAAAAAAAATACAGGCTACACATTTTTCCGTGTGGTATCTGCGTGCCAGATCATATCTGTGTATGCTCAAAGTTTAGCAAGTTTACGGCTGTTTTCTTTTTTTGTCTGGGGTGTCACTGGACTTATCTACAGCAGTATTTACCCCCCAAAAAATAAAAATAAAAAAAATTGTCGTAGTGGTATATCGGTGATAGCTCATATCTGTGTGTGCTCAAAGTTTGCCCAGTTTATGGCTGTTTTCTTTTTTGGTCCTGGGTGTCACTGGACTTGTATACAGCATTATTTAGCAAACTATTGAAAAAAATACAGGCCACACATTTTTCGGTGTGGTATCTGCGTGCCAGCTCATATCTGTGTATGCTCAAATTTTGGCCAGTTTAGGCTGGCTTTCTTTTTTGGTCCTGGGTGTCACTGGACTTATGTACAGCATTATTTAGCAAACTATTAAAAAAATACAGGCCACACATGTTTCAGTGTTTTATCTGCGTGACAGCTCATATCAGTGTGTGCTTATATACAGCACTATTTAGTCAAAAAATTAAATAAAAACAGGCCACGCATTTTTTGGTGTGGTATCTGCGTGCCTGCTCATATCTGTATGTGCTCAAAGTTTGTCCAGTTTACGGCTGTTTTATTTTTTTGTCCTGGGTGTCAGTGGACTTTTACACAGCATTATTTAGCAAAAAAAATAAGTTCTTTAAAAAAACATTTCTCATAGTGGTATCTCCGTGCAAGCTCATATCTGTGTGTGCTCAAAGTTTGGCAAGTTTACGGCTGTTTTCTTTTTTGGTCCTGGGTGTCACTGGACTTATATACAGCAGAATTTAGCACAAAAATTTTTATAAAAAATACAGGCCAGAAATTTTTGGTTGTGTTATCTCCCTAACAGACCCCATTTATCCTTGCCAAAAATTTGGCCATTTTAGGCCAATGCATTGTATTTGCAGTCTGTTATAGTACTTACTTATTAAATCTGATAAGGCAAAACACATTTTAACTTAAAATACAGATAGGTAAAAGTGTGGTTTTCCAGCACACGCATCACATACAAATTGCCTCCCAAATCACCCTTTTGTATTGAACGTGTCAAATATTCTAGTCCATTTACAATGGGCAAGGCGCGTGGCAAGGGACAGGGAAGTGGACGTGATGGTGATAGTGCAAACAGAAATTGGGCCACCAAAAACACCCACATCTTCTAGCTGGACCTTAGTGTCCAAAGTACTAGGGGACCAGGGCAAGACAGCACTATTGAAACCTGAGCAGTGTGAAAAGGTTGTTAGTTGGATAGCAGATAATACTTGCAGTTACTTATCCACCACCACTTATCCACCACCACCAGCAACCTTTCTTCAACAAGGTCAAGTCACAGTTGCTGTGAATCGGGACCACATATTCCTTACCTTGATCCTCCTTCCTCCCACCATGCTGAGTGCTCTGAGACAACTGATTCCACACTCGGACACTCTGAAGACCTGTTCAGTTTTCCTTTTGGAGATTCGTGCCTCTCACCCGGTCCACTTGAAGCGGGGCAAGATGATATCCCATATAGCGATGCACAAATCTTTGAGCAGCCACGGTCACAAGAGGTGGACGATGATGAGACACAATTGCTGGAGAGTCAGGAGGAGGCCCAGGGTGGGAAAGTGGAAGATGAGGTGGTGGATGATGTAGTAACAGACCTAACCTGGCAGGAGGACATGCACAGCGAGGACAGCAGCACACAGGGGGAGGTAGGCATCGCACCACTTCAGGCAGGAAGAAGCAGTGTGGTGGCTGCAGACAGAAGGCGTGCAACCGTTTCCCGTATCACCAACCTGACGGAAGTTTGCCATTCTAACTGTAAGGTCTTCCCGAGTCTGGTTATTTTTTTAAAGACTTTGCCGATAACCCCAAAAAAGGCAATCTGTAACACCTGTCATGCCAGCATCAGCAGGGGTAGCAAAACTACCAGCCTTACTACCACCACCATGATCAGGTGCATGGCAGCAAAGCACCTGACTTTGTGGGCCCAACCCCAGGCTCCAGGAACAGTGTCTGAGGGTGACACCACTCCTTCTTCCACTGTTGTGCGCGCAAGCCAATCCCCTGTCCACGGTGCATGCGAAGATGCCTCCTGCCCTGCACCTGCCGTTGCCCACAGTCAAATACCAGCATCATCAAGCACGTCCACGTCCTTGTCCCAGCGCAGCCTTCAGTTGTCCATACCCCAGTCATTGGAACGTAAGCGTAAATACGCAGCCAACGCCTCACAGGCCACAGTACTCAATTCTCATATTTCTCGCCTACTTGCGGTCGAAATGTTGCCTTTTAGGCTTGTGGAAATGGAAGCTTTCAACAACCTGATGGCGGCAGCTGCCCCAAGGTACTCGGTCCCCAGCCACCACTACTTCTCCCATTGTGCCGTCCCAGCATTACACAAGCACATGTCCCACAACATTACCCGTGCTCTCAACAATGCAGTTACTGGGAAAGTACACCTAACCATGGACACGTGGACAAGTACTTGTGGCCAGGGACATTACATCTCGCTGACAGAACACTGGGTTAACATAGTGGAAGCCAGGACTCAGTCAGACCTTGGGATGGAACATGATATAGAAGAATTAATGATTTGCTTTTATATCCCTTTAAATGCCTTTAAGACTTCAAATTGCCTTTTGCCTTATTACTGCTAGAAATTATGTAGACTACTAGTCTCCATGTTCAAGGAAACTATACTTGTTATCTTATTTCTTCTCAACAACATGTTCTGGCTATATTGAAAACAATTTACGACCCTGAGGTGATATGGTGGGGGCAAATGAGCTCCACATATTGAGTCACATATTGCTGTAAATGGTATATAAACATGTCTTATTTTTCATTACGTCAGATAAAGTGATTTGACCGCGCTCCGTGTGTGTTGAGTCTTTTTATCTCCAAGCGCTTGAGAACAGAAGGGCGAGAAACCTCACAATCCGGCCTCACTGGTGATCTGGAAAGATCTGACGCTTGGTCAGAACAAAAACAGCTACGACAGTTTGGCGCCCAACGTGGGGCCGTGGAAACCAGTCTATTCGGAATCCGTATGTGGGAGCTTCCTGGGAGGTTGAAAATGCAGAATCCAGGCTGCAGCAGGTGAGAACATTTATTCTTACATTGATTCTGCATCTGCAACCTTTCTAAGGATGTCTACATATCTCTGGGTAAGACTGTAACAGCACGGTTCAAAAGAACCCACATCACCAGTGAGCAGTGAGTATGGCTGTATGAAAGTTGAATAATAGAGTAATAAGATAATAATTGTCATCTGTATTATCTGTTAAACTGTTCTGGCAATATACTAATATACTAACTGGTTGTGTACTGGTGTACTGTGTAGCACAAAGTCTGGGATAGACTCTGTGCAGTTGTTGTTGTTTTGGATTGGCAGTAAATCATATGAGGCTGTATTTTGTATAAGGCTGTGGTTTTTGGTTGCCTCTGGTTTTCAATGTTTCTTGTGTAAGAAGTTGGCTTTGGTGTTCTCGGAGTGTCAGTGGACACTGCTGTAGGTTAAGGTGTCAATCAAATCCAAAATGCAAGATAGTCAGGCTGTGTGAATCCTTGTATATATGTCTATGAGAACCTCTGAATAAGATGAGAGATGAGTAATTGAGTATAAAAAAAATCCGTGAATGAGCACTTATGAATGAATCATCACACATCATTTTTGTGTCAAGAGATTTGTTACCTTTCTAGTCGTGGTGGAATCCCGGACAGATGCGTTATAGATATTTCAAATCTACATCTGAGACTGAATGAATTGAGTAATGATATAGCTCGTGTTATATGTGGCATTACATTGTAAAGTTTCCTGAATGCATTTGGCCAGAAAAAGGGCAAGACATGGTTAATCTCATTACACAGTTATGTGCTCTTACAGTGAAATCCCGTGATTTTGAGTTTTTTTTGTAGAAATTGATTTTGATAAGTCTAAAGAACTACGGAATGCTGATGGGAGGAGGGAAGGATGGCGCTGCGCAGTTTCTTCTCCCTTCGCTCTTATCTCTGCTGAGTGTGAGCTGTGCTCAAAATTCTCTGTAATTCTATCCGTAAGATACGCGCTGGAAGATTTGTGCATTTTAAAGCAACAGTACTTAATTGAAGTTGGAAGTTAAAAGTAAAATATGGTGCCTAATTTAGAAGGAAATTGAAAGTAATTGATGGTCATTGTAAGTGATTGTTTGGTCATTAATGTGTTTGAACCTGCTTCTAGTTGTGTGATTGATTTGTATAGCAAATTGTGGATCCACAGAGGAGGTAGCCGACTGTATGGCTGATAAAGTGGGTTAGAGTCCTATCACACCTGGGACTTCTTACTTTAGTCAGCAGGTTTTATTGTTGTGGGTGAGAGGCGAGGGCAAGGAGCCCTCTGGATATACCTTGGCAGGCTCGCTCTGACTTGCTAAGTGTGGCCTGTAAGACAGAGGTCCAGGCACACTGGGAGAGCATTTCAGAAGAAAGGTGAGCTGCCTAAGGTTGAAATAGCCTT
Organism: Dendrobates tinctorius; assembly: GCF_039654945.1. Taxonomy (NCBI): domain Eukaryota; kingdom Metazoa; phylum Chordata; class Amphibia; order Anura; family Dendrobatidae; genus Dendrobates; species Dendrobates tinctorius. Next base: position 281,064 of record NW_027361986.1, on the reverse strand, counting down.
CCCACAACAATCCATGGAGCTGGGCTGGAAGGATGCAGGCCTGATCCTATTCTAGCCAGCTGATCTAGCGGGTGAGAGGCAGAGAGCCTTCCCGCTACATCCTGTAGGTCTACCGGGTGAGAGGCAAGGAGCCTTCCCGCTACACCTTGGCAGGCTCTCTCTGACTTGCTAAGTGTGGCCTGTAAGACAGAGGTCCAGGCACACTGGGAGGGCATTTCAGAAGAAAGGTGAGCTGTCGGCAGAAAAAGGTTGAAGCCATGGCAACTTTTTCTGTGTACAGTCGGTGCCCCCAATGAGATCCAAGACAGCTATGCAAATTGTAAAAGACAGAGCAGAAAGGAAGCAGTGAAACAGGTAGGTTGGACAAATATTGAAAAAGGCAAAAATACCAGAGTGTGAATGTTTGGATGTACAAAAAGGCACAGACAAGGGAAGAAAATAGCAAGTGAATAAATGATGCTTGAGAATGTGCAGCAGTATGAAAGGTGTATTATGAATGTTTGATTGACAAAGTGTAACCAGAGACCCAGACAAAACAGATGGAATTGTAAACACTGTGATCAGACTCAGACAAACCCAGACTGAATAGCTACTTGTGTGACCTGTGCTACTGACCTAAGCAAGTTGCGCTAAATCCTGTCCAGACAAGACCATACGTAGTGACATTGACCTTTGAGGAGTAAGCTGACAGTAGACATCAGACGACCAACCCCATCAGTGCGACTAGAATAAGAAAGATGCAGGTGTATTATCCCTGGAGCCCCTCTGACCAGCTAGCTTTGCTGAAGCAGCTGCCTGACCCTGAAGACGAACCATTCCCGTTTTACAGACTCATAAAGGGAGTACAGCAGACATATAAGTGTACCTGGGCAGACCTAGAGAGGTTGGTGAGTTTAAAGGCAGGTGACGCACTAGGACATATAATTAAGACACACACAGATGTGACAAAGAATCCGGCTTGGGGCATGGATGATAAATCTGCACGATCTGGGGAGACGTACTGTGAGTCGCTAGGACAATGGGCTACAGTGGAACAATCAGAGCAGTCTGTACTCCTGACTAACGTGACACAGCAAAGAGGAGCGAGTGTAGAGATGTACTTTGGACGGTTACAGCTGAAATGGGCAGACATGGGGTACATTTGCATAAACCCACTTGATGTTAGAATACTGGTGAATGCATTCATTGACGGTATGAACAAAGACTTACAAGACGCAGTACAGACAGCCAGACCTGAATGGAGATATGTAGATCCGAAAGACCTCCTTAAGGTAGCTAAAGAAATTGAGCAAACAAGGACAATAAGACGACCTGTCATGTATGCTGGAGCACAAGGAAAGAAGTGGAGACGTAATAAGGGACATAAGGACCTAGAAACAGTGAGGTGCTGGAATTGTGGTGAGAATGGGCACTACGCCAGCCATTGCAGAAACCCTGTAATGGAAAATAAGCAGACCAATCTTCCACCTCCTTCGCATACAGACTAGGAAACTGGCAACCCAGTGACAAATGTGTACCCTGTTCTTGTCCCCTCCGGACCTGGTCCTACCTTGATGACCACCATAACAATGCCGGGAGGGAAAGAGGCAGAATTTTTGATTGACACTGGGGCAGCTGGGACTGTGGTACACAGAAACTTGATAATGCCAGACATAATTACTAATGAGATTGTGGAAGGTGTGGGGGTAGAGGGGCAAGTGACAGAAGCCCCTATGACTAAACAAATAAGATTAAAATTACGAGATAGCCAAGAGGTGCTTACAAAACTTATTGTTAGTGACAATACCCCTATGAAATTACTGGGAGCAGATGTGCTGAGTGCGATTTCGGCCACCATACAGTACTCTCCTGAGGGTATTACAGTCACAAGTCCCCTCTCAGATAAACATTTGTGTAAGATTGCGGCAATGGTGTATATGACAAAAGCGGTGAAACTAACACCTGACACCAAAATGCCTGAGGATGAAGAAATGGGACAGGTGCCAGACACTGTTTGGGCAAGGGGGAAAAATGATGTGGGTCGGTTGACCATTCCCCCTGTCATGATTAAAATGAAAGAAGGAACCACTCCTCCTTGTTTAAAGCAATAACCCTTGAGCCTAGCCAAATCAATTGCCCCGAGCAGAGATATTAGAGAGTATGTTAAGGCAGGGGTTCTGGTGCAAAGAAACCCCCCCTGGACTGCAAAGATCTTCCCCCTGCGACACCTCTTTGTATCCCATTAGGAAAAAAAGGACTCAAGGGTTTGCTGACGCTTACAGAAAGGTTCATGACTTAAGGGCTATTAATGATGATACAGTGAGTGTGACCTCAATCGTCCCTGACACACATACACAATACTGTCACAGATCCCAGTAATGTCAGAATGTTTCACAGTTATTGATTTAGCAGGTGCATTCTTCTCTGTACCCCTGCACCCTGACTGTCAGTGTATTTCTCCTTTACTCATAGAAGTGAACAATATTGTTGGACAGTCCTCCCACAAAGGGGGAAAGAAATCCCCTGCCATCTATTCAGCAGCAATGGCAGGGATCCTTGAGTAGTGGCAATCACCTCATCCGCTGATTGTACTAGTACAGTACGTGGATGACCCTAAGGGTTGCAAGGTCTCACGTGACAAATTACAGTATTACAAACAAAAGGTGACATTTGTTGGGACATTATATTGCCGAAGGTACCACACACCTGACAGGAAACAGGCAATTCAAGATCTCCCTCTACCCAGGTTACATCAGCATCTATGCACTTTCCTAGGTTTAGTGACCTACAGTAGGCCTTGGATAAGGTCCGCTTCACAAATATTCCAACCACTTTATGACTGCTTGTCATCAGACCCGGGACCTCACACAAAATACAATTGATTGTGTCTGTGCGGTAGGAGCAGCTGCACTACTACTAGGAAAGGCATGTGAGATCACACTGACGTTTCTTTTGACAATCTATTCCCCATATGACATCCATGCCATACTCGTACAAGTTCAACCAAAACATGTCTATGGCCAGACAGCTCCGACTTGAGTGTGCTCTACTAATTCCTGAATATGTCACCCTTAAAAGATGTAACGTTCTGAATCCAGCCACCCTCCTGCCTGTGGATTCAGAAAAGGGGGAATTGGTGACCGTATTAGTGAAGTGAGGAAGGATACTTTGACATGACGCATGAACATGTCTGCATAGAACTGATGAGTCAGGAGACAGTTGGGTTTGCACACGTTCATGAAAAACCTGTTCCTAATGCAGACTTTGAGTTTCTTTTTTGTAGATGGCCCCAGATACCACCAGGATGGACGATTCTACACTGGATATGCAGTAGTATTCTCACATGAGGTAATCAGAGCGGAACCACTCTCTCCTCACATGTCGGCGCAGGAGGCAGAGTTGAAGGCACTCACTGAGGCGTGTAGAGCCGCTGCAGGTAAAGTCGCTAATATTTTTGCAGATTCGAAGCCCATTAAAAATGCAGAGTTGGTGAAACAATTGATGGAGGCATTGATGTTACCAGTCCAGGTTGGCATTGTCAAGGTAAAAGCACACACAAAGGTGACTCCGTGGAGGTAGAGGGCAATAGAAGGGCGAACGAGGCTGCTAAAATAGCACAAGGCGGCCTAGAGAGAGCAGTGGACGGTGGCGGGGAGTCCGCGTATTCCAGCCACATTGGGTCTAGGTGTCCTGAAATCCCTCCGGCAAAAGGCTGCCCAAACAGAGAAGGTACACCGGGGGAGACTGGGAGCTGAGCTGAACTCAAATGGAGTATGGGAGAATAAGGATAAAATGTGCCCACCAAAGTCCCTGTTCCCAATCATGGCGCAAGCAGCACATGGCCCCACTCACACCTCAAAAAGTCACATGTGTGCCATGGTAGATGCCTTCTGGATCGCTCCTGGTTTCAGTTACGCAGCCGCGAAACTTGTACAATCATGCCTCATCTGTGCACAGCACAACCCAGGTAAAACAGTAAAAGTCCCTAAGAAAGCGACATCTAGGCCTCTCTACCTGTTTCAGAGACGGCAGATTGAAGACATACAGCTACGAAGGTAGGAGTGTATGCAAATATCATAGTATGTGTAGATCTCTTCTCTGGTTGGCCGGAAGCCTATCCGGTAAAATGTGCAAATGCTAAAACAACTGCAGACAAACTGATGAAAGAACTGATCTGCAGGTATGGTGTCCCAGAAACCATAGAAAGTGACAGGGGTACACACTTCACCGGAGAAATAATGAGGGAAGTCATGCAGGCCCTGGGTGTACAGCAAGCATTTCATACACCATATAGGCCACAAAGTAGTGGGAAAGTGGAAAGACTAAATGGGACACTTAAACTGAAAATTCAAAAGGCCATGGCAGACACAGGAAAGAGCTGAGTAGAGTGCTTGCCTCTTGCACTCTTTTCAGTCAGACACACTCCAAATAGAAAGACAGGCTTGTCTCCATTTGAAGTCCTGTTTGGTAGTGCACCAAAGACTGGTCTGTACTTCCCACAGGTGCTACAAATGCAACACGGTGCTATGACAGCCTACGTCCAGGCCTTGCAGGAAAGACTTAATGTGGTGCATAAACATGTGTTCTCATACATTCCAGATCCTAATGCCAGTGCAGATGTGCATCAGCTGAATCCAGGTGATTGGGTGGTTATACGCAGACACGTGAGAAGGATCCGGGACCCACGATTTGACGGCCCCTTCCAAGTCCAGCTGACCACATCCACTTCAGTAAAACTTGAGGGAAAGCCTACCTGGATCCACGCCAGTCACTGCAAGAAGGTCCTTTCACCAGTAGAATGACTGTACTCCTCATCACCTTGCTGGCAGTGACAGGGTTACTGCACTCTACAGAGACACAGGACAAACTCTTAAATGCTGAGTGGAACAACAAACTTATTCGGCATCATACTCTTCTTATAAAGGACATGGAAGGACAGAAACCGAAGGACTGTTGGATCTGTACACACAGCCCTGTATCTGCGAGGACTATGCCGTACTTAGCCTTACCTCTGGAGCCATGGGAGGTATTAACCCCACACTGCATACACAATGAGACTTGGACTCAATCTAGGTTTTAGGGAAAAGATGTGCCCAGTGATACATCTGCCTCATTGGTTATAATCGGATGGGCCGCTAATCCCTGGTTTCAGTTTAATATAATGCGGCCTAAGGTACAAATGTGGTGGCGGGAATATGACTCAGATGTCGGAAATATGGTCGCCAGGAGGAGGACTGAAATCCCTCACTCAGACCCTATTCCCAATGATAGACGGTGGTTCAGTCTTCAACACACTGGAGCAGACACCTGTGGTGAGGACAATAATTGCTTCCGTATATACACTCATGATCAAACACAGGTTAATAAGACGATGTACCAGGATGGTATTGAAGGCTGTAGAGCAGTAGAGCATCTACGGGTAAAATAATAAGGAAAGAAAGGGGTAAATGTACATCTGGTATAAGGGGAAAGCCAATGAATAATACTTGGTGTGCCCATAAGCCTATGTCAGGATTTTTGAGTTTAAACCAATGTATACAGACCCCTGGTCACGTTTGTGTTCTCCCTGAAGGAGTATTCTTGGTTTGCGGACATCGAGTCTACAGGTGGGAAGGCCAGACATAAGAGGGGTCTGCACTCTTGCTAAACTGACACCAGCCACTTTCATAGTTCCTCATAGTAAAATAGACACAGCAGCAGTCTCAATTCACACTTTGTATAGAAGGGCTGCAGACAATAAGCCCCGGCCAAATGGTAGGCCGCATCTAGTAGAGATGGGGATAACAAAATATTCAGTAGTATGCTAATATACCCCTTCATAACACAACTGTGGGATAAATTAGTGGAAGGTACCGACTACCTGGACGATCAGATTTTCCAGATTCTTGAAGTTCTAAATGAGACTAATACAATACAGAGACAATTAATCGTAGTTACTAACCAACATACTATAGTACTAGATTACCTGACAGCAAAAGGAGGAGGAATGTGTCAGATAATTGGTCTCACCTGTTGTGACTATATTGACCCTGCCGGCAATCTCCAGATCGGGGCCAGTATAGACAGAATAGGTGAACGTAGAGACCAATGGTTAAAACAACACAGTGCAACCAGAGACTCCTGGTGGGGTAACACATTCTCTTTCCTAAATCCAGCAAATTGGTTTAATGGCTTAGCAGTATGGATTTTTGGCATTTTGCAGACTTGTATGCAAATTTTGTTGTTTTGCTTATTGCTTTATGTAGCCGTAAAAGCGCTAATATATGTATTACTTAAGCTACTGAATAATGTATGCATAAAAAAAAAAAAAAAAAAAATCTAAGGCTGAACCTTCTGTAGTGTATCATAGACCCCAGGTAGCCATTGCTGATGGGGAAGGTGAGTGTCCACACTGAGGGTGGATGGGCGAAGCAGGTAGGAAGCCCCCTTATGGGTACTAGACCCATGAGACAGTAGCTCCTTTGTGGACATCAGCTGAACCTGTGGCAAAGGTTATACCATTTACAAAAGGGGGAAATTGATATAGAAGAATTAATGATTTGCTTTTATATCCCTTTAAATGCCTTTAAGACTTCAAATTGCCTTTTGCCTTATTACTGCTAGAAATTATGTAGACTACTAGTCTCCATGTTCAAGGAAACTATACTTGTTATCTTATTTCTTCTCAACAACATGTTCTGGCTATATTGAAAACAATTTACGACCCTGAGGTGATGGGGGGGGCCAAATGAGCTCCACATATTGAGTCACATATTGCTGTAAATGGTATATAAACATGTCTTATTTTTCATTACGTCAGATAAAGTGATTTGACCGCGCTCCGTGTGTGTTGAGTCTTTTTATCTCCAAGCGCTTGAGAACAGAAGGGCGAGAAACCTCACAATCCGGCCTCACTGGTGATCTGGATCTGCCCCCACTGTGTACAGCTCCTGCAACTCCTCCTCTTCAGCCTCCATGTCTGAAAGGAGCACATCAGTCACAAGCTGGAAGCACGGCAGCACTGCCAAAGCAAAGCGGCAACAGGCTGAACTGAAGCTAATATGTTTAGGTGACAAACCGCACAATGCTGAAGAGTTGTTGACAGTTCTGAAAGAGCAGGCAGATGTGTGGCTGACACCGCTGAAATTCCAGCCAGGCATGGTTGTGTGTGACAATGGCAGGAACCTGGTGGCAGCTCTGGGGCGAGGCGAACTGACACACGTACCATGCCTGGCCCATGTGCTGAACCTCGTTGTTCAACGTTTTCTAAAAAGCTATCCGGACCTGCGGATCTGCTGGTTAAAGTACGCCACCTGTGTGCACATTTTAGAAAGTCAGCTACAGCTTCAGCCGCCCTTGCCGTGCTTCAGCAGTGATTGCAGATTCCGGCTCACCAACTTGTGTGTGATGTCCCCACACATTGGAACGCTACACTCCACATGTTGGAAAGGACTCATGAGCAGAAGCGGGAAGTTGTTGAATACCAGAATCAACAAGGCCGTCGTGTTTCAGGTTTCACACCACACATAAGGCCTCAGTAGTGGACATGGATGTCAGACATATGTAGCATCCTCCAAAACTTTAAGTTGTCCATCAAGATGGTGAGCGGCGATGATGCCATAATTAGCGTCACTATCCCACTCATCTGCATTCTGAAAAGCTCTCTGCTCACAATGAAAGAGGATGCATTGCAATCGGAGCACGAGGACATGGATAAAGGAACCATACAGGGTGATTACACACAGCCCAGCCTCATGTCATCCCAACGTGGATTGGTTGACAAAGAGGAAGAGGAGGAGGAAGAACAGGAGCTACTTTCATGCGCTATAGATGGGACTACAACCACAACTGTCATACCATCTGTTCAGCGTGGATGGCCTGAGGACAGAGAAGAAGAGGAAGAGGAGGACGACACCTTGGTCATTCGTCCTGTTGGTCAGGACACAGAATGCTTGCCTGTTACCAGTCTAGCATGCATGGCTGACTTTATGTTACGCTGCCTTTCCCGTGACCCTCGTATTGTCAAAATATTGGGTAACAGTCACTACTGGCTAGTGACATTTTAGACCCAAGCAACAAGGATAACTTTCAATCTCTTATTCCAGAGGCTGACAGGTGTACCAAAATAGTGCAGTAACATAGGGTCATTGTTGCAGAGTTATTAAAAAAATTCCCTTCTCAAAATGCAGGCGGCAGAGATAACATTTCATAGGCCAACCAAGCCGGACAGGCGACACAGACACAAGTCCACTCCAGCAGAGGCAGGGAAACACTGGAAAAGTTCTGAAACAGTTCTCTAAGACCCTCCCATTGCCCATCCACTGAGGCACAAGGTAATCTCACAAGGAATGCAATCTTTTCTAAGATGCTGAGGTAGTCCATTGCTGACCGTACCAATGTCCTCCGTGATTCCTCTGTGCCTTTTAATTATTGGATATCCAAGCTGGACACGTGGCATGAGCTTGCTCTCTACGCCTTGGAGGTCTTGGCCTGCCCTGCCGCTAGTGTTTTGTCCGAGCGAGTTTTTAGTGCTGCTGGTGGCATTATCACAGATAAGCGCATTTGCTTTTCTACGGAAAATGCAGACAAACTGACTCTTATAAAAATGAACAAGGGATGGATTGGGCCTGACTTCGCGACACCACCAAATGATGACAGCAAAGCATAAACTCCAATGTAGTGTTTTTTTGTGAGGTGTATTCACATGCACCTCTTCACAACTAAACATGGATATACGCTTCATGTTTTTTGCTCTTTGGTGTCCTCCTCCTCCTTCTCCTCATCCTCACTGTCCACCACCATTTGAACACCAGGGTGAACGTATTCAATCATGCTCCTGCCACTCTGTGTTTTTGCAAGGGTGTTATGATGGCCATCACCAAAATTTTAAAAATATTTACACGCCCAAGGGGAAATGTTTGCCAGCCCATACAAAAAGTGTATGGGCATTCCAAGTGTAGGAGACCCGCTCCTTTAAATTGGGCCTATTTTTTAATTAGGCCTTCCTCCAAGTCTCATCATCCACCACCACTAGATCAAAAGGGTTTACGTGTTCCATGCAGCTACAGCCAGTGTCGAATTTGTAACAAGGGTGGGTGTTTAGGCTGTGCGTCAAATACTTGTTCTGCCAAAGGTTGAGGTGTACCCCACTGGGGAAATGTTTGGTATTCCAAATGTAGGAGACCCGCTCTTTTAAATTGGGCATAGTTTTAAATCAGGCCTTCCTCCACGTCTCATAATCCGTCGCCACTAGATCACCAGCGTCAACGTGTTCCGTGCTGCTGCAGCCAGGGTCGAGTTCTGCACAATGGTGGGTCGTTTTGCTGGGCGTAAAATACTTGTTATGGAAAAGGTTGAGGTGTACTCCACAAGGGAAAATGTTTCACAGCCAACACACTTAGTGTATGGGCATTCCAAGTCTAGGAGGCATGCTCCTTTTTAATGGCCCATTTTTTGTTAATAGGCCCTCCTACACGTTTCTTCCAAGGGGGGATTTTGGATATTGGGTTGCATATGACTTGGTAGCAGGGCAGGCCTTGCAGTCTATGCATAAGTAAACAGAATGGGAGTACAAATTGAATAATGTGAAGTGGATTTTCCTGTGCCCATCCAGTATGTGGTTTCAAAGGCATATTGGGATGCAGATAACTTGGCAGCAGGGCAGGCCTTGCAGAAAATGCATAAGAAAATAGTTTGGGATTATGAAATGAATAATGTAATAATAATGAATAACACAAACGGGAAAACTCAAAAAGGAAATTTCTTACAGAATATCTGTAGGCACAAAATTTGAACAGTTACATATATACATATTAACACTTACATTGCTTTAACTTATTCATATGCGGAATCTAAGGGGTGGTATACCTTGAGTAGTACGGGTAGATCTACGTAACATTGGCGTGGTTGAGGATCTTACTGATTGCCTGATGCTAACTACTGGTGTGTGTGATGTACTGGAGACACTACTGGTGGTTCTGCGTAGCACAGGGATACTAGATTTCCTAGGACCACTTCTACTCACTGTGGGCATGACAGATTCACCACTGGCAGGGTGAAGGTTCTCTGTCTCCATTGCTGGTGTGGTATCTGCTGCCTGATTTTCCTGATTTTCAGGATTTTCTTGAGTCACTTCTTCTTGTACTACCAGTTGGGGAAATGTCAACACTGGCACCACTATGGCATCATTTACTTTAGTCCAATTTGCAGGGAATTCTCCAAGTATAGTGCTGACCTTTTCTTCTTCCATGGGTTGGATGTTATTTTGTTCTTCCATTCTTTCCTTTAGCTGGTTAGGGCATAATTTCAAATGATCCCTTGATATGGCTGCTGAGGTTTCTCCTCCTTCTTTACTAATAAGGCACACCTTGGTATTGTCAAAGTTTGAGGGTAGAATGGTGTAGGGTTCAGCTTCCCGTTGGTCATCCAATTTATGCATCCTTCTTTTCCTCTTTAGGACTTGTTCTCCTGGTGACAAGGGAACTGCAGGTGCATGCTGATTGTAGTTCCTCTCTTGTTTTTGTCTTGCCTGAGCTAGACTCTTTTCCACACACTCTTGTACTCTTCTGTACTGTTGCTGCCTCTCTGTATCCCAGTCAGCATCTGGTGATGTCACTTCAGGTGTCAGGACTCCCATATCCAAATCAATAGGCAGCTTACCAGGCCTCGCTCTCATTAGGTAGGCTGGAGTGCAGTTGGTGGAATTCACAGGAATGTGGTTGTAGAGGTCTACCAGATCTGGTAACTCTTCTGGCCACAGATTCCTCTCTTCCAAAGGCAAGGTCTTCAGTAGGTCGATCACCACCTGGTTCATCTTTTCACACATGCCATTGGTCTGTGGATGGTACGGTGTTGTCCTGATCTTCTTACAACCGTACAAGTTACAGAATCCCTGGAACACTTCTGCCTCAAAAGCTGGACCTTGATCTGTAAGCACTCGCTCTGGATATTCATGTGGTCTACAAAAGAGCTGTTGGAATGCTCTGGCTGCTATCCTGGCTGTTTGATCCTTGACAGGCACAACTACCAAGAATCTTGAGTAGTGGTCAACGATGGTAAGAGCATAAATGTAGCCTGAACGGCTTGGGACCAGCTTCACATGGTCCAGGGCGACCAACTCAAGAGGCTGTTTGGTTATTATTCGCTGCAAAGGAGCTCGCTGGCTGTTACGGTCCTTTCTGCGCAGGCTGCATTGTCCACACTCCCGGCACCAATTTTCAATGGCTTTCCTCATACCAGCCCAGTAAAATCTCTACCGGAGCAAGGCTTCCAACTTCTTCCATCCGAAGTGTCCAGCTCCATTATGGTATGCTTCCATGACCATTGATGCTTCTCTCTTTGGGACTATCACCTGCCAGACCAGCTCATGAGTGCGGGCATTGATACTCCTCCGACACAGCTTTCCTTCATAGATGAACAGCCGACCTCTTTCCTTCCACAACTGTTGGGTTTCTTCAGGAGCATCCGACTCTGGGCGTGAGTCAGCTTGTGACAGTAGCTCCTTCACCAGTCGGACTGCGGGGTCGCTATCCTGCGTTTCTGCCCAGTCATGATGGGGTAATGGATTTAGGGTGGCCTCTTTCAAGCCAGACTGCCTGTTTCTCACTCCTTGGGCACGTTGGGCCGCAATTGGCCAGTGGAAGGCAGGTAACTCGATTTCTTCAAGTGCCTCAGGGTCTTCTCCTGCATCTGGCAGATTAGGCATTCTGGACAGCGCATCAGCATTGGCATTCTTGTGCCCCACTCGGTACTTGATGGTAAATTCATAGCTAGACAGCCAAGCCATCCATCGCTGTTCCAGTGCACCTAGCTTGGCAGTTTCCAAGTGAGTCAACGGGTTGTTGTCCGTGAAGATGGTAAACTTGGGAAGCTAGGTAATGATTGAATCTTTTAGTCACAGCCCAGACTTTGGCGAGGAACTCCAGCTTGAAGGAACTGTAGTTGTCAGAGTTCCTTTCGGTGGGATGCAGCTTCCTGCTGGCGTAGGAGATCACTCTTTCTTTGCCATTCTGTACCTGTGACAGTACTGCTCCCAGTCCCACGTTGCTGGCATCCGTATACAACACAAATGGTTGGTCATAATCTGGGTAGGCCAGAACTTCATCTCCTGTGAGAGCCATCTTCAGTTGGGTGAAGGATCTCTCCAACTCCTCAGTCCATTCAAATGTGGAACTTTTCTGTTTGGCTTTCTTGGACTGTCCCACCAGAAGATTTTGCATAGGAGTGGCTATTTCAGTGAAGCCCTTGATGAACCTTCGGTAGTAGGCTACCAACCCAAGAAATTGACGTACTTCATGGAGGTTGCTGGTCTTCGGCCAGTCCCGGCTGACTGTGACCTTGTCAGGGTCCGGTGCCACACCTTCTGCACTCATTACATGACCGAGGTACTGAACCTTGGGCTTCAGGAGGTGGCATTTGGAAGGCTTCACCTTCAGGACAAAGTTGGACAAGGCTTCAAACACCTCAGCCAGGTGCTTCAGATGGTCTTCATAAGTCTTGGAGAAAACAATGACATCATCAAGGTACAACAGGACCGTTTCGAAGTTCTTGTGTCCCAGGCAGCACTCCATCAGCCGTTTAAATGTTCCTGGGGCGGTGCAGAGCCCGAATGGCATATAGTTGAACTCACAGAGACCCATTGGGGTGGTAAATGCTGTTTTCTCCTTGTATGCCTCTGCCACGGGAACCTGCCAATACCCACTATTGAGATCTAAGGTGGAAAAATTGTTAGCAGTTTTAAGTGCAGCTAATGATTCCTCAATTCTGGGTAATGGGTAGGCATCCTTATGTGTAATGCTGTTAATTTTCCTGTAATAAACACACATTCTCATGGTACCATCCGTTTTCTTTACAAAAATTATTGGAGCTGCCCAGGGGATACAACTGTCTCTGATCACCCCTGCTTCCTTCATCTCTCTCAACATACCTTTGGCACATTGGTATTGTGTTGGGGGTATAGGCCGGTACCTTTCTTTAATGGGTGGATGATCTCCAGTGGGGATATGGTGTTGAACCCCTTTTGCCTTCCCAAAATCTAGAGGGTGCTTACTGAATACCCGCTCATACTCCTGGGTCACTCTGTAAACCCCATTCTTTTGGTATGAAGGGGTGGAGTCAGTTCCCACCTGCAGTTGCTGACACCACTCCTCCCGATGCTTTACAGAGCCATTGTCCTCCACCTGGTCAGATGAGACCAAGGGCTCTGCTGCATGCATTGCATTATTACTGACAGTGAGCAGCTTAGCAACTGTGGCATACCGAGGTATTGTGGCCTCCTCCTCCCCACAATTCAAAAGGCGTACAGGTACTCTCCCTTTACGCACATCAACTACCCCTCTGGCTGTCAGGACAGTGGGCCTGCTATCAGAGTATATTGGCTCTACCAATGCCTGGTAATCTTTTCCTCTGAGGCCCATGGCTGCCTGACACCAAATCAACATTTCACATCTGGGGGGTATTGCAATGGGGAAACCATCACTCACTCTGAGGCTGCCAATTTCTCCGCCAGAGAGTTCTACCTGCTGTCTTTGCATCAGGGCCTTGATCTCCTTTAGCAGGACTCGTTGTTCACTGGAACCAGCAGTCTCAGCCACCTGTTGCAACAAGACAATAACCTCGAAAAGACAATTTTCAATTACATTTGTACCAAGAGTCATCATGGGATTACATTCTCGTCGGTCAATATCCACAATTATCAGACCTTGAGATTTTAACTCTACTCTACCCACTTTAACAGTAATTTCTTTACATCTCACTTGCGGTAAAGACTGACCATTACTGGCAACTACTGTCAGTTCATCACTTGGGCCACGGGTAAGTTCAGAGTCAGCCCAATACCGCTTGTAGAGGAAATAGGGCATAGTGGTCACCTGGGAGCCAGTGTCCAGCAAAGCGTTCATGGGGATGCCGTCAATCACCACTGGAAGGATCGGTCTCCCTCCAACATACTTGGCTCGCCAGTTCCTTGGGCATTGTGGTCCTACTCCTGGGGGTTGGCCCTCTGCCCGGTTTAAATAGCAGAATCTTGCAAGGTGACCTGCCTTGTGGCAGTGATGACAGATGGGACGTCCGTCCTGGTCATAGCGATCGTTGTTCCTCCCTCGGAGTGGCGGGGTTCTCCTCTTCCGGAGCCACGGGACATCCTCTGGACTGGAAGCAAGCTGGATCTTCTCCTTGGAGGACACCTGCAGGGACTGCACGGTTTTAGTAAGTGCAGCCATCCCTTTGGTCAACTCCTGGACCTGAAGACGCAGCTCTTCTGTTAGATCTTTATCCAGAGTCTGTGCATCAGCCTCCACGGGGATGGAAGGGAAAGATGTTGCTTCCTGCTGGTAGGTGATCGCTTGGCGCCTAGGGGGCACTGGACGGCTGACAGTTGGTTCCTGCAGCTCCCGGATAGCCCTGTCCTTGAAATCAGCAAAGTCTAGATCAGGGTTCTGTAGGGCAATGATGTGCAGCTGTGCTCTGTGGGTACTGGATAGGAGTCCCTCAATGAATTGCTCCTTTAACAATGCGTCTCCATCTTTCACACTGTCAGGGTCAATCTGCTTGATGGCTCGCAGCGCCTCCTGCAGGTTAAGAGCATAGTCCCTTATATTGTCCTGCGCTTTCTGTTTACATCCAAAGAACCTCATCTTGACTTCAGCTGCAGGGCGAGTGTCAAAGGTGCTTCTTAGCTTGGCCAAAATCTTTTTACAGTCTCTTTGTCAGTGTCCTGCCAGGCTTTTACTTCTCTCTATGCTGCACCTGTTAGCTGCCCAATAAGGATGTTCACCTTCTGGCTTTCAGATAGAGGATACACCTCAAACAAACTGCACAGTCTCTCTTTAAATTCAAATTGTCTCTTCAGAGAGGAAGAGGACTAGAACTCTAGTGCCACCTATTGGAGGCAGCAATCCTAAAAGTCAATGTTGACCCTTTAACGAGCCTAGTTACATAATTTAGGATAAAAGCCAAGCCAGAATCTCCATTTGCAGACACTGTAAATTCACACTGTAAATTCTTTAAATTCACTCAGGGTATGTGACTCCCCTGAATATGGCGGTAGCCAGGCTGCTTCCGGTATGTAAGGCATAGACAGCGGCATTATGCGGGCCGCTGCGGTGGGTGCTATTGGAGCCACAGCCACATTGGGCACTGAATCTTGTGGTGCTGAGGGGCTGGCGGGGGCGTCCGCCGCTGCATCGGCGCTTGCCTCAGACATTCTCCTTCCCCCTAGTTAACAGTTGCCAGGCCCTGGGGTTGAGCGGCTTACTGGCTGTAGGCCTCAGCTCCTCCCTTGTCGCACTGTC
The DNA here is from genome assembly GCF_039654945.1 of Dendrobates tinctorius. NCBI lineage: Eukaryota > Metazoa > Chordata > Amphibia > Anura > Dendrobatidae > Dendrobates > Dendrobates tinctorius. The sequence goes on along the minus strand of NW_027361986.1, from coordinate 265,816 downwards.
CTCTCTTCCCGCACGGCACTTCACTTCCTTGCGCTCTTTGGCAGGCTCAGGAAGCAACTTAGGAATCTCTCTGTCAGATGGGTTGAGTAGTCTCTTCTGTAGCAGGACCTTCAGTATCCATACAACAGTGGAGACCAGACTCCAGATCATGCGCTATCACTGGTAGGGAGCTCTCTATCCTCAGCTCAACCTCCAGATTCTCTCCACACGTCTATACTCGTTGCCCTCCTCACACTAATTGACCAATTTCCCCTCCTGGCCCCCAGAAAGAAGCTCTTCCCCTTAGTATTGGTTCAGAGCTTCCTCTGCTGGCCTGGAGTGGGAACTGTGTTGCATGACATGGTTAACTGCTAGAGAGACCCTTCATTGCCTCCAAGCCTGACATCACCCTCCCTGGAGGAAGGCAATGCCAGTGTGGCAACCATACTCCTGGGGGCACCACACTTGTCCCTGACATCCTTAGAAATCTCTTTGGTCTTGCCCATGTTGTAGAGGTTAGAGTCTGACAGATTAATTGAGTCTGTGGACAGGAGTCTTTTATAAATGTGACTATGTAAGACAGCTGTCTTTAATGCAGGTAGCGAGTTGATTAGGAGTGTCTAACTGGTCTGTAGGAGCCAGAACTCTTAATGATTGGTAGGTGATCAAACACTTATTTCTCACTGCAAAATGCAAATAAAAGTATATAATTTATACAATGTGATTTTCTGAATTTTATTTTTTATATTCTATCTCTCAATGTTAAAATTAACCTCTTAAAATTATAGACTGTTCATATCTTAGTCTGTGGGTAAACTTACAAAATCAGCAAGGGCTCAAATATTTATTTCACCCACTGTATATGACATTTTGATCACTTATGTTTTTTTGGAGAAAGTGCAACAGCTAAAGGACTGAAATTCTGGCTTTTTTATTTTTGTATTTTTTTCGCCATTTAACTTATGATTTAAATACTTTTACATGCTGATATATCAGACTTTATCAAACAAGACGATACCAAATATGTTACAGTGCTGCAGTAAATAGTGACATTGTGGATCTCCTATGAAGCCCAAACCTCCCATCTGGATTAAGCTGTCATAGTATTTGACATTTTTCTATACAAAATAAGCATTACTATGCATGCAGATTAAAGAGAAAAAATGAAGCAGCGCAAAATGCAAAAAAATATAAAAAAAAACTCATGGTGCAAGCCTCCTGGACTAAAAATCCCGTAATCTGTCAGATATAGAAGGAGATAAGAAGAGGCAGCACTCAATTAATAAGCAAAAAGTGTGGACTTTATTACCCATGTGGCGATGTTTCGGACCTATCACAGAACTTTTCTCAAACCTTTCTTGAGAAAGATCATGTGATAGGTCCGAAATGTTGCCACATGGGTAATAAAGTCCACACTTTACATAGATAGATAGATAGATATGGGATAGATAGATAGATCGATAGATAGATAGATAGATAGATAGATAGATAGATAGATAGATAGATAGATAGATAGATAGTATTAGAAGTATTTGCCATATCAAAAGAAAATGATCTGCTACAATCGGTGTAATATGAGGGTAGTAATTTCCATAGTGCTACCCTGGCATCAAGTTCCTGAATCTGACACCTCGGTTTCAACTGTCATTTAACTGCCTGCTAGTGACGTGTCCACAGTTAGATGTCTGTGTTTCCATGTCTCGGCCATGAACCCGGCAGTCACTGCCCAGTTTACATAGAGTTTGAAGAATCTGAGACATCTTTTGGAAGACGTGACAGGTACGGTACATATCTTCTGGATACAACAGTTGTATCAAAGAAAAGACAATGACACTAATAGGCTGTCAATTTTACTGCTGCTCTATTGCACCACAGAAGTGAAAGACTACATAATAATGAAAGCATCACATCATGACTTGGTGATTTCTGCTAAAAACATAGTCAGTATTGATTTTAGATCCTATCAAAATATTTGTAGTACAAATGGTGACCTGCAGTAGCTTTTCTGCAGCTTCCACTTCCAACTCAGTGATGGTTGTGATTGCCAAATGATGTTTTTTTAAAGAGGACGTGTCACTAGGTCAAAAGTGACCCAGTGTTTGATCTTTTATTTCTGCTGCTCCCCTGAGTATTACATTTACTTTATTTACTAAATCCGCAATACAGTTCCAGAGAGGCCCCTTTGGTAAAGAATATAAAAATGAGCACTAAATAAAACTGCCCATAGCGCTGGAACCGTATAGCGCAGGGGTGGGCAATAAATTTTCCCAAGGGGGTACATGAAGGACAGTGACTGTTGTGGAATGTCGAACCAATAAGCTCAAATTAATTCTGCTCAATATTAATTAATTAATTAATTAAAGTTAATATTATCACTTAATATTGAGCAGAATTAAGTATGTTGACATCCCATATATACTACATGAGACCGCACACAGCCTCCAATATACAGTATGGACCCCACACAACCCTCTAGATAAAGTATGAGCCCGCAAATAGCCTCCTATATACAGCAAGATCACCACTTAGCCTCCTATATACAATATGAGCTCCCATAAAGCCTCTCTATATACAGTATGAGACCCTGACATAAACCCCTATATACAGTATGAGCCACCACATAGCCTCTTATATACAATATGAGTCCCCACTTAGCCTCCTATATTCATAATCAACCCTAAATAGCACCCTATGTAGAGCATAAGCCCCCAAATAGTCTCCTATATACAGTATTAACTTCCACATAGTCTCCTAAATACAGTATGATCTCCGACATAGCCTCCTACATACAGTATGAACCCGCACATAACTTGCTAAATGCATGCAAATATCCCATGCACATTAAAAAAAATGCATAACTCGCTACCGTTCCCCTAGTGACTCTCCATACAGCAGATGCAATGTCATCACATCTGCTCTCTCACACGCTAATTGGTGGAAGAAGGAGCAAGCGGCTCCATCATCCACCAATGTATTCACATCTGTCGGAATCCTGAGGATGTGTATAGTGGTGACAGGGGGCGGCGGACAGGCAGGGCCATGGTGCAGCACTGGAACGGCAGGAAGGCCGGATGTGGCCCACAGACTGCACTTTGCCCTGCTCTGGTATAACAGATTTAGAAAAAAGGAATACTTATGAGAAAAGCAGGAATAAAAAAAGAGAAAGAACTGGACCCTTTTGATTAGGTGTTCAACTTTTGTGTGCTCTACAAGGTGCTACTAATTTGCAGCTGAGCTCCATCGATGTCTAGGCATTCATTTATAAATATTACCTTTCTTAAATTAAGATCACACCTCGTTTATTTATTTCATTTGAGATTCATATATAGAGAAGTTATCCTGGTAAATATCTAGAACACATCTACAGATATAAAGGGGCAAAAATAGAGTGGTTTTGGCATTCATTTGAAAACAATAGTCGACTACCATTTGCACCCAAGCACCAAGACTCCATGTGATCAGTTCCTGGCAGGATAAAAGTATGACATTTAAAGAGGATGCCATCTTTGCTTGCACATTCAATGTGATTGGCTGGATGTCAGATTTTCTCTGCTTGTACTCCATTATTCATATTAAATAAATACATGAAAGAACTGAAAAGAGCTAGTATGTCTGTAATGCCTAATATTGGTCGTGGCGATATGTAATAATGCACATATAACCCTACTGGGGACAGACTTCTGATCCAGCACCAAAGGGTGTGCAAGATGGCTGCTATGGCAAAAATACCAAGATGAGTAAAGTTTTATTTTTACTTTAAATTAATGGAAGGGGTTATAGTTAACTTCAAGGTAGGGAAGGAAGTAGAATTTTTCCCTGTCCCTGTTCCCTGAAAGCCTAGGAGGCCCAAAGGACACATTTGCTGTATTCCTTTTTTTTTTAATAACATCAGTTTCATAGTTTGAAAGTAGACACAAATCCATCATGTTCAACCTATAACCTAGCATGTTGATCCATTGGGAGGCAGAAACCCCATGGGGAGATGGGGAAGATGCTAAATGCCCCATATTAGGGGAAAAATCCCTTCCTAACTCCACAGATGACAATCATACTAGTTCCCTGGATCGGCATCCCAACACAGAATCTAGTGCCCATAAACTGTAATAATATATGTATTAAGAAAGACATCCAGACCTCCATGTATCCTTGTACTTGTGTAACAAGGTGGCACGGGGTGGTAGTAATGGGTGAGTTCACTAAGCAACAGTCAGTGAGTACCCCGACACCTTGTACATGAAAAGATAAAGTCCCTTGTACTGAATGTGCACCATGCACCACAGCACACTCACAAGCTCTGTCAGATTCCCCTCAGCTGCTGCCATGTTGCTCCGCATTCATGAGCTCGGCAAATCACTTCAGAGACGAGGTTTTTTTTCCAACAGCTTAACTTTACTAGACAGCAGCGTATTCATCATATAGGCTGCACAATTCAAGCACAGAGACATCTTTTCTTTCCCTGTCATCCAAACAGACTCTATCTTCTGCATCAGCTTCCCTTTCTCGGCAAGCTCATCTATACCCCTGGACAATCCGTGTCTCACCTGTTTCTGTGACATCGGCGGCTATGTCCGCCGATGCCCCTTCTGTAGCAGCGCGCGCCGCAGCATTTCCTTACCTGCGCGCTCCCGTCCGGGCGCGCGTCCGTCGTCCACTCTCCCTCACGGTGGCTCCTGGCTCCCGCCCCCTGTCTCGTGCACGCCTCCTCCCGCTCTCTCTCTCCAGCGGTGGGCGGCGCTGAGGGGCTGGACTGGGGAACGCACTTCCGGGGGTTGGTGTATTTCAGGCGTCCTCGCTGTTAGGAGGACGCCTGATGATTGTGTAGTTCTCTGCACCCTTTGGCCGCTACTGTTCTCCTGTAGCTTACCTTTCTCTGCCTTATCTCCCTGCCGTCCTCAGTGTCGTTCCCTTGCTCTCCCCAGTCTGCCCAGGCGCTGCTTCCTTTCCATTCCCTGTGCCCGTCCTCTGTCTCCAGTTCGTCCTGTCCTTCCCCTTGCCATTTCCGTATTGTGTCTTTTCCTGTGCTCCCCGTCCCTGCTTGTATATCAGTCCGCTGCCTCTCCAGGCCTTTTGTCCGTGGAGCCGTCCCTCTTGGTTCCGGCTGTCGCGCCTCCGTCCTCTGTGGTCCTGCCCCAAACGATCCCTGTATAGGGGTCGGTCATCACCTGGCGTGCTCGGCCCAGGGGCTCCGGATCCGCGATCCAGAGGGTCCACTCTCTGACTTAGTTTCTCCTCAGCATTACAGTATCATCAGGCCATGGACCCCGCCGGTGCCGCGGCTGCCACTCAAAAGGAACTGCTTTTCCTAAGAGAGAATCAGACCCGTATCATGTCATTCATGAAGTCCATGGACACCCGGCTCTCCGCCCTGCAAACCGCTGACCCAGCGCATGCACCTCTCTTAGTCAGTCTCCAGCAGGAGCTCGCACAGCAGCGCGATGCTCAATCTCACATTTTGGGGTATATGGCGTCCGTGGATGATCGGCTGCTGTCTTTGCAGTCCTCTGCGGCCGCTTCTACCCAAGCCCGGGACGCCGTCTCTTTCCCTCCTCCCCGTCTTGGTAAGCCGCCTAGGTACTGTGGGGACCCAAAATTGTGTAGGGGATTTTTAAATCAGTGCAGGTTGCACTTTGATCTTCTGCCCCAACAATACTCCACGGATCGTGCTAAGGTGGCCTTTATAATCTCCCATCTAGAGGGGGAGGCGTTGGCTTGGGTGAATCCGTTGTGGGAGAGGGATGACCCGGTGGTGACTAACATCCAGAGTTTTTTGGAAACATTCCGTAAGGTTTTTGATGAACCCGGACGCCTTGCTTCCTCTACAGAGGCCCTTTTTAACCTCTGCCAGGGGTCCCTAACTGTAGGGCAATACGCCATCCGTTTCCGGACCTTGTCCTCGGAGCTGGGCTGGAATAACGAAGCCCTGGTTGGTGCCTTTTGGAGAGGTCTTTCTAGTAAAATCACAGACGAGTTGGCCGGGCGTGACCTTCCTACCACCCTGGAAGATCTCATCTCCCTGGCTGCTCGTATTGACCTGCGTTTTCAGGAACGCGCTAGAGAGTCAGCCAGGGAGAGGAGGTCCTTTAGGTTATACCAAGCTCCCATTCCGCGCACTGTTGCTCTCCCTAGTAACACTGCCCCCGAGCCTATGCAGGTGGATCGCATCAAGCTGTCCGAACAACGGCGTAAGGAGAGGATGACTAAGGGACTCTGTCTATATTGTGGAGGGGCCAATCACTTCGTACGCACTTGTCCTGAGAGACCGGGAAACGCATCCGCCTAGGCCAGGTAGGAGAGGGCCCCCTAGGTGATCAGACCCCCTCTCTCCCACTTACTCTTTCAGCTCTGCTTATTACAGGTCGGGGGCGTAGCTCTGTGGAGGCGTATGTGGACTCGGGCGCTGCAGGCAACTTCATCCGCCAGGAGGAGGTTGACAAACTCCAGATTCCCGTGGTTGTCTTAAGTAACCCTCGAGCAATCACCTCTGTGGATGGCAAACCTCTTCCTGGGCTCATCACCACGGTTACCATTGAAGTAAAGCTTCAAATTGGCGCACTTCATTCTGAGAAGATTGCCTTCTATGTCCTGCCTCAATTATCCCATGCCATTCTCTTGGGACTACCTTGGCTTAGGCGGCATGAGCCAGTCATCAACTGGCGCTCCGGAGAGATCCTGCGCTGGGGGCATACCTGCCATGCAACCTGTTTACGTACCCTGGTTCGTTCCCATCCTCAGCTTAGGCCAACGGACCTCCCCGGTCTTCCTGTTCCATACCACGCCTACGCTGATGTTTTCTGCAAGAAGGAGGCGGACTCCCTGCCTCCGCACCGGTCCTATGACTGCCCCATCGACCTGATTCCTGGAGCGGTTCCTCCCAGAGGTAGAACTTACCCTCTTTCTCCTGCCGAGACCTCTGCCATGACGGAATATATCCATGAAAATCTGTCCAAGGGGTTTATCCGGAAGTCCTCCTCTCCTGCGGGCGCGGGCTTCTTCTTCGTCCGGAAGAAAGACGGATCACTGCGGCCTTGCATTGATTACCGGGGTCTAAACAAAATCACCGTTAAAAATCGTTACCCCCTTCCATTGATTCCGGAGCTCTTTGACCGGCTGAGAGGAGCCCGGATCTTCACGAAGTTAGATCTGCGGGGAGCCTACAATTTGGTCCGGATCCGTGCTGGGGATGAGTGGAAAACGGCCTTCAATACCCGTGACGGGCATTATGAATACCTAGTCATGCCATTCGGCCTTTGCAATGCCCCCGCTGTGTTTCAAGAATTTATCAACGAGGTATTCCGGGATCTACTCTATTCCTGTGTGGTCATCTATCTAGACGACATTCTCGTTTTCTCGCCCGACCTGTCCTCCCATCGCAAAAGCGTACGCTTGGTCTTGCACCGCCTTCGAGAGAACCAACTCTACGCCAAGATTGAGAAATGCCTTTTTGAGCAGTCGTCACTGCCCTTCTTGGGATATGTCGTCACCGATTCCGGTCTAAAGATGGATCCCGAAAAACTCAGTGCGGTACTCAAGTGGCCCCGTCCAGTGGGGATTAAGGCCATCCAGCGGTTTCTTGGGTTCGCAAATTATTACCGTCAGTTTGTGCCTCATTTTTCTACGGTTTCCAAACCCATCACGGCCTTGACCCGCAAGGGAACGAAGCCCAACAGCTGGTCCCCTGAAGCTGAAGACGCTTTCCAAGCTCTGAAACGTTCTTTTGCGTCAGCACCCATTTTGCATCGGCCTGTGACCAGCAGGCCCTTCGTCCTGGAAGTGGATGCTTCCTCCACTGGAGCTGGAGCGGTCCTGTCCCAGCAGGCTTCATCCGGACGGCTGGTTCCTTGCGGCTTCTTTTCTAAAGTCTTTTCACCTGCGGAGTGCAACTACTCCATTGGAGACCGAGAATTACTGACCATTAAGATGGCCTTGGCTGAATGGCGGTATTTACTTGAGGGGGCTGTACATCCCTTTACCATCCTCACGGACCACAAGAACCTGGCTTACCTGCAGTCTGCCCAAAGACTCAATGCCCGGCAAGCCAGGTGGGCCCTGTATTTCTCCCGCTTTGACTTCCAACTTCACTTTCGACCTGGTAATAGGAACATCAAGGCCGATGCCCTTTCCAGGTCGTTACAGTCATCGGAGAGGGATGAAGCCCCATCCTATATTATCGAGCCTACTAAAATGATCACTGTGGCCCCTGTGAATTTTGCTATTCCTCCGCCCGGTAAGACTTTCGTCCCTCAAAGCAGACGTACTGAGGTGTTGGACTGGGGGCATTCCTCCAAAATTGCTGGACACGTTGGGACTAAAAAGACTCTCTTGCTGCTGTCCCGGTACTACTGGTGGCCCTCGCTTCGCCAGGATGTGATGGACTATGTTGCCTCGTGCACAATCTGTGCCCAGAACAAGGTGGCTAGGACTTTGCCCGCCGGTCTTCTTCACCCATTGCCAGTTCCTGAGGTCCCCTGGCAGCAGATCGCCATGGATTTTGTAACTGATTTACCCCGCTCAGCCGGATGTACCACCATCTTAGTCGTAGCAGATCGTTTTTCCAAAATGGCCCACTTCATTCCCTTACCGGGACTACCGTCCGCCCCGAAGTTGGCCGAGATCTTCATCCACCAGGTCTTCAGGCTGCATGGTCTTCCTCAGCGGATTCTGTCGGATCGGGGGGTCCAGTTCACCTCCCGCTTCTGGAGGGCCCTCTGCCGGCTTATGGGTACATCTCTCGACTTCTCTTCCGCATACCATCCTCAGACCAACGGGCAAGTGGAGCGAATTAATCAAGTATTAACCACCTACCTACGTCACTTCGCCAAAGCCCATCAGGACAATTGGGTCGCGCTCTTACCTTGGGCTGAATTCTCGCACAATAATCATCCCAGCGAATCTACCACCAAGTCACCTTTTTTTGTGGTAACCGGTCAAAACCCAGGTATTCCATTACCTTTCTCCACGTCTACAGGAATACCCGCAGCCGATTCTCTTGCTAAAGAATTCTCGCAGATTTGGAGAGAGACCAGGGACGCGCTCAAGGGTGCCAACAACCGAATCAAAAAACATGCAGACAAAAGACGGAAGGACGTGCCTCCGTACCATCCAGGTGACAAAGTCTGGCTTTCAACTCGACATATCCGTCTGAGAGTTCCCTCTTATAAGCTGAGTCCTCGGTACATTGGGCCGTTTGAAGTGATTGGACGTATTAATGAAGTGGCTTACAAACTGAGGTTGCCTGCTTCGCTCCGGGTTCCCAACGCTTTCCATGTCTCGCTCTTGAAACCCGTAGTCCTGAATCGGTTCCAACCAGCTTCCATCGTCCCTCCTTCACCTGTTATCTCGGACAACGTCTTCGAGGTCAAGGACATCTTGGCTATAAAAAGAGTCCGGGGTAAGACCCTTTTTCTTATCGATTGGGTGGGTTTTGGTCCCGAGGAAAGGTCCTGGGAGCCTCGGGAGAATATCAACGCTCCCCGGATTCTGAAAAAGTTTTTGGCCAATCTCAGTAAGGGAGGACTTAAGGAGAGGGGTACTGTGACATCGGCGGCTATGTCCGCCGATGCCCCTTCTGTAGCAGCGCGCGCCGCAGCGTTTCCTTACCTGCGCGCTCCCGTCCGGGCGCGCGTCCGTCGTCCACTCTCCCTCACGGCGGCTCCTGGCTCCCGCCCCCTGTCTCGTGCACGCCTCCTCCCGCTCTCTCTCTCCAGTGGTGGGCGGCGCTGAGGGGCTGGACTGGGGAACGCACTTCCGGGGGTTGGTGTATTTCAGGCGTCCTCGCTGTTAGGAGGACGCCTGATGATTGTGTAGTTCTCTGCACCCTCTGGCCGCTACTGTTCTCCTGTAGCTTACCTTTCTCTGCCTTATCTCCCTGCCGTCCTCAGTGTCGTTCCCTTGCTCTCCCCAGTCTGCCCAGGCGATGCTTCCTTTCCATTCCCTGTGCCCGTCCTCTGTCTCCAGTTCGTCCTGTCCTTCCCCTTGCCATTTCCGTATTGTGTCTTTTCCTGTGCTCCCCGTCCCTGCTTGTATATCAGTCCGCTGCCTCTCCAGGCCTTTTGTCCGTGGAGCCGTCCCTCTTGGTTCCGGCTGTCGCGCCTCTGTCCTCTGTGGTCCTGCCCCAAACGATCCCTGTATAGGGGTCGGTCATCACCTGGCGTGCTCGGCCCAGGGGCTCCGGATCCGCGATCCAGAGGGTCCACTCTCTGACTTAGTTTCTCCTCAGCATTACAGTTTCCTTGGACAATCCCTGTCCCTCTTCTGGACAATCTCGGTCCCACTCGTCCTCCAGGCCCACCCGCTTCCTGCCATTTCCCTGGTCTGGCTGCGAGTTATAGGGTAACAGTCTAGCCAACTCAGCTGCCTCTTAATCCCAGTCACTTGCTTCGGATCCTTTCTTGGAATGGTTCTGTATATGCTGGTGACCACCTGCATGATTCTCAGCTTTGGGCCCCTTACTGAAACAGCTTTGTCGCCACGGCCTGTAATACTCTGCTCACACGTCCTGCCCTTGTGCAAGGTGCCCGAGGGTCTGTCTCTAATCAGGAAGTGCCTTTCCTATACCTCCCTACTCTGTGCTGCTCTGCTGTGTGACTCCTCCCATCTGCTTAATCCTTATGCTGCCTGTATCTAACTAACACGCTTATCTATCCTATTCTTTATGTCCCCTATATTCTAATCCCCCTATGGTCCTGCACTGCTTACTAGTCTATCCCTAAGCTAAAGCACACTACAACACATTACAGTACATGACAAATACATTATAGTGCACCCAGTAGCAAAACATTAATAAAACATCAGGGTGCCGCATGTGACACAGGTGAACAACATTAATGAGAGAGAAGGTACATGAGGGTCCCCGCCACCTCCTTACACTTGAACCAACCAATACCAAATCATTTGGCAGAGAATTCCATAATCTCACTGCTCTAACAATAAATAACCTGTGTCTGTGATTATTATGATTAGACCTTCTTTCCTGTAGACGTAGAAGATGTCCCTGTGTCTTTGTTTTTGGACAATAGATTTAAAAAATCATTATACAGATCTGTGACTGTCCCTTTATATATTTCTACATTGTGATTTGCCTCTAAAACTGGGAATTTCATATTTCCTTTCTGGAGTTTTCCTTTGATCCTACATCTCTCGATCATTATTTTGGAGCACCATTGCTTGCGTTGTCACTCAAATATGTGAGAACAGTATCTGAATTACACAGGGCTTGAAACTTCCTTCTAAAAAAGTTTACTTTTCAACTGACAGGAAGTGAAAGTTAATATCGCTGTCACACATGAAAGAGTGAAACAAACACTGCAGGGTGGTGCAATGCATCCTCTCCTCATAGCTACGACATATTCTCTATGAAGGAAAATAGAGAGTACAAAAGAGACAGAGTAAAGAACATTTCTAGTACAGAAAAATGTATTAGCAAAAATAGATTATCAAGTATATTTAATATTGTATTGTCGTTCATCTCACAGCTATTTCAGCCGACTCTCCCATAAACAGGAGCACTCCCATAGACAAGAGCTGTGACGCGCTCTTGTGTTCTTTATGAGAAACGCGCCGGATGACATCTCTTTCAGCAGCTTGTCTCTTGGAAGAACAAACTGATCAGCAGTCCAAAATCAGACAGGCGCAATTGACATTTCTCTCAACATCAGTTGGCCGGCCCCCACATACACATAAGACCGTCGGCCGAACCCGTCAATATTGTCCGATGTGTCCGACATTAGTCTTATGTGTATTTGGGCCTCATGTCCAATTGACTACCTCCACCAGACCTCACTAAGTTGTCCCCAGTTATGAGCAAACTTACCACCTCTCCTGTGTAGGAGGATGTATAACACCAGTCTTGTTTAGTTAAAATTGTTCAATTTCATGAATGAAATCTCTTTTCTCTAACATGGAGATCAGCTGTTGTCAGAGAAAACACACAGAGAAATTGTGGGATTACATGACCGGAATGCACATCAATGGTCAAACAAATACTGCAAAATAGGGCTGGTGCCAAATCCATTCTGGATTATAGTGCTGCTATCACAGCTGTTGTCTGAAAAAAAGGGTCTTAGACATATACGGCAGCTCATAAACCAATTCTGTATGATATTTCCTACAGTTGTTTGTATGGAAAAATATCAGGAATAAACGGATCGACACATCCATAAAATAAAAACGTCAACCTTTATTCCTTAGGCATGGGTCACACGGTCGTCGATTCTCTCTTACGAAAATCAGGCTGATTTTTTTTAATGACACTCGGCTCAAACTCTGTGAGAGACTTATTTGATAATAAAAAAAGGCCTTTCTCAAAAAAAGCCTTTTTTTTGCCAACTGCCTCTTTTGTCTGGGGATTTAACTCTTTCAATGACGAAAAAGATAGAACTTGTAGTATTGCCATCACACACTGTATATCTAGAAAAAAAAGTTTCACTTCGTTTTTAGTAAAACTTATATCTGTAAATAATGCACTTTTTTTTCTAGTCAAACGTTGCGTTTTTCTGTCTGCATTATTAATTGTTCCAAGTTCATAGCCCCTGAGTTTTAGCCTATTCTGTATAATAAGACATTCATAAATGAACATTTTAGTCATCAGAGCAAATACATTTTGCTGTTATGAATTTCCCATAGGAATGGACTCGATAGTATGATCAGGATGACAACTGTCTGCATGTGGTGTGGAGTCAACACAGACTGGCTTATGAAAAATAGAATAATGTATCTTGTTGACATCGTCACGTTCAGTAAAATACTTAAAAACTCCATCCTATTGGGATTGGGATTAGAATACATGAATATTTAAATTGACGTCATTACTATTATTAAATAATGAGCAAAATATGGTCTGGCCACCATGTTGCCAGACCAAATGATGAGTGTGTCGTCCACATAACGGCCACGGTAGATCATACTGAAAGATAAAGGGTTTGACTGAAAAAATAAAACATTGTGCTTACGTGCAGAATGTCTCGTAAAAATTATGACCATGGTTTTTAATGATACATTTTCTCCATAATAAAGGGAAATTAATAAAATCATGCAAATCTGCAACAAAATAGTAATGGGAGGTGCATGATTTAAAAGAAAAAAAAACTCTAAGTGGCCGATTCATCAAGTTTGGCGTTTTGCATGCCAGTCTTGATGAGGAGTATGCAGGGTTGAGATTCAATGTCTGTCTTACCCTTGTACTATTGCTCTAACAATGGCCGGCAGGTCATTACCAGCAGTGGAACAGTTGATAAATTCTGCCAGTGCCAAGAGATGGAGGTATTGTGGCTTGCAGAAGGAAGAGTCTGGCTTCAGTGTTGCCCCATGCAGGACTTGAGACAAACACAGGGGTCTGCGATGCAAAACACTTGGCTGAAGCATTTCTGTTTATACCACTTATTAAAGAGAAGAAATGGAAAGAAGTCAGTCTATGTGGTAGCAAATATGGCTGACATGGACATGCACATATCCAAGCAGAAGGCCTATCTTAGCCACCATGAAATTAGCTAGTAAACTGAAATAGCACATTGAAGAACATTGGGACATTGCTTGGACAGCATCAGTGTGTGTTGTACCTGCCCAAGTGGATATAGTGGCAGGATGTCTTGAGGCCTACTCCTAGCGTGGGCTGTGAGAGGACTGGTGGGGAACAAAGAGAGATTTTACTTAGTGTCTGTATGAGATGCATATCTGCTGTAATTGCCAAGTCTCGAAGCACCTCCAGTAGACATATAGAAATAGGGCGATCTCTTGGAATCCTAAAAAACCTGGAAAATCAATTCTCCAAGGGGCGTCACATACTCACATTTCTTTATATCTTCAATTTTGTTTGCACCCAGGTACCACATCAAACAACATCCTGATACCAAGTGCCATAAGGCTGTTGTCTGTGACAGAGTATTTGGGAATCTGTCCCAATACAGAGGGTATCCTTTCGAAGATTCATAGTGGCACAGAAAACAGCCAGCAATGCGACACGGTTTCATAGAGTTTCTGGCCGAGATGTTGTGGCCCCCCCAGGGGTATGGTCGCCACAGTGGCTTGCCTTCCTACAGGAGAGGGTAATGCCAGGCTTGGAGGCAATGATGGGTCTCTCTCTCGCAGTCAATCTATGCATGCAACACAGTTCCACTCCAGGCCAGCAGGGGGAACTCTGAACCAGGATTAAGGGGAGGAGTGCTCTCTGAGGGCCAAGAGGAAGGAGGAGGTAGTTAGTCTGTGGAGGGTGAAGTGTGCAGACGTGTGGAAAGAGCGCTGAGATAGAGCAGAGAGGACAAGCTCATCTCAGGAGAGAGCGCATGAACTGGAGCCTGGTCTCCATGGTTGTACGGATACTAATGGTCCTGCAACAGACACCAGAGGAGTAAGAGGCTGTAAATGCCCTGCTCCCATCTAAGACTTGAGGGCACAACAGCAGCTTGGATAGTGAGCCGGGACTCAGGAGAGAGGAGTCCCCGAGAGAGGCTACAGCTGTCTGCCATGCAAGTGAGGTTCTTGAGAACATCTGTCTGGAGGAACTCCAGTGTAACTCAGTACTGGGAGTACTTCATTTGAATAAGCACTAGTAAGGAGAATCAACAGCCCATCTGCTGAGAGAGAGAATCCTGGAGTTGCTTCCAGGCTAGCCTGCTCCAATACCATCTGTAATCAGGACCCCGGACTGCAGTTACCAAGTAAAGGTACAGAAATTGCCCCCCGCTGTGTCTTGTCTGCTTCCTACCTTTCCGGCACCGCTACATCCCCGTGCCGACCACATCTACACTGCCCTGGGACTATAGCTTCACCTGTGGGGAGCTTTTACATCTTTGCTGCACCGTACCATCAGTCCCAGAGGATCTGTCTGCAGCGTCGGCTTAACACCTCCCTTGCCGAACACCACAGGTGGCGTCACGAACTATTCATCTAACTACATGCCACCATTCACATCTCCCTATTACTTGAGTGCCCAGGGCCACGGTCCGGGTCACCACTGCTGTGACACATCCCACTGATACCGGCCCGGTACAGAGTACCCCACAGCCCTGGGAGGGCGACCCAATGTTAGTTGCCGACTCTGGTTAAAAGTCTGCTCAGAAATAGTGCAACAAATTTAAAAACATATATATTTGTTCAACTACCACATCTGTGTCATTTGGTAGGCACGTCTCACTGTAATTGCTTTCTAGTAGTTAGTAGTTGTCCACTCATAAAGTGGGGGAAATGGAGGGGTTATCCCAATGCAAGGACTTGTTGAACTAGAACATCTCAATCATATCACTAATGGCCCACTTAGATAGGAGTGATGGGGTAGAACAGTCTGTAATACAGCAATATGCTGCTGCTGATAATGATGATGATTTTCAGGCATGCATAAAAATAAGGTCACTCGACAAATGAGCGTTTTGTTCAATAGTTGGGTGATAACGCAATTATTAGTTCATCTAGATAGGACATTAGAGTTAAATAAAAAGGTTCTCTTAGCTGAACATATTTTCCTTCACTTCTTCCTCTGTCTTCAGCCTCTGCAGAGAAGGGCGTAGTCAGTTCTATATTTTATCACAGTTCACTCACTGTTCCACTTTGGAGCATTTAGTAATTAATGGGCATTTAGATTTATGCTGTAATGATGGAAAACCTATTGCAGTCTACTTATACGTTAATAGAAACGACCCCACATCTCTTTTGCGAGGCGTCCGTAATACATATATATTTTGATTGAATAGAGCTTTGTGGAATTACTTTTATAAGGACTCTTTCTGCTTGATACACTTTTACATTGTGTGAACTCCAATAAGCAGCAGAGAGCCACAATCTAGTGAATAACTATAGAAAACTGGTAACATCTACAATGGCTAATGGTCTGTCTTGTGGCTTTAAAACACATCTTCCCTTTCTTGATGACTGTCTAGGCCCCATGTACATTCAGTAAGCCTCTATGTATCATCCAAAATTTGTCTCACAGGGTCATCCTAGAGATTTGTGAAATATCCTTTATGTAATCGATATTAAATTCTTACCTTTTTGATGTTGTATATGCGGATCAGTACTCCTTTGCCCCTGTCATTCAGTATCATAAGCTTTTCAGCCAATTTGTGCTGGTAAGTTGAACCCAAAGCCATCTTATACTGTCAGATGATAGGAGTCCAATGGATGATGGATCCAATGTCCAACTACGACTTCAGAGACCACTATAGACAACACTGCCTGTGGGCTAGTGGCAAGCGCACATTGGTGAGGCAACTTCTCCTTACTTTATGAAGTTCTGCCCTTGTGATACAGACATGAGCACATAACAGTAGAGACTGCCACAGATACTTATGCTTGAGCACACAAAATATAGAAGCTGATGTAGTGCTTCTACGCCAACCCCACTTCCTCTTTGTGTCTAGTTTATAGCGCTGCATGTTCTGTAAAACTTTTAAAGCTTCCTGATTTAGAGTTGGGCAAAATATTTTGCATTTTTGTACCTAAATTTAGGGCTTTGCGACTCAAAAACAGCCTGTCTAAAAATGTTTTTTAAATAATTCCTTTTTCCTTTCTTTTATTAACGGAGCCAGTTTCAGTCATTATAATTGTGGAGGTGGACTTCATGTTTAACATAAGTATATTACCTTGTGTGCTTTCCTAAAGGGGTTTTCATGATTTGAAACAACGCTTCACACTTGTCCACAAATTCTGTTTTGTATGTGTCATGATCCATGCTGGATCAGGACTGATGGCCGTTAGGATTATTGCACTGTGTGTCGTTTGTTCTAAGTTTTCCCCCCGGCGGTGGTGAGCGTCATTGCACTCTAGTTTCGTTAGTTAAGTACACATGATTATTATGCAGGTGTGATTGCTGGCTCTGCTATAAAAGAGTCACAGGTGTTGCAATCAGTGTTGGTGATAGTGTTCATTTCAACCATCCTTGGTGGAGGAAGGAGCTGGAGAGCAGCTCTGACAGACCCTGGTGTGAAAGGAGTCATAGGGGATTTCCTTAGCTCTGACAGAGCTTGGTGGCAGCGATTCAGGAGGAGAGCTGCATGCTGGTGGTGGACTCTGTTGCCAGGAGCAAGTGCAACAGAGTAAAGCTAAGTTGTGTTTCCCCGTTTATGTTTTCTCCTTAGTGTGTATTAGTACAGCGGTGGGGCTAGTGCCTGCGCCACCAAGCTCCCTAGCAAGGGATAGGTGTAGGGTGTGCTAGGGCAACAGGTTCGTGATCGGCGCCCGGTGTGGAACCAGCATAGGGAACGTTAGGAGCGTTAGGGACACTGACTCAGGGGAGTGCATGAGGTCTCCACGTCCCCTTTCCCTATCGCAGGGCCCACCGTTGTACCTGTTTCCCTACCCCTTGTCTTGTTGTTTTAGTTACCGGCCTGTGAGCCGTGTCACACAGGACAGTATCACATGCCGCGTCCTGTTGTTTTAGTTACCGGCCTGCGAGCCGCGTCACACAGGACGGGTCCACGTGACATTTATCACCAACCACAACTTTTTTTTCTGCTGAGCCATGGACCCAGTTCAGCCCTTTGCCCAATTGCTGCAGATCCTTACTAATGAGATAAGGGGGCTGCGCGGAGGGTTAGTGCGGCAGCTGTGGCTGTTGGTGGGCTCTGGGGGCTTGGTCCAGGAAGAGGTTCAGCCAGAACCCAAGATATCCCTCCCTGACAGATTTTCTGGAGGGAGAGATCAATTCTTGGTCTTTCAACAAGCCTGTAAATTGTATTTCAGGCTGCGCCCTCGTTCATCAGGGAGTGAAGAGCAACGGGTGGGAATCATTATGTCCCTTCTTAAAGGGGATCCCCAATCCTGGGCCTTCTCCCTACCGGACGATTCTCCATCTTTAGCATCCGTGGACGAGTTCTTTACGGCTTTGGTGCTTGTGTATGGGGATCCTGATAGCATCCCCTGGCGGAATCTCAAATCCGTAGGTGTAAACAGGGAGCCCGGGTCGCTGAGGAGTACTGCTCAAAGTTTAGGAGATGGGCCACTAATACTCAGTGGAATGACCCTGCACTTAGGAGTCAATTTGTGCAGGGTTTGTCTCCAAAGTTGCAGGATACTCTGGTGCATTACGCCGCTCCCAGGTCGCTGGAGGCCGCCATGTCCCTTGCCATCTGGGTGGATAGACGCCTTAGGGAAAGACATATACAAAAAGTGCCCCCTGATGTCCTCGCTAGGGAGGAGGACCCACCAGTGCGGACGGAGGAACCCAGACAGCCCGGTGTTGTTGATACAAAAAAGGGGGTGTCTGCGGCTCGTCGTGGTGGGGGGGTATGCTTCTCGTGTGGAAAGCCGGGCCATTTTATGAGAACCTGTCCAGTTCATGCCAAGTCTCCAGATGAATCTATGAAAATAGGAAGAGCTAGTTTGTGTACGGAGCTGCCTATGGTTTGGGGAGTGGTGTCGGCATGTTTGTACTGTGGGCAGACTGGTCATGTCCTGAAGGCTTGCCCATTGCGCGCCAAATTATTTGTGCCATCTGAGAAGCCGCATTCCCCTGGTCGCTTGGAGGGAGGCAACCAGGGAGTATACATTTCCTCCATTTTGCCCTCCCAAAGTACCATGTCAGCAGAGGTCTTGGCTGGCAGGGTACCGGAGGTGATACCGGTGTTTGTGGACAGCGGAGCAGGAGTCAGTCTGGTGGATGCTTGCTTTGTCCAGACTCATGCTCTGAGGTGTAGGATGCTAGATCAGCCTATAAGCGTCCGGGCCATAAACTCTGTTCCACTGAGCCAGGGGAGCTTGACCAAGGTCGTAGAGAATATCCATCTGCGTAAGGACATCATGAGGAGTCCTTGTCATGCTACGTCTTGGATGGAATGCCAGTACCTATTATTTTAGGCCTCCCATGGCAGAAGAGACACAACCCAGTAATAGATTGGCGGGCGAGGGAAGTAGTCAGCTGAGGGCACTCGTGTGAGGACTGCCGCCTAGGAACTACTGTCTCTGCCGTCTCTCTTCAACGGACCCCTTCCTTTCCGGTGAGGGCAGCAGATGTGCTGCAGGAGAGTGGGGGCAAGTCTCAACCCTTGCCACTGGCCAACCCTGGGAGGCGCAGACCTCGTGGTGGAAGGGGTTGGAGGGTGGTATACCCCTTGGTGAGGTGCGGGGGTGTGAGTGTGGTGACACAGGGGGACATCTCTGTTGTCAATCCCAGAAAGAGTTCTCCAAGTGGTGACAAACGAACGAGTGGCAATAAACGTTCAGGTCCGGACCTGTGTGTGAACGAGTGTTTATGGGTGGCCACCAAAAAACATCCAGTGGAAGTGTGTTGTGGAGTCTTAACAGCTCATACCATACATACACAGACACAACCCATTCCCCAGGTCAGAGCTTCGGAGATGTGTGTTGCCTCCAGAACATATGTTGCCAATATCAGTGGGCTCGTTTTTCATAAACCTGAGGTGCAGGTAGTTGCTGGGGTGAACTCTGGATCTGGGTGTCCCCGCTGGAGGTGATTCTCTGATGGGGAGCGGTTTTGAGGGTCCAGAGGCCCCTCATTAAGGGGAGGGTACTGTCATGATCCATGCTGGATCAGGACTGATGGCCATTACGATTATTGCACTGTGTGTCGTTTGTTCTAAGTTTTCCCCCCGGTGGTGGTGAGCATCATTGCACTCTAGTTTCGTTACTTAAGTGCACATGATTATTATGCAGGTGTGATTGCTGGCTCTGCCATAAAAGAGTAACAGGTGTTGCAATCAGTGTTGGTGACAGTGTTCATTTCAACCATCCTTGGTGGAGGAAGGAGCTGGAGAGCAGCTCTGACAGACCCTGGTGTGAAAGGAGCCATAGGGGAATTCCTTAGCTCTGACAGAGCTTGATGGCAGCGATTCAGGAGGAGAGCTGCATGCTGGTGGTGGACTCTGTTGCCAGGAGCAAGTGCAACAGAGTAAAGCTAAGTTGTGTTTCCCCGTTTGTGTTTTCTCCTTAGTATGTATTAGTACAGCGGTGGGGCTAGTGCCTGTGCCACCCAGCTTCCTAGCAAGGGATAGGTGTAGGGTGTGCTAGGGCGACAGGTTCGTGATCGGCGCCCGATGCGGAACCGGCATAGGGAGCATTAGGAGCGTTAGGGACACTGACTCAGGGGAGTGCAGGAGGTCTCCACGTCCCCTTTCTCTATCGCAGGGCCCACCGTTGTAACTGTTTCCCTACCCCTTGTCTTGTTGTTTTAGTTACCGGCCTGTGAGCCGTGTCACACAGGACAGTATCACGTGCCGTGTCCTGTTGTTTTAGTTACCGGCCTGCGAGCCACGTCACACAGGACGGGTCCACATGACAGTATGGCACGTCAGTCCTAGTCTCTGCAATTAACATGGACAGATTCTGAATGGGCCTAATATTTCCGATAAGTTCTTACGGGGAATGTGTCATCAGAGAATGATCTATTGGGTAAGTTTTAAAAATATTTGATTAAGTTTTTTTTGCTATTTTCCATATCACTACAGTATTTAAAATAAATCTCACACTTTTCATACTTGCCAATAGACCAAATATTATCCTCATACTTCTTGTTCTTTACATATTACTTTTCAGCAGTCTCATTATCATCACTGACAAGCTACATGGAAGTATTTTGGTCAGTATTTCATAACAGTATTTGTAAGCCAGTGTCGGGAGTGGGTCTAAAATGAATAAGTGGTGCACGTGATACTGTTATACCTTTTCTATGATTGCCCCACTCCTGACTTTAGCTTATAAATACTGATGTAACATACTGATTAACTTATCACGGATTGATCTGGCAATTGGAAAAGAATCTCTAATTCCGTTAGTCCATGAGGTGGAATATTTACCAAGGGGAATCTCACACCATTCCCCGATTCGCGTACAGATAAGAGTGGGGGATGCAGAGGAGGCAATGAGATCTCCATGGTGTTTGAATCCATATTGGCTCATGTTGGTGGGTAATACTACACAGGATGAACTGACAGAATTTTTAGAAATAAATTAAGGATCAGCATCAAAACTTATATTATGGGATACCTTGAAGACGTACATATTTATGAGATATATTTTTTAATATAAAGCTAAAAATAAGGAATTCACGCAAACTCTCCAAAATAGTGTGCAACAGGCTGAAGGTCAATATATTTTAAATCCATCAGTTGATTCTGGACAGGAATTAGAAGCAGCCCAGAAATAATTTAATGCTCATCTTCTTTCTAAGTCAGAAAACAAACTTTTTTTTTTATAAAGCAGACATTTTTTTGAACAGGCCATAGTTAAATCACAATAGAACCCATCTTATACAAGCCGACTAACTACAGAAAAGGGGGACACACTAATGGGAAATACTCATTGCTTGGGTTTTCCTGAGCATGCTCGGGTGTCTTCCGAGTATTCTGGCGTGCTCGGAGATTTAGTTTTTGTTGAACCTGCTGCATGATTTGCGGCTGCTAGACAGCCTGAATACATGTGGGAATTCCCTAACAAACAGGCATTCCTCACATGTTGTCAGGCTGTCCAGCAGCCACAAATCATGCAGCTGCGTTGACACAAACTAAATCTCCGAGCACGCCAAAATTACTCGGAGGACACCTGAGCATGCTTGGGAAAATCCGAGCAACGCGTATACTCGCTCATCACTAGTTATTTATAGATGGAATAAAATTGCCAAAATTTAAAAAGGAAAGTAGCTCTTACTTGGAAAATCCATTAATAATATCTGAACTAGAGGAAGCCCTACAATCACTGGCTACTGAAAAGGCGCCTGGATCCGATGGTCTACCATGTGAATTTCATAAAAAATATTAGGATCTTTTGATTCCCAAACTACTGGAAACATTTAGGCTAAGTTCACATGTTGCGGAACTCCTGCGGAAGTTATCGCGGGAATTCCGGAATTCCATTCCGCGGGAAAACCGCATTTTAAATTCCCACGATTTTCCCACGGAAAAACTAGCGATTTGCAAGCGTAATTAGCTTGCAGAATGCTAGCGATTTCCAAGTGATCTGTAGCATCGCTTGGAAAACTGATTGACAGGTTGGTCACAGTCGTCAAACATAGTGTTTGACTAGTGTGACCAACTTTTTACTATTGATGCTGCCTATGCGGCATCAGTAGTAAAAAGATCTAATGTTAAAACGTCCCCGATCATCGCAATGCTGCCGGCAGGTCCCGCTCCCAGTGATGCATTGCGGCAATGACCTTTGATGACGTCGCGGTCTCGCGAGACCGCGACGTAAGCAAAGGTCATTGTCGCAATGCATCACTGGGAACGGGACCTGCCGCATGTATCGCTGAAGCCTGGGAACGCTGCGCGGGACATCAGAAGGTGAATATAACCCGATTTTTTTATTTTAATTCTATTTTTTACAGGGAAATGGTACCCAGAGTCCGGAGGACAGTCTCCTCTCCTCCAGACCGTGGGTACCATCCGCAAATGTTCTGCTTACTTTTCGCATGGTGGGCACAGACACATGCAGAAAGTAAGCAGAACAATGCACTCCTATGTGGGCGGAATCGGCGCGATTCCGCAAAATAATGAGCATGCTGCGTATTTTTCCGCGATGCGATTCCGCTGCGGGAAAATCCGCAGCATTAGCACAGCATTGCCGAATCCAATACGATTGCATGGGATTCTGTTTTTTTGCGTTTTCGTGGCAAAATCGCGCGTGAAAAACCGCCACAAAAACACGAAAAATAATGAGGCCATAATAGTCGGTCAAATGCCAAAATCCATAAATGAGGCAATTATAGTGGTCCTCTTTATACCAGGAAAGGATCCATTGCGCCCTGAGTCATATCGCCCTATCTCCCTATTGTGAGTTGACATTAAAATTATTGCAAAGGCTCTAGCAAACAGATTATTTCACATAATTATGGAGGTTATCCATCAGGAGCAATCAGGCTTAATGGCAAATTGATCCACAGCAATAAATATGCAAAGACTTTTTTGAAAAATTAAAAATCAAATTTAATAATAGGACATAAAGCTATCCCATGCTGCTGCTAAGGTGTTCGATAGTGTTGAATGGAAATATTTGTGGGAGATTCTTAAACGGTTTGGGATGAGTCCTAGATTTCGATCATATATACAACTTTTATATTCTGGACCTCAGGCTAAAATAAGGACTAACGTTTTTTTATCTACTTCAATTGCGTTGGGGAGGGGCACACAGCAGGGATGTCCCTCGTCTCCCCTTCTCTTCTCAATGGCTGTCAAAACTTTGGCCTGCATGCTACGGTCCAGCCCGAATATAGTGGGTTTTGACTATGGCAATCTTGATGAACGCGCTTCCCTATATGCAGATGATCTGTTGATATATATTGGTAATGTCCAGAAATATGTTAATCCTTTTATGAAAATTATTGAAGTGTTTGGTACATGGTCAGGCCCTCCATTTACTGGGATAAATCAGTTCTTTTACCAATTGATAATCTTCCTAACGTGGCCATATTGGAGCATACTAGCAGGGCCGTCATTAAGGGCAGGCAGGCCAGGCAGCTGCCTAAGGTCCCTGCTCATCCAGGGTCCCCCAGCCAGTGGCGTGCCGCTAATAGTGGCACTACACACGGCTGCTATGGGGCCTAGCGCTGCCCCCATCTCTCATTCAACTTATCAGCACCATAGACGCCGATACAGTTGAAAACAGTGATGGAGGAGAGAGCGTCAGATGCGCCTTCTTCCATTACTCCCTCTCTGCCTGTGACTCAGCAGGTGCGTGATGACGTCACTACAGCGGGCGTCCGCTGTGCCTGTGCCAGTAGTGGAGCCGATGAGACCGGAGCAGAGCCTGGAGCAGCGCGAGGAACGAGGAGGAGGGTTGAGTATTGTGTGAGTGTGTGTGTATGCATTATTGTGTGTGTGTGAGTGCAGGGGCTGCATTATACTGTGTGTGCGTGTATGCACTATACTGTGTTTTGGGGAGCTGCATTATGTGTGTTGAGGGTGAGCTGCACTATGCTGTGTGTGGGGTGAGCTGCACTATACTGTGTGTTGGGGGAGCTGAACTATACTGTGTGCTGGGGGGAGCTGCACTATATTGTGTGTGGGGGAGCTGCATTATACTGTGTGTTCTCCAGTTTCCTCCCACATTCCAAAGACATACTGATAGAGAATTTAGATTTTGAGCCCCATCAGGGACAGCAATGATAATGGGTGCAAACTGTAAAGCGCTGCAGAATTTGTTGGCGCTATATAAATAAAAAGATTTGTGATTTTGATACTTCTGACCACATTCTGATTAGACGTGCCGGCCTCTCTCAATTCATTTTCATTGAGTGATGCCACACATGTCTAGTCAGCACGTGACTATAAGTATGCAAATCACTGGCTTGAGAGAATCCTTACAGCGTGTAGTGCGCACTCTGAGAATTCAGAAGTCTGCAGTCACATAGAATGACTGCAGACTCATGACAAACTTGAACAACCCCTTTAATGCTACTAACATAAATAAAAATATGAGAATTAGTATCACAAAAAAACATTTACATCCTGGTACCTTATAGATAACCCTTAAAGATAGCAGTGTCATTATAATGCTCTCAAATAAAAATATTTGCCAAATGCAGAGCCCCTGAATAGATAACTGCCCCTCATTATAGTCCCTGCACTTACCACCTATCTGTGCCACTGCAGCGTTGGCAAGTGACGTCAGCAGCATGATCATATGGTATAATCACACTGCTGGCGTCGCTTTGACCTGGCGGGCAGATCTACAATTGATTTCTGGGAGCCGACCTCCTGCAGATTCTGTGTTTCGGCTGTCAGCTTGACAGCTGGTTCAGAGAAATGATGACTCCCAGTTCAGGGGGGCGGCAGAATGCAGCCATCGGGGGAGACACTTTGGACCGCTGCATTAGGTAGCTACTGTAACTGACTGTGCCAGGGGCACGTGTCCCGGCTGCCCCACATAGATGCACCTCTGGTATTAGGTGGTACGATACATCACTGACAGATTTTTTTTGCTTATTTATTTTACATTTTTTGGTACCTTGACCAATTGTTTCTATTGGTGTCCTTCATGCTGCCCATGGTTTGGGCAGTATGATTCATGTGATAGGTTCCCTTTAATAAAGTGTGACCAATATGTTACACGCCACTCACTGGCGGAAACAGACAGAAAAGGGCCCCTGTGCATGAACAATATATGGGCTCTTTGCAGCCCAAGAGCTGCTAAACATGCAAAATTGCACCTGCTTTGGAGGTACAAATGGGCCCCCTTACCTCTTAGGCTACTTTCACATTAGCGTTTTTTAGCACAGCACTTCGTGCGCAATAGAAACACGTGTAAAAAACGCATCATGCGTTTTGCATGCGTTTGCGGTTTTTAGGCGCAAGCGTTTTAACCAGTTTCAAGCCATGTTAACTCTTAAAACGTCTGCGTTTTGTAACGCAGGCGTGCGCACACCTGCGTTCCCATACACTGTAATGTGTTATTTTGTCGCATTACGTGCGCAAGTGTGCGCATGCGGTTTTTTAATGCCGTTGGATGGACCCAAAAATGCAACAGGTTGTGTCTGGCGCGCCTAGGCGCACACCTTAAAAAAACATATGAGCAGGAAAACACATACGAAAGCGTGCAAACCCTAGACCATGCGCATGCCATGTTACACATAGGTGCGCATGATGCATGCGCATGAACGCGATGCGCTGCGCAAAAAAACGCTAATGTGAAACCAGCCTTAGCCACACAGGTTGCACCAATGATATGTCTGCTCCTGATGCCACTGAAAAGTACAACTCATCCCGCAAAAAAAAAAAAACATAATGTCTACCTGGATATATACTAGTTTGTTACTTTGTGAAACTATACTCAATACTACAAGAAATACAGCACAAGACCCAAAGACAGAGGCCTAAGGCTGGATGGTTTAGTTTGGAGATTATGGTAATTCTAGCGCAGCCAATGAGCAGGAAGGCAGCGGTTTATAGCTGAGCTGCGCCCCTCTGCTTCATCACTATTCTGTTTTTAATTTGTTCAGTGTCCTCCCCTCCAGGTAAGTGCAAATGGTGTGCTTGGATTTGATGTGGTTATTATATGGGTTCTCCACTATTTAAGATGCATTCATCAGCACATGATGCTGTTTAGCTATTTTCCCTCTTGATCTCCTATATATTGTCCTGCCTGCAATAGGAAACCGTTTTGGGAGGTGCATGTTGTGCTTTTCACTTCTTACATGTGGGTTTCTGTCTCCTTTGTATCTAACATTACAGGAATTCCCCTTCCTCTGTGTGACTGCTGCAGACTCATGAATTCCCACCCCCAGCGCATGCGCTGAGGGCAATTGCTGGCTTCAGACCCAAGAATAGCTGTAATGCATGAGTTGTAAATACCAGTGATATGATTGAATTGAGGGCACAACCTCGCTCTGTACAAGTGTATGGAGAGTGAGGCAGAGCCCATGTATAAGGCTACTCTTACACTTGCTGTGTTTTTTTTCACTGGCCATATCACTACAATTTTCACGGTCTGCTGCAATAACGGACCGCAAAAAACTTGCGGATTGCTGTTTTTCAGTTTTCCAATACTATTGAAGTATGTTCCACAAAACTGGAAGTGATTGTGCACCGCAAAAACTTTGTTTTTTTTTTTTTTTGCGGCCCCATTGATTTTTCAATGGGGGGCTGTGTCCGTACGCTGTGAAAGACTGAGCAGGCTCGATCTCTTTTCACGGCCGCAAATACAGCCCTCACTGCCATGTGGCACACCATGGAATTTTTGTGGGCTGATTTTGCGGCCCCATAGAAATCTATTGGGGCCACAAACGGCCAGCAAAAACACGGTAGGTGTAAAAGCCTTGCTCATGTATGCCCTCCATTCCTGGGTCTGAAGCCAGCAAAGTGTCTGTCTGCAGTCACCGTGACTGCAGACTTATCAATCTTGACCTGACAACCTCTTTAAGACACATTCACATGTTCAGGCTTTTGGTCAGTATTTGTTCCCCTTGTTGTTTTGTCTTACAATCAGAAAGTAATAGAAACATGTCACTACTCCTGTGTTTGTTTGTGGGTTGTGTTTTTTTTGTTTTTTTTTTAACCTACTCCTGGCTTTAGCTCACAAGTAGACTGTGAATGTGGCCTTATTCAGACTCTTGATTCTCACGAATTTAAGCATACAAATTGTAATTTAGGGGATTAACATGTCTGATGCCACACCTTTAAAAAAAGAGCCAAATGAGACAGCACACTGATGAACATATGGTTTTCATCAGTTAAGACTTGTATCCATTTGGGGTCATGTGTCCACTCTTGGGCTATGTGCCCACGTTGCAGAAATGCTGCAGCATTTCCGCAACTCCACGCCGTGGGTAAAATGCATGCAAAATTTGCATGCGTTTTCCTGCAAAACACAAGCGTTTTTAGCTTGCAGAATACTTGCACTTTTCCAAGCGATTTGAAGCATTGCTTGGAAAAGTGACTGACAGGCTGGTCACACTTGTCAAGCATAGTGCTTGAAAAGTGTGACCAACTCTTTACTATTGATGCTGCCTATGCAGCATCAATAGTAAAGAGAGAATTTTAAAAATAATAAAAAAGATACTTTCTCTGGAAACCTCCCACCCCTCATGGCGCTGCCAGCAACTTCCGTTCCCAGGGATGTATTGTGCGAATGACCTCTGATGTAGCGGTCACGCGAAACTGCTATGTCATCAGATTATATGAACAATGCATCCCTGGGAACGGAAGTTGCTGGCAGCGATGCGTGCACCGCTGAGGACACCAGGGGCCGACAGAGGGTAAGTATATCCCTATTTTTTTAATTCTACTTTTTACAGGAATATGGTACCTAGGGCCTGATGGAGTCTCCTCTCCTCCAGACCCTGGGTACCATCTGCACATGAAGCGCTCACTTTACGCATGGTGGGTATAGTCACGTGCGTAAAGTGAGCACTTCAGTACAATCATATGGTGGCGAAATCTCTGCAATTCTGCAGAATTAATGGACATGCTGTGAATTTTACAGTGGAAACGCAATGTGGGCACACAGCCTTACTGTGTGCCATCTGATGTGATAACTGTGGCACCCCAGGAGTCTGGTTGCCATACTGGATTTGCCTCCCTCACAGGGGGTGATGTCAGGCCTGAAGCAAGGAGGGATCCCCTGGCCAGATATACAGCATGCAACACAGTTCCTGCTCCAGGTCAGCAGGGGGAGCTCTGAACCCAACTTCAGGGGAGCTGCTCTCTGGTCAAGAGGAGGAAGTTTGAGTTTGTCAGTGCTGGGGGACTGGATGAGTGCAGAGCTTGTCTTGAGACTGGAGTGCATGCTGAGTCAGAGGAAGAGAAAAGTATAGGGAAGCTTGGGAAGAGTTGTGGCCAAGCTCAGAGCTAGAACTAGACACCAGAGTCTGTTCTAGCGCTCATCAGCTAAATCTGGAGGTGAAAAGATTGCAGATCTTCTGGCCCCCATCACACATGAAGGCACGGCAGCAAGTTAGAGCCCAGAAATGCCATGAGGAGCGACACCTGTGAAAGGCTCAAGCTGCCTGCCATGTGGGTAAGGTTTTCTGACAGACAGTGAGAGGAACAAGAGGACTGAGCAGAGCTTTAGGTGGCAAGGACCTCAAATAGAGCAGCGCAGTAAGGAGGCCTCCAACCCACCTGGCTGAGTGGATCCTGAGTTGCTTTGTGCTGCCCAGACCTCCATTGTCAACTGTAACCAGTGCTCCGGCCTGCACCTCTATAAATCCAGTAAAGGAAACTACAACCCTGCTGTGTACTGACTTGTTTGCTATACCATCTGCCTTGCAATACAATCACCATCCCTTACACCATAATCTGCCCTGGGGAATAGCTCTGCCTGTGGAGAGCTGGACTAACTCTGCTGCATTAACAACTGCCCCAGTGGGACTGATCTGCGGTGTCAGCTAACACTTCACTTGCTGAGTACCACAAGTGGCATCATGAACTAATTCCCTTGTAAATTATCCCCTATAAACTTTATTTAACACTTTCATTAGATGCCCAGGGCCACAGACTGGGTTACCACTGACACTTTCCCTTTAAGAACTGCCCGGTACAGAGTATCCCCATGGCCCTGGTGGGCGCTCCACATCAGAGACTTCAGCAATAGAATATATTGAATGAGGTAAATCTGCACAGTTCAGTGAACACTTGCAGATTTACCTGCATTCCATAAAAAGCTAAAGTCTGCTACTTCTGGATCATGGGTACATAGCCTTAGATACAAAGGAGACCAAAACCTTCAGTCTGTGTAAGGTGCAGAACATAACCTCCCTTTATTTTAGTTGTTTCAGCAGACATGAACCTGAAATTGTGTAATGTATACTATGTTGCCATACCAGTGTTGTGGTATATATTGTAAATCCTGATGTCTTATGAGCTTCCTAGGAGTATCAAGATGGCAGGACACTGGCTGCCATAACCAATGGGTTCCCTGCAAGCATTGTGCCTTTCAAATAAAAGCAGCAATGGAATGAAACCGAAAGGGAGAAGATACAGATTAGATATTAAACTTTTTAACAGTGAGGTTGATCAATGAGTAGAACAGGCTGCCATGATGGGTGATGAGTTCTCATTCAATGGAAGTCTTCAAACAGAGGCTGGACAGACACGAGTGAACTTTTTTTTTTTTTTTTTTTTTTTTCCTCTACGGCACTTTCATGCCAGAACGGGGGAACTGTGGTGACACACCCACTTAACTCCTGCTTTGTGGTGTAGTGAACACCCCAAATTTCTGTATTCAGACTTCTAATGAATCAGGCACCTCTGACTCCAACATCCCTGAAGACTGGCATGAACAAGGCTGACCTTGATGAAGCTGGGGCCTTGGTGTTCTAGTTGCTCCCTACATTCTGTTTAGTCAAAGCTATTTCATACACCCTGTGTGGGTAAGAGGCCCCATGCACCATTCTGTTCACTGGTCTTGTACCTCCTCACCTTCCTCACTGGTGGCTGATGGCGCTGGCTTACCTAACCTTACTCTGCAGACAGTACATGATCCAGTGCTGTCAGCGAGGGAGGTAGGGATGTGCAGAAGAGTGCACTGAACCTCTTGGCCACACAAAGGGTGTATGTAGTGATGAGATCACTAAGGCCTCATGATCATCAGTGCACTGAACAGGTGGTGTAGAATATCTGATTAAACTTAATTTTGCACACTGGATGTACTTTCACATATTATACTCTGAATGTAGACTAATGACTCTATTCTATGTTCCTCTAGTTCTCATGGCTTCGGAAAAACTTGTCCAGTGCCCATACGACAAGAGTCATATAATTCGTTCAAGCAGATATCCATATCATATTGTGAAATGCAGAGAGGTAACTTTAACTAGCTCATAAAAACCATGTCTACTGAAGATTTTGTGAATGAGAATAACTGTAAGGACCCATGATGGGAGACGTCCAGTGTTGTATAAATATTTCTCTCTGCTTTATTTGGCATGAGAAAAAAAATCAAATGTCATATGGAACCTCAGTATGGTATTTGAGTCTTGGGGTGCCGTCACACTAAACGATGCACCAGCGATTCCCGACAACGATACGACCTGGTCAGGATCGCTGGTGCATCGCTACATGATCGCTTGGGAGCTGTCAAACAGGCAGACTCGCCAGCCATCAGGACCAACGAGGATGCTGGTATCCAGTGTAAATATCGGGTAACTAAGTGACATTTGCTTAGTTACCCGATATTTACATTGGATACCAGCTCCCAGCATCTGCTTACAGTGCTGGGAGATCATTGGTCTCCCGCTGCCACACGCAGCAATGCACACTGGCCAGCGGAAGACCAACTATCAAAATGGCCCAGGACATTCCTGCACGATCAGCAATACCCGGCGGGGGGGCGGTCGCTGATGCATGTCACACACAGCGAGATCGCTGGTGATATTGCTGTGTCGTCACAAACGGCAATCTCGCTGTGTGTGATGGGGCCTTTAAAGAAGCATTATAGTTATATTGTGTAAACTGTAAAAGAATAATAAAGTGAAAGTGCACACTGATGGCAGGTGAGGGATTGTCCCACTGGATGAGAATGGGA
Source organism: Dendrobates tinctorius (assembly GCF_039654945.1). Classification (NCBI taxonomy): domain Eukaryota; kingdom Metazoa; phylum Chordata; class Amphibia; order Anura; family Dendrobatidae; genus Dendrobates; species Dendrobates tinctorius. Next base: position 234,943 of record NW_027361986.1, on the reverse strand, counting down.
CTGATTATTTGTACATAAGAGTGGGCAAACTCTAATACTGAGACACCATGCAAATGGTGTTCCACTGCCTCTCCTGCACATGCACTAAAGACAGCATGAGGCTAGAGCTGGTGTCCCCTAGCTGGCAAAATTGCAGAAATACTTTCTCCTGCAAGATCCAGACACCTATCAGTTATAGGTAGAGGACATTTTATCAAGGTGATCCTTGTGTCACATGTATTGAGTGAGGCCATGGCCATGCCCTCACCCCATACACTTGTGAAGAGCGAGGCTGTGCCAACTAGGTTTCTACTCACACGTATTTATAGTGACTACAGACTTATCACTTTAGACCAAACAACCCCTCTGAGGGCATGTACCCACAATCAGCAACTGCTGCAGGTCTGACGCTGCATATTTATGCAGCGTCAAACCTGCAAACTGACAGCATAGTGGATGGGACTTCTAGAAATCCCATGTCCACTATGCGTCCAGATGCCTGCAGAGACCGACATGCAGCACGTCTGACATGCTGCAGTCTGGAACTTCTGTTGTGTGGACGCTTGTCTCTGCAAGAGACATTAAACCAATAGATTTGTATTGAATGGGGTAAGTCAGTACGGTTCAGTGATCACATGCAGAATCGCCTGCATTCAATAGACAGCAGCGCTCTAGACGCAGCGACTGTGCTGTGTCCAAAGCGCTGATACTTCTGGATCGTGGGCACCCGGCCTAACAGATCCCTGTGTATTGGGATTATTTGAAGATGGAGTAGATCCTGACTCGCCCCTACTCATGGGTATCTTCTGTATCCTAATTCTAGCACATAATCTCACAAATTACACACAACCTCCAACTATTGGAGCACAAAAGATAAATATGCACCCTTTAACCAGATTATCGTATATCTTAAACACACCTCAATTCGCAAATTTTGAAGTTATGGAGCCCTTGGCTTGATACTCTAGGGCTACCCACGAAGATATGATGTTAATCCCCTCCCACCTTCCTGACAAACTTTATACCTTTATTTTAGAAATGCTGTGTAAATAAAAATTGTGCTCTAAGGCTACTTTCACACCAGCTTTTTTTTTTTTTTTTTTTTTTTTTGCGCTGTGCAGTCTAAACGCATACAAAAAAACCCACATCAAGCGTTTTGCATGCATTTGCGTATCTTATGCGCATTCATTTTAACCAGTTTGACTCTGAAAACACGTGATTTCAAATGCTGACAAGCACATGCCAGCGTTCCCAGACGTGTGTGTACAAAATGCAACAGGGTGCATCTGGCATGCATAGGCACACACTGCAAAAAAAAATGCATGTGGACATAGGCTAGACCATGCGCACCCATGTCAAACATAGGGGCACACTGCGTATGTATGCGCACAATGTGCAGCGCAAAAAACTCTAGTGTGAAACCAGCCTAAGTTGGATTTTGGGAGGGCTAGGAAACTTAAGTAGCTTAATTTTCAACAATTTCATATTGTATAAATGTTACATTTGTATCTGGAGTTCTCAACATGACCTGATGTACAAAATGTCATCAGGGCCTGTCCCACAAACATTGTCTATGTATGGTCACTGAAGGTCCACCTGCTGCTTGTCCCTCCCTTGTCGATGCACTGATCATGAGACCAGGGGTGCCAAAGTCTCCTCCATGTCTGAGGCATTTGGTTGAACTGTTGGCATGTGTTCACTAATGCTTCATTCTGATCTTGGCTGGCAAAGACCCCAGCAACCTTATTTATCCATAAATGGCTAAGATCGCAAAGATAATATACTATCTAATGAGTTAATGTCATCTTCTCAACTTCTTAAATGTGTAAATCCATGCGCTGGAGGGATTTTTAATTTTAAAAATGTACAGCTTGTCAACCACCACGCATTGTTTGGTTAACCATGCAAGGAGCATGTGCTGCTTACTGACTATAGGCTCTAGGGACTACAAGTGCCACAATGATTGTCCAGATTGTAGTTGGATATCCAATTCAGTACAGTCATGGCCAAAAGTTTTGAGAATGACACAAATATTATATTTTCACATGATCTGCTGGCCTCTGGTTTTTGTGTGTTTGTCAGATGTTTTTATCACATACAGAAATAAAATTGCAATCATATTATGAGTAACAAAAGGTTATATTGACAGTTTGAATGAGTTAATGCAGCAAGTCAATATTTGCAGTGTTGACCCTTCTTCAGGACCTCAGCAATTCTCCCTGGCATGCTCTCAATCAACTTCTGGATCAAATCCTGACTGATAGCAGTCCATTCTTGCAAAATCAATGCTTTTATTTTGTTTGAAGGTTTTTGTTTGTCCACCCATCTCTTGATGATTGACCACAAGTTCTCAATGGGATTAAGATCTGGGGAGTTTCCAGGCCATGGTCCCAAAATCTGTTTTGTTCCCTGAGCCATTTAGTTATCACCTTTGCTTTATGGCAAGGTGCTCCATGTTGACAAAGGCATTGTTGATCACCAAACTGCTCTTGGACGGTTGGGAGAAGTTGCTCTTGGAGGACATTCTGGTACCATTCTTTATTCATGGCTGTGTTTTTAGGCAAGACTGAGAGCCCATTCCCTTGGCTGAGAAGCAACCCCACACATGAATGGTTTCAGGATGCTTGACAGTTGGCATGAGACAAGACTGGTGGTAGCGCTCACCTGGTCTTCTCCAAATAAGCCGTTTTCCAGATGTCCCAAACAATCGAAAAGGGGATTCATCAGAGAAAATGACTTTACCCCAGTCATCAGCAGTCCACTCCCTGTACCTCTTGCAGAATATCAGTCTGTCCATGATTTTCCTGGAGAGAAGTGGCTTCTTTGCTGCCCTCCTTGAGACCAGGCCTTGCTCCAAGAGTCTCCGCCTCACAGTGCATGCAGATGCACTCACACCTGCCTGCTGCCATTCCTGAGCAAGCTCTGCACTGCTGGTAGCCCGATCCTGCAGCTGAAACACTTTTAAAAGACGGTCCTGGCGCTTGCTGGTCTTTCTTGGGCGCCCTGGAGCCTTTTGGCAACAAGGGAACCTCTCTCCTTGAAGTTCTTGATGATGCGATAGATTGTTGACTGAGGTGCAATCTTTCTAGCTGCGATACTCTTCCCTGTTAGGCCATTTTTGTGCAATGATGACTGCACGTGTTTCTTTAGAGATAACCATGGTTAACATAAGAGAAACAATGATGCCAAGCACCAGCCTCCTTTTAAAGTGTCCAGTGCTGTCATTCTTACTTAATCATGACATATTGATCTCCAGCCCTGTCCTCATCAACACCCACACCTGTGTTAATGGAGCAATCACTGAAACGATGTTAGCTGGTCCTTTTAAGGCAGGGCTGCAATGATGTTGAAATGTGTTTTGGGGGATCAAGTTAATTTTCTAGGCAAATATTGACTTTGCAAGTAATTGCTGTTAAGCTGATCACTCTTTATAACATTCTGGAGTATATGCAAATTGCCATTAGAAAAAAGTGAAGCAGTAGACTTTGTAAAAATTAATTTGTCATTCTCAAAACTTTTGGCCATGACTGTATGTCCTTTATGCTGCTTAGTTAACTGGGCAACCATGGTTCAAACTGTAAGGCTAAGTGCACACATGGATTTTCCTCCTATGGATTTTTCCACACAGACTTGAAGAAATCCACAGGTCAAATGACCTGCATTTTTTCCTGTTTGTGTGTTTTTTGTTTTTTTTTTTTTTTCTTCCCTCTGCGGGTTTGGAGACTGGAGCAGGTGGAAAACTGCACAAAGGTGACATGTTGCGTTTGTCTTTTTTTTTTTGTTTTTGTTTTTGTTTTTTTTCTTGCCCCCCCCCCCCCCCCCCCCCTTGAAGATTCAAATCAGCGGTATGTCAGTCCTTTCAGCATTTTTGCTCAAAAGAACCAGTAAAGATCTATAGATTGGCCCTAGTGGTAGCTGTCTAAAAATAAAAGGCTATTCAAGGTGATGCTAAACTGTGCTCACTATACACCCCATAAGGGTATGTGCACACATTTAAGCATTTGTATTAATTTCTGCATATCTTGGCAAGAGAAACACAGCTGCAAAAGTTTTTTTTGAGGTTCTACCAGGATTTTCTCACTATTTTTGGGTGTACCCACCTTTCTTTTCTCTGTACCTGTGGTATCTTGTCTGACTTTCATTAATGTTTTCATGAAATTTATAATTAACTTGTATACCTTAATTGTTACCTTGGCTGTTTAAAGCACTTTCTTTTTGGAGCTTTAATCAAGTGGATCATAAGATACTATGCACAAGTGCTTCCTCATAAGTAGCATGGTTGATGCCTTTGGCCTTGCACCATATGTGGAGGCTAACTCCGATTTTATTCGTTATTGGACAAATGACTATGTACTTGGATACTGCCAGGAGGGTTCCCTGCCCTAATCCCATATTTCTCATATTTTTTTCTTTTTTTTTTCCTTTGCAGAATAACAGAGCCATAGCGAAGGTGCTGGCTATCTGTCCATTTAATGCTCGTCATAGGATGCCCAAGCAGGAGCTTGACTTGCACATGGAAAGCTGTGAGAGTAAATGTCCTCTGGAACCTATCCCTGGTAAATGCTCTTATCATAAAACCATAGTTGGAAGGGACCTCCAGGGTCATGTCAAACACTCCTGCTTCAATTAAGGATTTACTAACCCATCGCAGACAGGTGTTTGTCCAGTCCCTTTTTGAAGACTTCCACTGAAGGAGAACTCGCTACCTCTTGTGGCAGCCTGTTCCACTCAGTCAAGTTTTCTAATCTGATCATTATCTTCCGTTCAGTCTCATTCCGTTGCTTCTCATGTTATGGTCTTGTCTTATTAGTTCCTTAGTCTAGGTGGCCGCTATGCCCATGCCTCTAGCTACAGTATGTCTGGTAGCTTTTTCCAGATGCATACTGCAAAGTCTCCATGGGCAACCATTCACCAGACAGAGGCTAAAATGTGTCCTGTATACAGTTTAAAGAGGCCGTCCAAGACTACATAGGGTCATTCTGACAGCTGGCTTGATTGTGTGGCCCTCTGAAGTGGTTATACAGGACTACTTATTTTGTACTAGGGGCCCATTAACTAACAGCTAGTTGCTTACTAACTACCTGTATAGTCCAGTGCTAATCTCTGCTGGCACAAAGTGGTCAGACTGCTTCTGTGACTTCCACTGCTGACTGCTCTGTGCCGGCAGAGATTAGTACTGGACTAAACAGGTAGTAAGCAGCTAGCTACCTGTTAACTTTGTACTAGGGACCCATTAACTAATACTCCTATATAATTGCTTTTGTCAAGAAAGAGGGCCACTACAAAGCTGTGAACTGAACTTTTGCTGTCCTGAGGGGAGACACAGAAGCATTGGTACTACTTGGAAACTAATGTCTGAGGTCAATGTTGGACATCTTGTAAAATAGAATGTACCTGGCTCTAATTTTCTGTTCCCTCCCCTTTTTCTAGTTAAAACTTGTTTTTGTAACGATGCATCTTCCGTTCTAAACAAAGTTGTATTTTCTTGACAGATGATGCAGTAATGCAGAGAGCAGAGCCCATCTCAAACTGGAAGAGCCCTCCATGTGAAGAGAACTGGGAGGAAGGTAAGCATGCACTAGGAGGACTAGCAGTCCAGAGGATGCAGCACTTTATCATAAGATAATCTTGTTCTGTATCTATAACAGAAGAGTCCCCTTCTACTTCATTTGTTTTAAATGAATTTGGCAACTGTCAGCCTTACATGGCACATGAAGCTGTGCGATCTCCAACCAGGTCAGTATAACTTGGCTATGGGATGGTGGAATTTCAGCATTTTCTTTCTTTTTCCTAATCTGTTTTGTCCCAATAGCCCCCAAAATGCCTGGAAACCACCAGTGCCAAGTAGCCCTGTGTCACCCTCCTATGCAGGTATGTGGTCAAGTATTAGATCTTTCCCAATTTAATAGGGGCCTACATCATAAAATAGTTGGACCTATACAATGAAAACTTGCCACAATGTTGTCCTCATCAGAGTAATATCTGAGACTAACTATGGGGAACTATAAGGCACTACAATTTGGACCTCAATCCAAGACCAAAGTGTCTCAGCACCTCCAAAATGCACTTTATACTATTTAATCCAGGTGTAGACTTATGGGGGTGTGGGGGAGGGGTGTTGAAGCTACAAAATGGCTGTCTCTAGTTAAAAGTGGGTCAGTAGAAACTAAGCCAATTAATTGGGGGAAGAGTATTGGGGAGGTCTGGAGGCTTTAGATATGTGGGTTCAAGGTACCTTATTTTCTTTAAAGGTGGATCTAGAGCTGTAGAACACCAGGATCCTGTGTATCCAAACGAGGAAGAGTGGCCTAGGTAAAGTACTAGACATTTTTAATGCACTTTGAAGGGAAAGCTGTGTAGAGAGACTTGTAATGCAGCTTATTTGCCTCTACATTACTTCCCTAGCCCTTCTGTCATTAACTACCCTGGAATCTAGATAGGTAACATCACCTATGTGTGCCACCCTCTAATGCAGGGATTCTTAAACCTTCTTTCAAAATAGCAAACATGTCAGACTCTTCTATAGTGGAAGTTCATGCTAGGATAAAAAAAACTTAAAGCGTAACTATCACTTTAATTTCATTAATGGTACATGAAAATAGGTTACCAAGTTGCTTATCTTATCAAAGAAATCTGCTTCTTATAAAGATGGGAGAAGAGTTACTACCAAATTCTATCTGTAACAGGATGGTCTGTCTTCACTGAAAAGATTCTTATTTTAGAATTTTGATAACCAATTCTTGCAGAGAAGACAGATTTCTGATACATTACAGTTGCTTATTTTCATATGTGAATTAATTTTTGAAATTTAAAGCAACTGTTGGGCTTTAAAGTGAACCTGACATTTGATACATGGTGCCCAATCCATAGACTGTGAGCGCAGAAATGCATACCTTTAACCCCACAGCGATATCCTGTAAATTCACATCCTACAAGAGCAATAACTTTTTTTTGTGAGAATTTATAGGCCTTTTGCTTTCTGTTCTCACTCTTTGGGATATAGGGCTATTTGAGGGCTTATGTTTTGCACCCTGAGCTGATAGTTTTTACTGATGCCATAATAAGGTGGATACCATGTCTTGATTACCTTTTATTACAATGTTGCAGGGCTAAACTTTTGGGCTTTTTTTTTTTTTTCTGATGCAACTTACTGATCAGACTTTACAAACACAGCACTAACACATGTATGGATTACTTAACATTTTATAAATGGGGCAAAAGCTTCCAAAACACTACTTGGTTTCAATTAAACATACCTGTCTGACATCATACTGCAGGTGCCTGATACATACTAACCAATGCATGGGCAGAATCTGTCAGATTCCCTTTTAAGATTGTAATCTTCTAAACCCAATAAAATATCAATTGACACAAAGACTACATCTTCACTATAAGAACTACATCACAACTAGCTGGCACCTCAGATGCCAGCCTCAGTTTGTGAGGCATTGGTCAAGAGAAGCTTTATATTTGCCTGACACTAAATACTGCTTTATTTCATATCACAGGTTTGACAAATTCCAATCTAAAATTCACTAAACTCGCTTGGCCCGTGCAAAATTCTCACACTGGTCGTCAGGGGCGCAGGCAAATTCAGAAAAATCAAGCTGGTGAAATGTAAATGTAGTTCATGAGCTGATAAACACTAACTGGTCCAATAAAAGCCAAGTATTATGGGAATGAAAAACACAAATTAAAGAGCACTACTAGAACACAGACCTTGCTGTATATGATAAAATTTAAACACTTATTGGTCTCTTAAAATGGAATATGTAACTGGGTCATGGTTTATAGCTCATAGTCCCTATGTGTTTCATTGCTCCTTTATTTGGTGACTCATCAAGATATTGTCTAATTCTCTGGGTTCACACAAACCCTGGACATTCAGTAAAACTAAAATATTAATCTGTGTAACCTGGTATCTTGCCCACTAGGCCTGAAAGTATGGTACAGGTCAATCCATCAAGCATTAGACAACTCTTCCCTTACTTCAGCCTTCCAAATAGCACAATCTCTAGGAACATTAAGCAGTTCTAACCCTTAATTACATACCCACAATTTGTTCTCAGTGTTCATATTTATTGCAGCCTTCACTAGTATCAGATCCTGCATGGCTGCTGGTATCAGACCAGCAAAAGCAGTGGCTTAGTTTCTCTTTAAACACTGGCCCTACATATATTTCATAATACTTTTATCTTGCAGCCTCGGTGGTCATGGGAAGGCTAATCGTCACCGGAAGAAGTAGTTATGGGCACTGGTAAAAAGTAAGTTTGAAGTAATATTTGCTTGGCCAAAAATTTAAAAGGAAAATGACACTTTGCCCATAGTATCCAACTTGCAGACAAAGGGATGGATTAATTACAATTGGCATTTTATAAGCCAGCCTTAACTAGGCACATCTTACTCCAGTGCTTCCTTCATGAATTGGGCACATCTTATACTACCAGAAATTACTCCAGTTGGGCAAGAGTAAGGGTATATGCACATGTAGTTTTTAGGTGCTGTGGATTTTGTAAAATCCGCAGGTAAATTTCAGGTCAAAAGACGGATTAGGCTGCAGTTTTCCCCTGCAGTTTATCACCTCTACAGTGGAGGAGATGGTAAACTGCAGCAGAATCCACAGAAAATGACATGTCATTTCTTTCTGCAGATTTGAAACTGCAGCAAAACCGAGCAGAAAATTCCCCAGCATCTGCACTGCAGTTTCCATTTTACATAGAGTAAAATGGTACTGTACAACGCAGCAGATTCTGCTGTGGACCTGCAGGTCCAGAAACACTGCAGATCTGCAGCAATTACAAATTTTTCATGCAAAATACCTGGACAATACCCAAAAGTGACACCATTCTAAACTGCACCCCTCAAGGTGTTCAAAACCACATTCAAGAAGTTTATTAACCCTTTAGGTACTTCACAAGAATTGAAGCACTGTGTAAGGAAAAGAACATTTAACTTTTTTCCCCAAAACTCTTGGACACACAAATTGTCAAGGGTATCAGGAGAAAATGAACCACTATTCGTACAATTTCTCCTGAGTACACCAATAACCCATGTGTGGAGGAATACCACAAATACCTCAAAACCGATGCTACTGGTGGGCCCTTGGCACCCCAGTCTGACACTGGAGGACAGGTTGCCTTTAATTGCACGATGTGTATGGTGCTGCAGTCTACTGCTCTATACCATGACTAGCTTTTCAGACTTGTAAGGCACTTTCCCCCTCACACTTTATCTTAGGAAGCTTTAAAAGGCAAGTATGTAACTCAAATCAAACTAAGCTTACTGCAAAAAAGTGCAGAACATCAAAGTAACATAAAAATAACTAATTCACTACAATGAACTAGTAACACCATACAACAAGGGTATTGAGACATGCAACTTTCTCAAAGTGTGACCCCAGCCTTATACTGCAAATCCATAACTTTTCCTCAGCAGATCTGGCATTTTACTTTGTACTGATCATAATTCTTTTCTTCTTTCTTTAGGTTTTAAAATGCATGAGGACATGAGCAACATTTTAACAAGCCTTTTAACTTTTTAACATTTTTAAAAATCCAATTTTATTAGTGACCATGATATTTCAATATCAAATACAATTTGTGAACTAATAAATTTTTAAACAAATGTGTGGATTTTTTTTTTCTCTAAATAAATAAATCCAATTTATGAGGTATTTAAGGAAATGTTCCCTCAACATTAGTTGCCAAGCTCTGGCAGGGATACCTAGGGCAGTAATATCTAACTTTATACTACATATTATACTTTTGCTTCGTTTGTTAAAAAAAAAAAAAAAAAAAAAGACTCATCTCTAGTGTTGAGCTTTCCGATACCGCAAGTATCGGGTATCGGCCGATATTTGCCGTATCGGAATTCCAATACCGAGTACCGATACATTTTTTTGTATCGGATACTGGAATCGGAAGTCCAAAATGCAATGAGCCACTTTTGTGGCTCTGATTGGCTGCCGAAATGACGTCATCATGATGCGCCTGCTACCATGACAGTGATTGACACATTAGCCAATGATGGGACAGTAGTAGTCCCATCATCCGGCTAATGTGTTGAATGTAAAAAAAAAATTTGCATGCTACATATAACATAGAGTACATACTCACCGTCACTTGTCACTTTGATCCCCGAAGCCATTGTCGTCTGAGGAATAAATATCAAAATAAAAAAACACCAATATACTTACCCCGATCCACAGAAGTCCACGAGGGTCCCACGTCCATCTTGCGTGGAGAACAGCAGCATCAGCTGATGCTACCGTTCTCTACGGGCTCCAGGAATACAACGACGGAAGGTAGGTATCCTTCTGCACTGTATTCCTCCACCACTGTAAAAAAACCCTAGTCTCACTTAATGCCATTGCTGCGTGGGAATTTCCCACGCAGCAATGGCATAAAGTGAGACTAGGGAATTTTTTCTTTTTTTTTTTTTTCTTTCAACACATTAGCCGGATGATGGGACTACTACTGTCCCATCATTGGCTAATGTGTCAATCACTGTCATGGTAGCAGGCATCCCCCGATGGGACTTGTAGTCCCATCGGACGATGCCGGAACAGCGCCCCCCCCCCCCCCGGCTGTACAAGGCAAAAATAGGGGTTTTCTTATTCCGATAATGGAAGTCCCATAGACTTGAATGGGACTTCCGGTATCAGAATCGGCGATACCCAATATTTTTTTTAGATCGGCCGATCCATTCCGATACTTTTAAGTATCGGACGGTATCGCTCAACACTACTCATCTCACACTTCATGGGAAAGGGTAAGGCTATGTGCACACGTTGCAGAAATGCTGCAGAAATTTCCATGGAAACTCCATTTCGCAGGAAATATGAGAACCACATTTTAATTCCCGCCTATTTCCCACAGGAAAAACTAGCGATTTGCAAGCGTAGTTAGCTTGCAGAATGCTAATGTTTTCCAAGCGGTCTGTAGCATCGCTTAGAAAACTGACAAGTTGGTCACACTTGTCAAACCATGTTTGACGAGTGTGACCAACTTTTTACTATTGACGCTGCCTATGCACCGTCAGTAGTAAAAAGATATAAAGTTAGAAATAATAAAAAAAACTATTTTCTCGCCTTCCAGCATCCTGTGCAGCGTTCCCGATCAGCACGATGCTCCTGGCAGGTCCCATTCTCAGTGATGCATTGCGACAATGACATCATTAAAGGTCATTGCTGCAATGCATCACTGGGAACAGGACTTGCCTGGAGCATTGCTGAGGCCTGGTGACTCTGCAACAGACATCAGAAGGTGAGAAAATGATTTTATTTTAATTCTATTCTCTTACAGGGATACCTGGTACCCAGATGCAGAAAGGAAGCAGAACAATGCATTCCTATGTATGCAGATTTTCCCACAATTCCTCACAAAGAATGAGCATGCTGCGTATTTTTCCTTGATGCAATTCTGCCGTGGAAAAATCTGCAGCATTAGCACAGCATGTGCAGGATTGCATGGGATGATTTATTTTGCATTTTCACAGCAAAGCCACAAGTTTAAAATTGCCACAAAAGCACAAAAAGCTACGTGTGACCACAGCCTAACTTTTCCTTGCATTTGCAGCACTAATTGACACTCTGGACTTCAAGCCCACAGGTTGTCAGTGCTTTACACTCTTTCAAAGCCTGAGATTCCACAATCTTAGCGCACAGTCACACATAGCGATGCACCAGTCATCCTGACAATGATATGACCTTGTCAGGATCACTGGTGTGTCACTACATGATTGCTGGTGAGCTGCCAAACACGCAGCTGCACCAGCGACACGTGGGTAACAAGTGACGCATGTTGCTTAGTTACCTACTGTGTACCTTAGTTGCTGGTGCAGGGAGTTGGTAGCCAAGGTACACATCGGGTTTCTAAGTGCCGCTCAGAAACCCGATCTGTACTTTGGTTACCAGCTCCCTGCACCAGCATGCTGGTAACTGAAGTACACATCAGGTTTTTAAGCGGTGCATGCTGCTTAGAAACCCAATGTGTACCTTAGTCACCAGCTCGCTCATCACTGGTCTCCCACCTGCCACATGCAGCGGGGGGGAGCCAGTTGCTGGTAAGTGCTACACAGCGAGCTTGCTGGTGAGATCACTGTGTCACAACTTGTGACTCAGCAATCTCACTAGTGAGATCGCTGTGTGTGATGGGGGCTTTATGCAGTAGATTTTACACACTGGAATACAAAATGGAAAATCCACTGTATTCATTCACATAAAAGTGGGGTGTTACAGTGCTTTGTTTTTTACTTAGTGCAGTGGTTCTATTTTTGATTTGCTTATACAGAGACAAGTTTAACTAATCACCTACTTAGTAAATTGCTTTTTACTGACATCCTAATGTCATTGCTGACCACTCCTAGTCCCCTCCCCTGAACTGACAAGATTGTAGAAACTGATATTGATAAAGAGATTCAACACAGCTGGAAGGGAATCCATTCTCCAGTGCCGTAACTATAAACTTCAGGGCCCTGGGGCAAAACTTCGTAGTGGGGCCCCTCAATATTTCAATTACTAGAGGTTGTGCGGAACCTGGCGAAGCCTGCTACGCAATGTTGTATGCAACACACAGGCTTCACCATGTTCTGCAAGACCTTTAATAGATTTTGTTTATGAGGCAAGTTTTAGACGTTAAATATTCAGCGAATGTTTGGAAAATTAATAAGGTGAATAATTCTTAATATTGCACAAGCTTCAAATAACTGTTTAATATGTAGTTTTAAACAGTATATATTTTAACTTTGTTCACTTAAACATAACATTAACAATTTGTTAAGTTTTAAACAGCTACTTAAAATTTGTTTCCTAACTTCCAGAGAAGCTAATTCATCAATTACTTTGTCAAAGTTGCACTTGATCATTCTCAATTGAAAGTAAAGCTAAGCTGCTGAGTCTTGCTTGAGCCATAGTACTTCTCAACTAGTTTTTTTTTATGAGTTTAAGCTTAGGAAAGGATCGTTCAGCCTTAGACACAGTCACAGGAACAGTCAAATACATGATGCATGCTGTGCAAATGTCTGGCTAGTTTGATGAAAGTGAATAATACTCAACTATTAGGAAATCAGAAAATTCCTTAACACTTTCCATTTTTTCCAGTTGCTCTTGAAACAAATTTTTTTTACTGAACATAACTGTGAAGAAAAGGCTGGAGTTATATCATCAGCAAATTTGTTAACAAAATCAACAGCTTTTTTGTGAATAGCTCTTTCACTCTTTCAGGTTGCATTATTTCATAAGAGTAAAGAATAGCTTTCATCCCTTTAAAGCAGTGATGAAGTTGAGTACAAAGTGTGTCTACCATTGGATAGAACACAGTAACTCAGAAACAAGTTTTTGGGTCAGTTAATATCTCATCTTCACACAGTGTTTCTTCACTTTCCTTACTCTGTTCTGGTGAAATTCCTTTTTTTATTCCCCACTGACTACACACATCTGATGCTTCTGAAACAAGTGCTTCGAACCTTTCACGCATTTCGGTTATCTTTAACCATGCATTACCCAAGAACTCATAGGCAGATGAGGTCCATGGTTTCAGATTGTAAGGATTTTGAAACGAGGTTACCAAAAGTAATAAAAAAATCAAAACTTTCAAGCTTGTTCTTTAGCTGGTGTGCTTCATTTCTTTCCTTGCTTTTTTGGAAGTCAGTTATGCGAGCAAGACTTTTCATCACGTCACAAAACCTGTGGTTTAGTGCATGGACTGCATCATGTCTGCCAGACCAACAAGTTGGATTAAGAATTATCAGTGTTGCGTTCGATTTCAAATTCAGTGAATCGGGCTGAGCTTCAATGCAGTACACTGATTTCAAATCTTGCCAGTGAACAATACTATTACCAAAAAAAGCAATATACGCTTTGAATTGTTTAAAAAAAAAAAAAAAACTGGCTCACCACTCGGTTCTCTTCCACAGCATCCTTCAACACTAAATTAAGGTTATGCGCAGCGTACAAAGTATGCGTGTGGGGCTTTTTCTTTAATACGCTGCTGCACTCAATTGTATGCCCCACTCATGACTGCAGCACCATCATAGCCTTGTCCCTGACATTTGGTCAAATCCAAGGTTTTCCTCTTTCAATGAAGTTATTTCTCCTGCAAGACCATGCGCAGACTGCTTTTATCTCTCTAAAGGATACAAAAGTTTCACATATTTTGATTTCAATAGGTTTCCCCTCTTCATCATTAACTATTTTGACATACCGGTAAACTTTACGCATCTGATCAATTTTAGCTGTGTCCTGGGTGGTATCTAGGATCAATGAAAAAACAAGGAATTTTGAAGCTCAACTACAATTTCATCTTTGATTTGTAAGGCTAATAGATTAATAAGCTCATTCTGAATTTTAAGACTGAGGTATTTCACAGTCCCTTGCGGACGCTGAAGCAATTCTTGTAGTACTGGATCATATTTTGACAAAAGCTCAACTATCGAGAGAAAGTTTCCTTTGTTACTATATTCTAACTTTTCAATAGATCCACAAAACGCAAGATTACATGTTGTAAGTGTTAATGTCACATTCAGGATTCTTTCAAGAACTTTACGCCAAAAGCTTCTTTCACTTTCCACATTTTTGTTGAAAACGTCTTCTAAAGTACCACGTTTCCGACATTTCTCAAACTACACAAGCATGTGTATGGCTTTTGGATGCTTCATGAACTGAAATACGTTCTGAAATATGCTTCCAGTCTCGAACTCCGGTTGTTGAAAACGGTAATACACGATTTCTGTATTCAAGTGCTTCCAACTGTGAATAGCCAACATGGCAAGCAGTAAACACAATCTAATTTTGAGTAACATAACCAACTTCTTTTAAGCTTCAACCCTGACTTTGTCTTGATAAAATAATAGTTACTTGAAAAAGATCGACCTTGTTGATTGATATCCTTGGGAAATGGTCCGTCAGGCTGTATTGGACCAGACGCTATCAGCCTACGTTTCTTATCTTGATTTTCAATCACAGTAGGAAAGGCGTTGTAGTAGGCAGAATCTTCATCTTCCAAAAAATTTGGTGTATCATTGGATGGGTCTGTTATATCTTCTTCGCCTTTAAATTTTTGTTTTTTCGAGTCATTATCGTTAATAAGGTTGTCTGGTTCCGACGTATCTGAATTTAATTTTTGTGAGATTTCAATATCATTCCCTGTCGAGTGGTTTTCAACATCCAGCCATGCTGCTAAGTTTTTCGAACTTTTTTAAGCCTCCAAGTTTCTTCTTTTCGCAGTCTGTCTTTTTTTTATTTCCACTTGGCTGGTGCCGAATTCGTTTCATAATAAATGGTTTTATTAACACACACAATCACAGTACGGTATTTTCCTTTTCCGGCATATAAGACTACTTTTTAACCCCTGAAAATCTTCTCAGAAGTCAGGGGTCGTCTTATACGCCAGGTGCAGGGCGTCACCTACTGGCAAAGAGACAGTGCGGCTGCCCAGGATATGTGCACTGTGTCCAGCTGCTCTCTCCAGGAGGAGAGAGACTGGACCTGACATTTCTGCCTTCCCCAGCAGGTGCCAGACATCAAATACTACAACCCCTGACCACAGGTACAGCAGTCACTATTGCTCCCTCCCGGTTGTGAGGAGAGACTGAGTGGGGGTTGTACACAGCTCTGATTATTGAAAACAAGAGGCAGATGACTCACTGAGAAGATAGATACTGCATGACCTGAAGCCGGGAGGAATGTGTGATTATGGAGACTTCCTCCTCCCCGACCCCTCCCCCTCGCAGCAGTATAGACCTGCAGACTGGAGAGGGGCAGGGCTTCTCACAGTTTGTCACAGAGATATTTGTGTCTGCTGAGACTGTCGCCTCTCAAGGCTGAGAGTTTGTTACAGTGTGCACTGTGCCTGCCTTGCCAACTCTCTGTGATCTCCAGACTAACATATTGTTACAAATCTTGTGCTATGAGACTCTCCAGGCCAGTGCAGGTTTCCATTCATTGACAGCTGGCAGAGCTCCTGGAAATTATTGAAATGAGAGTCTCCTGTCCTACGGGTGACATTGTTACTAAATACTATCTACCTACACACGCACTACAACTCTATATGCGACACAGACTACACTGACGATCCGACACTGGCCGCTGACCGATGAGCAATGGCCAATGAGCAGTTCAGCAGTTGGGGTAAAAAAGACCTCAGTGTCAGTGCCCGTCGCGTCACAGACGCTGCCTGAACTATTGGCTGAGCCACCGCCTGGCGCGACACCACACGATCAGCTAACAGTCTACTGTCTGCCATAGAGCTCCTGTTACTAAGTGAAATAGCGTTTCCCCGTTTAAAGTATAAATGAACAAAAAACATTTACTCTTGCACTTTCATGGATCTTTTCGTTATTTTTATTAACTTTAAACTCGAATAATATAGGAGCTGGGTATTTTATGAGAAATTAAAGTATTAAAATACAATTTTTTACCATCAGTTTGGGGCCCCTTGGGTGGTTGGGGCCCCGGGGCAGTGCCCTGGCTGCCCCGGTTGTAGTTACGGCCCTGGCTTCCAGAAATCCACATCGGTGACCACTGTCACGTGATCCCTGGTCACCCATGGGTCGGCATGACAACCAGAGATCTCCTGGAGACATCTATGATTGTCACTGTCAGACTGCTATGAATGCAGCCCAGTTGTCGGTGTTCATAGCAAGTGAGTAATTCTGCTATGTATAGGTGATCTGATCATCGCCCGTATGTAGTAGAGCTGACTGAGTTATGGCAGCTTCTAGTATCCCATGGAGACTATTGAAGCATACCAAAAGTGAAGAGGTTTTTTTTTAAAGTATTACGAAAATGAAAGTTCAAATCGCCCCTCCCCTTTCGCCCCATTCAAAATAAAATGATTAAATAAAAATTAAACATACACATTTGGTATCGCTCCATTTAGCATTGCCCGATCAATAAAAAAGATTAACCTGATCGCTAAACGGTGTAGCAAGAAAAGTCAAAACGCCAGATTTACTTTTTTTTTTGGTCGCTGCGACATTGCATTAAAATACAATAACGGGCGATCAAAGGGTCGTATCTGCACCAAAATGGTATAATTAATATCAGCTCGGCATGCAAAAAATAAGCCCTCACCCAACTCAGGATCAAATGGAGACGCTACGGGTATCAGAAAATGTCTCAACTCTTTATAAAAAAAAAAGTTTTGAAATTTTTTTCACCACTTAGGGTATGTTTCCATGGTCCGTAACGGCAGCGCTGTGGTTGCAGCACATGCCCGCTCCGTCCAAAGCACTGCTGGCCTTTGTACACGCGGTGATTCCGCATGTGTTCATTGAACCATGCAGAATCACCACATCATATACATTGGACTGTGATTTATCTTGCGGAGACTGAACGTCTCCGCAAGATAGACATGCTGCAGTCTGGAAAGATGTACCGCATGTGCGTATACACAGAGCAGCCGTGGGTGTCCCTGCACGCATGGTGGAGATGGGATTTCATGAAATCCCATCCACTATGCTATAACATCTGGCCACTGCAGATTGGACGCTGCACCTGTATGTAGCGTCCAACCCGCAGCGTTAATTGACTGTGGAAACATACCCTTAAATAAAAAAAACCTAGACATGTTTGGTGTCTATGAACTTGTAATGACCTGGAGAATCATAATGGCAAGTTAGTTTTAGCATTTGGTGACCCTAGCATAAAAGTAAAGCAAAAAACAAGTGTGGGATTGCACTTGTTCTGCAATTTCACTGCACTTGGAATTTCTTTCCTGTTTAATAGTACACGACATGGTAAAATCAATAGTGTCATTCAAAAGTACAACTTGTTCCACAAAAAACAAGCCCTCACATTGCTATTTTGACCAAAAAAATAAAAGTTATGGTTCCAGGAAGAAGGGGAGCAAAAAAAGGCAAATGCAAAAATTCCTCTGGTTGTTAAGGGGCTAAACAAAAGTTGATGGCTATATACACTCACTGGCCACTTTATTAGGTACACCTGTCCAACTGTGTGTTAAGACTTAATTTCTAATCAGCCAATCACATGGCGGCAACTCAGTGCATTTAGGCATGTAGACATGGTCAAGACAATCTCCTGCAGTTCAAACCGAGCATCAGTATGGGGAAGAAAGGTGATTTGAGTGCCTTTGAACGTGGCATGATTGTTGGTGCCAGAAGGGCTGGTCTGAGAATTTCAGAAACTGCTGATCTACTGGGATTTTCACGCACAACCATCTCTAGGGTTTACAGAGAATGGTCCGAAAAAGAAAAAAAATCCAGTGAGCGGCAGTTCTGTGGCCGGAAATGCCATGTTGATGCCAGAGGTCAGAGGAGAATGGGCAGACTGGTTCGAGCTGATAGAAAGGCAACAGTGACTCAAATTGCCACCTGTTACAACCAAGGTAGGCAGAAGAGCATCTCTGAACGCACAGTGCGTCGAACTTTGAGGCAGATGGGCTACAGCAGCAGAAGACCACACTGGGTACCACTCCTCTCAGCTAAGAACAGGAAACTGAGGCTACAATTTGCACAAGCTCATCGAAATTGGACAGTAGAAGATTGGAAAAACGTTGCCTGGTCTGATGAGTCTCGATTTCTGCTGCGACATTCGGATGGTAGGGTCAGAATTTGGCGTAAACAACATGAAAGCATGGATCCATCCTGCCTTGTATCAACGGTTCAGGCTGGTGGTGGTGGTGTCATGGTGTGGGGAATTTTTTCTGGGCACTCTTTGGGCCCCTTGGTACCAATTGAGCATCGTTGCAACGCCACAGCCTACCTGAGTATTGTTGCTGACCATGTCCATCCCTTTATGACCACAATGTACCCAACATCTGATGGCTACTTTCAGCAGGATAATGCGCCATGTCATAAAGCTCGAATCATCTCAGATTGGTTTCTTGAACATGACAATGAGTTTACTGTACTCAAATGGCCTCCTCAGTCACCAGATCTCAATCCAATAGAGCATCTTTGGGATGTGGTGGAACGGGAGATTCGCATCAGGGATGTGCAGCCGACAAATCTGCGCCAACTGTGTGATGCCATCATGTCAATATGGTCCAAAATCTCTGAGGAATGCTTCCAGCACCTTGTTGAATCTCTGCCACGAAGAATTGAGGCAGTTCTGAAGGCAAAAGGGGGTCCAACCCCTTACTAGCATGGTGTACCTAATAAAGTGGCCAGTGAGTGTATGTTGTATGGTGTTTGTTGGAAACTGTTAATGTGTGATTGAGGAAGTGGTGTTTATCCAAGAGTAGCAAGTGGAGTCTCAATGGGGCCCAAAAATTCCAGGTGGCAGTACTGAACATGAACAGTTACATTTTAGAATTAAAATTATCTTCAGTCTTTTTTACTTTTCCCTAAAATATATTATTTTTACTTTAATAATTTTTAAAGGTCTGATTCAAACATTTGGGCACCCTTAGATTTTTGTGCGCAGATAACTTTGACCTTAATTGGCCGGTTAAGGTTATGGCTTGTTCACAATCATTGATAGGAAAGGCGATGCAAGTTGAACAGCTTTATAAAACCCAGCCACCTCTAACCTTGTGCCATTAAACAGAAGCCATGGGTTCTTCTAGTAGTTGCTGCTTAGCACTCTGATAATGTTGGAGGCCCACAAACCATGATAAGGCTATAAGAAGGTGGCAAAGCATGTTTAACTGGCCCTTTCCTCAGTTTAAAATGTAATTAATATTGTGAGGAAAGAGGAAGACACAAGCGCAATATAGGGTCTTATCCCACAAATAAAGTAAGCAGTTTGACAAAAAACTGCTTACCTGGTAGTAGGTATTCAAAGCATGTATAGATAAGGGCTGCTGCAGATCCACAAGTCGGTCACCGACTATCTGAAACAGTGCTCTGCAAAGGAATACGTGGATTTCGTCCGCGCTGCCCAAATGATGAAATTCCAGAAGGTTAATAAAGTTGGACAGTGGTTTATTCTACGCGTTTCAAGGTTTTTTGCAACCTCTTCTGGTATTTCCTGAAGAAGAGGTTGCAAAAAACCTTGAAACGCGTAGAATAAACCACTGTCAAACTTTATTAACCTTCTGGAATTTCATCATTTGGGCAGCGCGGATGAAATCCACGTATTCCTTTGCAGAGCTCTAAAATGTAATTAAGAAATACCAGTTTACAGGAACAGTTGAGGTGAAGATAAGATCTGGAAAACCAAGCAAAATTTCAGTGAGTTTCTTGTAAGATTGCTAGTGGCAAATAAGAACAGCCTGCTTAACTGAAAAAGACCCTCAGAATGATGTAGTAAGCTCTGGAATAGTGGTTCGATGTTCTACTGTTCAGAGACACCTAAACAATATGGCCTTCATGGAACAGCCATCAGAAGAGACAATCTACAGCATCCTTCACATAAAATTCAGCATCAAAAATATGAAAGAGCATCCACACCAACCTGATGCATGTCCTGTGGACCAATGAGTTTCAAATAAAACTCTTTGGCTGCGATGATCAAGGGTATGTGTGGAGGTAACAAAGGCACAGAAGTTCAGGAAAAGAACATCTCTACAACCATTATGCATGGGGGTGGAGCAATCATCTGATAAAAAAAAAGCTGAAGTTGAAAAGAGGATGGTTTCTACAAATGAATAATAATAATGATCCCAACACAAGTCAAATGCCACAATAGATTATCTCAAACGGCGCAAGCTGATGGTTTTACAATGGCTCTCACAGTCCCCTAATCTGAACATTGAAAATATATGGCTAGATCTCAAAACAGTGTATGCAAGATGACCCACGATTCTCACAACTGGAAGAATTGATGAGAATCCCTCAAACAAGATTTGAGACTTTTGGCTGGCTGCAAAAGTGTTTACAAGGTGTGATACTTTCAAAAGGATGTACTAACCATGCAGGGCGCCCAACCTTTTGCATAGGCCCATTTTCCTTTTTTCAATGATTTTCAGATCAAGGAACTGTGAGAGCCATTGTGAAAACTTCAGCTTGCGCCTTTGGAGGTAGTCCTATTGTCTGTTTAGGATCACTATTAGTGATGAGTGAGCATGCTCGGAAGTGCTTCCCCGAGCATCTCGCTGCTTGCAATACTCGTCAAGCACCGAACATTTCCGGGGGTTGCTCGGCGGTTAATCGGGTTCCTGCCCTGCATGTTTGGCGCTCTTTAGAGAGCCAATCAACATGCAGGGATTTTCTGCCACACACTGTAATGCCACAGCCATGTTGGTTGTGGCATTACAGTGATTGGCTGGCCGCATAGCGTCATCAGGTCTATATCAGACCTGGCGCTGCCATGCTCATCACAGTCTGCTCCGGACTTAGTCAGTGTAGGGAGAGTTGCTGCAGAGATAGGGACAAATTTGGTGTATAAGTTAGTGTGAGTATACCATATTAAATACACAAATCCATCTAAACCAGTGGTTCTCAACCATTCTAATGCCGTGACCTCGCAATACAGTTCCTCATGTTGCGGTGACCCCAAACCAAAAAATAATTTTGGTGGCTATTTTAAAACTGTAATTTTGCTACAGTTATGATTCGGAATGTAAATACCTGATATGCATTATGTATCTGTCTCGCAGGCTCTCTTTGCTCTAAGCCTCTTCTCCACCTCCTAGGCTTCTGTCCTCAGACACTTGCTGCGTCCGCCCACTGATGACGTCAGCAAGCGCTGGACACACGTAATGCGCTGCTATGGACTGTGGAGCGTTCCCCCGCTTCCCCCGCCCCTTAGGCCCCGGACGGATGATGCAATCATGTCTGCGCATGCGCGCAAGCATTCAGTTTGGAACGCGCATCCATAACGGCGTGCGTTCTAGCTGAATAGCGCTGCTGCAGACGGTAGCATGACTTCTCAGCGGCTAAATCTATCGGAAATATGTATTTTCTGATGGCTGTAGGCGTGGCAAGGGGCGGGGAACTGGACGTGATGATGATGGTGCATGCAGAGGCCGAGGCTGTTGGCAAGCTGAAACTGTGCAACAACAAACACCCACATCTTCTCGCCCAACCTTCCTGTCCCAACAATTACTAGGGGACCGCAGCAGCACACCTCTATTGAACCCAGGGCAGTGTCAAAAGTTTGCTGGTTGGATAGCGATAATGCTTCCAGTCACTTTGCCACCACACCACCCTGTCTTCCACGCTGTCAAGTCTATTTTCTGACTAGTTCATTAAGATCAATAGTACACACTTTTTGGCATATTATCTATATGAATTAGCACTTAGCACTGTATATTTGCACACTTTTGTAATTTATTATCTATATCTTTTGTGCTTTATGTTAAATTTTTGAATCTTACTGATATTATACCTGTGTGCTATATTTTACATTGGGGCCAAGTCAAATTAATTAATCTATTTTTTACTGTGGGTTGTATCACATTGATATATTAACAAAGTTTGTATCTATAGAATTTTTATGGTGCTTTTTTAGTGTATACAGTGTCAAGCAACCTATTTATAATAAAGGTTTTTTATCAACAATTTTTTATTTACGTCTTATTATTATTTTTTCATCTATATGGACTCAGTACTTATTTATAGCTGTCAAATCTGAGTAGCCATGAGTCTGGACCGCATATTCCTCACACTGGTCCTCTTTCCTCCCACCTTACCGAGTGCTCGTAGAGAACTGATCCCACACTTGGACACTCTGAAGAGCTGTTCACTTTTCCAATTATAGATTCGGGACTCTAGCCCGGTCCACTTGAAGTGGGGCAAGAGGAGATGGCAGGTAGCGATCGCTACCATTTTCAGGTGTTTGCCGCGGACCCTCTTAATTAACTCTTTGATTAAGTAAAGCGTGGCTGGTGGCAGCATGGTGTGCACGGCTGGCGAGGCTAGCTGGCAGTACAGAAGGGTGTTATGAATGAGTCACCGTAGGAGGCAAAAACAGAAATACTAGCTAAGTCCAGAAAACCAGAGAAGTTGGCAGCTATCGGATTGCAGACCCCTGAACCTAACAACAACTAGCAGTAGCCGTGGGGGATTCCTACGGTGCCCTAGACCCCTCGATCACAGCCAGAGAACTACATAGCCTAAAGACAGAAAGGGAAATCTAAACTGCCCCAGAGCAGACCCCCAAAGCAATAGGCAGCCCCCAACATATAATGACGGTGAAGCAAGATGAAAAAACACTCACACAGATAGAAAGATAGGCTGAGCAAATGATGGGGCCCAAGCTAACTAAATAGGATAGGATAGAAAAGCTGCTGTCTGCAATCCGCCAAAACCCTCTCAAAACAAGAGCCAACAGGCTGATAGGGAAAAAAGCCCTGAAGACGCTAGGCTTCAAAAAGATTATATCAGTACTCAGGTATTTTCTGAAGACAGAGCAAAAAGGAATTCAACTCACCCAGAAGGGGAAGGCAGAAATCCAGAAAAACAAGGCAAAACAAAACCAAAACACAAATGCAAAAAGCAGAGCAGAAAACTTAGCTTTTGAGGAGCAGGAATCAGACTGGTCTCCAAGAATCCCTCAGAGAAATCACCCGCAAGGCAGAAGGGCGTCGGCTGCCTTATATCCAGTCAGCAATTCCAGTCACCCAGTCATCATCATTCTGCTCAGGTGCTTTGTAATCAGCCTCACTACCTTCCTTCACCAGAAGAGGGAGTTCATCAGACCTCAATGGTGAAGGGAAAATGAACTCACAACAGTACCTCCCCCTTGAGGAGGGGTCACCGAACCCTCATCCACACCACCAGGGCAATCAGGGTGAGCCCAATGAAAGGCACACACCAATCTTTTGGCATGAATATCAGAGGCAGAGACCCAGGAATTATCCTCCTGACCATAACCCTTCCACTTAACCAAATACTGGAGTCTTCATCTAGCCAGACGGGAATCCAGCATCTTCTCTACCTCATATTCCATGTTACCTTCAACTAATACAGGGTCCGGAGGTGCCACCCCAGGAACAACTGGTTCAACAAACCTCTTCAACAAGGACTTATGAAACGCATTATGAATTTTAAATGTGACAGGAAGAGCCAAACGAAAAGAGACCGGATTAATAATCTCCATAATCTTGAAAGGTCCAATAAATCTAGGCTTAAACTTAGGAGAAGCCACCTTCATAGCGATATTTTTTGATGATAACCAAACCATATCACCAACCTTAAACTGGGGACCAATGGTCCTATGTCGGTTGGAAAACCGCTGGGCCTTTTCCTGGGAGAGAGATAACTTATCCACCACTTGGTCCCAGATCTGGTGCATTCTCTCCACCATAGTGTCAACACCTGGGCAGGCAGAAGGCTCCACCTGCCCTGAAGAACATCGAGGATGAAACCCAAAGTTACAAAAAAAAGGTGACATCAAAGTGGCAGAACTAGCTCTATTATTTAAAGCAAATTCGGCCAAGGGCAAAAATGAAACCCAATCATCCTGATCAGCGGAAATAAAACATCTCAAATACGACTCCAAGGTCTGGTTTGTTCTCTCCGTCTGCCCATTGGTCTGAGGGTGAAAAGCAGAGGAGAAGGACAACTGAATTCCCAGCTTGGAACAGAAAGTCCTCCAAAAT
The DNA here is from genome assembly GCF_039654945.1 of Dendrobates tinctorius. Taxonomy (NCBI): domain Eukaryota; kingdom Metazoa; phylum Chordata; class Amphibia; order Anura; family Dendrobatidae; genus Dendrobates; species Dendrobates tinctorius. Next base: position 210,518 of record NW_027361986.1, on the reverse strand, counting down.
CTAGACACAAACTGAACTCCTCTGTCAGATACAATATTCTCAGGAATCCCGTGCAAGCGAACCACCTGTTGCAAAAACAGGGGCACCAACTCAGAGGAAGATGGCAACTTAGGGAGTGGTACAAGATGAACCATCTTAGAGAACCTATCACAAATCACCCAAATAACAGTCATTCTCTGAGAGACAGGCATATCAGAGATGAAATCCATTGAAATATGGGTCCATGGCCTCCTGGGGACCGGCAAAGGCATCAACAACCCACTAGAACGAGAACAAGGTTTAGACCAGGAGCAAGTCCCACAGGACTGCACAAAATTCCTGACATCACGAGACAAGGCGGGCCACCAAAAAGACCGACTCACCAGATCTCTAGTACCAAAAATACCTGGATGACCAGCCAATGCAGAGCAATGAACTTCAGACATCACTCTCTTCTTCCACTGGTCAGGAACATACAACTTTCCACTGGGACAACGCTTAGGTTTGTCCTCCTGGAACTTTTCCACAGCACGTCTCAAATTGGGCGAGATGGCGGAAAGAACTACCCCTTCGCCTAAGATGGTAGCAGGCTTGGTCACCACAGGAGAATCAGCAAAGATGCTCCTAGAGAGGGCGTCTGCCTTGACATTCTTAGTGCCAGGAAGAAAAGAGACCACAAAATCAAAACGCGTAAAAAACAAGGCCCACCTAGCCTGTCTAGGGTTCAAGCGTTTGGCCGACTCCAGGTAAATCAAATTCTTGTGGTCAGTGAGGACCACGACTTGATGTTTAGCTCCCTCCAACCAATGTCTCCACTCCTCAAATGCCCATTTCATGGCTAAGGCTGGTTTCACATTCGCGCTTTTTAAGCGCACGCACGGCCGGGGGTAGCTCCGCCCCCGAGCCGGCTCTCTGCCCGGCGTGCCCGCCCCTTCCTTGTAGCGCCGCCTCCTAGCGCACAGCGGCGCCTGCGATCGGCGCACCCTATCTTTAGCATAGGGTGCGCAGATCGTGCGCAGGCCGTGCGCTAGTTGCGCTTTGACCTGCGCTGCGCACTTTTGACGGTGCGCCGTGCGCGCCAAAATCCGAAAAGTTTGATTTTGGCGCGCACGGCGCACCGTCAAAAGTGCGCAGCGCAGGTCAAAGTGCAACTAGCGCACGGCCTGCGCACGATCTGCGCACCCTATGCTAAAGATAGGGTGCGCCGATCGCAGGCGCCGCTGTGCGCTAGGAGGCGGCGCTACAAGGAAGGGGCAGGCATGCCGGGCAGAGAGCCAGCTAGGGGGCGGAGCTACCCCCGGCCGTGCGTGCGCTTAAAAAGCGCGAATGTGAAACCAGCCTAACAGTTCCCGATTCCCCACATCATAGTTACGTTCAGATGGAGAGAACTTTTGGGAAAAGAAAGCACAGGGATTCATTTTAGATGTTACAGGATCCTTTTGGGACAAAACAGCTCCTGCACCAATCTCAGAAGCGTCCACCTCTACCTGGAACGGGAGTGAAACATCAGGTTGCCGAAAAACCGGGGCAGAAGTGAATCTTCGCTTCAGCTCCTGAAAGGAAGAAACAGCCTCCGGAGACCAATTCACCACATCAGCACCCTTCTTAGTCAGATCAGTCAATGGCTTGGCAATACTAGAAAATTTTGCTATAAATTTCCGATAAAAATTAGCAAAACCCAAAAACTTCTGGAGGGCCTTCAAAGAAGTGGGCTGAACCCAATCATAAATGGCCTGTACCTTGGCCGGGTCCATTTCAATAGTTGACGGAGACAAAATAAATCCCAAAAATGAAATCCTCTGTACCCAAAAAGGCATTTCGATCCTTTGACATACAGGGAATTCTCCCTCAAGATCCGGAACACAGTCCGAACATGTTCCACATGAGAATCCCAATCCTTGGAGAAGATCAAAATATCATCCAGATAGATAATCAAAAATTTATCCACAAAGTCTCGGAAAATGTCATTCATGAAGCACTGGAAGACAGAAGGGGCATTAGTGAGCCCAAAAGGCATCACCAGGTACTCAATATGTCCCTCCGGAGTATTAAACGCCGTCTTCCATTCATCCCCATGCTTAATGCGGATAAGATTATACGCCCCCCTGAGGTCAAGCTTGGTAAACCAGCAAGCACCTTTAACTCTGGAGAATAGATCCAAAATCAGGGGTAACGGATACTGATATTTAATAGTAATTTTGTTGAGGGCACGATAATCAATACAAGGCCTTAATGAACTATCCTTTTTGGCCACGAAAAAAAAATCGGCACCTAAGGGTGAAGAGGATGGTCTAATATGACCCTTCTCCAACACCTCCTTAATATAGGATCGCATAGCCTCGTACTCGGTTACAGATAAATTGAAGAGCCGACCCTTGGGAAATTTACACCCCGGGCTCAGTTCAATTGCACAGTCATAACTCCTATGAGGAGGCAAAGACGCAGACTCATTCTCACTAAATACATCATAAAAGTCCGCCAAATAGTCAGGAACATCATGCGACTGAGGAGAGGTGGAAAAAACCGGAGCCTCACTAAGGGCACACCGACAACCCCAACTCACCACAGACACAGATTTCCAATCCAAAACTGGATTATGAATTTGCAACCAGGGAAACCCCAGAACAATGGTATCATGCAAATTATGCAACATCAAAAATCTGCAATTTTCTTGATGGTCTGGGGCGACCCACATTACCACCTGGGTCCAAAACTGAGGTTTATTTTTCGCAAAGGAGTAGCATCAATCCCCCTCAAAGGGATAGGCGTCCGCAGAGGTGTCATTGGAAATCCACAACGTTTAGCAAAATCCAAGTCCATTAGGTTCAGGGCTGATCCCGAATCCACAAAAGCCTTGGCGGAAAATGTGGACAGGGAGCAGATCAGAGTAATTGCCAGAAGAAACTTAGGTTGAACACCACCCACAGAAAATGTGTGTGCAAAACGTTTCTCTCCTTTAGGACAGACAGAAATAATATGCCAGGCATCTCCACAAAAAAAACACAGCTTATTACGCCTTCTGAACTCCTGACGTTGCTCCCTGGACAAAACTCTATCACATTGCATAGGTTCAGACACTTGTTCAACAGGTGGCAACACCTCTCGTGCAGTCCTGCGTTCACGTAAACGCCGATCAACCTGAATGGCTAATGACATAGACTCGTCAAGACCAGAGGAAACAGGAAATCCCACCATAGTATCTTTTACGGCTTCTGACAAACTCTTCTGAAAGAGAGCTGCCAAGGCATTATCATTCCAGGTAGTAAGGACCGCCCACTTTCGGAATTTTTGACAGTACAATTCTGCAGAATCTCGACCCTGGCTCAATGCCAACAGGGTCTTTTCAGCCTGATCAATAGCATTAGGTTCATCATACAACAACCCCAAGGCTTGAAAAAATGCGTTCACATTAGTCAGAATAGGATCATCTGATTTCAAAGAAAACGCCCAATCCTGGGGATCGCCACGCAGCAAAGAGATGACACTTTTAACCTGCTGCACGGAGCTCCCTGACGAGTTAGGCTTCAAGGCAAAAAATAATTTACAATTATTTTTGAAATTCAAAAATTTAGACCGAACCCCAAAAAACACATCAGGAGTAGGGATCTTTGGTTCAGCAGCATGTGAATGAGCAAGGTAGGCGGAAATTCCCCGCACTTCCGCAGCGAGCTGCTCCACACGATCAGACAATTGCATTATCTCCATTGAAAGAAAAAAAAAATCCCCCTACGGCCTCAGAGATATAGAGGAAAAAATATACACACTCTTTATTTTTTTTTATTTTTTTACAATTCTTTCCTGCTATTGAGTACCCTATGATCTGCGGTATGGCGGGGGATTCTGTTATGAATGAGTCACTGTAGGAGGCAAAAACAGAAATACTAGCTAAGTCCAGAAAACCAGAGAAGTTGGCAGCTATCGGATTGCAGACCCCTGAACCTAACAACAACAACTAGCAGTAGCCGTGGGGGGTTCCTACGGTGCCCTAGACCCCTCGATCACAGCCGGAGAACTACATAGCCTAAAGACAGAAAGGGAAATCTAAACTGCCCCAGAGCAGACCCCAAAGCAATAGGTAGCCCCCAACATATAATGACGGTGAAGCAAGATGAAAAAACACTCACACAGATAGAAAGATAGGCTGAGCAAATGATGGGACCCAAGCTAACTAAATAGGACAGGATAGAAAAGCTGCTGTCTGCAATCCGCCAAAACCCTCTCAAAACAAGAGCCAACAGGGTGATAGGGAAAAAAGCCCTGAAGATGCTAGGCTTCAAAAAGACTATACTCAGGTATTTTCTGAAGACAGAGCAAAAAGGAATTCAGCTCACCCTGAAGGGGAAGGCAGAAATCCAGAAAAACAAGGCAAAATAAAACCAAAACACAAATGCAAAAAGCAGAGCAGAAAACTTAGCTTTTGAGGAGCAGGAATCAGACTGGTCTCCTAGAATCCCTCAGAGAAATCACCCGCAAGGCAGAAGGGCGTCGGCTGCCTTATATCCAGTCAGCAATTCCAGTCACCCAGTCATCATCATTCTGCTCAGGTGCTTTGTAATCAGCCTCACTACCTTTCTTCACCAGAAGAGGGAGTTCATCAGACCTCAGTGGTGAAGGGGAAAATGAACTCACAACAGAAGGGTCTGATGTTGCTGAATGAGTGCTTGAGGCCACAGCATTGATAATTCCCTTACTGCAGTAGTCCAGTTGCCCGTGCACAATAAGCAGCCCGTCCAACAACTAATTATCCTAGGTGCAGTTCCCTGACTGACCTGAGGGTAAGGGGGGCGCTGGAGAGCTGCGAGTTCCAAAGTGGACCTGAAAAAGTGGGATATACATAAATCCCCGCAGTTCTTGGAAGGTTGTTAGCAGTGGTGGGGCAACCAAAATACCCCTGCAATAAATTGTTAGAGCAAGATTACCTTGCTGTGTTTTTGTCACATGGTGCCAGTGGAGGAATAACTAAGATAAGCCCCCACTGTGCCTGTGATAGCCGTGTGCCGGCAGTGCGTCATGTCCCTCCGTCCGCTGACAAACCCGTGTCGGTGGTGGGATCGTGACCTATTGGTGGCACAGGGTCCGCTGTCCATCACAATTTGGCGATAGCAGTCCGCCGTTCATCACATATTAGTGGCAGCGGTGGGCTGTTCGTCACACAGACCTTCCCATCACACTGGCCCTGAGGTGCGCGGTACTCTCACAAGGAGTGCAAAGTTTTGGAAGATGCTGAGGGAGTACCTTGCTGACTGTACCAATGTCCTCCGTGATTCCTCAGTGCCTTATAATTATTGGGTATCCAAGCTGGACACATGACATGAACTGGCTCTCTATGCCTTGGAGATCCTGGACTGCCCTGCCGCTAGCATTTTGTCAGCGGGTATTTAGTGCCGCTGCTGGAATTATAACTGATAAGCTGACAGGCTGAATCTTACATATATGAACAAGGGCTGGATTGGGCCAGACTTCTCAACACCACCCAATGATAGCAGCGTAACATAAACTCAAATCCAGTGTCTTTTTTTAGGAGGTCTATTCCCATGCACCTCTTCACACCACACATGGGTATATGCTTCCTGATTTGGCCTATTTGCTATTGTCCTCCTCCTCCTCATCTTCATCATCCACCACCACTATCGGAGTGCGTCTAAATTTGATGCACGGCAGGCCTTGCATGCAATGCATAAGCAAACAGTATGGGAGTACCAACTTCTTAATAATGGTAACATTGCTTTCAGGTGGCCCTCCTTTACAGATGTCAAAGGGTCAGTGGGGGGGCATCCAAATTTAGGGAAAGGTGTTGCATTCACTGCATAGGCAAACAGTACAGAGTACCAACTTCCTAATAATGGAAACATTGCTTTCAGGTGGCCATCGTGTACGTGGCTTCAAAGGCGTATTGGGGTGCGTCTAAATTTGATGCAGGGCAGGCCTTGCATTCACTTCATGAGCAAACAGTATGGGAATACCAAAATACTAATAATGGGAACAATGCTTTCAGGTGACCATCCAGGACGTCTGTTCAAAGGGTTATTTGGGTGCGTGTAACTTTGGGGCAGGGCAGGCCTTGCGTTCAATGCATAGGCAAACAGTATGGGAGTACCAACTTCCTAATAATGGGAACATTGCTTTCAGGTGGCCCTCATGTACGTCTTGTCAAAGGGTTAGTGGGGGGCATCCAAATTTGGGGCAGGTGTTGCATTTACTGCATAGGCAAACAGTATGGGAGTACCAACTTCCTAATAATGGCAACACTGCTTTCAGGTGGCAATCCTGTACGTGGCTTCAAATGCGTATTGGGGTGCGTCTAAATTTGATGCAGGGCAGGCCTTGCATGCAATGCATAAGCAAACAGTATGGGAGCACCAACGTCCTAATAATGGGAACATTGCTTTCAAGTGGCCTTCCTGTATGTCTCGTCAAAGGGGTATTGGGGTGTGTCCAAATTTTGGGCAGCCCTACCATTCACTGCATACCCAATAACATGATAGCAGACCCACTGTTTAATAATGGGAACAACAAAGCATAGCCGGCTGATGGCTCTCTTAGAATAGTGAGGACAAACTGCTGGCCCTTTAAGAATAGTAAAGGCTGCCTAATGGCCGTATAAAATTAGGGTTTGTGACTTTCAGAGTCTCTCCTTCATAAATGAAACAGGATGTGTCAGATGATGTGTCACGCACCACATGGCCAGATAAGGTTGTAAAATGTTAAAATGACATTTCCCAGTGAATGCATTTGTCTTGGCTGAAAGCAATGCTAAAGTTGAAAAACACATCAAAACCGCTACGTGTGAACATAGCCCAAGTGGTGGGGGAGCATTTTTGCTTTGGGTTATTTAGTTTGCCTTATATACAAATCATTACTCTGGAAAGGATGTTCCTTAACATATTTCCTAGGAAAATCCATTTTGGTTTCATTCTTGTATGTTTTATTGTGAGTCTGTAAAAGTGGCATAAGACTCTGACAACATTGTTCACAGCAGTGACCTGGGAGTCAGAAATGCTTCTAGGGGTCTTCCCCATGATGTTCCCATGTCATTTGAGCCCTGTTTCCATCGGTTTTCGCAGTTTATAGACCCTCTAAAGACCCCCGGGGGGGCCGTGGCAAAAATGCTGGAGTTTCCCATAGACTTACATTGGGCCCCTTGCTCGGGTCGAGCACATAAGCTTTTCAATATGCTCAATCCAAGCAATGAGCACCCGAGCATTTTAGTGCTCGCCCATCACTAATCAGTATCCATTCGTAGAAGCAATTCTCTTTTCAACATCAGTCTTTTTTTACAGATGGTGTGATTAACCCGCACCTCACCACCCCAAGTGACCACTATTATGTCAGACGGATCACATAATGTGGTCTCCCCACTTTCACCAACATGACATTCTGCACCCCCTGTGGACACACAAGGTCATCGTGGTATAATTTTACACAAACGCCACATGTGCATAGGGCCCAAGGAGACACGAAGTGAAAAGATGTGACCCTCTCAGTCACTGACCTGGCACCACTCTTGCTCACAACCCTGACAGGCTGAGATGCCCCTTTCACAAGCACCAGTGGAACAGAGCACTGCTAGCTCGTCAGGGCTGCCACTAGTTCTTCCGTAGATATAATCCCGGTCCGTTAATGGGATTATATCGGCCAGAAACTCAGAAACTAGCCCTGGTAGCATGGAAAGTTAAACCGAGAAACTGAAGTGTGGATTTGTGGATCAAGATAAGCGCAGCCCAAGGTTAAATTATATATTTAAATAGATTGTGATCAGTAACCTACAGACACTGTCAGGTCGGTGCCGTTATACTGATTAAAATGATAGCTTCGTTGATTAAATCCGTCTTGTGATTAGTGTTTATTCTTTATTTTTAGTTTTTAATTAATGATATGAGCGACACAACATGCGATTATGCTGCAGCGCAGGTGCCACGGCTGGCACCTGCCTGCAAAAGGTTTTTTTTTTCTTCAGTATGTATAGGTATTCATTATGCAAACTAAGGGGCAGGTCACTGAGGAATCAGTGACCTGTCATCAGTCTGCATTATGATTACCTAATCACAGCACCACATAAAGATCCCCCCTCCACGCCCACCCTGGGGCACGAGCATATTATTAGTCTTTATTTTCAATTTTTAGTTAAACAACAAACACAAGATGAATTTCATTCACCAAGGTATCATTTTAATCAGTATATCGGCACTGATCTGAATTTGTCTTTAGGTTACTGTGCACAATCCTGCTGAAAGGTTCCCTTTAATCGCCTTAAGGACACACTAGACAATACACAATATACATGATGGTTATACATATACAGTTGTCAGATATGCAAATACAATAGTGGTAGAATAAACAATATAAACAGATGGATCATGTAAATTACGGGTTTAATGTTAGAAGATATGTGCACTGAGTCGCAAGGGGGCATGGGCTGCTAGCTGGCTCCCTGATCTTTCACCACACATTACTTGACTTGACCACCCCTTTAGAAGAGGACCACATGCATAACAGAGAGAGAGAGACCACATGGCCTTACACTAGTCTTTATCCCTTTTGGGACACTCCCCTTCTGCCCTCTAGGCTGAATCTAAATCTCCTCCCCTTGCCTATAGAAGCTAAAAACTCCAAAACCTAAGATGAATCATAATTCTTTAATGGACGGTCCTAGTGTGGCGGTTTTGGTGCCATCAGATCTGGCTGAACCCCTCCTACATATTGAGACTTAACACATATTGGCTATCTGGTTCCTATTAGCCATTCTACATATCTTCCCTCCCTGGGGTGTTAGAATGGATCAAGCCCCTGGAAAGCGTTCACCATGTTCTGGGTATCTCGGAAAGATACATAATGTATGGCAAGGTCATATAGTATCTCTATAACTCCTTATGGAATCATGTTTCTGGAATGTTCTTTGGCAGCTTCAGCATGACTCTATATTGCAAGAAAGACATTGCTCTGCTCTGAGCTGGCTCAGGGTGTGAGATCTGTCACTCAGAGCCTTTGGAGGCTTAACAGCCCCCCCTTCTGCTGAGCTAGGTGCCAGCTTTCTCCTTGACGCTTGGGGGATATTGGACCTCCTGCTGAGTCCATGGTGGACATAGGAAAGAGGGTTTTATAATCCCAGGCCAAATAGGGTACAAATGATTGGCATGAAATTATATCTCCAATATTCTTCACACCTCCCCCTTTAGAGGCGCTGGGGGGCAGCACTTTCCAGTGTTCTCTCGTGTGCCCATCCACAACCTTCCCTCATTGAGATAACCCATCGGCATTACCGTGGTTATGGCCCTTCTTGTGGTGGATGGCAAAGTGGTACTGCTGGAGCACGAGGCTCCAGCGTAGCACCTTTCAATTCATTTTGTATATGGAGTGTAACCAGCTGAGGGTGTTGTGGTCCATTTCCACGGTGAATTGGAGTCTGTACAAGTATGGCTACAGATGCTGCAGGGCCCACACAATTGCCAGACATTCCTTTTCCATCATGGAGTAGGCCACCTCCCTCAGTAGGAGCTTCTGGCTCATTTACAAAATGGGGTGCTCTTGGCCCATAGAGTCAACCTGGCTGAGCACAGCACCGAGGCCAAGGTCACTGGCGTCATCGGTCTGCACTACAAACGGCCATGTAAAGCTGGCTGCTTGTAGTACCATGAAGCTGGAAAGGGCGGTCTTCAGCACCTGGAAGGCCGTCTCACTATCATTTGTCCAATTGACTGCAGAGGGCAGCTTCTTGTTGGTGAGGTGCATTAGGGGCCAGGCTACTATAGTGAGGGACAAACCTTCTATAGTATCCGGCAGTGCTCAGGAAGGACATTACCTGATTTTTGGTCCTGGGAGGTGGGCCAGGATGCGTTGACAATCTACCTTCTCGGGCTCCAGCTTTAGAGCCCCCCACTTTCTACCCGATGTCCCAGGTAGTGGTCCTCACTTATACCCAGTTGGCACTTTTCTGGCTTAATGGTCAATCCAGCCCTGCAGATTTGCCTGAGCATCTGCACCAGATGCTCTAGGTGATCCTCGTAGATGGGACTGAAGATGGTCCATGGTCCAGGTATGCTGACGTGTAACCTTCAAGTCCCTTGAGCAGCGTGTTGACCATCCGCTGAAAAGTGGCAGGTTCATTCTTCATGCCAAATGGCATCACTGTAGACTTGTACAGTCCAAATCGGGGTGATAAAGGCAGAGTGTTCCCATGCCTCGCGGGTCAGGGGAATCTGCCAATATCCATGATCATCAAGTACTTGGCCACGGCCAACTTATCGAGCAGGTCATTGATGTGCAGCATTGCGTACGCATCGGTGACCGTGACAGCATTGAACCCCCTATAGTCCATGAAGAACTGGGTTGTCTGATCCTCCTTTTGAACAAGGACTACAGGTAAGGACCAAGCGCTGCTGGATGGTTGGATGACCCCCAGCTTCAGTAGATCTGTGCGATCTGTCACTCATAGCCTTTGGAGGCTTGATCCTCCTGCTGAGCTAAGTGCCAGCTTTCTCCTTGAGTCTTGGAGAATATTGGACTTTCTGCTGAGTCCCTGCTGGACAAAGGAAAGACAGTTTTATAATCCCAGACCAAATAGAATGCAAATATTTGGCATGAAATTATATCTTCAATATTCTTCACAGTTGGTATCAAGATTTCATTGAATCAATTTTTACCTCTACCCATGAAATGTGGAAGAAGCAACTTGTGCGAAACGGCGCTGTCTGGCGGTGGGGGAAAAAGCCTTACCAGCATCCAGCCTCACTACAGCTGTCCTGTGTCCCAGCAGTCAGTTACAGGTAAAATCCTGAACTTGATTTTTTGCATTCAATCATGAATAGAATTTCTCTGCTATGCCCTTGAATCCTTTATCCTTTTCAAAAGGAATTACAAATAATACATACATCTATACAAGACGCATGATTTTTTTATTTTGATCTCTATTAATTACTATGGTGTCTTTTCCTTAGCCCTTCCTTCCCCTACATGCAAAAATAGGCCACATCTCTATAGTGCTTGCAGCACCTTGTTTGGCAAAATTAGCAATAATTATTGCAATTGCCGTTGGAGTATAGGCCACAGTATATATATATTTTTCTGGTAGGGGTTTATAGGTATTGCGGACTTTGGACGTACACTAATACATCATTGCCTTTGGCTACTCTATGCACCTTGCATTTTATGGAGATCTTTGGAAAAATATTGATTTTCTTGCTGGCTATCTTCACCCCCTTCATGTTGGAGACCAATTTGCCCTGTCTTTTTAATGTAATCCCTTTAATGTTTTATACAGAAAATAAATAAAATTTGTATTTTTTTTAAATTATTACTGTTTTCACTTCTTTAATCTTGATGGTACCTTCCATGATGATTTTTGTTTGGATATGTCTATTGAAGTAACTATTGCCGTTTTGATTTAGGATCATGGGTATAAATTTACTATAATGTACACTGTGGATTTAATGTCCTTTTCCCTACTGTTTTATCCTCTTGTTGTAATTGTCTTGTCTTTCCCTCATAAGTTATATGTTTGTCATAATAAGTTAAAAATTCCCCTGTGAGGGAATATGTTTCTAAGTATACTGTTTTCTAAAGTTATAAATTTCAATAAAACCATTTTGAAATTAAACTGCATTTTGTGATCAAATCGTGGATGTGTGGTTTGTTTGGCTATTTTCTTGCTGAAGGGGCAAGTTTACCTTTCAAATGGTTCATCATTTGTGTATGTGGGTAGAGTATGAACGAGGATACAAAGGAATCACCGAAAAACAGTGTTTAGAAATAATAGTATATACACACACACGCTCACCTCTCCTCGGTTTTAGGAAGTTTCGCCCCCAGCAGTTCGCCCCCAGGTACACTTCGCCCCCGAACATTTCGCCCCCAGGTTGTTTCGCCCCCGCACATTTCGCCCCCAGCAGTTCGCCCCCGGATGTTTCGCCCCCAGCAGTTCGCCTCCGGATGTTTCGCCCCCAGCAGTTCGCCCCCGGATGTTTCGCCCCCAGCAGTTCGCCCCCGGATGTTTCGCCCCCAGCAGTTCGCCCCCGGATGCTTCGCCCCCAGCAGTTCGCCCCCGGATGTTTCGCCTCAGCAGTCTGCCCCCAGAAGTTCGCCCCCGGATGTTTCGCCCCCAGAAGTTCGCCCCCGGATGTTTCGCCCCAAGCAGTTCGCCCCCCGGATGTTTCGCCCCCAGCAGTTCGCCCCCAGATGTTCCGCCCCCAGCAGTTCGCCCCCAGCAGTTCGCCCCCGGATGTTTCGCCCCCAGCACTTCTCCCCCCACGGATGTTTCGCCCCCAGCAGTTCGCCCCCGGATGTTTCGCCCCCAGCAGTTCGCCCCCAGATGTTTCTCCCCCAGCAGTTCGCCCACGGATGTTTCGCCCCCAGCAGTTCACCCCCAGCAGTTTGCCCCCGGATGTTTCGCCCCCAGCAGTTCGCCCCCAGCAGTTCACCCCCGGATGTTTCGCCCCCAGCAGTTCGACCCCGGATGTTTCGCCCCCAGCAGTTCACCCCCAGGAGTTCGCCCCCGGATGTTTCGCCCCCAGCAGTTCGCCCCCAGCAGTTCGCCCCCGGATGTTTCACCCCCAGCAGTTCGCCCCCGGATGTTTCGCCCCCGGATGTTTCGCCCCCAGCAGTTCGCCCCCGGATGTTTCGCCCCCAGCAGTTCACCCCCGGATGTTTCGCCCCCAGCAGTTCGCCCCCGGATGTTTCGCCCCCAGCAGTTCGCCCCCGGATGTTTCGCCCCCAGCAGTTCGCCCCCAGCAGTTTGCCCCCGGATGTTTCGCCCCCAGCAGTTCTCACCCGGATGTTTCGCCCCCAGCAGTTCGCCCCCGGATGTTTCGCCCCCGGATGTTTCGCCTCCAGCAGTTTGCCCCCAGATGTTTCGCCCCCGGATGTTTCGCCCCCAGATGTTTCGCCCCCAGCACTTCATCCCTGGATGTTTTTCCTCTAGCAATTTGTTCCTGGATCTTTTGCATCTGGGAAAGACCTGCCTGAACTGAACATTGGCAGGTTTGCTTATTACTAATAATACACCATATGAGTCTAAGATATAGAATTCTGATCAAATTAGTTTTTTTTATTCTCAAACTTTGTTTTCTAGATGAGTAATTTTACAAACAGACAGGAAAATAGTAGGATTTCATTGGTTACTAAGGAGGTCGTGCCCCCTTGGGAGCAGAACGGATCCTGGCTCCCTATGATACATTCAGGGCTGCTTGTTCACAGCCCTCTGCAAAGCTCCCCTTCACCCTCCGCTCATGTGCTCTGTCCTGGACAAGAGGAGGGCTCCCCCCTGCCTGTGTAAAGCCGTTACAGGACGGAACACATAGGGGGGGGCTTTGCAGAGGGCTGTAAACCAGCAGCCCTTTATACATCATAGGGAATATATTGTTAGCTGCATGCTCCTGTGCAGCCACGCCCTCTAGAATCCATCCACAAGTACTGCTACTAAGGAGAAACAACCTCCTTAGCAACCACTGAAATCCTGCAGCACTTGGAGCTTTAACTTGGATGAGACTTTTCACACAGAAGTGAAGCTGCTGGAAGGTCTCCTTTGGAAATGAATATCATGGGCACAGGTACTATAACATAACATGTTTTTTGTAGAGTTATGCTTTAACTGTATATATCAAAACTGTTTTAACAAGAAACATAAAAAGGTATATAGAGGGGAAGGATTAGAGAAAAAGAGAAAATACAAATTACAGGTTATAATGCTTGAATTATTTTACAGCTAAAAACACTGCTCTCAAAACATACAATATGTGATCATGAACTAAAAATCAAAGCTGTAGGCAATGCCTCTCAGATAATCCATCAATCTTGCTCGATACGTTTAACCCTTGCTGAAATTGCAGCATACTTTTTGTTTCTTGCAGCGATGGGCTTTCCTGCTATTATCTGAATAATTTCAAAACTATGGAACTCTTGCTGATGTTTCAGACAGTTAATGAACCGGTATATATTTGGGAAAAGAGTACCACATGTTTCTCGAAAGCTATGGTGCCATCCTTCGACATCATTATTTGTTCGCTGTTGATCATTCAATGTTCGTTCATACACATTCCAGAATTGAACTGGAAACAAAGGTGCTTGACGTCCTCTGCGATTCATTCGACCGATATAGCTCTCTTCAAAATAGTTGGCAATAGGTATGGCTTCTTGTGGAAAGGCAGGATCTTCCACCAATTCTTCAAATGATTGCACAACATTCTGTGGTGGTAGAAAGGCCAGGGCAGGTATCATGCGTATCCAACGGGCAAATTCATGGTCACCTTGGTATTGCATCTTGAGTCCTTCATTTTGAACTTTACGCCAAACCGACTGTGATAGGTGGAAAAAGCAACCAGTCTTCACAAGGTTGGGGAATTCACTTTCAAATGCCTGTATTGCAGCTAGTTCAAAATCCAACATCAGGTTGTCTGGCTGCAGTCCAGGCTGCAAGTTCTTCAGCTCTGGCAGCAACCTCTGGTATGTAGAACGGCTCTTGTCTGTCAGCAAGGTGTACACTACAGGAACAACAAGGCCGCTGTGGACTACATGGATTGTGTAAAGTTGCTTAAACAAGGCTGGTGTAGTGAAAAGCATGCCATCAGCAAACCACTCTTTACTTTGTGCCAGTAGATGGAGATTGTCTCTTGTTCCAAATATCAACATACGGCTGTGTCCATTTCCTAATTTAAAATGAAAGTATTAGTAGAGGAAATAACAGAAAATGTGTAAGGCTAAGTGCACACGTACCGGAACTCTCACGGAAATTCCCGCGAGAATTCCGGAATTCCATTCCGTGGGAAAATCGCATTTTAAATTCCTGTGATTTTCCAGCGGAAAAACTAGCATTTTGCAAGCGTATTTAGCTTGCAGAATTGCTAGCATTTTCCATGCGATCTGTAGCATCTCTTGGAGAACTGATTGACAGGTTGGTCACACTCGTCAAACATAGTGTTTGACAAGTGTGACCAACATTTTACTACTGAGGCTGCCTATGCGGCATCAGTAGTAAAAGATAGAATGTAAAAAAAAAATAAAAAATGGTGTTATTCTTACCTTCCGACATCCCGCGCAGGCGTTCCCAGTAATCCTTTGCGAAAATGCCAGCGATGACGTCCGTTCTCGCGGGATCGCGATGTCTCACGGTAATTCGCGATGACGTCGCGCAAATGACCGCGAGACTTCGCGATCCTGCGAGAACGGACGCCATCGCGGGCATTTTCGCATAGGATTACTGAGAACGGGAGCATGGAGAGAGGCGGAAATGCTGCGCGGGACGCCGGAAGGTAAGAATAACAATATTTTTTATTTTAAAATTCTATTTTTTACAGGGATATGGTACCCAAAGCCCGGAGGACAGTCTCCTCTCCTCCGGACCGTGGGTACCATCCGCAATTGTTCTGCTTACTTTCCGCATGTTGTGCACAGCCACATGCGGGAAGTAAGCGGAACAATACATTCCTATGGGTGCGGGATCGCCGCGATTCCGCAAATTAATGAGCATGCTGCGTTTTTTACCGCAAAGCGATTCCGCCGCGGTAAAAACCGCAGCATTAGCACAGCATTGCGGAATCCCATAGGAATGCATGGGATGCTTATTTTTCGCGTTTTCGCGGCAAAATCGCGCGGTTAAAACCGCCGTGGAAACGCGAAAAAAACGCCACGTGTGAACTCAGCCTTACAAGCAGCAGACAGAGTTTTGGGATAAATTCACAAAAAAAATCCTAATCAGAAGCCTCTGTTCATATCTCACATTAAATACTCACATTTTACTCCAGATTTTCTGATTTCATAATAAAAAAACTGAAGCAAAATCTAGTGTGAAGGGGCCAACCAATAGTTTTTTACAACATATATTGTCCCAGTGGAAAATTATATATTTTTATTTAAAATTAAAATTACTTCCAAACTTGAAATAGGTCACATTTTTAGGGTACCTTTAGACCCTTCAACTAGACGGCCGTTCAGCACGGCCGATCGCCGCCATGCTGAACGGCCGTGTAGTTGACAGGTGCATCCAGACGCGGCATGCGGCTGGACGTCTGAATGAACGACTGGGCGAGCCGCCCGCCTAAATGGGGCATTCGTGACGTCCGCGCTGCCCATGCTGTCTCATTGAGAGGATTGTGCAGGACGCAAAAAACGCCAGTAAAATCACCAGTGTGCTTTTGGCCTAAGGTATAACTGAATGGTCCATTAGGCTGGGGTCATATGCAGCACTAATGTGTAAATCCCATCCACATGCTGATGAAAAAATTTTGTTTACAAAAAAAAAACATGCAGTGCAACATGTCAATGTATGCTGCCATTATACAAACAAAATTCCAGCCATTCAGACAAGGGGCTGAAATCCTGCACTAAAACCTGCACCTAAATCCATAGAGTTAAGTGAAGATTTTGATACAGAATTAGGGTACCACAATAGTGGCCTCAATTGCAGGCACAAATAGATTCCTGTGGGATCTGCAATTGCTACTGCAATTACAGCCGCTGCGGAGATGCCGCTCCGCAATCCCCTTCCGTCAGTGGGCACGAGGCCTCAGGCTTTATCCAGACAAGCTGGATTTACAGGCGTATTCTGTGCTGTGTTTCCTGCCTGAAACCCGCCCTTTCATGTCAATGGTGCTGGTTACGGGCGGATTCCGGCCGGGGCCGGAAAACGCCCGCGGATCCCGGAAGGAATGGGAATGGGCAAGAGGGAAACCTCTCTAAAAATGCCTCAAGCCACGCCAAATACGTTCGGTTTATGCCATAGCAGAGCTTGGCCACGTCCCCTATTTGCAGAAGCGTTTTGCCAAAGCGCTTGCAAAGTGCTTAAAAAGTGCTTGGAAGCAGCAGGCAAAATGCATCTGCAAATCCTGGCGTATCTCACCTGAGCTCCGGAGTTCAGCCCGACCTGTCCACGGATCTGCAGGACTGAACTACGAGAGCCGAGGAATCAGCCGGCGATGGCAGTTCAGCCCGTGCATGCCGCAGACAGGCGAGGCTGAACTCCGGGGCAGCATCCAGGACAGGTATGGCCAGTACAATGCTGCATATTTGGAATTAGTGTTGGCCGGTCCGATCACTGAAGATCGTAATTTATTACGATTTTCAGGCTGATCGTTATTTTAAATTACGATCCGATTTGTAGCCAGATCATGATGATGATCTGAATTAGAAAACGGAATCCTCCGTAATCTGAAAACACTGTCCGGGCATACACGCCCGAACAGTGTGCGTATATATACACACACACACACACTATACGGGTGTACAGCGTGTGTGCATATTTAGCTTTAGTAAATGGCTCCAGGCTGCGCTGTTAAAAAATAAACAAACCCAGTTACTCACCTCTTTCTCCAGTGTCCAGTACTGGCTCCGGCTCCTAGCCCAGCAGTGCAGGGAATCCCGAAATCCGGGCGGCGCATCGCCGCCTCTGTGCCTGCCATACTATAACTACAGTGGAGAGTGATCTCAGGACCGCTCACTAGACCGTCCTGGGAAAGCACCACATCACGTCACAGAACAGCCCGGCACATGTGCAGAGGTGGTGATGCACAACCCAGAATGCATAGCGTTGGTATTTCGGAATTCCCTGCACCGCCAGAGACAGCGCTGGACCCCGGAGAGAGAGTTGAATAACTGTTTTTTTTTTATTTTTTAACAGTGCAGCTTGGGGCCATTATATATATGCAAGAAAGCTGGAAGAAGATTGGCTCAACTGAGATTGTTGCTGAGGACTCAGTGTGCTGCTACAGCAGGGGTTGGCTTCCGCCCGTACTTAACATGCATCCATGAAGAAAGACCTCCGCGCTGCTGAAGTCCTATACAAATCTTTTATTGCATTTCAAAGTTCCAAAAGTGCCAGACCACCATCACCCACATATATACATATATATACACACACACTGTTCGGGCGCACAGTGTGCATATATATATATATATATATATATAGCTCTGGAGATTGGATCTGAATTAATTCCAATCTTTCGGTATGATCAGCCCGATCTGATCATATCTTTCCAGTGATCGGCCAACACTAGTTGGAATCAGTAGGCCTCACTACATTATATTACCCTCAAAGTTTCCCTTGAAGGCAAAAATCACATAGTATTTTATATCAGCACCTTATAGTGTAGCATTTTTCACATTTGTGAAAAATAAACTTTGCAATAATTATGCATAATGGAATTGTTTTAATACAATGTTAAATGGTTAAGTAGCTTACCAGAGTCATGCAGAAGGAACTGCTGCTGGACACCATCAATACTGATCTCCTGGAACTCCAGGGGGATAACAGGTTGATCAAGGGTTTGAGGTAACCTTGGGATATTGCCAAGTTGTCCTCTTCAGTGATGCTTTCCTTGGGAGAAGTGCTGCAACATTAGAATGGGCTCCTGAAACGACGTCTGTGAGAATCCGTTGTGGTGTCTCCTGTGTTGTCCTTGCCCTGGTCACAGCCTCATTAACAAGTCGGATTGCTTCAGGTCTTGCAGCTTGTGCTGCGTGATTGTGAAGATTGACTACTTTCACAACTTCGCCAGATTCTTCATTGGTCCAATCATGTCCCTTGCAAGTCGACCGTTTTTCACATACCCAGATGGAATGGACATCATCAGCGGTTCGTTTGGAAAATAAGTAAATGTGATTCTCATGGACCAACTTCCTCCTTCCACGTTTGGACAGAACTGAATTCATAGTTTAGAAAGTGAATTGCTGTGGAAGCTGACTGATTTTTTGTGGCAGTACACTTCTCTCTTTGTGGAGATTTCAGACACTGCTATATTCTGATGTACATATGGAATAAAAGCTAGTCTAATGTAACTTGCAGGACATGTGACCTTCTACTTGTTATATCTGCAACAAAACTTGCAACAAAGCAGGTCAGTGCTGGGTCAGGTAAAAGTTCAAAATTGTTTAGATTTTAGGCCTCTTGCACACTGTAATTTTAGAGTGGTTTCACACTTGTGTTTGTGGCCGCCAGAGGTCGATCCGCTCTGGATCTGACATCCAGCTGACCCCGGGGCAATGCTGGCGGAATGCTGGCATTCCGCTTGCATTGCCCATAGAAGTGAACGGCTGGGTTCCGCGATCTGCAGCCGCCCGTTCGCTTTCGTAATGCCGCATTCCACTATCAGTGTCAGAACAAAAAGAAGAGCATTTTCTTCTTTTCGTTCCGCTGCAGGTCAGCGGAATGCGGCATTACATAAGCGAACGGGCGGCCTGTAGTGCATATGTAGCGGAAGTGTCAAAGCACCCTTATGCTGCCACTGTTTTAGAACTCCAAAGCATGTGCTTTACTGGCATTTTTCAGAGCGCTTTTGTAAGCGCTCTCGGTAATGACCCATAAGATACAGGCTATTGATGAACGCTAAGTGCTCAAAAATAGCTCCTGTAATAAAATAAAAAGAGCTGGCCGAAACAACACCTCGCTTTTCTAGCCATTGACTTATCTACTATATAATTGTCTAAGGGTCACTTTCGTCTTTCTGTCTGTAACGTTTTATTCGTATATTCATTGGTTGCGGCGTCTGTCTGTCATGTAAATCCAAGTCGCTGATTGGTCGTGGCAAAACTCCCACGACCAATCAGCGACGATCACAGTCTGCCATAAAAATGGCCGCTGCTTCACTGCCCTGCACTCACCGCTGACCGCTCACACAGGGTTAATGCCAGCGTTAACAGATCGCGGTGTACCGCACTCCATTAATGCTGCTATTAACCCTGTGTGACCAACTTTTCGCTATTGATGGTGCCTATGCAGCATCAATAGTGAAAAGATGTAATGTTAAAAATAATAATAAAAAAAACAGTTATTCTCACCCCCTCCAACGTCGCGCTGTCCTCCGCGCCTCTCTCTGATGCACGCCGTGCCTTCCGGTCCGAACGATGCTATGCGTCCAGGACCTGCGATGATGTCATGGTCATGTGACCGCGACGTCATCGCAGGTCCTACGCTCAGACTGGAAGTCACCGCCAGCACTGCAGAGAGGCGCGAGGACTTCAGGGCCCGTGGCTGAGGTGAGTATATCTTTATTTTTTTTAAACACGAATATAGTGCCCACATTCCTAGACTACGTGGACAGTGCAATATACTACATGACCAGTGCAATATACTACGTTGGCTGGCCAATATACTACGTGCGCTGTGCAATTTACTACGTGAACTGTGCAATTTACTACGTGCGCTGTGCAATTTACTACGTGGACTGTGCAATTTACTACGTGGACTGTCCAATATACTACATAACCTGTGCAACATACCACGTGGCTGTGCCTGCTAGAATACCCGATATTTTAGAATCGGCCCACCATCTAGTATATTCAAAATTGGCAATCTTCTTAGCGATTTTCCAGTGCTTAGCACTTGGGAAAGTGGCTACTGTGAAAGCGGTCTTAGGGCTAAAACACAAGGCCGAAATTCCCTGCCTAATTTGGGGCAGAAACATCTGGGGGCAAAAAGCAGGGGGCGAACTGCTGGGGGCGAAAAATCCGGGGTGAAACATCTGGGGGTGAACTGCTGGGGGCGAAACATCCGGGGGCGAACTGCTGGGGGCGAAACCTCCCGGAGCGAACTGCTGGGGGCGAACTGCTGGGGGCGAAACATCCGGGGGGCGAAACATTCGGGGGCGAAACATTCGGGGGCGAAACATCCGGGGCGAAACATCCGGGGGCGAACTGCTGGGGGCGAAATGTGCGGGGGCGAAACATTTGGGATGATTTAGTGAATCCTGCTTTGAGCAGGGGGTTGGACCAGATGGCCCAGGAGGTCCCTTCCAACTCTACGATTCTATGATCCGGGGGCGAAACATCCGGGGGCAAACTGCTGGGGGCGAAACATCGGGGGGCGAACTGCTGGGGGCAAAACATCCGGGGGCGAAACATCCGGGGGCGAACTGCTGGCGGCGAAATGTGCGGGGGCGAAATGTGCGGGGGCGAAACAACCTGGGGGCGAAATGCTGGGGGCGAAATGTTCGGGGGCGAAGTGTACCTGGGGGCGAACTGCTGAGGGCGAACTGCTGGGGGCGAAATGCTGGGGGCGAACTTCCAACTCCCCCTCTCCTCGGTCCCCCACTTCTGTGGTCTCGGCAGGGAACATTCTGAAGCTGTGACTTCACTGCTCAGCACAGCTGGCGTGATGAAGTGACATCATCGTTCATGCTGAGCTGTCAGATCTCAGATGTGCAGGAGGGTGTCTCTCTGCTCCCTCTTTAATCAATAGTTTCATCTGTATCAGCATTTTTGATGCCAATAGAGCTAAAAGTGTGATGTTATCGCTGACACCAAGCCCCCTTGACTCACGGGCCACATCACGGCAAGTAGGCTGCCATAATTGATAGAATGCCATTGCTGTGAGACAAAATTACTAACTTAAAGGGTGTCAGCTACTCAGACAACCCTTCTCTATCACTTTAACCTCCAGCGCTGTCAGTACTGGCTTGCGTAACATAACAATCAGTGATCACTTCACTGTGCCTCTCAGTAGGGACAATCAGACATCCAGAGCAAGTGAGTTCTGTAGATGTTATCACTTCAGATGTTTGATTTGTCTGAAGGAGGAGACAGTGAAGTGGCTGCAGGGATTACATGACAGTGTCACATGAGCCCCTGGAGAGCTAGTGCTGGAATGGGACCGAGTGGTGTAAATGTTTTTTCCCCCTCCTTAACACCTTTCTGACATCGGTTGTAATAGTAGGACGATATCGGACTCCCCCTGTTTTGTGCGGGCTCCGGCGCTGAGCCCGCACATTTCTGGGCACATGTCAGCTTACATATACAGCTTATATGTGCCTGCAACAGCCGCGGGAGGAATCGCGATCCACCCACCGCTGTTAACTGGTTAAATACTGCTGTCAATTTCTGACAGCGGCATTTAACTCGTGCTTCCGGCTAGCACTCTGGAAATCCCAGCCCTCAGTGACCCCGTCATGTGATCGTGGGTCACCGATGGGTTGGTATGACAACCAAAGGTCTTCAGCAGACCTCTATGGTTGTGATAGCCAGATTGCTATGAGCGCCATCACCACCCGATGGTCGGCGCTCATAACAAGTGAGCATTTCTGCTACATACAGAAGATCTGATCATTGCCTGTATGTAGCAGAGCCGACAGGATTATGGCAGCTTTTACTCTCCCATGGAGACTATTGAAGCATGCCATAAGTATAAGTTCTCTGTGTGTTTTCCCCCCTCCTCCCTTACCCTTTTCTCATCTCCCTCCCCCTTTCCTGTCCCCTCCTTCCCCCCTCCTATTAATATCCAGCTGTGAAACACTTTTGTCATTACTGTATGGTTTTAAAATTTGTCAATAAAAATATTGGAAAAGAAGCATGCCATAATTAAAAAAAAATGTTTTAAAGAGTATTTAAAAAAATATATAAAAGTTCAAATCACCCCCCTTTCGCCCTATCCAAAATATAACAATGAAAAAAATCAAACATACACATATTTGGTATCTCCGAGATCAGAATCACCCAATCTATCAATATAAAAAAAAGAATTAACCCAATCGACAAATGGCATTTATGAGAATAAAAAGTCAAAACAACAGAATTACTTTTTTGGTCACTTCAACATTGCATTAAAAATGCAATAACGAGCGATCAAAGGATTGTATCTGCACCAAAATAGTATCATTAAAAACGTCAGCTCAGCATGCAAAAAATAAGCCCTCACCCAACCCGAGGTCACAAAAAATTGAGACGCTACGGGTATCGGAAAATGGTGCAATTTTTTATTAACAAATTTTTGATCACTTATATAAAAAAGAACCTAGACATGTTTGGTGTCTGTGAACTCATAACGATCTCGATAATGGTAGGTCAGTTTTAGCATTTAGTGAAAATGGTAAAAAACTGTGGGATTGCACTGTTTTTTGCAATTTCACCGCACTTAGAATTTTTCCCGTTTCTAGTACACGATATGTTAAAACCAATGGTGTCATTCAAAAGTAAAACTCGTCCCACAAAAAACAAGCCCTCACATGGCCATTTTGACCAGAAAATAAAAAAGTTATGGCTCTGGGAAGAAGGGGAGAAAAAAGCGAAAACGCAAAAACAGTAAATGGCCCAGGGGTTAAGGGGTCAAGGACCGAGCCACTTTGTACATTAATGACTAAGCCTCTTTTTATTTAAATGTGACCAGTATCACCTTGTGGTAATACCTCTGGAACAATTCAATGTATCCCTGTGATTCTGGATTTGTTTTCTCGTGACATATTGTACTTCATGATAGTGGTAAAATTTGTTTGATATGACGTGTGTTATTTGTGAAAATATTTGAAATTTGTAAAAAAAATTTAGAATTTTTGCAATTTTCAAACTTTTACTTCTTACGCCCCTAAACCAGAGAGTTATGTCACGCAACATGATTATTAAATAACATTACCCACATGTCTATTTTACATCTACAAAATTTTTGAAACATATTGTTATTATTATTTTTTTTTTTTGTTAGGACATTCAATGGCAAAAAGTTGATCAGCAATTTCTCATTTTTCCAACACTTTACAAAACCTATTTTTTTGGAGGAGGGCCTATATGACAAAAAAACAAACAAAAGTAACACCATAGTGCATCACATCCGATGCAAAAGCAATGGATGCGATATGCTAATGACACTTGGCTCCAGCTCTGCTGCGAGCATGAGCCAAGTGTCAGTGCTCTGTGCTCCGATCCTCTCACATAAGAGGATCACAGCACAACTGTGGAGGAGACAGAGAAATTAATTTCTCGATCTCCTCCATTGCTGGCATCCGTGAGAATTGCACTGTCATTCGAGTGATATACAAGTGCAGTGCAATGTTTCACATGCACCCATAGAGTTATATGGGTGCATGCGATCCGATTCACAGACACAATCGCGGCATGCTGGGATTCTTCTCACATGCCGAATCGACATGAGAAAAAAATCGCAGATGTGAGCTACCCCATACGTTAACACTGAGCCGAGTGCAATCCAATTTTTTTAGCAGATTGCACTCATCCAATTATATCACAAGTGGGAGTGAACCCTTAAAGTCCTCAAAAGCACATTCAAGAAGTTGATTAACCTGTAAGTGGTGCTTCACAGGAATTAATAAATGGAAAAAAATGAACATTTTAATTTTTTTCACAAATATTTTACTTTAGTCACAAATTTTTTATTTCCACAAAAGGTAACAGGAGAAAATTAACCTCAAATTGTTGTGCAGTTTCTCCTTAGTATGCCGTTATCCCATACAATGTGTTGGAAAACTACTGCTCGGGTGGATGGCAGGGCTCGGAAGGAAAGGAGCACCATTTTACTTTTTTTTACGCAAAATTGGCCAGGATTGTTGGCAGACAACATATCTGATTTTGAGGGCCCCTGCTGTGCCTAAACAGTGGAAACCCCCCACAAGTGATCTCATTATGAAAACAAGACCCCTCAAGGAATTTATCTAGATGTGTGGAGAGCACCTTGAACCCACAGGTGCTTCACAGAACTTTACCACGTTGATCCGTGAAAATTAAAAAATTAATACTTGCCCACAAAAATGTTGGGGAGCATGTTGACACCACATGTGCCTCACAGAATATTATACCATTGGGTGTTGAAGGAATAATTACATTTTTACTGCTAAAATGTTGTTTTAGCCCCAAATTTTTATAAGGCCTTAGGCTGGAGTCACACTAACCTGCGCAAAATACGGTCCGTAGTTTACATGCGTAATACGGATGAATGACCCCTAAATAGTGCTCCGTAGGCCATCCGTAAGCAAGGTGAGGTCGCGTATTTTGCGCATGTCTGCATCCGTATGTAATCCGTGTGGCATCCGTATGCAATCCGTATGGTGAGATTTTCTCGCAGCCTTGCAAAATGGACATTTAACGGTTTTGAGGCCTGCAAACAATTTAAATCATTAGCCTGCACCCTATTTATACACTCAGAAACAGGTGGCTGCCTCCATTCTGTCCATTTGTCACCTTGCTTTCACGAGGTGTGTTGGTGTTCTTTGTGCAGCATGGCAGAGGGTGTGAGATTCAATACAACTGAGCAGGTTCTCTTTACCTGGCTGGCTTTTGTCACGGCGCTTTGGGCAACCATACCCATTGATAGTGGATCCACAGAGGAGGAGACGCATGTGGGTACATCCACTTTTGAGGCAACGACTCACAAGAGGTCATTTTCACCGCCTCTATTCTTCTCTGCGGGAGCATCCGGAGAAATTTTACCAGTACTGTCGCATGAGCATTTCCACATTTGATCGACTCTTGGAGACAGTGCGCCCTGGGATAACCTTTCAGGACACAAGGATGCGCAAAGCGATATCTGCAGAGGAGCGACTTCTGCTCACAATACGGTATGTACTACACAACCACATTCTCTATGTTCATAATGTGTGTGCATAATTATGTTTTTTGGCCTCCTAGGACAAAGTTTAATGCCCTCATCTTACTCCAAAAATGTTTCAACTTACACACCAGAATGTTAGATCTAATATGTCCTGCATATCACTTAGTCATTGTGCCACCAAATATGTGTGTGTTATTCTCTCTCAATTCCTACCAAGTATGGTCGGCATGTAACTGATTTTTTTTACTTTAGGCATTCTAAACTTAACAATTTCTGTTGTTCTACAGCTTCCTGTCCACTGGCCTGTCTTATGCCGCCCTCCACCATGAGTTTCTCATTGGAAAGTCAACCATTTCAGGCATAGTGAGGTCTACATGTACAGAAATCTGGACAAGACTCCATCAAGTGGTCATGCCCGAGCCCAGGATGGAAGACTGGTTAAGGATTTCAAGGGACTTTGAGGAGGACTGCCAGTTTCCAAATTGTCTTGGGGCCCTGGATGGCAAACATATCAGGGTGCGTAAGCCGCCGAACTCTGGCTCCCAATTCTTCAATTATAAACAATACTTTTCTGTTGTATTGTTGGCTCTGGTAGACCCTCAATACAAGTTTATAATTGTTGACATTGGGGCTTATGGAAGGACGGGAGACTCTAGAGTCTTCAATACTTCCATAATGGCTCGCCGGCTACGCACCAACCAGTTGGATCTACCACCACCACGCCAGCTACCAGGCTCCCCCGAAGAATCAGTCCCTTATGTCCTTGTGGCAGATGAGGCCTTTCAGCTATCGCGCAATGTCATGAGGCCATATCCCCGGCGCAACCTTGACCACAGGCGCAGAATTTTTAACTTGCGCCTATCACGTGCTAGGCGACTGGTGGAGTGTTCCTTTGGGATTCCAGTCTGCCATTCAGTTGAGTGAGCAAAATGTGAATGAAGTTGTGAAAGCCTGTGTTGTTCTGCATAACTTCACCAGGATACATGATTGTTCCTCCTCTGATGGTGTTGTGCGTAGGCCGGACAATGTGCACAGGGTGAGACCACTTATGAACCCTCAACGTAGACCGCTCTCTGGCCTAAAAGTGCGTGATATTTTCACTAATTAATTTATCTCACCTGAGGGGGCAACTTCTTGGCAAGAGCATGCTGTGTCTATGTTATAATTTTTTTCTTTAATTGTGTCTAAATATATATTACTCAAGCCCTTATGATTCTATGAGTGTTTCATTGCATTGGTTTGTGTCTGTTAGTATGTTGTGAGGGATTGTGAAAAATCATACAGAGACGTTAACTAGAGTAGACAAATTTTTAGTTTTGCCTTTTTTTTTTGGTTTGCTTAAAGGCAAACATAATATTGCCCTAAGAACATTTTGGCAATGGGCAAAATGGCCCTTTGTGCCTTCTTTAACTTTTTTTGTAAAATTAACATTACATAACAAAACACAAAAAAAGATTAGGCAATAACAACATTGCTGCATGACAAGATTAAACTAGATTTGCCAACAAAAGGTGAGCTCCATCACCAAAATAAAGGCTACAAGATAACACTCACATTTCCTCATAATGATTTCCAATCATAGAAAGATTCCACCATGACAGGCAAGGCTACCTCACAGCTTTCAGACAGATATTACCTGTCTGTAGAACAGAGAATATTTAACCATGCTATACTGGAAAGGATGAAAAAACACAACTCACTTGTTAAGACATAGAGAGAGCGTGATATTCTGAATGCTGGTTGCCTTGAATTTTTTTTCTAGAGATTGCTAGCAAAAAAGGTGACTACTTCACTAAGGCCAGCACGCCTTTCCTAGGCATTAGCAAGTGAGTAGTGTATTTTCATCCTTTCATTTTACAGTATAGCGCGTTGAAATATTCTCTTTTTAACACACATATAATATCTGTCTGAAAGGCGTGAGGTAGCGTTGCCTGTCATGATGGATTGTTTCATATGCTTGGAAAACATTGTTTAAAAATGTGAATGTTAAATTATGCTCAAAATGTTGGTGATGGAGAACACCTGTTTTATCCTTTCTATTTGGAGCACCAGTTAAAATGCACTGGACATCTCCCACCATCAGAATCATAAATCCTCATAGGTTGGGAAAGGGGAACGTTGAAGAACAGGCTGTGGGTGCTGCTGGACACTGTGGGCAACATCGCCCTGTATGGGGCCATACTGTTGCCCATGATGCTGGAATTGTACTGCCTCCTGGGACTGTTGGGGATACTGGCCAGAGTAATGATGATGGTGAGGGGCTTCTTGTTGGCTGTGGTAGGCACGTGGCTCATACCCACCAAGATAGCCAGATCGTCCCCAACCAGATTGGGACCAGCCTCCAACACTGGGTGGGTACAAGTGGCCATATTGGTGGGGTTGGCTTGAGGCTGACATTTGGGCCTGCGGAATAGAAGGTTGGGTAGGGGGAGGAAGGGGTTGAGGTGTTGGCCCACGTTTTAGGGGCTGTTCGGACCCTGCTTGAGCAAGCATCTGTGTGGATGGTCTCATGCGCATTAGATTTTGTGGTGAGAGCTGCCACCTCTCCAGAAATTCAAAAACCTCATATGGGGTATTGGGGGGGGTGCTTGCATCAAGCAGGATCTGAATACATCCCCTAATACGGAGCCGGACCTCACGGGTAAGGGCACGGAGATAAAGGGTGAGGCTACGTGCATAGGCCTCCTCCCCATCATCTGTAGTTACTCTAGACAAATAATTGAGCACCCCTGTGTCCACATTGGTCCTGCTCTCTTGAATAGTGACCTGGCGCCTTCTTCTTGTTCGCCGTGATGTAAGAGCAGCCTGTGGGGAGGACCTGATCTGGGCAGTTGGGCTGCTGCTCAAGTTGCCCAGCTCTTCCAGGATGGGTGATGTGGCAGCAGCAGACCGTCCTGGTGGTGTTGTGTGTAGGCCAGCCATTGTGTTGTCCTGTGATGCCTCATCTTCAGCCATCCTTCTTGTAGGGGGAGAAGATGGGCCAGCCACCTCATCCCCTACAGGATTTATAATGGGCTCTGCCTCTGAGGCCGTTCCTCGATCCGTAAGGTTGGATTGAGTTCTGTTATGAAATAGAACAGAGGCAAAAATACATCAATATTTTTGTCCCTGTAAAGTATTTGTGTAATGTATTTGTGTAATGTGGTGTGAGGTATGTACTTACGGTCTCAGATCCAGAATTGGGGCGAGGAAGGACAGCCGGTCATAGTATATGTACTTTCTTTTTACATATCCAGCATCCCCACTCCTGGACCGCTGCTGGCATTCCCGGCGGAACTGGTCCCGGATACTTCGCCAGCGTTTCATCACATCTTCCACTGCAATGTGACAGGAAATATTGTCAAATTCACATATTTGAGAGGTCAAATTTTCTAACAGTAGTCTAGGCATGGGGCCTTCTGGGGTGTGCGTTCTACCCATGGTGGCATATGTAAATGGGCAGATACACAGGGTCTCATTAGCTACACTTAAAATATTTTTTTTGGCTAGGAGGATGAGGAGCTTTGGGGCTAACCCCAAATTATGGCTGTGTGAAGCCACGTGTCACATCCAAATGTAACGGCCTCATGAGGCTAAAAGTACATGCACAGGAAGGGGGGTGCTGATTCTATATTCCTTTTTTTTGCGCGCTAAGGTTAATGATGTTTAGCGTTGCACTTACGAATTTTATGCTGCTCATCACGTGGTTGGTCACCAAAGTCATGGTACATCTGGCGACAGATGCGCCTCCATGACGCCTCCTTTCTTGTCCGGTTAGCATAATTTGCATTGCGTGGGTCCCATATTTCGGGATGCTCCTGCACCAGGACAATGAGCATCTCAACATTAATGTACGTGGATGCCATGCTGCTGCTGTACTCCTTGGAGGCGTACTTCCTGGATGGCTGGAGCACTTTTTGAGCTAATTTGCATGTCTAGGCTTCCTGATGATGGATTGGCCCATTTCCTGTCACCAGCCAAAAGACCTGCGTATTGCTCGCAGGTCACACGTGTGGTCCGTGTGTAATCCATATTTTTTGCGCACCCATAGACTTGCATTGGCGTACTATGGGCGTAGTACGCTGACAATCGCAGCATGCTGCGATTGGCACGGAGCGTAGGATACGGATGAGAAATATAAGCCTGGTGCGAGTGACCCCATAGAGAATCATTTGTCCGTGTCTAATGCGTGCTTTTAGCGCCTCTCACTCGCCCGTATTCCTCGCCAGTGTGACTCCGGCCTAAAAGGAAAAAATGGACCTCACAGTTTGTTATGCAATTTCTCCTGAGTGTTCCAATATCCTACATGTAATCGGAAACTACTTTTGAAGCACAGTGCAAAGCTCAGAAGAGAAGGCATGCCATATTATAGTGCAGATTTTACTTTTGTGCCTTGCAAGTGCCATTACCCACTGGTAGAGCCCCTAAGATACCAGAACAATTTAACACCCCCATCCCCAATAAGTGATGCCATTTTACAAACTACACCTCTCAATGAATTAATCTAAGAGTGCAGTAATCATTTTGACACCATGGACGTGTCACACAATTTTATACCATTGGGCAGTGAAGAAAAAATAATTACATTTTCACAATGGGAAATGGGTAAAAATGTAACCAAAATTTGTCCCACTTTTTGCTAAACGTGGAAATACCCTACTGCTTGGCAATACATCAAGACTCGGGAGGAAAGGAATGTTATTTGCCACCTGGAGCGCAGATTTTTCTTGAATAGTTTGCAGACTCCATATACAGAGTCCCCATCAAGGGTGGTCACTGACATCTTGCAGCCCCTGTGAAAGAAATGTGTCTGGGCCCCACTCCTTTTATGGGGATAAAGCTACATAGTCCAGTCAAAATACGAAAAAAAAATCCTTTACCCTGAACAAATTCCAAGAAAGTGTTTTATTGTTTTTTTTGGTAGTATTACAGGTAGGGAAAAACATACTAAAAGTTTACCAAGATAGGATTACCACAAAGGGTCCAACTGTGACGTCAAAGAATATGGCCGCCAAAGCTATAAAATGTTAAATGCGACTCGCCTTTCAGTGTCTATCATATTTCTTTTACAATTACTACTATTATTATATTTATTATTTAACGATTTATTTATCTTCTTTTACAGAGCTGAGAATGATGGAATGTCAAGAAACTTGCCCCTTATGCAGCCATGAAGTAGAAGATGACGGAGAAAGAGTGGTGATTGGTGCAAAAGGAGCTGAAGGGATCAATAAAGCTAGTATTGAGAGGGGCGTTAGCACTGTGGTAGCTGCTGGAGCAGAGGTGCACAAGAGATGTCGTATGAACTACATAAACAAGAAGCAAATAGACTTGCATAAGAAAGCTACTTCCGTTCATCGTTCACCTGCCAAGAGAGGTACACGGGTGTCTACTGGATCCTATGATAGCACGACACAGTGTTTGTTCTGTGGATATGAAGTGGTGAAGACAAGATCTAGTAGTGATTTCGATGACTATAGCTTTGTTAAAACGGATGGATTTGTAAGGTCCATCTTGTCACATTGCAAACAGCGTAATGATGTCTGGGCAATCACCATTCAAGGGAGAATCGCGTACTTTGGGAAGGACTTACATGCTGCAGACTGTCTGTATCATCGTTCATGTGACATTAACTTTCGGACAAATTACGGAATTCCTATGCGTCATGGTGGTGGATCTACGTACAAAGAAACCACGGAAGGTAGGGAGGCCAATGAACATGGACCAAGAGCAAGCGTTCTTGAGAATGTGTGCATTTCTCGAGGACAACGATGAAGAGCAACTGACTGTCACAGATCTTGCAAAGAAAATGACGGAGTATCTTGTAGAAGGAGACAGTGCTGCCTATAGTAATAAATGGCTGAGGTATAGGCTGGAGGAGAGGTATGGCAATTCGCTATTCATAGCAGAGTGTGAAGGGTTGCCTAACATTGTAACGTTCCGTGAAAAGACCAGAATAATCCTGAGGGACTATTTCCGTAGTCAGGAAACGGATGAAGAAGCCCAGAAGAGAGCCATCATAGAGACTGCGGCCAAACTAATCAAGAGTGATATCAAGTCTAAGATCCCATCTTCAACCGATGAATATCCGAAGACTTCTTCGCTTGAATGTCAGTCTGCCTTAGATTATCTCCCCCTGAATTTGCTTTGCTTGCTTGAAACCCTCTTTGCTGGAAAGGACATTCACAGGAAGGTCGCAAGCATTGGACAATCAGTTGTTCAGGCTGTATGTCCCAGGGCTGTAGTAGCTCCATTGCAGCTTGGGTTAGCAGTCCAGCTCCATCATCATTTCAGGTCTCGATTTCTTGTCTCTCAGCCATGGGATATTGTTCATCATATTCGGAAGTTCAGCGATTCGAGGAAACGCTGCCGCTTCTGTTGGCCAGGATGTACTCGGTGGTACCATAGACAGACTGGATACGGCACTGCTGTTCGCTGCAGACAACGTCGATCATAATATCATCACATTAGATGGGAAGGGGACTTTCCACGCATTGGGGATGGTAGCTACTGTGACTCCAGGAAGGAAGGTCAGTTGCACTGTTCTCAGACGGAAGACTGCGGACTTGGAGATAGTTGAACAAAGCAGAGTTGATGTAAGGGAATACCGTTTCGCAAAACACACTCGCCGAAACATAAAATTCAAGCCCTTGCCATTTCTCGAAGCCATTGACCATCGTGTTGATGTATTGTGGGAGATGTCTTTACACTTCAAACAGTCCGCACCGAGCTGGAATGGAATGATGCACATGCTACATAAAGACTGTGATCATCCGGGGTCGTCTTCGGTAATCTTCCTGCCCATCATTGACATGTATTCCGGAGACAAGTCATGCATCTTCTCTACTCTTGAGTATCTGTGCAACCTTGCTGATAAACACTGATCCGCTGCAGTTGTTACATTCGATCAGCCACTCTACTAGAAAGCGTCAGAAATCAAACACGAGGTGCCTGAAGACAGCCCGGTTCGAGATGTTGTCCTGATGCTTGGGGGCTTCCACACATTGATGAATCTTATAGGTGCCATAGGAACGTTGATGGATGGGAGTGGAATCAAAGAGATCTTGGGAACAATTTACGTTGACAATGCTGTGCAACACATCATGACTGGAAAGGCAGTTCAGCGTGCAGTTCGTGGCCATCTCCTCCTTGATCAGTGTCTTACTCAGCAAGTTGCAGACAAAGTACTTTGCGACCATCCCGGTTTTGCAGACCTGTTGCAAGAACTTGAGCAGTTGTATGCTCGGACACTGACAGGGGAGAGTGACTTGAATTCGGTCATCACTTCTACCTGCCTTAGTGAAATTCTCCACCTCTTGTCCACCAAAAGAAATGGATTATCCACTCACTCTCACACCAGTAAACTATGGCTGAATTACCAACAGATGGTTGGAATTGCAAGGGAGCTTATCAAGGCCAATCGTACAGTATCCTGGCTGATGCACCTTCATACTGTAGCCGAATGTTTGCCCATTCTTGCAGCTGCTGGGCATGGGAACTATGTGAAGGCCGCCTACCTTTACATCCACTCTATGACCACTCTGAAAGATGATATGCCATCAGTCTTCCATAGATTTATGAATGGCTTGCATGTTGTAAGGCAGACTGATCAGTACTGGGCAGGCCTGGGTTGCGACCTAGTCATCGAGCAAGCTCTGATGCGCTCCCTAAAAACTGCAGGAGGACTCACCAGAGGAAGTGGAATGTCCGAACATCAGAGGGCCTTGTGGACTCTGTCTGTGCCAGTGTCCTCTTCATACAGTGATGCAATGCAGGGTTTCACTCGCCAGAGCTGTCACCAGTGAACAACACAAGGAGGCAAGAACTTCAAGGACGAGAAGAGATCGCGAAGACCTGGAGAAAACTGCAGATAAACTCGAGACCTTTTCACCTTTCTCTGATGAAGTGTCTCTTCGCAACATTATCACCGGTGTCAATGCAAATAAGGATGTGAATGTCCATAACCTGTTCACCATTGGCAGAGAAATAATGGCAACAATGGAGGGTCAATCACTGTTTTCAGTTATGTACAAGCTCTTTTGTTCCAAAGGTTTCTTATGGTGTCTCAAACTGCTGATCTTTCCCTTGATGATGGCCTATGAACTTTCACCATACCCACCATCCCGCTTTGAGGCAAAACATCTCTTACGCAAACCAAACAAAGCACAACTGATGGCTGCTATAAAAGAACAGAGTTCAGATGACGCAGTACTCAAGGATGTACCAGAAGTGGAACATTATGTTCTTGACGGAGGTTCTCTTCTTCATCGACTGAAGTGGTCAGAAGGAAAGACATATTGTTCAATCGCTGAAGACTAAGCATCTTTCACACTAAAGCACTATGGTAAGGCTACGATAGTATTTGATGGTTATATTGGAGGACCAAACACTAAGGACATTACCCATCAGCGACGGCGCAAAAAACGAACAAGTAACAAAGTGAACATTGCTGAAGGAACGAAATTTGTCGGGAAAAAGGAGGACTTCCTTTCGAATGTGGAGAACAAACAGTCTCTTATCAATCTCGTTTCACAGCGCA
The DNA here is from genome assembly GCF_039654945.1 of Dendrobates tinctorius. Lineage (NCBI taxonomy): Eukaryota > Metazoa > Chordata > Amphibia > Anura > Dendrobatidae > Dendrobates > Dendrobates tinctorius. The sequence goes on along the minus strand of NW_027361986.1, from coordinate 176,772 downwards.
TGAATGACAGAGGTTGCCACGTAATACAACAGAGGGGGATGCAGATGTGGAGATTGTTAAGGCAACAGTGTCAATGTCATCCAACAAAAGTACTAGTCTCATTGGCGAAGATACAGATCTTTTGGTGTTGTTACTTCATCACGCGTCAACCAGCGATGGCAACAAGCTTTATTTCTACTCGGATAAAGGGAGTCCTGCAACAGTATACGACATTAAGGTTATGAAGAAGTTCCTGGGAAACCATGTCTGCAGCAGTCTTCTGTTCTTTCATGCATTCACGGGTTGCGATATCACTTCCGCTGTTTTTGGAATCGGAAAAAAACTCGGTCTACACAAGGTTTTGAAGGGAGACTCGGTCTTAAATAGCTGTGCTAAAATCTTTTCCACACCTAACAAAAACAGAGCTGAGATTGAAGACGCTGGGTGTAAAGCGATGGTGGCATTGTTCGGGGGCAAACCTGGAGACAATCTGTCTGCAATGAGGTATTCTACTCTCTGCAAAAAAGTTGGTTCAGCCAAAATCTTTGTTACACCTGAACAACTGCCACCGACTTCCTCTGCAACGAAGTATCATGCCTTTCGGAGTTACCTCCAAGTGATGCTTTGGATGGACAATGGTGAGGCCATGGACACTACTGAATGGGGATGGGAATTGCAGAACAACAGTCTAGTTCCAGTGATGATGGATACTTCACCCGCACCAGAAACACTTCTGAAAATAATTCACTGCAATTGTTCTCGTGGTTGTAGTACACTTCGGTGCACTTGAAAAAGACACTGACTTACCTGTTCACGGGTATGCGGACCATGTCAAGAAGGGCATTGTGACAACATGAGTGAGGAAGCAGTGTCTGATGATGAAAATAGTGACTATTGACCTGACACGCTTATTCAGTGATGAAGTAGGTCTTAAAATGCACTGTGTATTAATTCTATAATTTCTAGAAATGTACATATATGTCATGACGTCATTGATGACGTCATGACCTCGCCTGTCCATGTAGTTAGTATAAAACTTTGTATAAAAATTGTTATATGAAAATGTATAGTATACAAAATGCAAACTCTTCTGTAACCAAAAGCTACAGCTTTGAAATAGGGAAATATCGTTATTTTTAGTGCGATGGCTGTCATCGTCTTATGACGTCATAGTTAGGACCTTTGTGGTGATCAATTTTTGGAAAACATTTAATATGTTGTTCCCCACATATAATAGTAATAAAAAAAAATCATAAAGCGCTTTCTTGGAATTTGTTCCGGGTCAAACCGTATTTTGACTAGACTAACAGATATATCGTATTTTATGGATTATAAGACACACTATTTTCCCCCAAATTTGGGGGGAAAATGAGGGTGCGTCTTATAATGCGTATATATATATACCTCACCGGTACCATTGCTGCAGGCCGCAGGCTGGGATGAGGGAGGGTCCGGCGGTGCTGCGGGTGTCCGGCGGTGCTTGCCTGATGCTGCGAGTATCTCCGGTGCCCAGCAGTGCTACGGGGTTGTCCAGCGCGGCCAACATCTTGTGGCAGGCCAGAGTCCCGGCAGTTCCATGGTTTCCTGTGCAGTGGACTCCGCTGAAATCTCATCTCTCGTGATCTTGGTGCCGAGATCTCCATCTGCCATTTTCCCGGGGTCCACCGCACAGGAAACCATGGAAATGCCGGGGCTCTGGCCTGTCACAAAATGTCGGCAGAGCCCCAACAGCATCGGACACTCCGGTAGCACTGCTGGACACCCTGCAGCAGCACAGGGCAGAAGCACAGGGCAGCAGCACCGGACACCGCAGAAGCACCAGACACCCGCAGCGGCACGCAGCACATTGGAACACCCCCTCATCCCAGCCTGCGGCCTGCAGCATCACTCCACTCCAGCCTCCTCCAGCAGCGACCCTGGGACCCGACTTCACCGCAGCCACGGCCCCCGATAAGCAAAAAGACACATGGATTATAAGAAGCACCACCATTTTATTTAAAAAAAAGTCCTATTTTTCTCCTCTAAATTTAGGGTGCATCTTATAACTCGGAGTATCTTATAATCCGAAAAATACAGAATTTAGATATATATGGCCACACACATATATATCTTACAATCTCTTTTTTATGCATATTGCCATCCCTTATTACACAGTGCCCTAGGGATCTAGTTATGTAAAGATCCGTCCCTTACATATCGGATTATTTATAGTCCTCTCTTGTTAGATAAAATAATGCAATGATGGCTGATGGAGCATGGGAAAGCTTCTTTTCTAATGGAGGAGGCTGATGGACTGGTCGTCTGTTCACCGGCTGCTCCATCAGCAGTAATTTTGTAATTTTATATCTAACAAGAGAGGATTATGCAATAAAAGTGGGCACTGAGATTAAGAAAAATAACAAGAATACGCTATGTAAGGGATAGCACTGTACACAACAGCAGAGGAAGCTATATAATGAGGCACAGCACCATATAACTAGAGAGAATGGTACATAATGAAGGACGGTGTTATACATAATAAAAGAGGAAGCTATGTAACCAAGTACGGTGCTATACATAATAAATGAGTACACTATATACTAAGGGACTGTGCTATACATCAGAAGTGAGTACATTATATACTAAGGGACTGTGCTATATATATAAGAAGTGAGTACACTATATACAAAGGGACTGTGCTATACATATATAAGGCTACATTCCTGTATCCGTGTGCAGTATCGGTGTGCTGTCCGCTTTTACAGACGCATGGAGCATGTTCTATTCTGATCCTCAAAATCGGGTCAGAGCAGGACATTCTCTGACCCTCAGAGTTCTCATTCGCAGAGCCGTGATTTTCACAGATATATGAATAGACTTATAAAACTCTACGAGTCCGTGTGCCGTCTGATAAAAAAAATCTGGCAGCAGAGATATGGCCGGAAGTCAAGGAAGCAAGACATGTCAGACAGAGCTCTGATCCCACAATACCTAATCCTGGACAATCCTTAAGATAAAAAGGCCATCTATGGCGCAGAACACCCCACATCCCTTCCTCTAATCCCCAGCTGAGCCGTCCTGGGTCCAGATCGGTTGACTTGCAGCACAAGGGGACATTGAGGCCTACCTCAGACCTGCAGCCTCGGGCATTCCATCTGCGGGGGAATCCCAATCGACGGAATACCAGAGATGAGGGACTCCCTGACTGTGCCTCTCAATAGCAAGGTGATCCCTTACATGTGAGGTTTCCCCCCTGCACCTGCACCACGGATCCTGTGCCCAGCCATTGTGGAGTCTCTTCGGGTCCCCCTTGCAGCTACCTTCTGCGGGCTGGGTGTAGGGTGAAGGGTGGCACTGCTGCCTCTGAGCCTCACCCCTGGAGGCCCCCTGCTTTGAGAGATAAGAGGGCTCCTGACCCCTTTGAACCAAAAGATTAGGCCATCACATAATTTCTTCAGTGTCTCCATAAAAACTTGTGATCTCATCAAGTACAAGACTATACAGATCAGGCCAGTAGTACTTTGCTGACTCCTAGTGGCAAGTCTTCAGAATTGCATAACAAGTCAAGACAATTTGCTTTGTACTTGATGAATCCTTGGATATTTACACATTTATCTGCACTTTTTGACCTGAAATTATACCTGCCTATTCACGCAAACAATGGCAGGCGAAAACCTGAGATTTTCCATGAGGTCTTAACCATCTCCCCACTACTACCTGTAGAGATCAACGCATAATAAGCTCACGCTTTAACTCCATGTAACCAGAGCTGGGCAATAACTACCAGATTACTTTACATAACACGGACACCCCCATGCCAAAGTTACACAGAACCACTTCAGCAACTCCTAACCATAGAAATCAATTTTCAGTAGATCCAGGCGACATGTCCTCCAGCCCACACTCTCCAGATGATTCATCCTGCTCACCTCTGTCTGATGGGGCTGACTCAGGCAAGATCCCAACTATCACAACCAGAAATCCGAGCACTCCTATTATGGATCAAGCAGCTCTACTTTCACAGTTCACGTCTATCTTACGCTCTGAATCATCTAAACTGTCGGATAAATTAACTTTTCAGATAAATGTTGGATAAAGAACTTTCTAATGAAAATAGGGAGCTTGGTCCTCGTAGCTCTGATCTGGAAGATAAAATGGACTCCATTTCAGCTACCCTCTCTACTCATGAAAAAGAGTTAGAGATACTTCATGAAGAAATTTACTCCCTCAACAACAAACTAGATGATTTTGAAAACAGGGCTCGCAGAAGTAACATCCGCATCAGAGGCCTGCCTCAGACGTTCAGACCTCCAATCCACAACTACAGCTCTCTTCCAAGAACTCTTACCTGGAATTCCGATCGAACGCCTGGAGATGGATTGCGTCCATAGAACCATGAGTAGGAGCAAATCAAATGCACCGCCCAGAGATATTATCCTCAAAATTCATTTTTATAGAACAAAGGAATGACTTCTGCAAGCATCAAGAAATTCCTCACCTCTAAAATTCCAAGGCCACGCCTACGAACTCTTTCCAGACCTAGCCCCCGCTACTATCGCCAAAAGACGGACTATGAAGGTGTAAGAAGATGAGGCGAGACAGAGTCGGCGGTTTACGGTGCCCTTTGAGGCCGGAGCTATCGGGACTGTCACCACTATTGCCGGGGGAGGGTTCTTCTGGGAGGGAAGGACCTTCACGCTGGACAGCAGGGGGCATGGGGAATATAAAGGACTGAGCACGGGAACGGGAGAGATTTGGCAGGAAAGTGGCAGGAGAAGGTTGACTCCCTCTCCACTGCTCCGACTGATAACTCCACGCCATTCATCCCTCAGCATATTGACTCTAAGATTGACTGTTACACTACTGAGTTGTCTCCTGACCCTGCCTTTTTGGACAGTCCTTTCCTGCTTGCAGTTACAAATAAGCTGACCTGCTCCATTCCTAGAGACTACTCCAGAAGACCTCCCGCTGCTGTGGTCTGTGAGCGTGCCCACGGTTCTTGTTCAGCGCCATCCCTGAGGAATCTACACAAAAGACTGTTTCCACGTCCCTGTGCATTCAAGCCAAGCCAAACTTGATACATCAGCATCGTCGGAAAAAGTGCTTCTCATTCCTCAGTAACAAAGCCAGAGACTTTGTCCACAATTTGCGATGCTGTCGGGAGATTTTCCAACCTTTCCCCTGCAAGAACTGCAAGCGATAAGTTACCTTGTTTTTGCATACTGTATCTTTCTCTTGTGCATTGTTTGTGTGCAATTCCCATCGTTGCTGTTGCTAGTCTTGCCTCCCTGCATGGAGTATTCCTTGTTTAGTTACCAGTTCAGTAAATCCTGGTAACCCCTTATCTGCCTCCGGCTCTTCACTGCATCCAAAGAACCTCTCTTCTTTACATTTTGGCATAGTTGGCAGGATGCAGTCTAATAGCACGGAGGTGGTAGAACAGGCAACAGGGCCCCGAACCAGTATCTCGCTGGGGGCTATGCTGAGTAACTTGCCAAAATTTACGGGGTCTAATACTATGTTGTGGAGTTGGACGGAACACATGAGGGGTATGATGAGAATGTACCCTATGACCTCCGCACTCGAGGCTGAGGTGGCTTTGGTTGGAGAGGCTCAAGACTCTGTGATGCTGTGTACCCCCTAGACCATGATACGTTTGCTAAAGTGCTCCAAATCCTGGAGGCGACCCATGGCGACCCCACTGATGTAGGGGAACTTAGGACTTGCCTGTTTAGCCGTATGCAAAGAAAGAGGTCCAAGAAGTATAATTTCTCCTTGCGGAGAATGACATGCTAAGTATGTCAAGATGAGGAGACTTAAAGCCGCAATGCTCCTCTGGGAAATATGCTAATTATTCAAATTGTCTCTTCAGAGAGGAAGAGGACTAGAAGTCTAGTGCCACCTATTGGAAGTAGCAATCCTAAAAGTCAGTGTCTACCCTTTAACGAGCCTTGTTACATGATTTAGGATAAAAGCCAAGCCAGAATCTCAATTTGCAGACACTGTGTTTCAGGGTACTGCCCCTGGTCAGTGCAAAGAGAGGAGTGCGAAGAGACAATTTGCATAATTAGCATATTTTGGCATGTTTTTGGCACTGCCAGCATTGCTCATACTGCCCTAAATAACTGCAATGCAGGGTGACAACGTACTCAGAACTGTGCAGCTATTAAAGGGAACCTCTCACTAGCAAAAAACGCTATTAACAGGCAAATATGGTGTTAATCTACAAGTTAATGCTGCAAGAAAAAAATAACTTTATTCCCTAGGCAGCATTCCTGTTTTAGTCATGGGGGTGGAATCGCAATCCACCTGCGGCTGTTAACATGTTTTAAATGCTGCGGTCAATCTGACAGCAGAATTTAACACGATTGCGCCGAAGCGCGTCACTAATCCCGCCCATCAGCGCCTGTGTCACATGACTGCGGGTCACCGATGGGTTGGCCATGACAACCCGGGGTCTGCAGCAGACCCCTGTGGTTACCATTGCAGGATAGCTACGAGCGCCGCCTAGCAGTCGGCATTCATAGTAATTATTTTAGCTACATAGAGCAGGACTAAATCCACTGCAGATTAGTTACATTGCAACATACCTAAACCTGCAAAATATTCAGCTTTTAAAGGGGTCTTCAGATTTTGGAAAATCAATCCCCCAGCTGCAATTTGCTTACTCATCCTCACCAGGTCCAGCACAGGGTCTCTGGTGTCTGTTATTGTCTGCAGTGTTGAGATTACATCAACAACACTGCAGCAGTGTACTCGGGCAGACCCAAGAGCGGAGTTGTTGGCTGCAGTGTTGTGTACGTGTAGGAGGAAGCGAGAATACCTCTAAAGAGCCCCTGCGTGATGTTGCATTAGTGAGGAAAGACTGCCACCTGCTGACTGGACAAAAACCGAGAGCAGAAGAGTTGCAGGGGGAACAAGTTCATGTGAGGGATCCGGTCAGGTGACTTGGATGATGTAGTTCCTGGATATAAAAGGTTCTGCGAGCAAACCACAGCAGGATTTGGTGACATGGACCAGAGACTATGCTGAAGCCAGTGTGACAGGCCTCAGTGGAGAGCTTATGCCAGCAGGATGCTGACCACTGTCAGACAAGACCTGGACAACGCCTGTTGAAATCGAGAGATCTGAGTCCTGACTACACAGGTCAAGACCCAAAGATCCGACCTGCGCCGGTCAAGATCGGAACATTCACCCTATGACGGTCAACTTTAAGAGCCCAGACGAATCCTTTGGAAAGCAGGGACCCAGCCATCCCTTCCCCAGACCTAGTAGACACCCGCAGTTGGTCAAGTACCGAAGAACCGCGAGGAGACGTTGACAAGAGAAGGATGCATGCAGTTACAAAAGGATGACACCAGTGAGCCAGGCGGTCACTTCCAGCCATAACACATAGTACAGTGGTCGGCCTGGGTTAGGAGATCAGGTGTGATGGTGCCAGTTGGTTCACAGGAAGCGCAACGTTGCTTGATAAAGTCTATCAGAAGAACTTGTGGTCTAGCGGGAAAATCCAGTGACCCCCGCTAGAGCCATTGTTGTAGGAAGAGCTAACGTAGTAGCTCCCAGGAATGGATGTACCAACTTTGTAGAAAGGACACACAAATAATTCTTGAGACTTTTCTGTTAATCTGATTGTATTCTCAAAGTCATTGTATGTTTATTGTGTTATGGTTTACTGCTGTTTCCACCATTTCATACTATTAACAGTTCCTTGACCAAAGTGAATTCACCATGGTAATGATCGAGATCTGCCTCAGGCCATGCGATCTCCGATCCAAGGGCAGTGGGGCTGTCATCCATCTGCCAGCTCACAGAATGCTGCAATCACATAACAGGGTTAAAAGTGTGGGACCGCTCCTGGCACTGAGTGCAGGGTGTCATCTGTCAGAATCAGATGACACGCAGCGGCGATCACACGCGCACAGCCTGTGTGCGCGCACGATCGCGATGCAGTAATAATACGTCCCTGGTCAGTAAGGCATAGGGAGCGTGGACGTATTATTACTGCAAATGTCGAAATGGGGTTAAGGGCATAAAAAATTAAGTTTGAAAATTTTCACCAAATTTCTGACTTTTTCACAAATAAACACAAGTCATAAAAAAATATATTACCACCATCATAAAGCACAACATGTCACAACCAGTTGACGTGTTCCAGAGTTATTACCACAAAAACTAACACTCGTCAGAATTGCAAAATTTGGCCTGGTCATGAAGGTGAAAATAGGCTTGGGTGGTGAAGGGGTTAGGGTGTGTGCACACGCTGCGGTTCCGCAGCGGTTTTGGCCGCTGCGGGTCTGCAGCAGTTTTTGCTGCGGTGTACAGTACCATTATTCCCTATGGGAATAAAAAAACGCAGTGTAGATGGTGCGGATATTTCCACGCGGTTTTGAAACCGCAGAAAGAATTGACATGTCAATTCTTTCTGCGGATTCCGCTGCGGTTTGCCATCTCCTCCATTGTGGAGATGATAAACCGCAGAGCAATCCGCAGGCCTTTTGACCTGCAGATTTACCTGCAGATTTTACAAAAACCGCGCAGCCAAATCCGCACTGCAATCCGCAGCGTGTGCACGTACCCTCAAAGTGTTGAAAAAGGAGTCAAGATGTTAGACTATGTACACACAATGCGGTTTTTTTCTGTAGGCAAAACCTGCTCTTTTGGCAGTAAAGCTGCTTACAAAAAGCAGGTTTTGTTGCGTGTCTGTTGCGTTTTGATCAGGTACATTTCTTGTGCATGCTGATAAAGGTTAGTGCATAAAAAAAATGATGCAACTTTCTGAGGTTTTTGCACCTAGATTGCAGAAAAATCTGATACCATTGCTTTCTGTGGATGAAAAAAAACACTGCAAAAACACTGAAAAAGTGCTGAAAGTAGTGACATGCCGTTTATAAAAAAAAAAAAAAAAAAAAAAAAAAAAAAAAAAAAAGCAGCGATTTTGCCATTCGGTCAGGAAAAAAACTGTGTGTGTGCATGAGATTTCTGAATTCTCATAGCCTTTGCTGGTGCTGGAAAACGCAGGTTAATATTTGCATTAAAACCCAGCAAAAAACACAACGTGTGAACATCGCCTTAGTGGGGTCATCCAAACCCTTTAACTATGGGAACTTAATTTTTTTTCCCCCCTGAACCACTGGTTTAAAACCGCATGATAGAAAAAGAAAATACACATCACTTCTCGGCTGCGTCTCCTGAAGGCAACTTCTCCATACGCGGACACTGTCATATCACAATGGGCTGCAAAAAGAACAAAAAATAAAAAACAAAGTTCCTCAACATTGAGCGTTTCCTAAAGTCATTTCCAAATGCACCGAAAAACTCCCATGTGAACAGAGCCCGATGCACATGTAGGCCCTAAGTGAGGAAGTGTGTCACGATGTAAACCGCAATCTAGCATTGCTATACATGTGTCTGACACATGCACGGGAAATCTCTCTAATGGATGGAACAACTATGTGTTTGTCAGTAATATGACTGGCGTTCAGCATTCAGGACGCAGTGACCGGGTGCCGCCATTTTCAGGGCTCTCGGTGCCGCCATGTCAGGCTATTTTGGCGCCACTAGCTGTGGTGATCTTAGGGCGTGGCCTCCTCCTCAGCGGCGCCTTATAGTGAGGGGGCGGGGCGCTGCGGGAGAAGCGCGGCGCGGACATCGAGAAGGTAGGACGTGTGACCGGAGAGCGGTAATGGCGACTCTGGGCTGGGGAGGGACACACTGTAGGCGGCCTGCTGGTCGTTATAGGCTGGGGAGGGACACACTGTAGGCGCCTGCTGTTCATTATAGGCTGGGGAGGGACACACTGTAGGTGGCCTGCTGGTCATTATAGGCTGGGGAGGGACACACTGTAGGTGGCCTGCTGGTCATTATAGGCTGGGGAGGGACACACTGTAGGCGCCTGCTGGTCGTTATAGGCTGGGGAGGGACACACTGTAGGCGCCTGCTGTTCATTATAGGCTGGGGAGGGACACACTGTAGGTGGCCTGCTGGTCATTATAGGCTGGGGAGGGACGCACTGTAGGTGGCCTGCTGGTCATTATAGGGCTGGGGAGGGACACACTGTAGGAGGCCTGCTGGTCAGTATAGGCTGGGGAGGGACACACTGTAGGTGGCCTGCTGGTCATTATAGGCTGGGGAGGGACACACTGTAGGCGGCCTGCTGGTCATTATAAGCTGGGGAGGGACACACTGTAGGCGCCTGCTGGTCGTTATAGGCTGGGGAGGGACACACTGTAGGCGGCCTGCTGGTCATTATAGGCTGGGGAGGGACACACTGTAGGCGGCCTGCTGGTCATTATAGGCTGGGGAGGGACACACTGTAGGCGCCTGCTGGTCGTTATAGGCTGGGGAGGGACACACTGTAGGCGCCTGCTGGTCGTTATAGGCTGGGGAGGGACACACTGTAGGCGCCTGCTGGTCGTTATAGGCTGGGGAGGGACACACTGTAGGCGCCTGCTGTTCATTATAGGCTGGGGAGGGACACACTGTAGGCGGCCTGCTGGTCATTATAGGCTGGGGAGGGACACACTGTAGGTGGCCTGCTGGTCATTATAGGGCTGGGGAGGGACACACTGTAGGAGGCCTGCTGGTCAGTATAGGCTGGGGAGGGACACACTGTAGGTGGCCTGCTGGTCATTATAGGCTGGGGAGGGACACACTGTAGGCGGCCTGCTGGTCATTATAAGCTGGGGAGGGACACACTGTAGGCGGCCTGCTGGTCATTATAGGGCTGGGGAGGGACACACTGTAGGTGGCCTGCTGGTCATTATAGGCTGGGGAGGGACACACTGTAGGCGGCCTGCTGGTCATTATAAGCTGGGGAGGGACACACTGTAGGCGGCCTGCTGGTCATTATAGGGCTGGGGAGGGACACACTGTAGGCGCCTGCTGGTCGTTATAGGCTGGGGAGGGACACACTGTAGGCGCCTGCTGGTCGTTATAGGCTGGGGTGGGACACACTGTAGGCGCCTGCTGTTCATTATAGGCTGGGGAGGGACACACTGTAGGCGGCCTGCTGGTCATTATAGGCTGGGGAGGGACACACTGTAGGTGGCCTGCTGGTCATTATAGGGCTGGGGAGGGACACACTGTAGGAGGCCTGCTGGTCAGTATAGGCTGGGGAGGGACACACTGTAGGTGGCCTGCTGGTCATTATAGGGCTGGGGAGGGACACACTGTAGGCGCCTGCTGGTCATTATAGGCTGGGGAGGGACACACTGTAGGTGGCCTGCTGGTCATTATAGGGCTGGGGAGGGACACACTGTAGGCGCCTGCTGGTCATTATAGGGCTGGGGAGGGACACACTGTAGGCGCCTGCTGGTCATTATAGGCTGGGGAGGGACACACTGTAGGCGCCTGCTGGTCATTATAGGGCTGGGGAGTGACACACTGTAGGTGGCCTGCTGGTCAGTATAGGCTGGGGAGGGACACACTGTAGGCGCCTGCTGGTCAGTATAGGCTGGGGAGGGACACACTGTAGGCGCCTGCTGGTCAGTATAGGCTGGGGAGGGACACACTGTAGGCGCCTGCTGGTCATTATAGGCTGGGGAGAGACACTGTAGGCGCCTGCTGGTCATTATAGGCTGGGGAGGGACATGCTGTAGGTGGCCTGCTGGTCATTATAGGCTGGGGAGGGACACACTGTAGGTGGCCTTCTGGTCATTATAGGCTGGGGAGGGACATACTGTAGGTGGCCTGCTGGTCATTATAGGCTGGGGAGAGACACACTGTAGGCGCCTGCTGGTCATTATAGGGCTGGGGAGGGACACACTGTAGGCGCCTGCTGGTCATTATAGGCTGGGGAGGGACGCACTGTAGGCGCCTGCTGGTCATTATAGGGCTGGGGAGGGACACACTGTAGGCGCCTGCTGATCAGTATAGGCTGGGGAGGGGCATACTGTAGGTGGCCTGCTGGTCATTATAGGCTGGGGAGGGACACACTGTAGGTGGCCTGCTGGTCATTATAGGCTGGGGAGGGACATACTGTAGGTGGCCTGCTGGTCATTATAGGGCTGGGGAGGGACACACTGTAGGCGCCTGCTGGTCATTATAGGGCTGGGGAGGGACACACTGTAGGCGCCTGCTGGACATCATAGTCTGGGGAGGGACACACTGTAGGCGCCTGCTGGACATTATAGTCTGGGGAGGGACACACTGTAGGCGCCTGCTGGACATTATAGTCTGGGGAGGGACACACTGTAGGCGGCCTGCTGGTCATTATAAGCTGGGGAGGGACACACTGTAGGCGGCCTGCTGGTCATTATAGGCTGGGGAGGGACACACTGTAGGCGGCCTGCTGGTCATTATAGGCTGGGGAGGGACACGCTGTAGGCGGCCTGCTGGTCATTATAGGCTGGGGAGGGACACGCTGTAGGCGGCCTGCTGGTCATTATAGGCTGGAGAGGGACACTGTAGGTGGCCTGCTGGTTATAGGGCTGGGAGGGACACTGTAGGCGGCCTGCTGGTCATTATAGGCCCGAAGAGGGACACACTGTAGGCGGCCTGCTGGTCATTATAGGGCTGGGGAGGGACACTGTAGGAGGCCTACTGGTCATTATAGGCTGGGGAGGGACACACTGTAGGCGGCCTACTGGTCATTATAGGCTGGGGAGGGACACACTGTAGGCGGCCTGCTGGTCATTATAGGGCTGGGGAGGGACACTGTAGGCGGCCTACTGGTCATAGGCTGGGGAGGGACACACTGTAGGCGGCCTACTGGTCATTATAGGCTGGCGAGGGACACACTGTAGGCGGCCTGCTGGACATTATAGGCTGGAGAGGGACACTGTAGGTGGCCTGCTGGTTATAGGGCTGGGGAGGGACACTGTAGGTGGCCTGCTGGTCATTATAGGGCTGGGGAGGGACACGCTGTAGGCGGCCTACTGGTCATTATAGGGCTGGGGAGGGACACACTGTAGGCGGCCTGCTGGTCAGTATAGGGCAGTGGAAGAACACACTGTATGTGGCCTGCTGGTTGGTATTGGGTGGGAAGGGTCTGAGTCATTGAGACAATGACCTTTGATGATTTTGCGGTCTCGCGGGACCGCGAAGTCAAAGGTCATTGTTGCAATGCATCACTGGGAAAGGGACCTGCCGGGAGCATCGCTAGGATCAGGAACACTGCACGTAACATCGCAAGGTGAGAAAAAAGCCGGATTACTTACCGGTAATGCTCTTTTAATGAGTCCACGACAGCACCCACTGGAGGTATCGGATCAGCCCCATTTGGAACAGGAAACCCTACAGGAAAGATAAAAGGGGGCGGTCCGCCTCTCCTCCTCAGTTTTGCATTTCAGAGTACCAGGAGGACCGCCAAGGATTAGGCAATGTCTTGTACTTATAACTTTACTTATCCAACTTAAGCAGATATACTTTTAATATTGATATTTCTAGCAGGGAGGGAAGTGAGCGGGTGCTGTCGTGGACTCATTAAAAGAGCATTACCGGTAAGTAATCCGGCTTTTTACCCTTTGCCACGACAGCACCCACTGGAGAGATTCCAGAGACCATCACCTGGGTGGGACCACCGTGCCAAGGACAGTCCTGCCAAAGCTTAGGTCAGAAGTAGACGAAAGGTCAAGTCTATAGTGTCTATAGAAGGGGATGACCAAATTGCCGCCTTACATATGGTTTCAATTGGAACGTCTCCCCTCTCCGCCCAGGAGGCCGCCATTGCTCTGGTGGAATGTGCTCTGATGTCTTCCGGAGGTTCTTCATTTTTTGCAGAGTAGGCTAAACGAATGGCATCCCTGATCCATCGGGAAATGGTGCTCTTTGTGACTCCATACCCTTTTTTATGGCCCTGAAAAGAAATGAAGAGAGCCCTACACTGCCTCCAGCTCTCGGACCTTTCAATATACTTTAGGACAGTTCTTCTGACGTCCAAAGTGTGGAATTTCTGCTCTTCCGGAGTGGAGGGATCTTCAAAGAAGGTTGGGAGGAGTATCTCCTGAGACCTATGGTACTTTGTTGATACCTTAGGCAGGTATGAGGGGTCTGGCTTTAATATTAATCTATCCCGATATACCTGCAAGAAGGGTGGATCTATGGACAGGGCCTGGATATCACCCACTCTCCTAGCGGATGTCAGTGCTACCAAGAGGGCCGTCTTAAATGATAAATATTTAAGGGATATCGTATCTATCGGTTCAAAAGGTTCTTCTGTCAGGGCATCTAACACCAAGTTTAAGTCCCATGTAGGGATTGTGGGTATGTGAACTGGAGTTATTTCACATGCTGTAATGAATCGTGATATCCACTTATTCCCTGCTATATTATGGCCATACAGCGCCCCCAACGCAGACACCTGTACTTTCAGTGTGTTTACTGACAAGCCCAATTCCTTCCCTTTTTGTAGGAATTCTAAGATAGGAACTATCGGGACTTCTGCTGTATGAGATGCTGTATGAAACTGTAGGAATTTTTTCCATATTCTTTTATAAATTTGGGTTGTGGACTGCTTCCTGCTCTGTAGGAGCGTAGTAATTAATGATTGCGAAAACCCTCTTGATCTTAATAGGTGCCTTTCAAGTTCCACGCCGTCAAGTGTAAGTTGTTCACTTGAGGGTGGAAGAAAGGGCCTTGGGAGAGTAGGTTGGAGTTTGAGGGGAGAACCCAAGGATCTGTCACTGACATAATTCGTAGCCACGAGAACCACGGTCTCTTGGGCCAGAAAGGTGCTATCAGGATTACTCTCTCCTTTTCCTCTCTGATTTTCCGAATCACTTGTGGCAGGAGAATCAATGGCGGGAAGGCGTATGGCAGTTTGAATTTCCATGAGGCCTGGAGGGCATCCAGTATGTCTGGGTGATCTGCTGGAGACAGGGAAGCAAAGGTTTTTGTTTGTCTGTTTTCCCTTGTGGCGAAGAGGTCCACTTGAGGATGCCCCCATAGAGCTACTATGTCCTGGAAGATCTGGCGATTGAGGCACCACTCCCCTTGCCGAAGTGTGTGTCGGCTTAAGAAATCTGCTTCTTGGTTGTCCTCTCCTCTGATATGAAGAGCTGAGAGGGATAACTCGGCTAAGTTTAAGATTCTTGCTGCAGAAGACATCAGAGTCTCTGATCGAGTACCTCCTTGTCTGTTTATGTAGGCCACCGTGGTGGTGTCCGACAGGATCCTGACATGTTTCTGTTGAAGCTGTGGAAGGAAATGATGTAGAGCATAGTATACTGCTGTCAGTTCTTTTAAATTAGACGAGTATTCTCTTTCCTCTCTATTCCATCTTCCTTGACAAAAGCTATTCCCCATATGGGCTCCCCAGCCTTGGGGGCTAGCGTCGGTGGTTAGGATACCAGATGGTACTATGACCCATGGGACTCCTGAGGATAGATGGTCATCATCTAACCACCATTCCAGAGAAGTCAAGACCTCCTGAGTGAGTTATCTTGCTCTCAAGGTGACCACAATGTCGCTTCTCCTCCTGGAGGATCTGATGCTGAAGTGTGCGGACATGATAATGGGCCCACCGGACTGCAGGGCACAGGAATCTAGCGACCCCAATAGCGACATTGCTCCTCTCAGAGACATGCGTGGTCTATCTATGGCTGCCTCTACTTTCTCTTTTGTTAGTGCTATCTTTACCTGAGGAAGTAGACATTTCTGGGTTATGGAGTTCAATTGGAACACCAAAAACATCTGGAGGGATTGCGGAACGAGCCTGGACTTCTGTATATTGATGATCCAGCCTAGGTCCTGCAAAGATGAGATTGCATCAGCCACTCTTTCGTTACATTGGGTATCTGAGTTCCCGATTATTAGGAAGTCGTCTAAGTAAGGTACGATTAACGTATCCTTTTGATGAACATAGGCCATCACCTCTGCCATCACCTTGGTGAAGATTCTTGGCGCTGTTGAGAGGCCGAAAGGCATGGCTGTGTACTGAAAATGACGGACCCTGCCATCGAACACCACTGCGACCCTTAGATATTTTTGGTATCTATTATGGATAGGAAGATGATAGTAAGCATCTTTTAAATCAATTCCCGCCATCACACAATTTGGAAAGAGAAGCTTTATGGTGGATCTGATTGATTCCATCTTAAACTTATAATTTTTTATAAACGTATTAAGCTTCTTTAAATTAATTGTTCTAAACGTACCATCTGGTTTGGAAATTAAAAATAAGGGAGAGTAGAAGCCTCTACCTTCCTGTCCCTCTGGGACCTCCACTAAAACCCCTTGCTTAGTAGGCTCCGAATCTCTTCTTCGAGGGCCTTTTGTTGGGCTATAGAGTTAAGGCGGGTTAGGATAAAGAAATCATAAGGGTATTGAAGGAATTCTATTTTCATTCCTTCTTTAATAATACCCAAGATCCATGGGTTTGAGGATATTTGTTCCCATTTTGGATAAAAGAACCGTAATCTACCCCCTACAGGTGGGTCTGATTTTTTAATTTCTATTTTCCCTTCGGAATGTTGGACCCCTGAACATGGTACCCTTTTGTTTCTCTTCTTTTGCGGCCCATCTATTTGATCTTTCCGTTTGCCTCCTTCTTCCAAACGGTCGCCTCTTAAAGGTTCTCCTATAGAAAGGGATAGAAGAGTCAGGGAACACCTTCTTCTCCTTTGCTTTGGCGAGTATCTCGTCTAGGGCTTTTCCGAAGAGAAACTCACCCTCACACGGGGTTGCACAAATCTTAGCCTTTGATTGCGCGTCCCCCTTCCAGCTCTTCATCCACAACGCCCTTCTGGCGTTGTTCACCAGAGCTGCTGATCTTGCTGCCAGCCGTAGAGTGTCCGCCGACGCATCAGCCATAAAGGCAGCTGCCCCTCTAATGGGATAGCGGCCCGTAATTTTTCTCTCGACACCTTTTGCTCGATTTGCTGATCCAGCTGGTCCAACCATACGAGCATAGATCTAGAGGTGCATGTGCTGGCTACCGCTGGCTTAAAAATACCCGTGGTAGCTTCCCAAGACCTCTTCAATGATGATTCTGCCTTGCGGTCTAACGGGTCTGCCAACAAGCCTGCGTCCTCTACTGGAATAGCCGATTGTTTTGAGGTAGAGGATATAACGGCATCCACTTTTGGCACTTTGGTCTATTTTAATAGCTCCTCATCGCTATATGGATACTTTCTTTTTGAGGCTGATGGGAGAAAACTTCTTTGGTCATGTTTTTCCATTCCCTCTTTATTAGGGCCTTAATCGCCGGTATTACCGGGAACGCTCTCCTTTTCTTTTCCGCCAATCCCGCAAACATTGTCTTGTGCGGTTTGGGCACCCCTTGGTTCCTCACACCCCATAGTGCTTCTCACCGATTTAACTAGGTTGTCCACACTATCCAGGGGGAAACATGACCGTCCCTCCATGTCTGATGATGACGAGGATGTGAGTGAGGAGTCAGAGATTAACCCCCCTTCCTCCTCTGACTCTGAGCTGAGGGTTAACTGCTTTTTGCTGCCAGTCTCTGAGGGAGTTTTGGCGCCGTTAATAGCCTGTATCTCCTCCCTGATAATAGCTCTAATGTCGTTTGTCGACAATGCGGCCCCCTGCTTTGTCTCTCTGGTGCACTGCTTACAGAGCTTCTTAGGGTAGGAGTCAGGGAGAGGTTCAGAGCATAACGCACATTCTTTATGCTTGGATTTCTCCTTTTTCTTGGTCTAGAAGGGGACATCAAGGCGGGGGGGGTTGGAGAGGTCAGCTTGGTAGGCAGAGTATATACTTTGCACACTCACCCAGTGAAGCCTTATATTACCGGATCAGATGGCTGAGATCCCGTCCTAGGTCTTGACTCTCCAGTTTCGCTTCTGCGCCCGGTGTCTGTCCTAGTGTTGCGGTCCCTGGTGGAGCTGCCCCCGCAGAATCTCCTGCTGGAGCGTGCGCTTCCGTTGGGGACGACATGGTTCGTCCCTGCTCAGCTGCGTGCTGTTTAAATAGATTGCGCGCTGCTTCTCTTTTTTTTTTTTTTTTTTTTCTCCTCCCGGAAGTCCCTCTCCCCGGGATTTCCCCGCACATGCGCCGTCGCGCTCAGCCATCCTACCCCGGAAGTTCAATCATTACTTCCGGGGTTAAGGAGTCTCCACGCCGGCCGGCCACCGCGCCCCCGCCTGTTCTCTGCGGCCTGCGCCCACCGCTGCCTCACGGGAGCCTTATATTATGGCCATACAGCGCTCTTCCTTTTTTTTTTTTTTCTTCGTGCCACCGGCGCACTTACCCGGGCAGCGGCGGCGTCTTGGTGCCTCCCCGGCGCACTCCTGGGTGAGACCGGGCGGCCCACCCCGGATCCGGTCATCACCCTCTACCTGCCAGACGAGGGGGGAGCCGTCTAGCGGAGTCTCCCCCGACGCTGCCTCCGGACCGCAGCCCCTGCTGTTCCCAAGGAGACTGCACAGGCGGCATGCATGGCCCAGGTAAGCTTCCTGAAGGATCCTGGCTCCGTTTGGAACAGGAAACCAAAAACTGAGGAGGAGAGGCGGACCGCCCCCTTTTATCTTTCCTGTAGGGTTTCCTGTTCCAAATGGGGCGGATCCGATACCTCCAGTGGGTGCTGTCGTGGCGAAGGGTAAAACACGATTTTTTATTTTATTTTTAACATTAGATCTTTTTACTACTTATGCCACATAGGCAGCATCAATAGTAAAAAGTTGGTCACACTTGTCAAAAACTTGGGAAACGCTAGCATTCTGCAAGCTAATTACGCTTATAAAACGCTAGTTTTTCCACGAGAAATAGGTGGGAATTACAATGTGGATTTCTTGGATAATTCCCGCGGAAATTTCCGTGGAAATTCCGCAACGTGTGTACAAAGCCTTACAGGTGCATGCCTCAGTACCATTGCGGTTGACTTTTCCTGCCTTCTCCCTATAGAGAAGGATATAGCGTTGATTTCCAACGGTTGATCCTTTTTGTGTAGTCGAGCCACCCTCACAGGAGTCTGGCAGCGGCCCCCTCAGGGAGGTCTTGGCCAAGCTAGGGGGAGTGAGGGAAGAACTGTCAGCTGGGCAAACATCTAATGTGATCAATACTGTAGAGAAGAAAATCCTGCACGGCTGCAACTCCTGAGCCCAAATATCCACTACGTGTGATCACCTCGTCAAATACACCGCCCTTATGGATTCACGTGTGCCAACCCATATAAACAATTGCATAAATCCATGTACTGAAGAGGGAAAAAAGGGTGGCACTCATCGTTTCTAAAATCGAATCTTTATTCGACAAATTAAAACTTCAGCAGGGGGGGAAGAAAAAGTCGGATGACAGCCGTTTCGTGCTTCCTTGTGCATCTACGGGTCATAATGTGTATGGCGGTCTAGGCTTTGCCTTCACTTCTGCTTGGTTATTTCTGGTTTTATTTTTTTGAGAAACCGAAGTGGAAGTCGTGAAAAGGATCCAATAATGTCTGATACAGAAGCAGAGTCCCCAGGGATGATAATGGCGTCCGTCTTACACCCAGCAAGCATAACGCTTTGCCCATCATAATACCTTTTTTGTCTGTTTCTAAGAAATGAACAGAATAATGTAAATTACTTGTAATCTCAAATATCCTGAGCCACACCGCTAGGCCTGGAAAATATCTCATAATAAAATCTTGAATTGCTTTCTGAATTTTTTTTTTTTCCCTTTGCTAAACTCGATCTACATAAGCTTTACATACTAATCAGTTTTGAAATTTGTTTTGCTGCACAATATCCTACACTTCTCACTAATTGTTTTTCTTTATCGCCTTATTGGGGGACACAGAATACCATGGGTGTATGCTGCTGCTGCTAGGAGGCTGACACTATGCAAAAACAGAAAATTAGCTCCTCCCCGGCAGTATACACCCACCGACAGGCACCAAGCACCTCAGTTTGTGCTTAGTGTCTGTAGGAGGCGGACCGGGATCTCCCCAGATCCGCAGTTATTAATCCAATTTTTCCTTTCAGGGTTTAGTTTGAACTTTTTAATCTTTTCTTCTTTTATCTTTTAGGTTTTTCCGTTGGGAAACAGGGTATACTTATCACCCTGATTTCCTATATCATGCGGCTGAGCGAGCAGTGTGGTGTCATCCACATCGCAACTCTCAGTACCGCAGGCAGGACTTTTCCCTATCACCTTCCAGTGATAAGGGTTGTGGACAGGTGGCTGGTCCTTGCCGAATCCCCCTCCTCACCCCTCTCTCGGGACAGGGCTGAGAGGAAGACGGCGATCGCAGGTGGTTCAAGCCGTCTTCTGCAGGATGCGGGTACAGAGGACTCCTTCCCCTCCCAGCGGCCTGCCGTTTCCCCGTGGGCCCCTGTGGTCATCCTCTTCAGGGACGTCAGGTAAGTGCCTGTACGTTCCCTCCGACCCCCGCATAAGCTCCAGTGCATGGGAGAAGTTGGACCTTGGGATTACAGGTCCACTGTTTTTGAATCTCCTGCCCTTTCTGCCTGCCGCGCGCTCACACAATGGAATGCGGACACTATCCCTCCCCCTCTTCTAGTCAGGGAGACGCTGCGGATCCCTTCACTCACCGCAGCAGCGTCGCAAGCAGGGGACCGCTTCATATTGATTCCTGAGCGCGGTATGTCGGGGTAGGCAAGGGGTTGCAGCGCCGGCGCGGGCGCCGTCACTTTCACTTTCACTTCCCCTCAGCCAGGGGAATTTCTCTGCTCCCTCCTCCGTTCCTGAGCGCGCTCTTTCAGCGTGCCTTTTCTAGCCCATCACAGGGCTTCTTTCTCTTTGGACTGCCAGCCTCCCCTCTGTCATGCCCCTCCGTCGCTGATAGCCAATCACGGCGCAGCCGCTAAGCTCCGCCCCCCTTCTTCCAGCACAAGGATTTCCTGGTTTTTCACTCCTTCCTGCGCTGCTTGGGGGACACTTCGGCGTTTCTTCTGCTGCTCACAGAATCTCGGTAGGCTCGGCTCTGGCACAGGGATTAGCTCTCCTCGGCAGTTTTTCCCTAATTTCTGCGGCCATTCAGTGCAGTTCACTTATGCCCAACCCTTCAGGGGATCTCTGCTTCAGGCCTACCGCTACCTATTACGCCTGTGCGCGCTGTAAAAAGAAGTGGGCATTGGGTCAGTCGTCCCCATTCTGCCCCCCCTGCAGTCCTTCCAATATGTCAGCATCTCAGGAACGCACAGAATCCCGGGCGGAGGGCGCTCTTCCCTCTCTCCCCCCGGAGTGGGCCATTACAATGTCAGTCTGTTTCTGACTTGACAAAAGTATCACAGTCGCTGGTCCAGGTCTTAGAACGATTACCTCAGCTATCCTCAGCCACCTCTGCCCCGACCACCTCTCGGGGTGAGTCGTCCGCACCTGACCGCGACCTTCAGAGAGACAGACAGGGAAGGACTTCTCGGAAGCGGGCTCTGTCCACTTCGTCTTCGAGCTCGCAGGGCCCTTCCGCTCCCAGGCCTCCTTCTCCTTCCTCGGATGACAGCCTTCAGTCAGGCGATGATTCTCATTCGGAAGCTAGCTCAGAGGGGAACAGCGTTTCTAAAACGCGGGACATGGTCGATAGTCTTCTTGCAGCTATCTTCCAAACACTAAAGCTTAAACAGGATGAGGCTCCAGCTCAGGAAAGCTCGGTTCTCCTTAGACGAACCAGACCTCCGTCTCGAACATTTCCCAATCACAACGATTTCGATACTACCTTATCCAAACACTGGGAGCGCCCTGAGCAACGTTTCTCAGGCCGCAAGTACTTGGACGTTCTGTATACCCATTTGACGCAGAACTGCTCTCTAAGTGGTCCAAGGCTCCAGAGGTAGATCCTCCAGTATCCCGGTTAGCCTCTAAAACGGTGCTCTCGCTGCCCGACGGGGCATCGGTCAAAGATCCTACTGACAGGCAGATTGAATCTCTGGCTAAATCTATCTTTGAGGCATCTGGCGCCTCTCTGCCCTATTTTCGCATCGGCCTGGGTGGCAAAGGTCATTTCCGCTTGGGCAAAAATTCTTCGCAGAGGCATCTTAGCGTCAGCTCCTCAAGACGAGTTGGCAGATCTTGCAGATCAGATTAACCAGGCGGGAAAATACCTTTTGGCCGCCTCCTTGGACGCGGCCGGCTGCGTAGCAAGGGCTAACAGCAACATAGTAGCTGTACGCTGAGTCCTTTGGCTAAAGTCAAGGAATGCGGACACTACTTCGAAAAAGTCGCTTACCAATCTGCCGTTCCATGGCTCAAGGCTCTTTGGAGCAAAGCTGGATCAGATAATTTCCGATGCCACTGGAGGTAAAAGTACTTCGCTTCCCCAGTCTCGACCAAAACGTCCCTTCAACAGAAGGGGGTTTCGACCATTCAGGCCCTTTCGTCCCTTCCCTGCCACGGAAAGAGTCACTCAACAGGATCGGCCGCCTGCCACCAGGGAGCGGGATCAGAGGAAACCTTCCTACAAACCCGCTCCTCGCTGGAGATCTAAAGGACAATATTCCAGATCTGCAGGAGCCAATTCCGGCAGATTTTCGTCTAAGTGACGGGTCACCCCCACCTGGAATTTCTTCCAGGGTGGGCGGCAGACTTTCCTTTTTCGCGGATGCTTGGCTGTCCGTTGTAGACGACGCTTGGGTCAGAGAACTCGTCGCATCCGGTTACAAAATCGAATTTGCTTCACTCCCGAACAGACGGTTTTTCTGGTCTCGGCCTCCGCGACAGCGGGCCCAGGTTCCGGGTTTTCTGCAGGCCACTTCCTCCCTCCTTTCCGCCGGAGTCATTGTTCCCGTTCCCTCAGACGAACGGTTTTCCGGGTTCTACTCCAATCTCTTTGTAGTCCCAAAGAAAGACGGCTCTCTTCGTCTTATTCTGGACCTCAAATTGCTCAATCGCCACGTGAAGATTCTTCATTTCAGGATGGAGTCTCTTCGGTCGGTGATTGCTTCCATGGAGCCCGGGGAATTTCTCTGCTCGGTGGACATTCGGGATGCCTATCTGCACATTCCAATATGTGTGCAACATCAGAAGTATCTTCGATTTGCGTTTCAGGGAGACCACTTTCAGTTCACAGCTCTCCCTTTCGGCCTAGCTTCAGCGCCCCGGGTTTTCACGAAGGTGATGGCGACCGTCATGGCCATCCTTCGCTCCAGAGGGATCCTCATCATCCCTTATCTAGACGATCTTTTGATCAAGGGTTCGTCTCGCCAGAACTGTCTCCGGAGCCTTCAGATAACCCTGGACACTCTCAGCCGCCTAGGTTGGCTGGTCAACAGGGAGAAGTCCATTCTGATCCCCACCCAGCGTCTGACCTTTCTGGGTATGGAATTCGACACGGAGCTAGCCCGTGTTTTTCTTCCAAAAGAAAAATTTACAACTCTGGCCAAGGGCATCAGAACTCTCAAGAGGCCTGCTCCCATTCCCATTCGGTTCTGCATGAAGGTCCTGGGGAAAGATGGTGGCCTCCATG
Organism: Dendrobates tinctorius; assembly: GCF_039654945.1. Classification (NCBI taxonomy): domain Eukaryota; kingdom Metazoa; phylum Chordata; class Amphibia; order Anura; family Dendrobatidae; genus Dendrobates; species Dendrobates tinctorius. Next base: position 153,512 of record NW_027361986.1, on the reverse strand, counting down.
GAAGCAGTGCCCTTTGCGCAGTTTCACCTTCGCCTCCTTCAGCTTTTTCTGCTTTCAGCCTGGGACAAGACCACGAGGTCCTTGGACCGTCCTATTCGGCTTCCTCTCAGAGTGAGGCAGTCTCTCACTTGGTGGCTACGGCCAGCGTCAGTTCTCCAAGGGAGGTCTTTCCTTCCGCCTCAGTGGCGAATCATCACCACCGATGTGAGCCTTCTAGGATGGGGAGCCGTGTTCCATCAGAAAGCGGCCCAAGGCCGCTGGAAGCCACAGGAGTCTCTCCTTCCAATCAATCTTTTGGAGATCAGGGCAATTTTCCTGGCCCTTCTTCACTGGCAGCCCCTCCTCTCCGGCAAGCCGGTCCGTATTCAGTCGGACAACGCCACGGCCGTGGCGTACATAAACCACCAGGGGGGCACGCGCAGCAAACAAGTAATGTCAGAAGTGGCCAAGATACTACGCTGGGCAGAACGTTACGTTCCGACAATCTCCGCCGTCCATATTCCAGGGGTGGAAAATTGGGCAGCCGACTTTCTGAGTCGCCAGGGCCTAGCGTCCGGCGAATGGTCCCTGCACCCCGCGGTTTTCTCTCAGATATGCGACCGTTGGGGCACCCCGGATGTCGATCTCATGGCATCTCGGATGAACCACAAGGTGCCGCAAGGTGCCGCAGTTCGTAGCCAGGTCCAGGGACCCTCTAGCCGTCGCATGCGACGCACTGGTGACTCCGTGGTCCCAGTTTCAACTTCCGTATCTGTTCCCGCCTCTGGCATTGATCCCTCGGGTGGTCAAAAAGATAAAATCGGAAGGCGTACCAGTGATTCTAGTCGCTCCAGATTGGCCAAGATGGCCTTGGTACGCGGAACTGGTCAACATGCTCGCGGACGTTCCCTGGAGGCTTCCGGACCGTCCAGACCTTCTCTCGCAAGGCCCCCTTTACCACGAGAATTCTCAGTCTCTGAATTTGACGGCATGGCCGTTGAGACCGCAATTCTGAAGGAATCAGGTCTGTCCAGTCAGGTTATTCAAACTATGATCAGAGCCAGGAAACCAGCCTCTTCCAGCATTTACTATAGGTACTGGAAGGCTTTTTTCCATTGGTGCGATGATAAGAGTCTTCCCGATGTCTTTTTCTATCCCGTCTATCCTGGGGTTTCTTCAGGCTGGGTTAGACGCGGGTCTGTCCCTCAGTACGCTCAAGGGCCAGGTTTCCGCTCTCTATCCTCTTCCAAAGAGAGCTAGCTTCTCTACCACAGGTCAAGACCTTTCTACAAGGGGTTTCCCACGTGGCTCCTCCTCATCGTTCGCCAATAGACCCGTGGGATCTCAACCTCGTCCTTAGCGCGCTCCAGAAGGCGCCGTTCGAGCCTCTCCAGGACATTCCTTTGTCCCTTCTCTCTTGGAAGGTCACCTTTTTGATCGCCATTTCATCCATCAGAAGAGTTTCTGAATTGGCGGCCTTGTCATGTCGTTCTCCTTACCTCATTCTTCATCAGGACAAGGCCGTCCTCAGGCCCGTTCCTTCTTTTCTTCCAAAGGTGGTTTCCGCTTTCCATATCAATGAGGATATCGTCCTTCCTTCTTTTTGTCCGGCTCCATCTCATCCTCTTGAGAAGTCTCTCCACAAACTGGACGTAGTTAGAGCCCTGCGTGTCTATCTTGCCAGGACCTCTTCCTTTCGTCTGTCCGATTCCTTGCTGATCATCTCTGAAGGTCGCCAGAAGGGCCTTCCGGCTTCCAAATCCACGATCGCTCGCTGGATTCGTTCTACCATTCTGGAAGCGTATCGTCTTCAGGAAAAGCGGCCCCCTCCGGGAGTAAGAGCTCACTCCACCCGGGCTGTGGCGGCTTCGTGGGCTGCTCGTCACCAGGCCTCGGCCATGCAAATTTGCAAGGCTGCAACCTGGTCATCTTTGCACACCTTCACGAGGTTCTACAGGGTTCATACCCAGGCTTCGTCTGATGCTGTGGTTGGTAGGAAGGTTCTGCAGGCGGCGGTGGCGCACCGGCCGACCTGAGCCTTTCGGTTATTTTCGTTCCTTTTTGCTGTTCCCACCCTTGGGACTGCTTTGGGACGTCCCATGGTATTCTGTGTCCCCCAATAAGGCGATAAAGAAAGATGGATTTTTGGTTCTTACCGTAAAATCTCCTTCTTGGAGCCTTCATTGGGGGACACAGCACCCTCCCTGTTTAAGTTGTACCGTGTTGGGTCTTGGAGTCCCTTGTTGGGTTGGTACATATGTTTCGAGTTTTTCTCGTTGCTTCTCCTACTGCTTTTTCACCAACTGAGGTGCTTGGTGCCTGTCGGTGGGTGTATACTGCCGGGGAGGAGCTAATTTTCTGTTTTTGCATAGTGTCAGCCTCCTAGCAGCAGCAGCATACACCCATGGTATTCTGTGTCCCCCAATGAAGGCTCCAAGAAAGAGAGTTTACGGTAAGAACCAAAAATCCATCTTTTTTCCTCTTCATGACAGTTGTTTCTTTTGAGGAGTCTCAAACAGGATGTCACAGGAGGCTGTGGCTTCACTTTTCCCTGCAACATGTATCCTCCCTCCTTGAACACAGAAGGTCATGGGGGCAGCGCTGCAGTTACTTTTTTGCATTGCCTCCCACTGAAGATGTTCTGGATCCTGGATGATTGGCGCTTTGCACCTTTAGGCTATGTGCACATGTTGCGGATTGTGAGCATTTTTCACGTGTTTTTTCGCTGCGACAACACATACAAAACGCAACCCATTGAATTCAATGGCATTCCGCACATGCTGTGGTAATGCTGCGTATTTTTCCGCGTGGAATCGCATCGTGGAAAAATACACCGCATGCTCATTCTTTGTGCGGAATCGTGGGTATTCCGCATGTGGCTATGCCCACTATGCGCAAAGTATAAGCTGCTCATGTGTGGATGATACCCAGGGTCTGGAGGAGAAGATATCCCTGTTAAAAAAAAAAAAATCATGATATTCTCATCTTCTTGCAGCCCCCACAGTCTTCCCAGGCCTCAGCGATGCTCCTGGCAAGTCCCAGTGATGCCTTGCGACAATGACCTGTGATGACGTAGCGGTTTTGCGTGATGCTACGTTATCTGGGGTCATTGTCGCAAAGCATCACTGGGAACGGGAGTTGCCGGAAGCATCGTGAGGCTCAGGAAGGCAGTGGGGGCCGCCGGAAGGTGAGAATATCACGATTTTTAAAAAATTATTTTTAACATATCTTTTTACTGCTTAAGCCGCATAGGCAGCCTCAATAGTAAAAAGTTGGTCACACTTGTCAAACACTGTTTAACAAGTGTGACCAACTTGTCAATCAGTTTTCCAAGCGATGCTACAGATGGCTTTGAAAATGCTAGCATTCTGCAAGGTAATTACGCTTGCAAAACACTAGTTTTTCGCGGGAATTCCGCATGCGTATTTCCCATGGCAGGGAGTTGCGCAATTGCTTCAAAAATTTCCGCAGCAATTCCACACGTGTGCACATAGCCGAACTTTGCTTCTACCACTGCCATAGCTTGTGAGAAAGATGATGATGTTGTGGAGGGGTGGAGGCGGAAATGAAAGCAATGAGTGACAACCGCACTGCCCTCAAACATGCCGCCATAGATCTTTAAAATATGTTGTGGTAGGGTGGAGATGGAAACTGAGAGTGACCACAATGCTGTCCCACAGCTTCTAGCACTGCCCTCAAACACATTGTTTAAATTTACTTAATAGTTTTTAGTTCCCTTGTGGGACTTACGATCATCTGATTTTCTTATACTATGTTCTGTAATATCGCAGTGCATAGAAAAAAAATCTTAGTCTGACATGATGCTCAGTCTCTGGCTGAGCTTGACCGAAGTACCAAGATGGGGGGTCTTCCAGCAGGTCCCTGGCTGTCTTTGTACCCCATAAATGGCCCTTAATTGCCTTATTGGAGGCAAATGTAAGACGATGTGTGAATTCTTTTAGGCTAAGTGCACATGTGGATTTTCCTCCTGTGGATTTTTCCGCGCAGATTTGAAGAAATCTACAGGTCAAATGACCTGCATTTTTCTTCCTGTTTTTGTGCAGTTTTCCCCCTGCGGATTTGGAGAATGGAGCAGGTGGAAAACCGCACAAAAGAAGTGACATGCTGCATTTTTTGTACCGCACAAAAACCGGCCGGAAAAAAACGGATCGTATTTGCACTGTAAATCACTTTGTAAAATCCGCTGCGGAACCGCAGGAAAAATGCATTGTGTGCACATAGCCTTAAAACGCTGTTGTCAGAATTGATGGCTAGGCTAGTTTCACATTTGCATTTGGAGCACAGCGGACGCTCGCTGTGAAGCTCTGCCCTCTGCCACACCTCCTCCGGTCAGCTCCGCCTATGGGCGCATGCCGCTGCATGCAAACTGCGTACCCTATCTTTAGCATTGGGTACGCAGGCCGTGCGCAGGTATGCTTTTGCCTCCGCATGCGTCCTTTTGACAGTGCGGCGACCTGCGACCAAAGGCAACATGCTGCATTTTGGTGCGGTCGCCACACCGTCAAAAGGACGCATGCGGCGGCAAAAGCCTACATGCGCACAGCCTGCGTACCCAGTGCTAAAGATAGATGGAGCTGACCGGAGGAGGTGCGATAGGGGGCGGAGCATCAAGGCGAGCATCCGCTGCGCCTCCAAACGCAAATGTGAAACTAGCTTAATAGGCGTTTCAACCATTGCTGTTACACAGATGCCAGCTATGTAATGTAGCCTGTATCTGAAGTGTGTGGATTGATCTCTGGTCATAAGCCTCTTTCACACGCTGTAACTCCCAACAGTCAAATCTTGCCTGATTTTGCATTAATGGTTTGTCTGCCTTTGTGCTGTAGCACTATATTTTAGAATTTTATGTTAGTTTTGGGAGATATTGATCTGTTGAATTGATTTGGTATGGGCACAATATGTGCTTTACAGAATGGTCTATGCTGCTCATATTTTATCACATTGACATTGGTTTTCTTTTTGCAGATTGAACCATGGATTACATAACCTGTCCATATAACCCTGAGCACAAAGTCCGTGGTACTGAGATGGGGATGCATCTTAGGGACTGTGAGGTAGTACTCATTCTTGTTAACTCTTTTGTAGGGATGCAGCAAGTTTTATGGCCCATTTAAATGGGTTCATATTCATAGTCAGATGAGTGTTCGGACTCTTGGCCTGTATATCCAGCATTCTGCTGAAAACGGGCGATGTGTTGTCAGCCTGATGTGACTTATGCTGGGGTTACATAGCTGAATCACAGACTTTAACCCCTTCCTGACATCCGACGTACTATCCCGTCCATGGGACCCGGGCCCCTATGCCCATGGACTGGATAGTACGTCTACCGCGATCAGCGGCGCCCACGTGGTGAGCGCCGCTGATCGCGGCCGGGTGTCAGCTGATTATCACAGCTGACACCCGGCACAATGTGTCAGGGGCGGTCACGGACCGCCCCCGACACGTTAACCCCTTGCACACCGCGATCAAACATGATCGCGGTGTACCGGGAGTTAAAGGGAAGCATCGGCAGGGAGGTGGCTCCCTCCTTGCTTCCCTGAGCCCCCCACGGCAGCGCAATGTGCAGCGCCGCTGCGGGGGACTCCTTTCCTCCAGGCCCCCGAATCCAAGATGGCGACGGGGGCCTGCAGGAAGCTGGCTTCCTCAGTGCCTGCAAAGCGCAGGCAAGAGGAAGTCTTCTTCAATGCCTGTGACAGATTGCTGATCTGTCAGTGATCTGTGATGTGACAGATCAGCGATCTGTCACAGGACAGTGATGTCCCACCTGGGACTATGTAATAAAGTAAAAAAAAAATTAAGTGTAAAAATAATTTTAAAAAAATCGCCAAATAAATTAGTAAAAAAAAAAAAAATATTCCCCAATAAATTCATTTTTTGAAAATAAAAAAAACCAAAACAATAAAAGTACACATTAGGTATCGCCGCGTCCGTAACGACCCGCCCTATAAAACTGTCCCATTAGTTAACCCCTTTAGCGAACCCCTTAAAAAATAAAAAACGAAGCAAAAAATGATTTATTATACCGCCAAACAAAGTGTAATAACGCGCGATCAAAAAGACGCATATAACGTCATCTTGTCCCGCAAAAAACGAGCCGCCACACAGCATCATCAGCGAAAAAATAAAAGTTATAGCTCGCAGAATAAAGCGATGCAAAAATAATTATTTTTTATATAAAATAGTTTTCATTGCATAAAACCGACAAAACATAAAAAAACGACCTAAATGAGGTATCGCTGTAACCGTACTGACCCGAAGAATAAAACTGCTTTATCAATTTTACCGCACGCGGAACGGTGTAAACGCACTCCCCCAAAAGAAATTCATGAAACGCTGGTTTTTGATCATTCTGCGTCCCAAAAATCGGAATAAAAAGCGATCAAAAAATGTCACGTGCCCGAAAATGGTACCAATAAAAACGTCAACTCGCCCCGCAAAAAAGACCTCATATGACTCAGTGGGTCAAAATACGGAAAAATTATAGCTCTCAATATGTGGTGATGCAAAAACTATTTTTACAATAAAAAGCGTCTTTTAGCGTGCGACAGCCGCCAAACATAAAAACCGCCATAAATAGTAAATCAAACCCCCGTTATCACCCCCTTAGTTAGGGAAAAATTATAAAATTAAAAAAATGTATTTATTTCCATTTTTCCATTAGGGTTAGGGCTGAGATTAGGGTTAGGGGTGTGTTGGGGTTCGGGTTGGAGTTAGAATTGGGGGTTTCCCCTGTTTGGGCACAACAGGGGCTCTCCAAATGCAACATTGCGTCTGATCTCAATTCCAGCCAATTCTGAGTTGAAAAAGTCTTCTGGTGCTCCTTCCCTTCCAAGCTCTGCCATGCGCCCAAACAGTGTTTTACCCCCACATGTAGGGTATCAGCCTACTCAGGACAAATTGCAAAACAATTTTTGGGGTCCAATTTCTCCTGTTACCTTTAGGAAAATAAAAAATTGGGGGCAAAAATATCATTTTTGTGGAAAAAAATGATTTTTTTATTTTCACGTCCGAGCGTTATAGTTTTCTGTGAAGCACTTGGGGGTTCAAAGTGCTCACCTCACATCTAGATAAGTTCCTTAGGGGGTCTAGTTTTCAAAATGGGGTCATTTGTGGGGGGTTTCCACTGTTTAGGTACATTAGGGGCTCTCCAAAGGCAACATGACACCCGCAGACCATTCCATCAATGTCTGCATTCCAAAACGTCACTACTTCCCTTCCGAGCCCTGACGTGTGTCCATACAGTAGTTTTCTCCCACATATGGGGTGTCAGCTTACTCAGGACAAAATGGACAACAACTTTTGGGGTTCAATTTCTCCTGTTAACCTTGGGAAAATAAAAAAATTGGGGAATAATTGATCATGTTTGTGGAAAAAATACGATTTTTTTATTTTCATGCCCTGGCATTATAAACTTCTGTGAAGCCCTTGGGGGTTTAAAGTGTTCACCTCACATCTAGATAAGTTCCTTAGGGGGTCTAGTTTTCAAAATGGTGTCATTTGTGGGGGGTTTCCACTGTTTAGGTACATCAGGGGTTTTCCAATCGCGACATGATGTCCGATCTCAATTCCAGCCAAAAACGTCAAATGGCGCTGCTTCCCTTCCGAGCTCTGCCATGCGCCCAAATAGTGGTTTACCCCCACATGTGGGGTATCAGCATACTCAGGACAAATTGCACAATAACTTCTAGGGTCCTGTTACCCTTGGGAAAATAAAAATTGGGGTGAAAAGATCATTTTTGTGGAAAAAATATGATTTTTTAATTGTACCGCTGTACGTTATAAACTTCTGTAAAGCCCTTGTGGGTTCAAAGTTCTCACCACATATCTAGATAAGTTCCTTGGGGGGTCTAGTTTCCAAAATGGGGTCACTTGTAGGGGGTTTCCACTGTTTAGGTACATCAGGGACTCTCCAAACGTGACATGGCGTCCGATCTGAATTCCAGCCAATTTTGCGTTGAAAAAGTCAAACGGCGCTCCTTCCATTCTGAGCTCTGCCATGCGCCGAAACAGTCGTTCCCCCCCCACAAATCAGGTATCAGCGTACTCAGGACAAATTGCAAAATAACTTTTGCAGTCCAATTTCTCCTGTTACCCTTGGTAAAATAAAAAAAATTGAAATTCCTGTGACGAACCTAAAGGGTTAATAAACTTCTTGAATGTGGTTTTGAGCACCTTAAGGGGTGCAGTTTTTAGAATGGTGTCATTTTTGGGTATTTTCTATCATATAGACCCCTCAAAGTGGCTTCAAATGTGATGTGGTCCTAAAAATAAAATGGTGTTGTAAAAATGAGAAATCGCTGTTCATCTTTTAACCCTTATAACTTCCTAACAAAAAAAAAATGTGGTTCCAAAATTGTGCTTATGTAAAGTAAACATGTGGGAAATGTTAGTTATCAAGTTTTTTGTGTGCTGTATCTGATTTAAGGGCATAAAAATTCAAAGTTGGAAAATTGCGAAATTTTCAAAATTTTTGCCAAATTTCCGTTTTTTTCACAAATAAACGCAAGTTATTTGAATGAAATTTTACCACTAACATGAAGTACAATATGTCACGAGAAAACAATGTCAGAATCACCGGGATCCATAGAAGCGTTCCAGAGTTATGACCTCATAAAGGTACAGTGGTCAGAATTGTAAAAATTGGCCCGGTCATGAACGTGCAAACCACCCTTGGGGGTGAAGGGGTTAAGGGGAACCTGTCAGTCAGTATCGGGTCGTGTATACCAGGGTTCCCCAACTCCAGTCCTCAAGTCCCACCAACAGGTCATGTTTTCAGGATTTCCCTTGTAATGTACAGGTGATGGAATTCTCACCTGGGCAATACTAAGGAAATCCTGAAAACATGACTTGTTGGTGGGCCTTGAGGACTGGAGTTGGGGGTACCCTGGTGTATACGATCACCACTTTCTAGGCTCTGTGACTAAAGCCACACCACTGTTGCTGTAAGAGCTCACATTTATCAAAGTAAGTAAATTCAGTCAGGGCAAGTGTCATACGATTTTTAACCTCATGTATAATAAATAATAATAATCTTTATTTATATAGCGCCAACATATTCCGCAGCGCTTTACAGTTTAACAGTTTCAAAACACAAGTCATAAGTAACAACGCTAACAATACAATAATTAAAGCGAAATAAGACGACCCTGCTCGTGACAGCTTACAATCTACAATGAGGTGAGGGAGATACAGAGTACAGGTGTGTATTTACAATGGTGTATTTACAATGAAGGTCCTGCCATCTTGCGGGAGTGAGGGATGGATGGAGATAGTGAATGGGCTACACACGCACACTTACACAGAGAATAACTTTGATTAGTGAATGTGATAGGCCGCTCTGAACAGGTGTGTTTTGAGGGAGCGCCTAAAACTATGCAAATTGTGGATAGTCCTGATTTCTTGGGGTAGAGCATTCCAGAGGATAGGAGCAGCACGGGAGAAGTCTTGGAGTCGGGAGTGGGAGGTACGGATTAGTGCAGAGATTAGTCGAAAGTCGTTTGCAGAGCGCAGCGATCGGCTATGCCGATAGACAGAAATGAGAGAAGAGATGTAAAGGGGTGCCGCACTGTGGAGACCTTTGTGGGTGAGAACAAGTACTTTGAATTGGATCCTATAATGAATGGGCAGCCAATGTAAGGACTGGCGAAGAGCGGACGCGTCCGAGTACCGATTACCCAGATGGACGATCCTGGCCGCTGCATTAAGTATGGACTGGAGAGGGGATAGTCGAGTGACGGGGAGGCCAATTAAGAGCGTTGCAGTAATCCAGGCGAGAGTGGATCAATGCAACAGTGAGGGTTTTTGTTTCCATAGTGAGAAAAGGGCGGATTCTAGAGATGTTCTTTAGGTGTAAGCGGCAAGAGCGGGCAAGAGATTGTATATGGGATGTGAAGGAGAGATTGGTGTCAAACATAACACCCAGACAGCGCGCCTGCTGCCGGGGTGTTATTGTGGTACCACCCACGGAGAGGGAAATGTCAGATTTAGGGAGGTTAGTAGACGGCGGGAGCAGAAGAAGTTCAGTTTTGGAGAGGTTGAGTTTCAGATAGAGAGAGGACATGATATTGGAGACTGCGGACAGACAGTCACTGGCGTTCTGTAGTACAGCGGGGGTAAGGTCGGGGGAAGACGTGTATAGTTGTGTGTCATCAGCATAAAGATGGTACTGAAAGCCAAATCTGCTGATGGTCTGTCCAATTGGGGCCGTGTAGAGAGAGAAAAGGGGGCCAAGGACTGAGCCCTGAGGTACCCCGACAGCAAGAGGAAGAGGAGATGACGTGGAGCCAGAGAACAAAACACTGAAGGAGCGGTCAGAGAGGTAGGAAGAGAACCAGGAGAGTGCAGTGTCCTTAATGCCTAGTGACTGGAGCCTAGAAAGTAGGAGATGGTGGTCAACAGTATCGAAAGCTGCAGATAGGTCAAGAAGAATGAGCAGAGAGTGGTCACCGTTACGTTTTGCTGTCAGAAGGTCATTGGTCACTTTGAGTGCAGTTTCAGTCGAATGTAGGGGGCGGAAGCCGGACTGTGAAGGGTCTAGAAGGGAGTGAATGGAGAGGTAACGGGTAAGGCGGGAGTAAACTAGGCGTTCCAAAAGTTTAGAGATGAAGGGGAGATTGGAGACTGGTCTGTAGTTTGTGCAGGATGGGTCGAGAGCAGGTTTCTTTAGTAATGGAGTAACGATGGCTTGTTTGAAGGAGGATGGGAAAATGCCCGAGGAGAGGGAGAGATTAAAGATTGTAGTTAGGTGGGTTGTGACGACTGGAGAGAGAGACTGGAGGAGATGTGAGGGAATGGGGTCAGTAGTGCATGTAGTCGGACGAGAAGAAGATAGGAGTCTGGAGACTTCTTCTGTGATGGGATCAAATGTGGAGAGTGAGCCAGGGGAGATGCAGGAAGGGATGGGAGTCACAGCACTTGGTGGTTGGGAGCAGATTTCTTGACGGATATTATCTATTTTTTCTGTAAAGTGGGAGGCCAGGTCATCAGCACAAATGTCTGTGATAGGGGCTTGTGCTTTTGGCCTGAGGAGGGAGTGAAAAGTGTCAAAAAGTTTCTTGGGGTTGTTGGCTAGTGAGATCAGGGTGGTGAAGTAGGTCTGTTTGGCAAGGTGAAGGGCAGCGTTATAGGTTCTTAACATAAATTTGAAGTGTATGAAGTCTTCTGGTGTGCGGGTTTTTCCCCATAGGCGTTCAGCACTCCTGGAGCATCGCTGGAGAAGTTGAGCTTGCGATGTGAGCCAGGGCTGTTTTACTCTGTGTTTGGAGGTTCTGAGGGTGAGGGGAGCTACTTGGTCAAGGGTGCTTCTAAGAGTGTCATTGTAGTGATGAACAGCCAGATTAGGACAGGAAAGAGAGGAGATTGGGGACAGAGATGAGTGTAGGGAATCTGAAAGTGTCTGAGGGTTAATAGCTTGTAGATTTCTGACTGTGTGGTAGGTAGGAATGAGCTGGGGTGGGCGAGGATTTGTGAGCATGAAGGAGAGAATGTTGTGGTCAGAGAGTGGAAGCGGTGAGTTGTTTAGGTGGGAGATTGAACAGAGCCGGCAGAAGACCAGATCAAGGGTGTTACCGTCCTTATGTGTCTCAGAGGTTGAAAGCTGTGAGAGGCCTAGAGAGGTGGTTAGTGATAGAAGCTGGGATGCAGATGTGGAATTAGGGCTGTTAATGGGGATGTTGAAGTCTCCCAGGATGAGGGTTGGTAGTTCTGAGGACATGAAGTGTGGCAGCCAGGCTGAAAAGTGGTCAAGGAAGTGGGTGGGTGAGCCTGGGGGCCGGTATATGACCGCTACCCTGAGGGAGAGGGGATGGAAGAGCCTGATGGTGTGGACCTCAAAAAAAGGGAATAAGAGTGATGGGACTGGGGGGATGAACTGGAAAGTGCATTGTGGGGACAGGAGTATGCCAACTCCACCACCAGGTCTGTTTGTGGGTCTCGGGGAGTGAGAGAATTGTAAGCCACCGTAGGAAATGGCAGCAGGAGAGACAGTGTCAGAATCCTGAATCCAGGTTTCAGTGAGGGCCAACAGATTAAGAGAGTTGTTCAGAAAGTAGTTGTGTAGGAAAGGAAGCTTGTTACAAGCAGACCGTGGATTCCAGAGGGCACAATTAAAAGATTGAGATGAGGGAGTGCAAGTAATGTTAATCAGATTATTGTGGTTTCGATATGAGGTAGGGTAAGGGTTGAGGTTGGGGGATGGTGGACCAGGGTTGGGGGAGATGTCCCCTGAAATCAGTAGGAGAAGGAAGATAAAGAGCCAATAGTTGTTGGAATTGTAAGTAGTTTTTTTCTGCGATGTGTTTGGGCAAGATGGGCTGAGGTTTCTCAGGAAGGTGAGGAGTGTGTGGGAGCTGTACATGGGAGAAGGAAGTATAGAGGGGCTGATGTGTATGAGTCGTGATGGAGGGGTGATAGGGTGATGAATGTGGATGGCAAGGGAACACAGGAGGATAAAAATAAAGCACATGGTTAAAGGGGAAGGCAAAGTGTGGGTTACCTGACTCCTGCCATGTATAACTGCCGTTTTGCTGGATGCTTATCTTCTGTGATGCTTTGCTTATGGGATGCTTGCGTGCTGTACCCCACACTGCGTGCTTCCCCTTAGCAACTACTACATATATAGGCCACACTACAGGGTCCGGAGAGAGGGATTGTGGGAGCTGGTTGGGTATAATATGGCAGCTGGGGCCAGCACACCAGGGGATGGTTAGATGATCACAGGCACTAGACCAAGATGTGGCAATATGCTATAGCACCTTCCACCTGATAAGATCTAGAAAGGCCCCAGTCACAGATCTAAAGCAGTAAGTATTACATACAGTGCAACAAATGAACTATACCAAAGCTTTAGCAAGCACATTTAAATATGCAGCAAAATGGTAAAGCAGCAGAAGTATGGAGTTGTACCATTTGGATATATTACAGCAGAGAATAGAGGCAGCAGAGGTGGGAAGTTGTATCATTCAGGCTGCTTGCTAGCAGTGAATGGAGTAAATACATGCAGGGTGGCTCAGTTGATTACCTGTATAACAAGTGTTTTCTTAAAGCAAAACTCTTATCAAGACTTTGCTGAGTAAACTATAGGCTTTGTCAGGCTGGTGCTGGTACATTGATTAAAATGATACCTGGGATGAAGAAATCTGTCTTGCGGTTGTTTACTGTACTAATTGTCACTGACATCTTTCGGTCTATTCTATGTTATGCTAGCTATTCTATTTTCATTGGTCACAATATGAATTTACTGTACTTTGCTGATAAAATGTCGGGTTTCCTATGAGATGGGTTAGTAAAAATAGGACTGCATGTGCTGTGATAATTTTTTTTCCTTGCGCCCTCTGACTTTCATTGGCAAGTCTTGTCTGATATACACGTCCACTCACAAGCATGCTGCGATTTTCTGTCTGAACTGAGCTGAAAAAAAAAGATGTGACTAACTTGGTCAAAGTGCAATCCGATCTGTAGGTTATTAGCTTTTTTTTGCATGACATGTTCTTTAAACGACTGCCAATCTGCTACATGCAAGTCAATATTCAGTCATTATACCCGTTAGGCCTGTTTCACATTTCCATCTTTTCATGTCAGTCAAAATCCACCAGAGTGTTAAATAACGGATCCGTTTCCGTCTTGGCCCAAACGGATGCCACTGGATCTGTTTTTTGGCCGGCATGTGGCTGAAACTTAATCAACCGCGGTCGAGAGAGAGAGAGAAAATTTTCACGGTGTTTCCAGAACGCTATTCAGGGCTAAAATGCTTGGCAGAGCAAATCTGCGGGGCATGCGCAATTGAAAATAGCGGTCCGTCGCTCCCAAAAAAGTTTCAGAGTCTTTCTCCTCCGCCTGGGAGACGCTACAATTCTAACGGATCTGTCAAAGGATGCGACGGACGACCGTCAGTCAAAATCCGCCGCTAATGCAAGTCTATGGAGGAAAAAAAACGGATCCGCCAAAAAAGGCGGATCCGTTTTTTTCTAAAAGGGTGGATTTTGACTGACGTCAAAACAATGGAAATGTGAAACAGGCCTTAACGACCTATGATAGATATATCCTTCATAGGTCGCCTCCCCCTCTTTGGTGTGGGCTCTAGTTCTGAGCCCACACTTTTTCCAGTACGTAACAGCTGATCTGATCAGCTATCAAGTGCCCGTAACAACTGCGGGTGGAATCAAACTCTGACAGCGGCATTTAACATGGTTGAGCCGGCAGCACACCTTTGCTTCGTCCATTGGTGCCCCTGTCGCATGACCGCAGGTCGCTGATGGGTTGTCATGACAACCCAGGGTCTGCAGGAGACCCCATGGTTATTGCTGAACTGTTTATAAGCCACTGCCCTGTGGATGTGGCTCATGCATAAGCATTTTTGTTACACAGAGCGGGGCTACAGCAATCAGATCGCAGCTTCTAGTCTCCTAAAGAGACTATTAACCCTTTTCCGAGACCGGGTGTAAATTTATGCCGATGTCAAGACTCCCTCCCTTTTGATGTGGGCTCCAGCGGTGAACCCACATCTTTTCCGGCACATGTCAGCTGTTTTGAACAGCTGACATGTGCCCGGAACAACAGTGGGTGGGATCACGATCCACCTATGGCTATTAAGTTAAATGCCGCTGTCAATCGTGCCGGAAATCCGCCCATTGGTGACCCCAATTATGTGATCGCGGGTCACCGATGGGTTGGCATGGCAACCAGAGGTCTCCTGGAGACCACTATGGTTGTCACTGCCGGCTTGCTGTGACCGCCGCCCGGTGGTTGACACTCCTCACAAGGGAGGTATTCTGCTACATACAGATGATCTGCTCATCGCCTGTATGTACATAGTACAGTAGAGCAGACGGATTATGGCAGCTTCTAGTCTCACATGGAGACTATTGAAGCATGCCAAAAGTGAAAAAAAGTTTATAAAAAAATAAAAGTTCAATTTACCCCTCTTCCTCCCCATTCAACATAAAACCATAAAAAAATCAAGCATACACATATTTGGTATCGCCGCGTTACAAATTGCCCGATCTTTCAACAAAAGATTAACCTGATCGTTAAACGGCGTAGCGAGGAAAAAGTCAACACGCCAGAATTATTTTTGGTCACCGCAACATCGTATTAAAATGAATTAACGGGCCATCAGAAGATCGTATCTGCACCAAAATGGTATTATTAAAGACATCAGCTTGGCATGCAAAAAATAAGCCCTCACCCAACCCGAGATGGCGAAAAATGGAGACGCTACGGGTATTTTTTAAAGCAAAGTTTGGAATTTTTTTCACCAGTTAGATATAAAAGGAACCTTGACATGTTTGGTTTCTGTGACCTCGTAATGACCTGGAGAATCATAATGGCAGGTCAGTTTAAGCATTTAGTGAACCTAGCAAAAAAGCCAAACAAAAAACTAGTGTAGGATTGCACTTTTTTTTTGCAATTTCACCACACTTTTTTTCCCGTTTTCTAGTACACGACATGGTTAAACGATTGGTGTACAACTCATCCCACAAAAAATAAGCCCTCACATGGCCATATTGACGGAAAAATAAAGTTATGGCTGGAGTCACACACAACGATTAAAAAAAGGTCCGATTTTAACAGTCCGAAATCGCACAAAGATATCTTAACCAGTGCGATGCGATTTTAATCGCATGTAAGGATCCTTTTGACATCCGTCTGGCGAGATTTTCTCGCAGGATAGCAAAATGGACATATAATGGAGCCCAATGACAGGTTTCCCCACACAAACGAATTAATAGATCTAGACACATATTTTATATATATATATATATATATATATATATATATATATATATATATGTCATAGAGACACATTCTATGTACTGTATATATTTCTAATTCATACAGTTTACCATTGCAGAATAGCCGTTGAAACAATTGCCAGCTTTTGTATAATCTTTCTCCTGCCCAACATGAAATGATACATGATTTACATATAGTTAACCATTTCATGTCATGTTTTTTTTTTGTCTATCACTATTATGAGGGTTTGTGGGTAGAATTTTGGACTTGTAGGGGTTCATTTAAGGGGTTAAATTGTTGTATTAAATTGCGGGGACTCCCTGCAGCCTCAGTGACGTCAGCGGGAGTCCCAGTAATTTAATACAACGAATTAACCCCTTAAATGAACCCCTACAACTCCAAAATTTTACCCATAAACCCTCATATAATTAATAGTGATAGACATATAAAAAAACATGAAATTAAATGGTTAACTATATGTAAATCATGTGTCATTTCATGTCGGGCAGGAGAAAGATTATACAAAAGTCGGCGATTGTTTCAGCGGCTATTCTGCAATGAAGAACTGTATGAATTAGAAATATATATATATATATATATATATATATATATATATATATATATATATATATATATAAATGTCTCTGACATGTATAAAATATATATATGTATAAAATATATATGTACAAAATATGTATGTGTGTGTATATATATGTATGTGTATATATGTATGTGTGTGTGTGTGTGTATATATATATATATATATATATATATATATATATATATATATATATATATATATATATATATATATATATGTGTCTAGATCTCTTATTTCGTTTCTTTATTTAACCGGTCACTGTGATTTTACTGTATTTGGGAAAAAAAAAAATTGCCGGCTTTTGGTGCGATTTTACCGCAACTCACATCGGGTCCGTTTGCAATCCAATTTTTTTCTCGCCCCCCATAGACTTGCATTGTCTAATCCGATCCAAAAATTGGTGACAATCGCAGCATGCTGCGATTGTCTCGGTCCGAGGATCGGATCCGATAAAAAATCGCATGATGTGAGCTGCCCCATAGAATAACATTGGGACGAATGCAATGCGATTTATTTTTTTTTTTTTTTTTTTTTTAATCGCATTGCATTCGTCCGATTTAATCGCTAGTGTGACCCCGGCCTATGGCTCTTGGAAGGAGAGGACTGAAACGCAAAACCGCAAAAAGCTCCAGAGGTTAAGGGCCTGTTTGAACAGGTCAACCAGAGCATCACTAGTTTTCAGTAGCACATTTTCTGTTTACCCAACACAATGTGCTGATGAACCAGGGCTGTGGAGTCGGTAAGCCACAGTTGCGACTCCGACTCCGGCTCCGACTCCTTCATAAATGGCCAATTCATAACAACAAATTTACTGTTGTAAGATATTAAACATCGTGCTTATTCAGTTTCTCACCATCATATAAGTAATCAGACCACTTAGAGCAAAAACTACATTTATAGGAATACAATTAGAATATAGCAAATAACTTTTATAAACTTTTCTAAACTGTAAGTAAATATGCAATAAACACTTTTATGCAGTTAATAAGAAGAAATCTATAAATTTGTCCTCAGAAAAAGTATTGCCTCTGTCAGATCCTCCTTCATGGATGCCCTCAAATCTGATCTAATTATTTTGAGAGCAGAGAACAACCTCTCTACACTAACTTGTGTTGGTGGCAGAGCAGTAACCACTCGGGCAACATCTCTGACAATGTCAGGATACAGAGGAATCGCTTGTTGCACTGTTATTTTTGATGAACGGTCAAATTTCTCAATTTCTTTTAGTGCACATGAAAAATTCTGAAATGTACTGGCTGTGTTCCTTGATGGGGATGACTCTTCTATGCGGGAACGCTTTGCACGGTCCTGGTGATACAAATATTTTTCGAAATTAAATTCTTCATCAGTTGATGATGAGGGTGAAGATGTGGCAGGACGACCAAATTCTTCTTGTTCCTACTGACTGTTCTGCAACCCTTTCATCCTTACTGCTATTTCAAACAGAGCTTCTTTTCCTTTACTTAGCTGTTGATCATCTAGAAGAATCCGATGCATTGGGTCTACATAAACAGCTGCCAAAAGAATGTTATTTTGTAATAGTAGCTCCTCTCTCCGTTTCATTGATGTAGCAATGCCACTTGCAATTAACCCTCCTCTTTGGGACAGGCAAAACATCAGGTTCTTCCACTCCTTTAAGAAAATACCTGGAGTTAAGTCCTCTGCTTGTAATTTTTTAGTCACTGTAAATGGGTGCTCTAGCAATTTTTCCAGCTCAGTCACCTGATTCCACTGACTTTCATTTAGCGTCAGTTGAGGGTTAGCCATGTCTACAAGAAAGGTTTTCAGTTCAACCAAGCGCTGAATCATTAAGTAAGTACTGCCCCATCGTGTGGCTTGATCAATAATTGCCCCTTTTCCAGCACGTCTCTTCAAAATTGAGTCAACTTTAGGGGTTCTGGCAACATTAGCCAATTTTCTCACCTTGCCAATCAGTGCAGCAGCATGTCCTTCTTGCAGACTGTCTTATAGCCAGCTGTAGCGTATGCACAACACAGCGCATGTGATAAATGAAAGAACATATTGACAGTTTCAACAAGATCATCTAAACTATCATGTTGCTGTTCATCTGAAGCAACTTCAGTTTGCTCCTCAGTTACAATACTGTGTTCCTCTATTTCAAACATTTGTGTCTGTGGACCCAGAATGTTCTTCTAGTTGCTGGTCACCATCATTACTCTCATTCATTAGCTTAATAGTACTTATATTTGAAGCATTGTCAGTTACGACAGAAATTGCTTTTTTTTAAGTTCATAGTCTTGCAGAACCTTTTCCACCAAGACCTGGAGAAACTCACTGGTGTGATGAGCTTTGGTGTCTTTTACTGCCAATGTCTTGGTAACTATTTCATTTTTGTCAAACAAATCGGACATTGATGGCAAAATAGTTCACTCTGTGACGTGTGCAGGCATCCATTTTAAGAAACAGAAAGCGTCCCTTGAGAGTTTTTTTAAGTTCTTCCTTTTGTTTAAAAGCTTCTTCGATTACTAATTTCCTAATACTCTCTCTCTCCAGAGAAACACCAAGCTTGCGGGCCATTTCCCCATTCAGACACATAAAAGCTGGTCGTGAAAATAATGAAATAGGCACACAATCCTTTACAACAAGCTCTATGATCTGTTTTTTTAAATGTATCTACTGTCATTGTCACAGTAACTTTGTCACTGACAAAATATCTTGCAACTGATGGCTGCAAAGTTCTCTGCTCCTTTGTTTGGCTGGAAGAGCTGGGCACTGGTTCATTGGTTTGGATGCAATCTTTCTCATCCACTGCTTTCAGTACTTCTGGATGAAAGCGCTGTAAATGTCTCTTTAGATTAGAAGCTCTGGTAGGAGCATTTTTATCTTTGCCTGAATATGCACTCATCTTGGCTTCACAGCATTTGTTTTCGTCTGGATCATTTGTCATACACTGACAGACATAATGTTTTCTATCTTGAGTGATGGTGAAATGTTCAAATACAGCTGATTTAATGTGATGCTTCTTTGACATTCTCAGGTTTTTAATTCTGCATTCACAATCCAAATGACAATTGTTTTTCCTAAAAACAATTGTGCAAAATTATTGCCAGCTCGTACAACTGATATAGTGGTCAGTAATACTGTTATTATTCCTCATGTACTCACAGTTAACTGATGCAAAGTTTGTTGAAAGGATAATACTTCTTACAGTCTTCCTCTTCTGAGTAGCAGGCAGCTGTGAGATGCTTGGAAGACGCACACCTAGTATGATCTAGTCTAGAGGAGGAGCTTTACTACTAAGAATTTGCAACACATTTTCACTTTCAGTTTCTTACATTGTAAGTAGGGGGGTTGGGGCAGCATGAGGTTAACCAAGTATAAGATTAGATAAGGGCAGTGGAGAACAGTGTCTCACAAGAAGTAAGAAATGTCTCTATCTCCAGCAGAACTGCTTATCACTGTTGTTCATAGTTTGATAGAACATATATATTTGAGTAACATTTATAAAATTCATATGAAAGTTCAATTATGAAATATTAATACATTTTTTTTAAAGCTGGAGTCGGTACATTTCTACCGACTCCGACTCCAACCAAAACTAACTCCAACTCCACGACTCTGACTCCACAGCCCTGTGATGAACTATATTTTCTAAGTTTGCTTAGAAAAAATTGCACCCAATGAGCATTTTACTCCTACATGGTAGTTTCTGGTCTGTTTGTAAAGCAATTAATGCCTACACGAGCTGTCTGATGATTGACCACAAGTATGGGATTTGCAGGCATGCAGTCAAGTGCCGACTAGAAGTGCGCAGCCTCTGAATATAAGTGCATTGAGCGGTTGAGGGTGTGTTGGGGTTAGGGTTGGTGTTAGAATTGAGGGGTTTCCACTGTTTAGGCACATCAGGGGCTCTCCAAATGCGACATGGCTCCACCATTAATTCCATCTAATTTTGCGTTCAAAAAGTCAAACGGTGCTCCCTCCCTTTTGAGCTCAGACGTGTGCCCAAACAGTGGTTTACCCCAACATATTGGGCATCAGCATACTCAGGAAAAATTGCACAACAACTTTGGGGGTCTAATTTCTCCTGTTACTCTTGGGAAAATACGCGACATGGTGTCTGCTAACGATTGGAGCTAATTTTCCATTCAAAAATTCAAATGGTCCTCCTTCCCTGCCGTGCGCCCAAACAGTGGTTCCCCCTCACTTATGGGGTTTCAGCGTAGTGAGGACAAATTGGACAACAACTTTTGGGGTCCACTTTGTCATTTTACACTTTCTCATTTTACCCTTGTTTCCAAAATTGAGCTAATGTAAAGTAGACATGTGGAAAATGTTATTTGTTAACTATTCTGTGTCCTATAACTCTCTGGCTTAACAGAATAAAAATTCAAAATTTTAAAATTGCGAAATTTTCAAAATGTTCTTCAAATTTCCGATTCCCTCCCCCACCCCCACAAATGAACGCAAACAATATTGACCTAAATTTACCACTAACATGAAGCCCAATATGTCACGAAAAACAAACTCAGAATCGCTAGGATCCGGTGAAGCGTTCCTGAGTTATTACCTCAAAAAGGGACACTGGTCAGAATTGCAAAAAATGGCCAGGTCATTAAGGTCAAAATAGGCTAGGTCATGAAGGGGTTAACAGGATGGATAGTGTATTCCCAATGATTGTCAGAAGCAATCTTCAAAAGTTGTGACCATTCATTTCTTGTCTGAGTTTTGTAACTTTTTAGTGACTTTGCAGTTAAATTAATGAAAAAATTATTGGTCAAGATTGCTTCTGCTGTAGATACTTATTTTCAGTAACTTTATTTTAGAGCTTTGTAACCGTAAAGTCTGGAAGTAATCAGCAAACCAAACAGAAGACAAAATGGGTTGCCATTTCTTTGAAAAGGGAAAAAGAGGAGGAACAAAGGAGGTTGGAACGGGATATAGAATCATTTGGTAAGTCTCCACAGTTGAGTTTTGATTCACACTTGTTTTGGGCTCTGGGTTTTCTTTTTCTTGTTTTTTTTTTTTAGAAATATTTGGTTCTGACTTGTCCAGTGTACAATTTTTTTTTTTTTTCCTTCTCTCTACTCCACACAACTCCTGAGATGAAAGTGCACGACTACCCCTGTTCAATCATTTTACCTTATTCACATAGAAGCTTAAAGGGAATTGTCACCTTTTTTTTTTTTTTTTTTTTTTACTATCAGCTGCCGGCATTGACATCAGGGGCTTATCTACAGCATTCTGTAATGCTGTAGATAAGCCTCCGATGTAACGTGAAAGATAAGAAAAACACGTTAGATTATACTCACCGGAGGGGGCGGTCCAGTCCGATGGGTGTCGCGGTCCGGTCCGGCGCCTCCCATCTTCATACGATGCCGTCCTCTTCCCTTCCTGTAGTGGCTCCGGCTTTTGTCGGTGGCTGAGCTTCCAAAGGTGTTCCAGTCACTGGTTAATTTCGCAGAGCGTCTGCGTATTAAGCTGCCTCTTGTACTTTTAAACACTTCAGAAGGGTAAGTCAGACCCACCAGCCACACCAAGCCAACATGGCAGATTCCCTGTGTCATTCCCTCTGTTTGAAACCCAGCCGGTGCGAGAACCAGACCTTTGCTCAGACTTGAATTTGTACTCTGTCCAAGCTGTGAAACTCTTCCTGATACCTTGAACCCATTGGGCAACCTTTTTTTCTTTTTCCCCATTCTACTTCCCTTTTTTAGTCAAACATCATTGTACTGTCACTACTCCCCGAAGAGTGAAGGGTTTTCATTCAAATCTATTTTTTTGCTTAAGTATGGCTTGGTCCAGCTCTTCCAGTACAAACCTGCTTAACAAGCAGGTCTGAGTCATTGGGGCTGGTGTCCCTTCTGGCATCACTTTCTTATATCATGGGGATTTTTTTTCTGTAGAAAATCATGATGCTTATCTCCATTTTTCCTACTCATCAGATGTTTTGGAGTTCACCAGTCTTACAGCTTCCAGAGAATCTGGAAAGTCTACAGATCTCACTTTGAAGATGGATAATCTATAAAGTCCTACCTGATTACCACACTTTCAATTTTTTCTGGAGAAGTTGTTTGACACTGCCCAGTCGACAGTTTTTCTTCCTGAAGACAAGAAGTCTGTTCTCCAGGATGGCTTTTGCACCCTAAGACTTCTGCCAGCCTCCCTCCATTTCTGCATGAAAGTGCAAGGCAAGATGGCAGTCCCCTTTGCTCATTTTCATACTAGGCCACCCACCTCCAACAGTCTCTTCTCTAGTGGCTGACTTCCCCTCAAGTGTGCCAAAGCAGCTCTATTCTTCCCATTCATTGGAATGTTGTGCCGACGGATGGCAGCTTTCAAAGCTAAGGAGTGGCTTTGACAGTTCTCTGTACAGGGCTATTGGAAGATCCATGCAGTGTTACTGGAGCTCAGTCATCCGTCTATCCTTATCACTGGCAGGACAAGCTGTCGGGTCTTCCCATTTTCATCTAGACTGTAGATGCCACTGTCGTGGCATACATTACCCATCAGGGCGGAACCTAAAGATTTCAAGATACCAGAGTTTTGCCTGGGCAGAAATTATTCCAATTTCAGCTGTCCACATACCGGGAGTTATATAGTTACCACTTTCCAGCTTATAGAGTGATAGCTTCATGCAGAGGTCTATAATTACAGTGGGTACGGAAAGTATTCAGACCCCTTTAAATTACTCACGTTGTTTCATTGCAGCCATTTGGTAAATTCTAAAAAGTTAATTTTTTTTTTTCCCATTAACGTACACTCTGCACCCCCACCATAAGTATTTTTTAGACCCTCTGCTCAGTATTGAGTAGCAGCACTCTTTTGAGCTAGTACAGCCATGAATCTTCTTGGAAAGGATGCAACAAGTTTTTCACACCTGGACTTGAGGATCCTCTGCCATTCTTCCTTGCAGATCCTCTCCAGTTCCGTTTGGTTGGATGGTGAACGTTGGTGGACAGCCATTTTCAGGTCTCTCCAGAGATGCTCAATTGGGTTTAGGTCAGGGCTCTCACTGGGTCATTGTCTTTTTGGAAGGTGAACCTTCGGCCAAGTCTGAGGTCCAGAGCACTCTGGAACAGGTTTTCATCCAGGATATCTCTGTACTTGGCTGGATTCATGTTTCCTTAAATTGCAACAAGTCGTCCTGTCCCTGCCGCTGAAAAACACCCCCATAGCTTGATTCTGCAACCACCATGTTTCACTGTTGGGATTGTATTGGGCAGGTGAATTTGAATTTACCAAATGACTGCAATGAAAGAGTGAAAAATTTAAAAGGTCTGAATACTTTCCGTACCCACTAGATCTGTTTTCAGTGAGCCACCCTGGACATTGTGGTTGTCTGAATGCTATCAAATCAATGTTCCAGAGCTCATGTCCAGATCCAGCGGCTCTTCCACTGATGCACCGCACCCTCGCATCTGCTCCCCCCCAACTGCTCAAGGAGCTCAAATTAAAAGGGGTTCCCATCATCCTTGTCACTCCATACTAATCCAGATGAGTCTTGTATGTGGAAGTGGTCCACCTCCTCGCAGACACCACATGGTGCATCCTGGTTTATCCAGACTGTCTTTCCTAGGGTACACCTTTCCCACCCTTATTCAGTCACTCTAAAAGCTTGATCTCTGAGGCCATGGTTGTGGTGGCTTTGGGCTTCTGATCAGGTGATTCAGAATATGATTAGTGTACATAAACCTACCTTGTTGCATATCTATCTGCACACCTGGAAGGCTTTTTCAAATCCAACAAAAATTGTTCCTGTCTCTTTTTCCCTTTCAGTTGACTCCTTTCTGCTCTGTGACTACAAATACCCATCTCTGACTTGTTTATCCTCTTCCACTCTGGACTGCCCCCTTTCCCCTCCTGTGTCTATGGTACCTTAACTTGTTTTTGGACTCTTCAACCTTTTTTTGAATCAATTAAAGACATATCTCTGCTACTGCTCTGCTTTTTAAAGTGGCTTGGCTTTTTTCAATGTCTCTCTCCCTTCCTTCTCCTTCACTTGGACAAGGTGGCTTTGCTGCCATTTCCCACACAAAAGCCTTGTTTTTTTTCATTCATTCCTGAAAGGTTCTCCACAGGCAGCTAGTTTATTCTATACTAACTTTGAGCTCCCATTCTGGAATCTTATTGTGCCAAGTCTAAAGCAGCCCAGCTCACTATACCCAGTTGGTAAGGGTTTTTCTGGGCTTTAAGCCATCAGCTGTCTGACCCACAACTGATTAAGGCGTTACTTGGTGTTCATCCACTTTTCTCTAAAACTCGGTAGACACCTTAAAGTGTGCAGATGAGTGTTGAGAGAATTATGCTGCAAGCAGCATTTTCCTGAGTGATTGCGAATTATTCTGTCTGTATCTTTGTTCTCATGTTATCCTTCCCCTGGAAGTACCGTGGAGATGTCGCATGGTGTAATGGTCCCCCTCCCCATTGAGGTGTCCAAGAAAAGTGAATTTTTGGTTTTGTCTAGAGTTGAGAAACCCGAACAATAATATGTACTGTATGTATCGAACACCTACTGTTGGTGCCCGGACACTGAACACCCGACTTCACCAAGAAGTCCGTGTTGCTGTTCAGGTTTGCTCTGACGCCCACCCCCTCGAACATCAGGTGTTTGTCGTGCTGTCATGTGCATGATAGCGTGGCAAACACAGCTTCTGAAAGGCAGTAAAATCATTACTGTCATACATTCGCACACGGCCAATGGAAGTTTTCATCAGCTGGTGTCTGCACTGTAAATAATTTAAAGGTTGGACAACCTGCCAAGCTAAAGCAGACAGCAGGGGCTGGAATTCTCAAGCTGTTAAGTGGCCATCGATAATTCCCCTCTCCCCCAGCCTAAAAATAGCAGCCTGCAGCCACCCAGAAGAGGCACATCTATTAGATGCGCCAAGTCTGGTGCTTTATCTGGCTCTTCCCACTTGCCCTGTAGCGGTGGTAAGTGGGGTTCATATTTGTGTAGTTGTCCCCTTTTAGCGGGACGTCAAGCCCACAGATTTGTTAAGGAGAAGCATCCATACGACACCTATACATTACTAATCTTATAGTTGTTTTGTAAATAAACAAACTGCCAGAATAAAGGGTTTTTTTTTTTTTTTTAATTAAACCAAACACTATTTTGTTTTCTAAATAAAAAAGTGAGTTATACTCTCCTAATGCCCATTCCATTGAATCCCTAGTGTCCTGTAATAAAACAAAAATTAAAAAACTCACCTGTCATTTGTTCTGTCCCATGCCGTAATTCGTGTCTGGGGGATAAACGCTAACAGTAAGATGCAACCGTCCAGGCTAAGAACCACTGGGGAATGAGCTGCTGCGAGCCCGGCATCAGTGACTAGTGGTAACGTCATCGAGGTTACCGCCGGTCACTGAAGCTGTGTTCCCATCAGGGCAAATTAACTGCGGTGACCTCGGTGACATCACTTTTAACACAGTGAGTCTCACTTTGTAGTGCTGAGCTCAGACTTCACAGATTTCTTACAATCAACGGTGACCCCCACACCTTTTTTTAAACTTAAATAGTGAGGGCCCCTCTATTCTTCATAACTGGCCTTGCTGAAGCTGACATCTGAAGGTTGCAGCCCCCAGCTGGGAGTTTTGCCTGGCTGGCTGTATATTTTTTAAATTATTTACAGCGCTGGTTGAGGAATACTCCCATCACTGCTGCCTGCTCTCCCTAATATTAACAGCCAGCATATGTAGGCTCATGGGAGCAGTAGTTCCATCAGCTGAAGCCAGTGACTGGAGGTAAACTTTTACCTCTCTACAGCTGTGGACTCACGCTGTCATTTGACAGTGTGGGAGCCGCTGATATCTGACCAGCGGCAATGATTTTACTGCCGATCAGAAACAGTGTTTGCCGCGCTGTTATGCACATGACAGCGTAGAAAACGCTTGATGTCCGGGCGCCCCATTCAAGTGAATGGGGTCCGGGTACTGTTTTGGTACATAAACTTTTTGTAACTGTTCGGCTGAACATCCAGGGGGTCGGCCCATATCTAGTTTTGTCACTTCTACTGCTTTATTACAGAGTAGCTTGCCAGTAAGTGGGTCTAGCATGCTGAGGACGGAACAAACTTGTTTTTTTTTTTTAAATGTTGGTGTCTTCAGACAACACCCATGGTTTTCCTTGTCCCCCAGTGAAGGCTACAAGAAAGAGTTAAGGGAAAGTACAAAAAATCCTCTTACTGATGCTGCCCCTATTTTTACTGAAAGGTTGCAGTAGTAAAGTAATGACTACAGCTTATGTAATCGCTGTAGCCAATCACTTGGTTTAGCAGTCATGCCTACAAGTACATCAGTGATGTCAGCAATGTCTTATGTTTTTTCTTTTTTCTTTTCTTTTTTTTTAAATCTATAGACCCACAGGATCCTGATAGACTACTGCAATGCCCGTATGATTCCAATCACCAAATAAGGGCTTGCCGTTTTCCTTATCACCTGATAAAGTGCAGGAAGGTTAGTGCATTTTAGAGACACAAAAATAATGTATTTTGGACATCAGAAGTCCTGGGAAGTGGACCGATTTCACACAGCTATTTTATGTAGTTTGCTTTTACATACATTCTGGTTTATAAGTATGTAATAAAAGGTTTTCTTCTAGAATCACGGTGGTGTTGCCAATCAGCTTGTCACCTGCCCTTTTAATGCCCGTCATATGTTACCTAGAGGACAGCTGAGTTTCCACATTTCCAGATGCGATGACAAAGGCTGCATTGAGCAGGACATTGGCAAGTCAAGCATTTATATTAGTTATGCTCTAAGCTTATGGTGGACCTAAGGGGTTGTCCCATGAACAAAGTTCATTTTAGTCAATAGATCTTAAAATATTTTCCACAATTGGATGTTCCTGTGTTGACAATCACATAAATGTGTCCCTGCTGTGTATTGTGGAATGGCTTTGTCTCACCATGGTCTGATCATGCCACATCTCAGGGGCAGGTGAGGAAGCAAGAGTATACAGACAGGACAGCATGGGATCGCAAGTCGTTTTCTTTGCAGTAAAACATTTTTTAAAAACAGGCAGGGAAATGCTTTATCCCACAAAATGAATCGGCACAGCATGGTGCAGTTTCCTCCCCTGCCCAGTAATCTGACCATGTACAGGAAGATGGTCATGGGCATGGTTTGTACAGTCACACAGCCATTACAGTACTTTATATAAAAAGAGCAAGCGGGCACTATCACAACAGTAATAATTAGAATCTATAGTCACTGGGGGATCTCTTGCATGACTAGTATGGAAACCAAAAACAGAGGAAAAGAATCATGCAAAAAAATAGGATCACCACACAGTATCAATAGGTACAAACAATGAGCAAATTTTATTAATGACATGAATAAAATTTGCTCATAGTTTGTACCTATTGATACTGTGTGGTGATCCTATTTTTTTGCATGATTCTTTTCCTCTGTTTTTGACAGCCATTACAGTACATAGCAGGGGAACATTTATAAGATTATCTTCACGGGAACATTTTTTACTTTACGCATTGAATTGTAAAAATTATTATTCCAAGATGTATTGATTGACGTAAACTTTAAAACGTAACTGTTTGCGTGAAAACCCCTTTTAAAGTGAACCTGTCAATAAGATTGGGCTCAGTAACTTAGACACTGTCAGGTTGGTGTCGTTATACTGATTAAAATAAGTTGGTTGATGAAATCCGTCTTGTGCTTGTTGTTTAACCCCTATTTTCTCTAGTCACCCTCCACGACGGCACCATAAGAGGATACTCCCCGCTCTAATTGGGACAGAAAACAGAGGTCAAATAGCCCCACCCTACTGTCACTCTCCCGTGTTTTTCTTGTCCCTATGGTGTAAGAGGAGGTCTTCCTGCAGTGCTCTGTGGCTGGCAACAGACGGCGTTAAACTACCTGTGCAAGCCGGGCAGCTGAGGTGATTGCTCTGGCCTTCCCCTCCTGAAGCTGCAAACCGTCTCCCACAGATTCTGGAATTTTTTCGCCCTCCTGCGCCTCCGGGCACAGCAGGGCGGCAGAAGCTGGGGTCCTCTCGGAGCTCCCTAGCTCTCCCCTTTTCTCTTCCATGCGCGTGTCAGGTGCTGACAGGAGGTGTGATGTCAGTTGCGGTCTGATGGCGTTACTTTCCATAGGGGGGAA
Organism: Dendrobates tinctorius; assembly: GCF_039654945.1. Lineage (NCBI taxonomy): Eukaryota > Metazoa > Chordata > Amphibia > Anura > Dendrobatidae > Dendrobates > Dendrobates tinctorius. The sequence continues at coordinate 125,101 of NW_027361986.1, read as the reverse complement.
AGCACCACCGGAAGATGCGCTTACGAGTACACGTGCTCTTGATGTAGTTATAATGCTGATACATCGGCGGATTGACCGGAATCGTCCGCACCTGGGGGCACTTCTAAGAAGAGGAGGAGGGTCTTCTATCAGGATGACGTGCTGAGATCTCGGCCCCTATATGAAGAGTCCAGATGGAAGGCCCCAGAAGGTAGGACCTTTGCCGTGGTGGAGAGTGGTTGGTCTTCTTGCTCTGCATCTGCAGAACCCAGCGCTGTCCCAAACCTAGTACCTGGCTTGGTGTCTCTTTATCTTTAAAGCAGGAATGTCCTTAGGGGTTATACTTATGACCCATTCTCTTTTCAGAGTGACAAGGATCCTGCTCCGAAAAGAAAAGTCCCACAAATGATCCATCTGTCTTAAAAAGTTACCACCCTCATGCAAGAAACTCCTATGTCAGGATTGCACAGACAAAATTGTTAGAGGGACAACCCTCTTTGATAAAAGAATTAAGGGGTATGGTTCGCTAGGAGGTCCAATCATCATTAGCCTCCTTTTCCCAGTAAGCCCCATCAGAGGCGAAAAGGAGAAAGATATCTATAGAGGAGCACTCGGACTCTGACACCAAGGGAGGTCTTGGATTCTTCACTAGTGAGTGGTAAGAAGGTAAGTCTGTCAGGGACAAATCACTCCCGGAGCAGTAAAAAATAATTTGCATTAGAAGATTTAGAAGAACTCTGAACTGGTCTAGCGACATCTCACAGGCCAAGTACAAATCACTACTCCTATTTTTATTAGCAGCGGCCAAACTAATTTCTACAAAGTGGCGCTCTCAGAGTACCCCAAATGTAGTTGATTGGCTCCAAAAAGTCGAACAGCTTTATTATGTAGAGGAAATTGGAGTTTACACAAACTTCTCAAGAGACAGGTTTGGGGTAACATGGGAGTCATGGGTACTGTACAGGGAATTGGATGAATATTTAAAGGTAGTAAGTCAGCAGTCCCACACCGCGACTGAATGATGGTTGGGCATCCACCCTAAGGCTATGTGCACACGCTGCGGTTTTTGCTGTGGTTCCGCTGCGGTTTTGGCCCTGCGGAACCGCAGCAGTTCCGCAGACATGGTACAGTACCATGTAACCCTATGGGTTTTCAAAACCGCAGTGCTCACGCTGCGGTTTTTTCCACGTGGTTTTGCTGTGGTTTCACACCTTTTACATAGTCGAGATGTGAAACTGCAGGGCAAAACTGCAGACCAAACCGCAGGTCACTTTACCTGCAGTTCTGTGGGGAAAAACCCGCAGGTGATTCCGCAGTGTGTGCACATAGCCTAAAGCCTAACAAGCTTTCATCAGAGGTTAATGCTTGTTACATAGGTCTCATGAAGCTGTAAGGCACTAACTGCCGATACCACTATCCACTTTTACATGGAAGATTCCCCTTGCCGCCCCCCCTTTCTTCTGGTGTTTCTTTCCCTACTTTCTCTATATATCTCTGTGTCAAAGTTATAATTTAAGATCTATAGGGGTGTACACACTGGATTAGACTCCTTCGTTATAAAGCAGTAGGAAAATGATGACGAACTATTGTTGAATGAGAAATTGTAACTTCTACTGTGATTAATCTTACCATGTACTATGTGATGACCTAATGATGGAACTTCTGACATTATATTGGAAAAAACGTACTATATTGGAAAAAACGTACACCCTGTTATGTAACTTTACATTGTTTATTTGTATTGTATAACACAATAAAAAGATGTTTAAAAAGAAAAGAAGATTTAGGCTATGTGCACACGCTAGCGTTTTTAAACGCTCAGGAAAAGGATCCCCTTTCCAGAAATCGCGCGTCTTTTTCCGCGCGTTTTTTTGCGCGATTTTTGACGCGATTTGACGCGTTTTTGACGCGTTTTTTGACACACGATTTCTGGGATCATTGGGGATGGCTAAAAACGCTCAGCAATGCGGAAATTAATGAGCATGCTGCGTTTTTAGCCGCTAAGCGATTCCTGAGCGGTTAAAAACGCATGCATTGGCACAGAAAGCCAAAAACGCATGCTAATTAATTTGATGCATCTTTTAAGTTTCTGCAGCATCTGAGCCGGCTCAAACGCTGCGGAAACGCTTAAAAAAACGCATCGTGTGCACACAGCCTTAGAAGAACTTCTGACAGTGAGAATCGCTATGAATTTGGAGGAAGTTGTCCAGAACACAGTTCAGGATGAAATGTTTTGGGGGGGTCTAAGATCTTAGAAAAGGTTGGTGTTTCTGGTACATGAGAATATCCAAAAGTTGATACTGGATGAGAGGGAACTACCAGAAAAGCTCTTGGTGACACCTACAGAGCTGAAAGGGAAATTCCCACTGGAGGTGAAAATATCCAAATGCAGAACGGAAGTGCTAAAAGTGTATATTCAAGTGGCAAAGGTGGCCGAAAAAAGACAACCTTTCCCTTTGAGGATTCCTCCCAACTAAGAGACCGTATGGATTGCAAGTCAGCCTGCTAAAGAAATCGTAGGAAACATCTGTGGCTCTGTTGGATGCGAACGTAGGATCTACCTGTGTAGCCAAGTCAATGTTCCGGTGGCTAAATCAGCTACCTCAACATGGGTACTTAAAGAGAAGTTATTGGGAGCTACACCTCTCTTAAAGAAAGCCACGGGGTTACTGGCCAATGCTTATGCAGAGTCAGTAAAGATGGCAGCCAGAGCTTCGGTCTTGTCGAATTCAGCCAGAAGAGTAGTGGCTGAAGTTATGGAGCGGAGACATCGCTTCAGAAGCCAAACTTTGCTTTATCCCCTTCAAAAGAATATATGTTCGGGCAAGCCCTGGATGAATTTTTGGAAAAAGCAACAGGCAACATACTGACAGAACCCAAAGGGTCCAAGAAGCGGTCCTTTTGACCCCTCAGAATCAACTCTCTTCATATAGGGGAAAGGGGAAGACCGGATGCTGGAGCTATCCCAAGGGAAGTAGTGGCATAAACATCTTGCTCTCTCAAGGACAACATCAAGATAAAATATTGACGTCTGTTCTCCGGGTTCCTCCCCCAGTGGGAACTTAATGCTTCCAATCAATGGTTGAGACAATCAGTCCAAACCGGGGTAAAGAGAGTTCTCCTCCAGACTAGAGATGATTGAATTTGATCGGGTCAGGGCTTATTTTGCAAGCTATAGCGCTTGCTGAATAAGCACCAGAGGGAACCCGATTTCCTGGACAGCGCCGGCTGAGCAGCTGTTCAGCGCCGCAGCTGCATGTCGCAGCTGTGCGAGACACATGCATGGAGAGCCCGTCATACAGGTTCTCCATGAATGTCGTGACTCACGCAGCTGTGACACATGCGGCTGCGGCGGCGATCAGCTGGTGCGATCCAGGAAGCCGGGTTCCCTCTGCAGCTAATTTGGCAAGTGCGAGTAAAAGCCTCCCTCAGCTGGTAGCTCAAACAGAAGATTTTGGGCAGGGAGTGGCTTGGATCGAAATCAAATATCAACTGTCACAGCAGACGCCATTGGAAAAGGATAGGGAGGCACGGTCTCCCATGCCACATACCAGGGGATGTGGTCTCAAGATATCTGTCTTCGTTCTTCCAACTTCAGGGATTTGAAGGCAGTAGAAGAAGCACTAAAAGCGGCAGTAGACTTGGTAAAACGGACTCGTATTTATAATATAATGATAGGAGCGTCACTCTGTCCGAAGCCTTTATAGACTGTGCAAGCGCGACGCACCGGCGCAGTCTGGACCCCACAGAGTAACGCATCCTGGCATTGAGGAGTGTGGCCCAGGAGATCGTGGTATGCGTAAACACTGAATGCATACCGCGATCTCCGGCACAACAACTTAACGATCCGGTATTGCTGCAGGGTCTCGCCGGTGATGTCAGAGGGCGGGTTGTGGCGCCAGAATCTGCGTCTGTGCTTTCCGGCGCCATTTTATTGAAGACACTGCAGAAAATGGCGCCAGAAAGCACGGACTGTGAGCACAACCCCCATCTGTGGACGTCACGCCCTCAGACCATCCTCAGCGAGTCTGTTTCTAACAGTTTGTGCAGACACATGCACATTTGTGTCCTGCTGCAGGGCTCTGGCAGTGCTCCTCCTATTCCTCCTTGCAAAAAGGCGGAGGTAGCGATCCTGCTGCTGGGTTGTTGCCCTCCTATGGCCCCCTCCACGTCTCTTGGTGTACTGACCTGTCTCCTGGTAGCGCCTCCAGCCTCTGGACACTATGCTGACAGATAAAGCAAACCACCTTGCCATTGCTTGCATTCATGTGCCATCCTGGATGAGCTGCGCTACCTGAGCCACTTGTGTGGGTTGTAGAGTCCGTCTCATGCTACTACGAGTGTGAAAGCACCAACATTCAAAAGTGACCAAAACAGCCAGAAAGCATTGGTACTGAGATGTGGTCTGTGGTCCCCACCTGCAGAACCACTCCTTTATTGAGGGTGTCTTGATAATTGCCAATTTCCATCTTGTCTATTCCATTTGCACAACAGCATGTGAAATTGATTGTCAATCAGTGTTGCTTCCTAAGTGGACAGTTTGATTTCACAGAAGTTTGATTTACTTGGCGTTATATTCTGTTTAAGTGTTCTCTTTATTTTTTTTTTTGAGCAGTTTATATGCCCCCCCGTGATCTCTGCCCCAGCTATGTGCCCCCCCCCTGTGATTTGTGCCCCCCAGCTATATCCCCCTGTGATTTGTGACCCCCAGCTATATCCCCCTGTGATTTGTGCCCCCCAGCTGTGTCCCCCATGTGATCCGTGGCCCCAGCTTTGTGCCCTCGTGATCTCTATATGTCCCCCTGTGATCTCTGCCCCCCTGTGATCTCTGCCCCCTGTGATTTCTGTGCTCACCAGCTATATGCCCCCTTGTGATGTCTGTACGCCCCAGCTATATGCCTCCCTGTGATCTGTGGCTCTCGGCTTTCTGCCCCCCTGTGATCTGTGCCCTCCTGCTATGTACCCCCCCCCTGTGCTTTGTGCTCCCATGTGATCTGTCCCCTCCAGCTATCTGCCCTCCCAGCTATGTGCCTCTCCGTGCCCTCCCGCTTTGTGTTCTCCTGTGATTTCTGTGCCACCCCCCGGTGTGATCTATGTGCCTCCCCGTCAATGCCTGTTCCCCGGCCCCCTCCTCAAGTGCTGTATATATTCCCCCCCCCCCCCAGAGCTGTATGTTCCCCAAGTGATATTTATATCGCCCCCGGTGCTGTGACCCCACCAGCGATTTTATATTCCCCCAGGGATACACATACCCCCAGTGCTGTCTGTGCTTCGTACTGATCTATATATAGCCCCTCATTGATGTCTATGCCTCCCCCAGCCCCTCCGTAATTTGAGCCCAGAGTCTCCTGTGATGCATATACAGCAGTGTCAATATTTCCTATGTGACGTATGTACAGCAGTCACAGCGTCTGATGTGTATATACAGCAGTTACAGCCTCTCCTATGTGATGTATATGATTTTAGAAAACTTATTATAACAAAAAGTTGACTGCTCTCCTGGCTGACACAAACCTGGAAAAGCAGCTGAGAAGCAACATGATCAGTGTCACCTAACATCACAGCTGCACCAGAGAGAAGCATCTCCAGCCGTCACATTAAGGCCGGGGATCACACCCCTGTCCTAAAGGCTCGAGGTCTCTTGATTTAAAGTGGTAAAAACACCAAGGAAGCCAGTGACCAATTATGTTTTAGAACAAGATATGGAAAACCTTCATATCCTGGTGTGGATCCAACCCACCGAATGTTAAATCCAAATGTGGAAATGTGCAGATCCTCGTGTTTTTTTGTTTTTTTTTTCCTTTTTACACAGCGGCTGGAGAAAGGTCTAAAGACTAGCACTTTAGACGTCCAATGTGCAGCCCTCAGGTCTTTGATCAGACCCTAGCTGGTGAGAAGATTTGATTGCAGCCTCTCGTCTACAACCTAGAATTCTTAATTTGGTCCCAGCCTGGGATCTGAACGTGGCTCTCAAAGGCCTTACAATGCCTTTTATTTGCACCTATAGAGATTATAGACTTTTTATAAATTTGTCATGGAAATCTCCTTTCCTGGTGCCCATCACAACAGCGGGGAGGATAGGTGAGCCGCAGGACCTCTTAGAGAACTCTACTTAAGAACCTTAGAGGACTGAATTATTTTCCATGTAGATCCATCTCTTTTTACCTAAGGTCTCCGACTTCCATAGGTCCCAAGGAATCATGCTTTGTTTTTGTCAGAACCCGTCTAATGCTAAAGAAACGGAGTTACACACTCTGGATGTATGAAGAACAGTCCCTCACTATCTTCAAAGGTCAAAACCCTGGAGGAAGGACCAGAATGTCTTCAAACAGCACTTTGGGAAAAATAAAGGAAAAGACTTACAAAAGCATGATTGCAAATTTGGATTAAAAAGGCAATTTGTGGAGCTTATGGAAACCAAGGAATGGTACCTCCCAGAGAAGTTTACAGCACACTTCACCAGAGCCATCTCAGTTTTATGGGCTGAGGGCAAGCGCATCCATCGAGCAGATCTGCCACCTGGTACTTGGTCCATACCTTTTCAAAACATTATAGAATTGAATTAAAGTCTAATACAGATATGGCCTTTGGAAGGAAGGTTAACCAGGTATTCCTTGTATGGTGCTGTTGTGGAGGGTGACTAGAGAAAATAGAATTGGTCTTACCGGTAATTCCATTTCTAGGAACTTTCCATGAAAGCAGAGGTAATCTTACCCTATTTGTTTCATTTGGGGATGTAAATAAATATTAAAGCATTCATACCTGTGTAGTCCTTTATAGAAACACTGAAGAGAGGAAGTAGGGTGGGGCTATTTGACCTCTTTCTCGCTTCATTGGGGGACACAAGTTACCATGGCCGTATGCTTCTGTCGCTAGGAGGCGGACACTATGCAAATATCACAGTCCCTGGTACAGGTCATGAAATGTATCTTGCATCTCACTACTGCCACCAGTGCTCCGAACACCTCGCACGGTGATTCGTATGCACCTGACCATGACCTTCACAGGGACAGATCAGGCGGAAGGTCTAGGAAGCGGGCTCTGTCTAGCTCTTCAGATTTGACACCAAGGGTGCGCCCCTCTCTGCCCGTTCCCCCCCCCCCTCCTCGGAGGCGGACGTCGGGTCAGATGCAGATCGGACTTCTGGGACGCAAGACATAGTAGCCTTATTTCAGCTATCGTTCAAACCCTCAAAATAAAAGTTTATTCAAACGGGTGAAATGTCCCTCCAGACTTTTTCCCAAACACAAGGAGTTTGAGACCACTACCTCTAGACACTGGGAACATCCTGGCAAACGCCATGTCAGCCTGGGCCAAGATACTTCGCCGAGGCATTGTGGCGGCAGCTCCCACTGAGGAGCTAGCAGATTTAGCAGACCAAATTGGCCATGCGGGTAAATACCTGTTGAATTCCTCTCTGGATGAGGCTGCTTGCTCAGCAAGAGCAAACCGCAACATTATTGCTATTCACCGCATCCTTTGGTTGAAGGTGTGGAACGCAGATCCAGCATCCAAAAAAATCTCACTGGCCTACCGTTCCAGGGCACCAGGCTCTTTGGGGCCAAGCTAGACTACATCATTTCGATTGCCACTGGAGGCAAAAGCACTTCTGCCCCAATCCAGGCAAAGACTCCCCTTCAACAGAAAGGGCACCCAGCTCTTTCGACCCTTCTCTTCCTCAGGCGGCTTCTCCCAGCAGGACCGTTCTTCCGCACAAGCTGAAAGAAGGAAACCTTCCATCAAACCTACTCCTTACTGGAGGTCTAAGAGCCACCCCTCTAAGCCCTCCGGTTCTCGCGGCCACAGATTTTCCTCTAAATGATGGCTCACCCCCACTTGGAAATCTTTCCAGGGTGGGAGGCAGACTTCTTTTTAAGGAGACTTGGTTGGCGGCGGTCGATGACGCCTGGGTCAGGGAGATTGTCACTTCAGGCTACATGATATCAATTTTCTTCCCCCCCCCAAAAGGACGTTTCTTCCTCTCTTGTGCACCAAAACAGCCCTCTCATGCCCCAGGGCTTCTCCAGGCTGTCCCTTCCTCCTAAGCTCAGGAGTAATCGTACCCGTTCTTGGCATGAACGGTTTTCCGGGTTCTACTCAAATCTGTTCGTAGTCCCGAAAAAGGACGGTTCCCTTCCCCCGATCTTGTGCCTCAAGCAGTTGAATCGCCACCTTCGGGTTTGGCCCCTTCGAATGGAGTCCTTGTGGTCGGTAATCACCTCCATGGAGCCGGGGGAATATCTTTGCTCTGTGGACATTCAGGGTGCTTATCTGCACGTTCCTGTCTGTGTGCGGCATCAGAGGTTCCTTCGGTTTGCCATACAGGAGTACCATTACCAGTTCATGGCTCTCCCATTCAGTCTGGCGTCCGCCCCCAGGGTCTTCACGAAGATCATGGCGGCGGTTATGGCCATCCTTCGTTCAAAAGGGATTCTTATAATCCCTTATCTCGATGATCTCCTGGTCAAGGGCCCGTCTCGCCGAGACTGTGATCACAGCCTCCAGATCACTCTGGACACACTGCGCCGTCTCGGCTGGATAACAATAAAGAGGGCACCACCAACAATGCATACGGAGATACACCAATAGTCAGTATAAAGTATCAATAGAAAAACAAGAAAAAACTACTGACCATAACAATGGGAGCACACACTAGATCAAAATAATTGTCAAGACAGACCAAACCACCATAAAAACAATTAAGTCACTCAATGACAGTGAAATTGAACCCTGAAGGGTTAATAATATAACCCTACAAAAAACTCCCCTCATGCATAGATATCATGATAGTAATGGCTGATCATAATAATGGCATAATTAAATCATGGTACAGATCAGGTGTATTATAGTGCACATACATGGATATAGCCGTTAGTAGCAATTGAACCAATCATGAAATACAAAATGCTGAACCATAAATCTGTACACCGATGGATCAATATTCCAATTAAAATAATCATATATTGAGAAGGTAGAAAACCCAAAGGTACATCAGGGCCCTGATTGCAATAATTCAGAGCCTGGTGATGTTCCTCCAGAAAAGCGCTAAAAAAAAGTATACAAGCGCTGGGTGCAGAGCCATTACCATGCCAGGGGGAGCCTGTGGATTGCTAGGTAGCTTCGTCTCGGCTGGATAATCAACAAAGTCGACCCTGATTCCAACTCAGCGTCTCGTATTCCTCGGCATGGAATTCGACACTATCCAAGCTCAAGTGTTCCTTACAAAGGAGAAGGTCTCGTCCCTCCGGCAGGGGGTCAAAGCCCTAAAGCGCCTGGTACCTCTCCCCCTTCGGCTCTGCATGCGCGAATCCTGGGGAAGATGATTGCCTCTATGGAAGCAGTGCTGTATTCCCAGTTTCACTTCTGCGCTCTCCAGCTGGCCCTCCTGCGTGCCTGGGACAAGATAACGGTCTCCCTGGACTGACCGGTGCTTCTACCTCTCAAGGTGAGGCAATCCCTAACCTGGTGGACACTATCCACCTTGGTCCTACGCGGGAGATCCTTCCTTCCTATTTTGTGGCAAGTCATTACCACCGACGCCAGTCTCCTGGTTTGGGGAGCGGTTTTCCTTCACCTCACAGCCCAGGGCCGTTGGGATGCTCAGGAGACCTTCCTACCAATCTCTTGGGGATCAGGGCAATCTTTCTTGCCCTCATCCGCTGGCAGTCCATCCTCGTAGGCAAGCCGGTCCGCATCCAGTCAGTCAGCGCCACGGCTGTGGCTTACATAAATCACCAAGGCGGAACTCGCAGAAATCATATGCTGGAGGTGGCAAAGATGCTGCGTTGGGCGGAAAGCCATGTTCCCGCCATATCTGCCGCCGTCCACATTCCAGGGGTGGACAACTGGGAAGCCGATTTCCTGAGCAGTCAGGGGCTCGTGTCAGGCGAGTGGTCTCTCAACCCCACCATCTTCCACCAAATTTGATATCGACCTCATGGCGTCTCGAACAAACAGGGTTCACCAGTACGTAGCCAGGTCTCGGGATCCAATGGCTGTCGGTTGTGACGCACTTGTGATCCCGTGGTCCCAGTTTCGCATTCCTTATCTGTTCCTACCTCTTCCCTTGCTTCCAAGAGTGGTGAAAAAAGAAAAATGCAGAAGGGGTCCCCGTTCTGTTAGTTGCTCCAGATTGGCCATGGAGGGCCTGTTATGCGGAGCTAGTGAACATGCTCTCGGACGTTCCCTGTAGGTTTCCAGACCGTCCAGACCTTCTATCGCAAGGGCCTCTCTTCCACCCGAGTTCTTTTTCTGAGTTTAATGGCATGGCCTTTGAGGCTGAGGTCCTGAGAGACACAGGTTTTTCCCACAAGGTCATTCAGACCATGATTAAGGCAAGAAAACCAGCGTCATCATGCATCTATCACAGATGTTGGAGAGCCTTCTTTCGGTGGTGTGAGGACAACAGTTTGTTTCCTAAGGCTTTTTCTCTTCCCTCGATTCTTGGTTTTCTACAGACTGGTCTCGATTCCGGCATTTCCCTCTGTACCTTAAAGGGTCAGGTGTCTGCTCTGGCAATCCTGTTCCAAAGGGATCTGGCTTCCCTTCCCCAGGTGAAGACTTTTCTTCAGGGAGTCGCTCACATAGCGCCTCCTTACCGGTCTCCGGTCGATCCATGGGATCTAAATCTTGTCTTGAGCGTTCTCCAGCTTGCGCCCTTTGAGCCGATTCAGGATATTTCCTTTTCCCTCCTCTCATGGACGGTGGCCTTCCTGGTTGCTATCACCTCTATTAGGAGGGTCTCAAGAGTTGGCAGCATTGTCCTGCCGTTCTCCTTTCCTAGTTTTGCACCAAGGATAAGGTGGTCCTCAGACCGGTTCCTTCCTGCCAAAGGTAGTCTCTGCTTTTCACATCGAGGACCTCGTCCTCCCTTCTGTGTCCCTCTCCAACTCATCCCTTGGAGAGATCCCTCCACAAGTTGGTCTTGGTCAGGGCTATTTGAGTCTACCTTCCTAGGACTGCTTCCTTCCGTCAGTCCGGTTCCCTGTTTGTCGTCTCTGAAGGTCGTCTGAAAGGGCTTCCATCCTCCAAATCCACCATTTCTCATCGGATTCGTTCAGGAGGCATACCGCGTTCAGGAAAAACAGCCTCCGGGTGTGAGTGCTCACGCTACCCGGCCTGTGGGAGCTTCCTGGGCCGTTCGTCACCAAGCAACCTGGTCGTCCCTCCATACTTTTGACATTTTATAATGTATATACTCTCGTCTCTGCTGATGCAGGCATCGGTAGGAAGATACTGCAGGCGCTGGTATCCCACCGACCGACCCAAGTACCTTTCTATCAGCATTCCTTTCCCATCCTTGGGACTGCTTTTGGACGTCCCATGGTAACCTGTGTCCCCCAGTGAAGCGAGAAAGAAAGGGATTTTTGGTGCTTGCCACAAACTTTCTTGGAACCTTCATTGGGGGACACAGCACCCTCCCTTAATGTACCGTGTTGGCCAATTTGCTGCTGTTTTGGGTCAGTACATAGGTTGAGTTTTTTGTTGTACTTGCTCCTACTGCTTTAGCACCAACTGGCTTGCCTTGTGGCTGTCGGTAGGTGTATACTGCCGAGGAAGAGATTTTTTTTTTTTTTTCTTATTTGCATAGTGTCCGCCTCCTAGCGACAGCAGCATACACCCATGGTAACCGGTGTCCCCCCCCCCCCCCCCCCCCCACCCATGAAGGCTCCAAGAAAGAGATTTTATGGTAAGTACCAAAAATCCCTCTGTTTCCTGTCCCTATTAGAGCAGAGAATATCCTCCAATGGAGCGGTCGTGGAGGGTTCCTAGAAATGGAATAACCGGTAAGTCTAAATCTATTTTCAGTTAATGATATGCACATTCTGTGGAGCAGCCTGTGGGGGCAGGTGAGGTGGTGGGCTTCTTGTGGTTCTCTACTTAGCTATTCATACTAATGGCTTATGACTGCCCCCTATCTTACATACTGAATATTATATGTATCGAAAAAAAAAAAATCGCATTTAGCATGCTGGCGTTAACGCCTGTGCTGCAGCATGGTCGCATCTATAATATGCATTAAATTGTTTTAATTGCTGATTGAAATTTATTCAGAAGAAAAAAGTCTCAAAATGGCGCCTATGCAATAGCTTCTATCGGTGATCTGATAGATGCCACTGCGAGGGTGGCGCCATCTTGGAATCTTGGAGACTTTTTTTTTTTTTTTTTTTTTACCTCTAGCAAGATGGCACATGCACAGTTGTGGCTTGTGGCATTTTGAGACTATTCAGAATAAATTTATATCTGCAAATTAATGCACATTACACATGCAATCATACTGCAGTGCGCGCTTGTCTGCTGAATACATGTATTTAAAAAAAAAAAAAAAAAAAAAATACATGTAGTCATTATTTAAAATAGGGGGCAGGTCACTGAGTGATTAGTAACTGGTCGTAAGTAGATCAAGCACAAGCATCTCATTAACTGAAAAAGATTGAACAACCACAAGATGTATTTCATTAATCAGGGTATCCTTTTAATCAGTATAACGGTGCCAACATGACAGTCTGTAGCTTACTGTGCACAATCCTGTTGACAAGTTTACCTTTTAGGCCTGTTTCACACTTCAGTTTTTGACGTCGTTTTGCAAAAAAAAACTGAATCCGCCATTTTTTTTGGCGGATCCGTTTTTTTCCCTTTGCCTTGCATTGCGGCGGATTTTGACGGATTGTCATCCGTGTTTTGACGGATCCGTCATAATTTTGGCGTCCGCTGTCTTGAGGGGACGGACAATGAAACGTTTTTTGTGCGCGTCAAAAAAGCGGATAGCAACGAATCCGTCGCTGTCTGCCATGTTATAATGGACGCCTATGGGCGGCGGATCCGTTGGCAACCATTAATTGACGGAATCTGCCAACGGATCCGCCTCTTTATACTGAGTATGCCTAAAACAATTTCCTTTCATGAATTTTAACCCCAAATTCCGTTCTGGCAGCAAAAAAATTCTTTCTATTTTCTTTTTCTCCTTTTCCAGTCATGTCACTTTAAATTTCATGAACTATCAGCTAAAAACTGATCCGTCAAAAAACGGATCCTGTGTCATCCGTTTGTGGCAAAGCTGAAACGGATCCATTTTTTCACACTCTGGCGGATTTTGACTGACGTCAAAAAACTGAAATGTGAAACAGGCCTTAATGTTGACTTTTGAACAGTGCTAAAGATAGTGGTGACCAAAAATAAAGCAAACCTTTCAAAATCTGATTACTTCTGTATGGTGGTTGTGATGCCACTTTGCTGGAGACTTTAGTAAACCGGAATCAAATGGTTGTTGGCTGAGGATGAAAATTGTGTTTAACATTGTTTTTTCCATTTGTGTTTTCAACATTTGCTGAGCCAAATGTTTTGCATGTTTTGTCATGGGTAGTCAAATTTTGCCTACTTTTTTTTTTTGTTTTTCAGTTAAAGCATGGCAGACAGATTTATCACCAGATGTCAGGAAGCTTAGGCTACTTTTACACTTACTGCTTTTTTTTGCGGGCCGTACCGCTGCAATTTTTCCGGTCTGCCGCAATAATTGGCCACAAAAAAGGTTGCGGATCGCAGATTTTCATTTTTTTCACTACTATGGAAATAGTATTGGAAAAAGGCGTTCTGCAAAACCGGAAGTCACAGTGCACCGCAAAAATAAACTTCATTTGTTTTTGCAGCCCCATTGGTTTTCAATGGGGGTCGTGTCCGTACGACGTTGAAAAAGATCGAGCATGCGGTGATCGATCCTTTTTCACGGCACATGGCGTACCATGGATTTTTTTGCGGGCCGATTTTGCGGCCCCATAGAAATCTATTGGGGGGGGGCGCAAAATTGGCCCTCAGAAACGCGGTAAGTGTAAAAGCAGTCTTATTTGGAGAGTGAAGTCAGGCAAAAGCCAAAAAGAGGCTGCTATGGAATTCAACTGCTGAGTCAAGTGTCGCGTATGATAAAGAATGAAAAGATTATGGAAATACTGACAAACCTAGAAGTGGACGACCATGGAAAACTTCCTCCAAAGTTGATAGCATTACTAAGAAAGTCTGTATAGGATGTCCATAAAAGTGCTGTACAGACTTTACACGAAATGAACAAAGAATATGGGGTCAAAGTGAGTCGCCAAACCATGGTGTAACTGCATAGAGCAGTAGGGTTGAATGCACGAGTTCCAGTCAAGAAGCCTTTTAATCTCTGCAAAGATCCGGAAGGTCGAACTTGAGTTTTCCCAAGAACACAGCCAATGGAAAGAGACAGATTGATCTAAGATGTTGTGGTCGGATGAATCCCAAGTACAATCTACTTGGAGATGGCAAGCACTATATAATTGGGAATCTTAATGATGTAAAGCACCAAACACCTATAGTGAAACGTGGTGGCAATGTCAGTTTGGGGCTACTTTTCTCAATCTGCAATTGGCCTTCTGCATAGAATTGATGGAAATATGAATACTACCATGTACAACGATATACTGGAGAATGTAATGCTGCCACATAGTAAAATCAAGGTAGACATGGGCTGGAAATTCTAGCAAGACAATGATCCTAAGCACACATCCAATTTATTCAAAAATTTGTTAGCAAAGAAAAATGTTAGCTTGTTACAATGGCCAAGCCAATCACCTGATTTAGACCCTGTAGAGCAGGGTTCCCCAACTGTCCTCAAGGCCCACCAACAGATCATGTTTTCAGGATTTCCTTTGTATTGCACAGGTGATGCAATGATCACCTGAGCAATACTAAGGAAATCATGAAAACCTGATCTGTTTGTGGGCCTTGAGGACTGGAGTTGGGGAACCCTGCTGTACAGCGTCTTTGGGAAGAGTTATGGCGACGAGTTGGAGCCTGAAACCATAGCAATAAAGATTAATTATTTGCAGATATGTAAATGAAATGGAGCAAGATCAAATCAGGATGTCTTGAATACCCTAATGGCTTCAGTGCCCCATTGGTGTGGTACAGTAATTAAAGAAAGAGTTTATGCTACAAAATACTAAGTTATGCCATTGTAAATAATGAATTAGTCTGTTGTGATCAATACATAATATGCAAAACGTTTGGCAGTCCGTTTTCTTCAATTAAGAGATTGTACCTATATTCTAAAGCATTTTGTTTAAAATTAAGGTCCTGCATGCACTTTCAATTCATCACCAGGAAAATGACATCACAACAACCAGACAGAAGTAATCTGTTTAAAAAAAAAAATGCAAAACCTTTTGGTCACCATTGTAGTTTGAGCAATTACTGCTTCTGGACAGGTCAAATAAAAGTTGACTAATTACTACTTTTACAGCTCTTGGAATTTGCAGTGGTTTCAAAAATTTGTGTTAACTTTTACAGCTGACGAAAAGAGTATGTACAAGAGAGATGTGAGCCCGAGTCGATGGAACTCTCCTCCCTGCAATGAGGACTGGGATAATGGTATGCAAAATAACTTCCTTCATCCTGATTCTAGAGGATTGGAGACATACAAAATTTACCATTTGCAGTGATTAAGTTGTTTTGATAGATATCATAGAACCAAGCATGATTTTTTTTTTTTCAAATTTGATCAGCATCCCTTCGTGTGTTTAAACTTTAAAACGCTTTAACATATCAGTGATTCTGAGTGGTAAATTTTGTTCGATATTTGTTTAATGAAAATATCAAACATAAGACAAAATTTGAAAATGTTGCGCTTTTTGAATATTGAATTTTCATACCCTTAATCACGTAATGATAGATGAGGAAATAAAAGTTAACTCCTCCCCTGCAGTATACAGCCTCTCGCTAGATGAGACTTCTCCAGTTCTTGCTTAGGCTGGTTTCAGATTTGCGCTTTTTACATGCAGCGCACGGCGCCTCTAAGCCCCCTGCCCGCCCCATCCGGTCATCGCTTCCTACTATCGCACACGGCTGCATGCGATCTGCGCACCCTATCTTTAGCATAGGGTGCGCTGGCCGTGCACTAGTAGGATTTTGGTGTGCGCCGCGCACTTTTGAAGGTGCGCCGAACGCACCATGTTGCATTTTGGCGTGCTCTGCGCACCTTCAAAAGTGCGCAGCGCACGCCCAAATCCTACTAGCGCACGGTCTGCGCACCCTATGCTAAAGATAAGATGCGCAGATCGCATGCAGCCGTGTGCGATAGTAGGAAGCGATGACCGGATGGGGGGGCGGGGCTTAGCGGCGCCGTGAGCTGCATGTAAAAAGCGCAAATCTGAAACCAGCCTTAGTGTCTATAGGAAGCACTTGGGTCTGCTTTCAGACCCCACCGTTTTTTTTTTCACTTTTGAGTTTTCTGTAAATTTTTATTTTTTAATTAACGGAGTGAAGAGGGCAACTGTTCCTTTCTACGGCCCGCTCTCCCCCGAACCAACAACAGGCAAACATGCGGAGTACACCTCCCCGTACACTTTCCTGCGACGAACGGGGCTGATTCCTCTGACGATTCCTTACGGTGAAAGGATATGAGGGCAAGCGCAGCATGGAGACTGGCGGAGGACTTTACCTACAGCGCTCCCGAATGCCCTGAATCAGCCCTATAGCTCTCCATCCCCCTACCTATAGGGTGGATCGATTGAGCATACCCCTTTAAGAATTCCAGCTCTGCTAAATCAGCCCAGGAGGATGAGAAGACCTGCATGGATGGCACGGACAGCGACTGCAGGCCTGAGCACTGGAGTAGAGGTATGAGGTCAGGTCCTGGTCCCCGGGAGAGGTGCTGACTTTGTCTCCGCAGCGGTGCTCTGGCGCCCCAACGCGGCCCCCCCCCACTCTGTGCTTACCGCAGGTAGTCCCTGGCTTCTCCGGCCTACTAGGCCTCAAGTTGAATAGCACCGCCCCCTCCCCGCCCTCGGTGCTTACTGCGGGTAGGCCAAAAATCTAGTCCCTGGCTTTTCTGGCCTACTAGGCCGCAATTTGAATAGCGCTGCCCATGCTAGCGCCACCCCCCCCACCCTTGCCGCCTCTAGTCTCTTACAAGAGGCGCAATCCTTGTCTTGGGGGCCATGAAATTTACCTCAGCCTGCTCTGGAAAAAGGCTGTGAGGCACGCACTCTGCTGGATACCAGGTGACACCACAGGGTGACTGCTATTCCTCCTGGGGACACAGCACAGGACCGGGGTAAGCTGCATCTGCCCTCAGAACAAAGCTTAACCCCTCTCCCGGCACATTCCCTGCAGCTGCAATCCAGAGTCTGCCTTGAACCCTTTCAGGAGCGCTATGTCTCAATCTAAGGAGGCTAAACGGGCTGCTAAGAAGCACACTGCATTTTTTACCGTGTGTACCACTTGCAAGATTGCCGTGCCCAGACTAATCCATTGTGCATGGACTGCGGCCTGGCCTGAGCTCCAACGCCCCTTGCCGCCGCTGCTGCGGGGCTTCCTGCGTTTAGTCCCCTTGAGTGGGCTGTGTCTGTCACGGTCGGTGGAGTCAGACCCAGGCCATAGACTCCCTCCGGGAAGCCTCTTAAGTCAGAAAGTGTCTTTACCACCCGAGCAGGGCTCTGGCGACTGCGGGGAACCGTCCACCAGCAGGGGCCATACTCGCTCAAGGGATGGTCGGGCTAGAAAGCGGACCCATGACGCGTCCCCTAGTGACGCTTGCGCTTCTGTACCGGCAAGTTCTGTCTCTCTCGCTCGCCCTCTCCTATTGTTCGCAGCGAGCACGACTCTGAATTCGAATCTGACACGTCAGCCCCTCAGAATCCTCCAACTGACCAAGAGTCGCTTGATTCTCTTACAGAATCAGTCAACAGGATTCTGGAGTTGGATGAGGAAAATAATCCCGCTCCAGCACATGCTATCTCACTTAAGAGGACCAAACGTGTGCACAGGTTATTTGCCAGCCATCCGGTGTTTAAGGACGTTGTCCAGAAACCTAGGGATTGGCCACATAAACGGTTCACAGGGCAAAAGTCTACTGAGACTAAATACCCTTTTGCTCCAGACCTAATGAAGGATCGGTTACAGTTCCCTTCGGTGGACCTTCTGCTATCGCGTGTTGCTTCTTAAACGCTCATCCGCCTCTGAGGGCTCCTCAGTCAGAAACCCCTCCGATCGTCAAATTGACTACCTTGCCCGCTCAGTTTTTGAAGCTTCAGGAGCGGTGCTTTTTCCATCTTTCGCAGCGACTTGGGTCACTAAGGCAATGGCTGCTTGGGCAGAAGTCTTAATTACTGCCTTCCAGGGTACCAATCTTCCTCTGGAGGCAACCGGGGTCGCCAGGCAGATAATTCACGCAGCGGACTTTGTAGTGGACGCTTCTTTAGATGCCGCCAATTGCTCTGCTCAAACTGCCGCTAATGCGATCTCCATTAGAAGAGCCCTATGGCTCTGTGGCGGGCGGATGCCACATCTAAAAGATCGTTGACTTCCCTGCTCTATCAGACTGGTTGTCTTTCTGGAGAGAAACTGGACCAGCTCATTTCTGATACTACCGGGGAAAAGAGTAAATTCCTTTCATCAACAAAAGGCTGTTCAGCCCTTTTGGAGCCAACAGCTGACGCGTTTTCGACCTTTTCGCAACAATTCCGGTTGGTCCTCCACTACCTTCTCTTCCGGATCAAGTCGGTCCCCACGCAGGGACAGTCTCCCAGGTCTCATACAGATCTAACCGCTCTTGGAAGCCCAGGCCAATGGCATCTGGATCTAGGGGAGCCAGACCCCATAGATCTTCTACACAATGATTTGTTGCGGTATCCGGCGGACAACGACAAAGTAGGCGGTCGTCTACTTTCCTTCAGCCACACCTGGCTCGTGGTCGTCCACGACAAGTGGGTCAGGGAGCTGGTGTCCTCTGGATACAAGATGGCATTTTCGTCCCCCACCCGACACGGATTTTCCGGTCCTCGCCCCCCCCAGAAAAAGACAAGAGCCTTCCTTCGGGCTGTTTCGGCTCTGCAAAAGGACGGAGTCATCATTCCGGTCCCTCCTCACGAAAGGTTCAGGGGTTTTTATTCAAACCTTTGTGGTTCCAAAGAAGGACGGGACGATGCGGCCCATACTGGATCTAAAACTGTTAAATCAGTTTGTCAAGGTACGGCGATTCTGAATGGAATCTCCGATCAGTTGTCGCGAGAGTTCCTAGCATCCATCGACATCAAGGACGCTTACCATCACATTCCGATCTGCCCGTCCCACATTCCGATCTGCCCGTCCCACCAGCAGTTCCTGCGTTTTGCAATTCACAAGGAACACTTCAGTGCGTTGCCTTGCCCTTTGGACTCTCCACCGCCCCCAGGGTCTTTACCAAGGTCATGGCGGCTGTCATGGCCATTCTCCACTCTCGAGAAATGGTGGTGTTACTGTATCTGGACGACCTTCTCATCAAGGGTTCATCCCTTCCAGCTTGTGAGAAATCCATGGATATAACAGTAAATACACTCTCTCTCCTGGGCTGGAAGATAAACTTCGAAAAGTCTCCCAAAACCGGCCCAGCAGATTTCCTTTTTAGGAATGATCTTGGACACTTCCCTTGGGTTGGTCATTCTCCCTCCAGAACAGACCCAAACTTTACAACAGGCAGCGCAATCTTTTTCCTGACTGGTTTCCCACTCCATTCGTTTCAGCATGAGTTCTTGGAAAGATGGGTGGCAGCAATGGAATCAGTTCCATTCGCAGTGTTCCATCTGTCCCTTAAACACGCGTTGCTGTTGGCCTGGGACAAGAACCAGTTCTCCCTGGACCGCCTGTTCCTTTTGTCCCTGCGGGTCAGACAAGTCCTTAAGTGGTGGACACTGAAGTCCTCCCTGAGTCAAGGGAGGTCTTTTCTCCCAGTAAGATGGTTGGTAGTAACCACCGACGCAAGTCTTCTTGGCTGGGGTGCGGTCTTTCGTCACCACACGGCACAGGGTCGTTGGTCAACTCGAGAGTCATGTCTCCCCATCAACATCTTGGAGATACGTGCGATCAGACTAGCTCTACGGAGTTTCCACCATCTCCTCGCAGGTCACCCCATCCGGATCCAATCTGGCAACGCTATGGCTGTAGCGTATATCAACCGCCAGGGAGGTACTCGGAGCAGGATGGCCATGCACGAAGCGAGTCACATCCTCCATTGGGCCGAGACCAACCATTCGCCCATCTCAGCAATCCACATCCTGGGCGTAGAGAATTGGGCGGCAGATTTTCTCAGTCGCCAGGGCCTTGCCTAGGGAGAGTGGTCTCTTCATCCGGAAGTCTTTCAGCAGATTTGTCATCATTGGGGGACTCCGGATGTGGATCTCATGGCCTCAAGACTAAACCACAAGGTTCCTCGATTCATTGCCCGATTGCGTGATCCATGTGCTACCGGTTCCGGCTCCCGTACATCTCTTCCCCCCTCTTCCGAGGGTCATCAAGAAGATCAGAACAGAGGGAATACCAGTGATCCTAGTCGCGCCAGGCATGGTACAGAGAACTGCTGATACAACTGGTCGCCGATGTCCCCTGGCGACTTCCAGATCGCATGGATCTACTCTCTCAGGGCCCGACTTACCACACGACGTGGTTTCCACCATGATTAGTGCTAGGAAGCCTGTGTCCATGCGCATCTATCACCGCACCTGGAAAACCTTTTCATGGAGCAAGGATCGTGGTCGATCCCCTCTGGTGTTTTCCATTCCGGCCATATTGGAATTCCTTCAATCCGGATTAAAGTCAGGCCTCGCGCTTAGCTCACTCAAGGGCCAGATTTTGGCCTTGTCAGTGCTATTCCAACGCAAAAGTGCCACCAAACTTCAGGTCAAGATGTTCATTCAGGGAGTCTCCCATGTGGCGCCTCCTTATAGAAGGCCATTGGTGTCATGGGACCTTAACCTGGTTCTCGGGGGCCTCACAGGAGGCTCCTTTCGAACCGCTGCAGGACGTGCCACTGACAGTCCTCTCTTGGAAGGTGGTCTTTCTAGTGGCAACTACATCAGACGAGTTTCGGAATTGGGGGCCTGTCCTGCCACCCTCCGTTCCTGAACTTTCATCAGGACAAGGCAGTTCTCAGGATGTCCCCGTCCTTCCTGCCCAAAGTCGTATCCTCTTTCCATCTCAATGAGGAAATTGTTTTGCCTTCCTTTTGTCCAGCACCAGTCCATCGCATTGAGAAGGCCCTCCACATCCTGGATGTGGTTAGGGCTTTGAGACAGTACATCTCGCAGACGGCTCCCTTCCGCAAGTCAGATGCCCTGTTCATACTTACAGAGGGGCATAGGAAGGGTCTAGCTGCTTCAAAAGCAACGCTAGCCAGGTGGATTCGCTTGGCGATTCAGGAATCCTACCGTGTCAGGAACGCGCCTGTCCCATTAGGGATTAAGGCGCACTCTACCCACTCAGTGGGCGCCTCTTGGGCTATTCGGCACCAGGCCTCTGCAGAACAGGTCTGCAAGGCTGCGACTTGGTCCATTCTGCATACTTTTACAAAACATTACCAAATTCATTCTCAGGCCTCTGCGGATGCAGCTCTCGGCAGACGCATCCTGCAATCGGCAGTACCACAGTGTTAAGACATTGGTACACAGTGTATTAGCAGATGTATGCTCTCCACCCAGGGACTGCTTTAGGACGTCCCACTGTCTGTGTCCCCCAAAGAGGCGTAGGAGAAATAAGGATTTTTGTGTACTCACTGTAAAATCCTTTTCTCCAAGCCATTCATTGGGATACACAGCACCCACCCTGTTTAGCCTATTGGCTCACTGTAGCATTCTTAGGTTTTGACAGTTATGGTTATTGTTGACTGTTTATGCTCCTACTGCTTTTTTCACCGAACTGGAGAAATCTCATCCAGCGAGAGGGTGTATTCTGTAGGGGAGGAGCTAACTTTTTTTTCTGGTTTACTTAGTGTCATCCTAGTGGCAAGCAGCATAACACCCACTGTCTGTGTCCCCCAATGATTGGCTCGGAGAAAAGGATTTTACAGTGAGTACACAAAAATCCCTATATTTTGCATTCAGACAAACAGAAGAAATAACTGAACGTTTTTGGAACCACATTGGACCTTCATCATAGTATCTTGCTTCTTCAGAGGGATAAGACATTGTGCCTCAAATAAGCTGGAAGGATAAGTGGAAAATGCCTGAATGCTATTTAAGGAGGGAAGATTTAAAGTGGCTAAATTAAATGTAGCGCATCCATAAATGGTGGCTGCCGCCGCTGCTGTGGTAGAGTACTGGATGCTGCGTAGGAATCAGAATTCAGTTCAGCAAGTTCTTTATAGGTGGTAATTACTATCGCTGTGACCAAGCGCTGGTTGCTGTATATGTAGATCAGATTATGGGCAACGCAATCTTGTGAGGCGACTGTGGTCGCTGCTTCAAAATGCTGCGTGTAGCGTTCCTGGGCGCTGGACAGGAGAATGCTTGGGGAACAGAAGAAAATTTAACCACATAATTTGTTGTGCAGTGCCTCCTACGTACTTGGCTACCCCATACGAGGTCAGACAGTGTGGGCACACGGCAGGGCTCAGGGAGCAAGGAGGGCCACTTTTGTTAGAATGTTATCATATCAGTTTGTCAGAGCCCTGGATATGCTAAAACTATAGCAACACAAACAAGTGACGCCATTTTGGAAACTACACTTCTCATAGAATTACTCTAGAGGTGTAGCGAACATTTTAGGCCCACAGGTAATTCACAGAATTATACAACCTTGCGCTGTGAAAATACTTTCCCCCCCCACAAAGTTTAATTTTTAAAAGTGCTAATAGGAGAAAATGGATCATACAATTTGTGCAATTTTTCTTCTGAATTTGCCGATACCACATATGTGCTCAGAAACTACTCTTCAAAGAAGGAAGGAAACGCCATATTATAGTTCAGATTTTGCTGGAATGGTTTGAGGGGCTCTGCCAATGTACCATGGCACCCTGAAATATCAGGACAGCAAGACCCTCTAAAAGTGCACCATTTTACAAACCGCCTCTTGATGAAATCTAGTGAGATGGGCGCTGAAGAAAAGATTGTTCCCTCTATAAAATGTTATTTTTACATTTTTACAAGAGAAAATGGGTAGAAATTACCAAATTTTTACACAACACTGAACGTGGCAATACCCCATATGTGGCTGTACAGTACTGCTTAGTCACGTGGTGACTGTGGAGGGACAGAGCACGGTTTGCTTTCTGGAGTACAGATTTTTCTAGAATAGCTTTGAAGACTCCATATACATATTCCCTAAATGCTAGAAGAGTGGAAACCTCCCTCAATAGAGCCCAATTTGGAAACTACACCCCTCTGGGAATTTCTCTACAGGTGTAGTGATGAGTTTGACTTCACGAGTGTGTTCCAGAAACAAGCAGCAATGCCATTATAGTGGTCTGTACAGTGAGCCAAGCTTATACGTCTGGAGAAATGACCCCGTAAACTAAATGAGTTCTCCCCACTAAAGTAATGCCAAACTTTCAGACGTTAATTGTGGGTCTCAGGAGCAGGTGGCACTTGGATTTGGGAGCACAGATATCTTTGAATTTCATTTGGTGGGGAGCCATTTCACTTTTCCAGAGTATGCCAGTAATGTGGAAAGGCCCTGAAGGTCTGTCATCTGTTAACCCCTTTACCCCCGAGGGTGGTTTGCATGTTAATGACCAGGCCGATTTTTACAATTCTGACCACTGTCCCTTTGAGGTAAATAACTGTGGAACGCTTCACTGGATCCTGGTGATTGAGACTGTTTTCTCGTGATATATTGTACTCCATGATGGTGGTAAAATTTCTTTGTCACTTGCGTTTGTGAAAAAAGATTTAGAAAATATTGCAATTTTCAAACTTTGAATTTTCATGCCCTTAAATCAGATGTCACAAAATACTTAAGTAACATTTCCCATATGTTTAGTTTACATCAGCACAATTTTGGATCCAACATTTTTTTTTTTTTTGGTTAGGAAGCTGTAAGGGTTAAAAGTTGACCAGCGATTTCTCATTTTTACAACATTTTTTTTAATTTTAGGGGCCACATCACATTTGAAGTCACTTTGAGAGGTCTATATGATCGAAAATACCCAAAAGTGACACAATTCTAAAAACTCCACCCCTCAAGGTGCTCAAAACCACATTCAAGAAGTTTATTAACCCTTCAGGTGCTTCACAGGATTTTTTGGGAATGTTTACGAAAAAAATGAACCTTTTTTTCACAAAAAACTTCAGATCCAATTTTTTATTTTCCCAAGGGTAACAGGAGAAATTGGACCCCAAAAGCTGTTCAACTTGTCCTGAGTGCGTGGATACCCCATATGTTGGGGTAAACCACTGTTTGGGTGCGTGGCAGAGCTCAGAAGGGAAGGAGCGATGTCAAAATTGGCTGGAAGTGAGATCGGATGCCATGTTGCGTTTGGAGAGCCATTGATGTGCCAACAGTGGAAATCCCGCCCCACAAGTGACACTATTTTGGAAACTAGACCCCTCAAAGAATGTAGTTAGATGCATGGTGAGCACCTTGAACCCCCAGGTGCTTCCAGACGTTTATAACGTTGAGCCGTGAAAATAATAAAATCACATTTTACTCACAAAAATGTTGCTTCTCTTTCCCCCTTGATGGCACCATGGAGAGAGAGGAGATGCACCCCACGGGGACAGGAGAACTACAGATATAAATGCGGTACCTCTCTCCCGCATAAGTTGGTTTCCTGTCCCCATAGGGAACCTACGGATTCGCCGATCGTCGTTGGATGCCAGGGCCGACCAGTCCGGAGGACGACAGCAGGGGTTGCCTGTACCGGCTGGGGTGGTGACCAGAGGAGCCACCGCTGGGGTCAGCTGGCCTCCAGGGTGTGTGGAGGGGGGGGGGAGTGGAGAGGCAGCAGAAGTCGTTCCAGAAGACCGCCTCTCCCAGGAGTATGTAGAAACTCAAGGCGCGATTTCTGGCAGCATCCGGAAGGTAGCGGGGGCCGCACCGGTGTTCCCCACGGGCTCCGGCAGCGGCGTGTGAGGGAGAGCGCTTCCAGATGATGATGGCGCCGCCGCAAGGCATTCTTGGGAGCGGCGGCAGGGCACTCGCGTAGAAGACGTTGGCCCTGCCACAATGCATCTCTGGGAGTGGCAGGGTGCGGGAGGGGGGACGGTGTCTGATGTCAGGGGAAATCGGGTGCGGCGCAAACATCCCTGGGAGCCTGGAGTGGCGGGGAGAGGAGATGCAGAGGCGGCGGGAAAAGAAGAGAAAGGGGGGGGGAAAAAAACGCTTCCCCACGTGGCAGTGGCCGGAAGGGGAGCGACTACATTTAAACAACCAGGAGCAGGCATATCGCTGCATCTCCTGGAGGAATGAGCGAGCCTTCAGAGGAGCAAACGCTGCTGGAAATGTCCTCGGAAACAGGACACCAACAGCAACTGCAGCAATCACCGCAACAGCAGCAGCACCGTAAGAAGGATTCCAAGGGGAACCAGTAACAGCGACACAGTTCAGGAGCCGCTCAGAATCCCAGCGCAGCAAGGAGTCCAGTGGGGCAGTGGTCCCAAAAGATAAGTCTTCTGCAGACCCGGTGGCCCCTCAAACTCTGTAACCTCCTTCGGCCTGGTGGGTAAGTGAACTACGTGAATGTATAAACTGTAACTAGGGCCTGTCCTCCTTTTAGGGGAAGAAGTGCACGCAAAAGGCCAACCTCAAGATTTGC
The DNA here is from genome assembly GCF_039654945.1 of Dendrobates tinctorius. Taxonomy (NCBI): domain Eukaryota; kingdom Metazoa; phylum Chordata; class Amphibia; order Anura; family Dendrobatidae; genus Dendrobates; species Dendrobates tinctorius. The sequence goes on along the minus strand of NW_027361986.1, from coordinate 99,606 downwards.
TCACTTTGTAGAGAGGAGCTTCCCATAGGGTGGGGGAAAAGGCTCTGCATTGAGCATACGTTTTGCAAAGAATCTCAAAGTTTCGCCTCCGACTAGGGCCCTAATCAAACATCAAGTAGAGAACACCTTCAAATCCCTTAAGGGAGAAAGCAAAAAGCATAGGAAGGCTAAGAGCAGGGACCCCCGAGTCAGACCACAGCGATGGGGAGAGCGAATCTTCTACGTCAGGCACGGACAGTCTGTCATCCGACTCCTTGTCCTCTGTGGAGGGGGGTCTCAGCTGTTTTCCCATAGAGGAAACGGATAACTTAATAAAGGCAATTGGAGCCACTATGGGGCTGGAAGACACCAGACCAAAAAGAACCATTCAGGATGCCATGTTCAGTGGGTTAGAACCAAAAGAGATCATTCCCTATGAACGAGAAAATTCAGGCGCTAATACTGAGGGAGTGGAAAAGACTGGAAAGAAAGGGCCTCCTAGCGCCTAAAAGAAAATATCCCTTTGAAGACCCAAGCTGTTCATTTTGGGAGAAAGAGCCAAAGGTGGATGTAGCCATAGCAAAAGCCTCAAAAAATTCGCTCAGCTGTTTGAGGATATGGGAACATTGAAGGACCCCATGGACAGAAAAGCAGACACATTCCTGAAGAGTTCCTGGGAGGCCGCTGGAGGAGGACTGAAACCCGCTATAGCCGCCACTTGTACAGCCAGAGCCCTAATTGTGTAGTTAGATCAGTTGGAGGACCAACTGAAGAACAAAACCCCAAGAGATGCAATTCTAGACTCCGTCCCATTGATGAGGGGAGCGGCGGCTTTTCTGGCGGATGCATCCGCGGATTCAATCCGACTGACAGCTAGGGCAGCTTCATTCTCGAATGCAGCAAGGCGAGCACTCTGGCTCAAATGCTGGACGGGGCACCTGCAGACAAAATCCAAACTTTGCTCCATTCCCTGTGAAGGCGAATTCCTTTTCGGCCCCACACTGGACGATATCCTTGACAAAGCAGGGGATAAAAAGGAAGTCTTTCCCCATCCAGTCCAATTTTCCCTTCAAGCGTTTTTGGAGCAGGAAATTTATCCAGAGAAAGCCGCCTAAAAACTCCCAGGATAAGTTGGAGAACAGGCGAGGAAAAGGAAAAGGGTTCAAGTTCTGGAAACCGGCAGACAAAAAGCAACCCCGATGAAGGTGTCTCCCAGGTAAGAGGAATGTTGGGCCACTTCTTCCCAACCTGGGAAAAGATTTCAAACAGTTCCTGGATCTTAAACGTCATAAAAACAGGCCTCAAATTAAATTTCCACACCTCACCCCAACCCTCTTTCATAGTGAACCCCGCAAAGGCAGTCAGTGGAAGAGCAAGCCGCGGTTCAACAAGAGATTCAGACCCTGGTGGAGAAATCAGTGCTACAGGAGGTCCCCCACTGAGAAAAAGGAGAAGGCTTCTATTCCCCTATCTTCCTGAGGAGGAAGCCAGATAGGACATTCAGGACAATAGTGAACCTGAAAGTTTAACAAGTGCCTGATAATCCATCCATTCAAAATGGAAGCAAAATCTGCAGTAAAAAATGCTGTTTCCAGCCTGTTGCATGACTGTACTCGACTTAAGATGCGTACTACCACGTCCCCATACCACACGGACTACTGCCGGTTTCTCAGGATAGCAGTCACTGTAACGGGAGAAATAAAGCACTACCAATTCAAAGCTCTCCCGTTCGGGCTGGCCATCGCCCAGAGAGTCTTCACAAAAATTATAGCGGAAGTCATGGCACATAGAGCAGGATGTCCTAATAGTTCCATACTTGGACGACTTCATAGTGATAGGCAACTCCCCTTCTCACTGCAGGGACAAGTTGAACAGGACTATGGAATCACTGACCAGCCTAGGTTGGCTGCTAAATCTGCCAAAATCTCGGATGGTTCCGACCCAAGGACAATAGTATTTGGGCATAACCATAGATTCTCACGCAAGAGTGTCATATCCCAGAAGGGAAAGGGCTACACATGAAACAGCAGGAGTGAGAACTCATACAGTAACAACACTGAGGAAGGCCATGTCCCTGCTTGGCTCAATGACAGCCTGTATACCAGCTGTGCAGTTGGCTCAAGCTCATACAAGGGATCTCTAGTGGGAAATACTAGCGGCAGAAATTTCTCTTCACGGACATTTAGAAGGGCGGTTAGACATCTCACCCGAAACGGCTCACTCACTGCAGTGGTGGACAGAGCCATCCAACATCCAGGGTGGTCTCTTGGGTGATACCGGTCTCTCGAATCCTTAGTACAGATGCAAGCCCCAGGGGGTGGGGGGCTTACTTGGATAACCAGGTAGCACAAGGGGTATGGACAGGGGACGAAAATGCAGCCTCCTCAAATTTGAAGGAGCTCTTAGCGGTAAAGCTCACCCTCCTGTATTTTCTGGACTCCCTCAAGACCCACCACGTAAGGGTGTTTTTGGACAACCGCACGGTAGTCGCTTACTTGAACCATTAGGAGAGTACAAGATCCTGCGCCCTAATCGAAGTGACAGTCAATTTTCCAGTTTGCAGAGGGAAATCTAGGTTCACTGACTGCACTACACATAAGGGGCAGACAATGTGACGGCAGACTTCCTAAGTCGCACACAGCTGAGACAGGGCAAGTGGGAGTTAAACCAGGAAATTTTCAATCAGATCATGAAACTGTGGGGGAAACCAAACATAGACCTATTTGCCAACAGGACGAATCGGAAGGTAAAAACCTTCTGCTCCATAGACCCCTCTGGGAACCCAGTAGCCCTGATGCCCTCATGATACCCTGGCACTTTCCCCTTGCATATGCATTTCCACCAATATCCTTAATTCCATCAGTTCTGAGGAAGATTCGGGAGGGCAAAGCAAGGGTAATCTTAATAGCCCTCTTTTGGCCAAGAAGGACGTGGGTCTCTTGGTTGAGGAGAATGTCCATCTCCAACCCTTGGGTTCTCCCAGATATCCCGAACTTGCTCTCACAGGGCCCAGTGCTGCACCCTCAGGTGGAGAACCTACATATGATGGCTGGAAATTTGAAAGGGCCCTGTTTTAGTAACAGAGGTTTCTCCCCAAAAATAGTGTCTACCCTGCTACGGAGTAGAAAACCGGTAACCACTAAATTGTACGGGAGGATCTGAAGGAAGTTCCTTTCAGTATCAAGGGCCAGCTCAAGTGGGAATGTACCTCTATCAAAGATCTTGAGTTCCTGCAAAAGGTCTTAGAGCAAGGTCTAGCTACCAGCACATTAAAGGTTCATGTGGCGGCCCTAGGGACCCTATACAACTATGACTTGGCAGGGAACCATTGGGTGTCCAGGTTCATTAAGGCAGCCAGTAGATCCAGGCCTATGTCTTCCCTAAACATTCCTCCCTGGGATCTAAACTTGGTGCTCTCAGCTCTGACCAAGCCTCCCTTTGAACCTTTGCCAGAAGCGCCACTAAAGTTGATATCACTTAAGACCTCCCTCTTGATAGCCCTGACATGGCCTGTAGAATCAGTGATATCCAGGCCCTGTCTGCCTTCCCTCCATTTACTCAGATCCTGGATGACAGGGTGGTACTTAGGACAGACCCAGCCTACCTGCCGAAGGTGGCATCCCGATTTCACAGAACTCAAGAAATCTTCCTCCCCTCCTTTTGCCCCAATCCCAAAGAGAAGTTGCTACACACATTAGATGTTAGGAGATGCCTAATTGAATACCTGTCGGCCACCAGGGAATGTAGGAAGGATAGGTCTCTTTTTATGTGCTTCCAGGGGCCAAGAAAGGGGCGGAAAGCATCAAAGAGCACGCTGGCGAGGTGGATATGAGACGCCATCACCTTGTCTTACTCGTCACAGGGTGCGGACACCCCGGACAGAGTGACGGCCCATTCTACAAGAGTGGTGTCAACTTCCTGGGTGGAGAGAGTAGGTGTCTCGATTGAGCAGATATGTAGAGCTGCTACTTGGTCTTCAACTTCAACCACTATCGGCCGGACCTAGCCACCTCCTCAGATCTAAACTTTGGTAGAAGGGTGCTGGAGGCAGTGGTCCCCCCTAATTGATAGTCTCTGCAATTCTCTCCGTGGTTCCGTCATGGGGGAAAGAGAAAAGCGTAGTTACTTACCGTTAACAGTATTTCTGAGCCCATGACGGCACCCGTATATTCCCTCCCTACATGCTTGGGCTGCGCACTTATTGTAAATACAGTTTAAAATAATTAAAAAAAAATAAAAAATATTACTATTCTCACCTTCCGACGTCCCGGGCAGCATTCCCGCCTCCACGCTTCGGTCCCATTAATCCTTTGCAAGAATGACCGTGAGACTTCGCGATCCCGCGAGAACGGACGTCATCGCGGTAATTCTCGCAAAGGATTACTGGGACCGGAGCGTGGAGAGAGGCGGGAATGCTGCGCGGGACGTCGGAAGGTGAGAATAACAATATTTTTTATTTTAATTCTATTTGACATGAATCAGCGCTGAACACAGCGCACGCGCGGCGTCGCTGTGCTAATCGCTGGTGAAGCTGTCTGACAGCTGACCAGCGATCACATAGCAAATCACCAGCGATCCTGACACGTTGATATCGTTGTCGGGATCGCTGGTAAGTCGCTATGTGTGACGGGGCCTTTACACAGGATCTCTACTCAACACACATAGCAAAAATTTTTCATTTGCATTGTGACAACCAGCTAGCTTATTTATTTCTGCAGATCTACAGTAACTTCTCAGAAATGAGCAATAAACAAAACTGCAGAAGCTAATGCAAAAGTGGGGATATTTTTGTCCACTTTTATGGGTTGACAAGTACCAGATTTTAGTAGCCTCTTGTGTTCTTGTATATGGTCGAATTTCAGAAACACCCAAGAGATTGCCAGAAAGAAAACTGTCTTGTATTGAAATGTTTGTCCTAAAGGGAATAATAGAATCCAAAATTTGTGGTAATGGCATACATAAATCTATATTGCCCATCTTTCACTAAAAGATTTTATAATTATCCCATTTCAGAAAACATCATGTCATACAGTATATCTAGATAGTCATAAAGCAAAATGAGCATTTATCTTCAGCAAGTAAATAGTAATTATACGTGTGAATAACATGGGGTACTTATTTAGTGCTATTTTAATTGAAAGGGCATAAAAGCTATCCCACCATGACATGTACCCATCAGGACAGTCCTAACCTGTCTCTAGTGTATTGTCATACGACCTCCTTGTGAATAAGGGCAGGGCAGGACAGCGCCCTGACACCTATCCATAGGAAGCTTCACAGACCACATACTTGCTCAGAAAGGGGAGCCTCGCCCCCTTTTTGTATAATGTGTAAGATTACAGCAGAACCTAAAAACTGAGCTGGACTAGAAACTGGTACACATGCAAAGTGTAAGGGCGCAAGCACTCACACTGGCAAATTCAGACCAATCCCAAGATGAAAAAAACAAAATGAGCCTAGACTTTACATGTAAGTACATAAATAGTGCAAGTGTATGTAAATAGCATAGGTTTCTTAATGATATTTTGGTCCAAAAAAGCATAAGGGTAAGTTCACACAGGGCGTGTTTGATGCTTTTTTTTCTGCAGCAAAACCTGATTTCTTGGCAGGAAAGAAGCTGCGGCAAAAAACGCAGGTTTAAGTGCGTTTTTGGTGCGGCTTTTTCGTGCATTTTTGTGTCTATTTGTGCAAGCTAATGAAGTTGAATTCCCCAGAGGGAAAAAAAAAAGCTTCCTGTAGAATCGTCCCTCCTTTGAAAAGCAGGCAATTTAAGTGCAAATCACACTGACAGGGAGGGGTGCGGTAAAATTGGACCGACGGGCTGACTGGCTAACTGAGGGTACCCTTTTCACTGTCATTTTCCCACAGTGAAGAGTTCACCTCAGGTCAGGCTGGCAGCAAGCACACTCAGTGAGGTGATGTCACTGAGTCTGTGTTCGCTGATGGCATGAACTCCTGTGACCTCAGCATCGTCATTTTCCCATGGTGCTGAGGTCACAGGAGTTCATGCCATCAGCCAGCAGACTGAGTGACATCACTGATACTCAGTCTGTGCGCTCTGCTTCTCCTTCATTCCCCAGTAGTTTACAGCAGGGAGCTGTCGCATTAGCACCGCTCCCGGTTGTAAACTTGATTAACCCCCTGAGATGGATTTATGCTGTGGGGCTTGACTGTATGCCGGACAGGTATGGGATATTGTTGGTTTATTTTAATTTTTTTTGCAGATATCGAGGGCTTCGATATTGGAATAGCAGTTAATAAAGATGGAAAAACTGTGTAGTGTATTTTCATTAAAAGACTTTGTTCTTATTGTGTGTATATTAAACCCTCTAGCAACTCTAGGATTAGTAATGGATAGGTGTCTTACCAGGCTGAGAATATCAGCCCTCAGCTGTGAGCTTTAGTCAGTCAGGTTGTTTGTCAAAAATGAGAGGGACCCACGCTGATAATTTTTTTTTTTTTTTTTTTTTTACGCTGCAAGCTTTTTTAAGCTGCAAGAAAAGTCAACCAGCATATTTTCAGCGTTTTTTTTTCACCATCCATTCAAGTAAGTTGGTTGATAGATCATGTCGCTTCTTTCAGCGTTTGTGTAAAAAAAAAAAAAAAAAAAAGCTGCAAAGCACACAAAAATCCTGATCACACAAAAAACAATCTGTGAGATTTCAGAAATCTCATAGGCTTTGCTGCTAATGAAAAAAGTAGCTGAAAATTGGCAAAAAAGCTGCAAAAACGCCCTGTGTGAACTTACCCTAAGCCTTCCCACCACAAGGTGCCCATCAGGAAGATGTAGACTGCATGTGTGCATTCGCCTAGTGATTTGGTTGCAGCACTTTTAACATAATGTTTGCCACTGCAGCCAAACAACAAAGACCTTGCCAGCACGAGAGCTGTTGCTGGGCTTGGCGAGGGTAATAGTTTCTTTAAAAGTAATCATACAGCAAAGTCTTCTCAAACAATTTAAGAGTTCACTTTTATTTCTTTTAAAACCAGTGATTGAATAATTAGAAAGTACTTCTGAAGCGTCATGGTGAGAGAATCCTGTAATGTTCCATTCACCATAGCTGCTTATTTAAGTTTGCCTATTGTGTAATGGCCATTAGTGTTTATGGGCAATGCGCCTGCAGTGCACATCACCCCTTGTTTTTATACAGCTTAAACTTGTAGGCCCCTTTGACATGGTTACCCCTTCCCCCTGTTTACTAGGGGTTCAGGAGCTCTAGCTGGGAGCCTGTCCAATTGCAGAAACAAAGGGATAAAGTACTGTGTTTTCATAACACAATAGTTTCTCTCTAACTTGCCTGATTAGTCTATTCTATGTTTTTAAATTGCTCATATGTACAGTTAAGTTGTGTGCATGTGTATACAATATATGCAGTACATTAACTTATGCCTCTGTGTAAGATGCTTATGGAAATGCTTACTGTGTTTTAGATTTGCAGAGTGAGGAGAGAGCCACATTCATTTGGGGTACACCTTCTTATTCTGGACCGAGGTAAGTGTAAGTGATGAATTTACTTGTTTTTGCGTCTCATGTTTGTACTTACAGCATGGACATCTCCTGACTGACGGTGCTGCACACAGGAAAATAGAGCGAATGACAAGTGCACGCAGGGGGATGTATAAGTCGTCAGGGGGAGTTGAGTTGCTAACCTGACAAGACTGAATGGCACAGCCCCATTGTATGCCTGTAGAGTATACAGCTGCTGCCGTTTTGCTAACGGGTAGGAGATAATCCATCTGCATTTATTGAGGCGTAAGAGGAGATAATGTTTCTAGTTGACTGCACTGCTGTTGGACAAATAGTTGTGCCACACTGTGGTAGTATCCAATAGCTTTTATGCGTTTCAAGTTTGTACCAAATGCTTTTTCAAAAGTATACGACTTCTCAATGTGCAGACACAGAAATAAATTTTTCATAACCAACGTTACCGTTAAGTCAATGGGTCTGTTAGGAAAAATAAACCTGTCATTGAAAATTAAGGTTTCCCTGCTACTCCATAAATGAATGGTGTCATTTTTTTTATTTGTGACCTTCTGAATACTTTTAATTTTAATCCATACTATGTATAAAATTGTGGGTGATGTAATTGAAACTTACATCCAACCATAAATATAACTTTTGTCAGCCATGTACGGAGAAAATCATCTGTGAGGAACAGCCATCCCTGATGGATGAGGTTAGAGGAATGGTGCAACAGGAAATCCAGTCATCCCTAGCGCTACCTTCTCCCAGTCCTTTTTCAGGGGGCCCCTCTGTGCCAAAAAAGAAATGTGCCTCGGAAGATGGCTCTGACTCAAAAGCAGAAATAACACGTCCCAAAGAATAGTTGGAAGAAGGTGGTTATTCCCAAGTTATACGGAGGAGGATGATTTTTTTTTCTTTTTTTTTTTCCTCTGAGGACATGGAGGAATTATTACTCTCGGTCAGAAATGCTATGGGAGTTGGAGAAGAGAACGTCCCGCACAGTCCAGGGTGAGATGTTTGGGGGCTTGAGATCTAGAGGGAAGATTCTATTTCCCACCCATGACAACATTCAGATTTTAAACCTGGATGTCCCAGGTGATCTGAAAGACTGCTTTCCCATGGATGAAGACCTTTCAAAGTGCTGGACTGAAATTCCCAAAGTGGATATCCAGGCAGCTAGGGTAGCCAAAAAAAACTACCCTAACCTTTTGAGAACTCCTCCCAACTTAAGAATCCAGTTGAAAGCAAGATTGGTCTACTGGAAGTCTTGGGAGGCATCGGCGACCTCCTTAAGGACAAATGTCTCATTCGCCTGCATTACGAGTGCCTTATTTCTTTGGTTACAACAGTTGGAAGACCATATTAAGGGAGGTACCAGAAGAGAAGCTCTTCTGGCCTCATTCCCCTTCTTACTGAAAGCAGCAGGATTCCTTGCAGGTGCCTCTGCTGTTATAGGTCCAGATTACTGCAAGAACTTGTTCTGTGCTTTCCAACACCACGAGAAGATCACTGTGATTAAAGATGTGGACTGGAGACTTCCTATCCAAGTCTAAGCTATGCTCTATACCTTTCAGAGGGTAATACGTGTTTGGTCCTGCCCTGGATGAGTTGTTGGAAAAGGTGACCGACAAAAGTCTTCCTGAACCAAAATCCCTCCGAAAGCGGCCATGTACGCCCCCCCTCTTCAGGCGTAAATTCCTCCATACAGATGGAAAGGTACATCTGGACGTTGGAGCTACATGAAAGGAGGTAGAGGGTGGAATATTTTTCAGAACCCATGTTCAGGAAGGCAATGACTGAACGGGTAGGAGGCAGGACTTCAAGCTTCTTCCCAAAATGGTGGGAAATAACATCAGACCTCAAAATCCTCGACTCAGTTGTGGGGAGGAGGACTCCCAGACAGTGAATGGGCAGGTACCCAGGGGACCGCCTTCAGGGTTCTTGAGGGAACGATACCGGGAGGACAGTAAAAGGAAAGACTTTACTGAAGTTGTCAGGGAAACAGGGGGCGGGGCAAGCTTAAAAGGAGCAGGGGGCGTGCTGAAGTGGCAGTTGACAGGAAGCCGGGTGAGACAGAGAACCGAGGGAGCGGACGGTGTGTGGTGGAGAGACCGACATGGGCCTGTGAAAGGAAAACTGCGGACTCACCGACACGTGAGACTTGAGATTCGTTCACTGGCGGCCGCTTCCCTCATACGGTCCCATCCAGCCGCCCCCGCCGTTTCCCGCCCTGTTGTGACAGGTCCACAACCTCCACTGACAGCTGCGACGACAGACCATTCCTTGACAGAGGTCAGGACAATGCCCCCACACAGCTGCGGCCTGGTCATTACTGGGCCCAGGAGGCGCCACCTCGCTACAGGTGGCAGGAGAGGCCCCCGTCCGTTTGGCTAAGGGGCCTCAGGCAGAGGGTAGTGAACGGCTATATTTAGAGACTGCGTCATAACGCCGCGGCGGGACGAGGGCAGCAAGGAGACACCTGCAGCGCCCCACCGGCATCGTTTCTTCAGGGCCTGTTGCGCCCCACCGGCATCGTTTCTTCAGGGCCTGTTGCGCCCCACCAGCATTGTTTCTTCAGGGCCTGTTGCGCCCCACCGGCATTGTTTCTTCAGGGCCTGTTGCGCCCCACCGGCATCGTTTCTTCAGGGCCTGTTGCGCCCCACCGGCATCGTTTCTTCAGGGCCTGTTGCGCCCCACTGGCATCGTCTCTTCAGGGCCTGTCGTGCCCAGTTCCGTCCCGGAATATCGGGGCGTCAAGGCAGCCGCATCAGCGATCTCAACGCGGCCATGCTTGTGATCCTAACAGACACCCTGGAAGGATAAGTTTAATATAGAAGCTTAGGACCAGTAGTTTGTTCATACGTGACCTATAGCACCTGGGCAAACCAGGTTAATCGCATTGCAATAAGAAAGTGTTGGTAGGATTGTTGAGTCCCTGCGTGGACTAGTTGTTAAAGCTTTTGGTTTGCTCAAGATGGCCCCAGCGGCTACAGTTTATAAAACTTTATTCCACAAACCATACTCAGTCTCGTGTCTCGTCACTGCATCCTGCGAACCTGCTGAACCCTACACTTGGCGTAGTCGGCAGGATGAATTCTCTGAGCACAGTGGTGCCCCAGATCAGGGTAGAGCTGTAAACTCTACAAATGATGAGGGTCCCAGTACCAGCATATCATTGGGGGCCATGCTTAACAACCTGCCTAGATTTTCTGGCTCCAATACTATGTTATGGAGCTGGATAGAGCGGATGCGGGGCCTCTTTCGGATGCACCCAATGACCCCTGATCTGGAGGCCGAAGTGGCACTCATGGCACTGGACGGGGAGGCGTGCAGGTCAGTGATGTTGAAACCTCCGGAGCACCGCAACACTTTTGAAAGTGTTACAGATAGTAGAACAGACCCATGGGGACCCTACTAATGTGGGAGTTATGACCCCGTTTGTTTAGTCGGATGCAAATAGAGGGGGAGACTATCAGAGTATATCAATGTCCTTCAAGAATTTCATATGGCTATAGAAAGGACGGGGTAGGGGCAGGACCTGTTGACCCTACGTGACCTACTGGTGACTGGTTTGCGAGATCCATTAGTCAAACAGACACTGCGGGAACAGATCAGAATGAATCCCCAAATAGATTTTTCAGAGGTGGGGAGTGAGGCATGTACTCAAGAGCAGGAGCAGGGGATGACAGTCCCCGTGGGGAAAGTCCGAGGTGTGGAGGCCTCCGAGTGTAGTCGAGGAGCCTCAGTGGGTGGAAGAGATGAAGCAAGAGCTGAAAAGTATTAAGGGCGAGTTGGCCGAAGTAAAGAGAAGAACCGGGACTGGACGACCTAGTTTTAACCCCGGCTCTTGGGGATCGCGCTCCCTACGGGGTGGTCAGTCTACACAGGCCCGGTGTTTTGAGTGTGGAGAACCTGGCCACTTTGCCCGAGAGTGTCCGGCGTGGGAGACACCCACCCCGGCGGCCATTAAACTAAAGGGCTCCGGGCTGGGGGGACGCCGCTCGGAGCCGAAAACCACAACTAGAGGTGGTGGAAGTCCCAAAGATTTGGTAGCAAAATGTCTGGTGGTTTGGGCAGAAGTGGAGGGCCGGGCCGTCCGGTGCCTGGTGGACACGGGGTCACAAGTAACCACTATGCCCGCAACGTACTTTTAACCGAACTTCCTGGAAGCAGCAAGGCCTCAGTGGGGGCCTGTGATCAGATTAGTAGCTGCCAACCAACTGCCGGTCCCAGTTGCCGAGGTGGTGTGGGTGCAAGCGACGCTGTGCGGTAAATCCCTTGGTCGCAGAGGGGTGGTACTGACTCAAGGAGAAGCTAAGCAACACCCTGTTACCCTAGGCATGAATGTTCTACGAGAGTTCGGCAACCTACTGCTCAATGACCCTACACAGAGGATACTGAAGCAGTGGGGTTCTCGCACAGCCCAAGGGTAGGTATTCCAGCAGCTGGTGCGGGGAGCACGGACCGCCAGGAAGGCGAGGCTCTGGGTAAGTTCATCACGCCAGCGACTCCCCTGCTTGTTACCTCCTGGACAGACTGTGGTGGCCCTGCCCATTCGAGACCCGATACCCTTGGAGGGCGTGGAGGTGCAGGTGGAGTCGTGTCACTCGGAGTGCTTACCTCCTGGCATACTGGTGGGCCCGTTCCCTGGCTACCGTGCAAAAAGGAGCCGTCCTGGTACGCTGCGTTAACCTTGAAGACCGAGACACTGTTCTGAAAGCACGGACTGTACTGGCCAAACTAGTAAGGCTTTTAGAAGAAGTGCTGCCATCTGTCGGTTCAATTACGAGTACACCCCGAGGATCCTTGGGAAGTAACAATATGAACTTTACAGGCCCACGAAGTCTCAGCCCAAGAGAAGGGCCGAAATATCTTGGAGCACATGCGGGCCGAGCTTTCTGGGTTAACTGCAGCCCAACTCGCACAGATAAAAACATTGCTGGGACAGTACCATGAAGTATTTGCTAGTCATGAGGACAATTTTGGGTGTACCACCGCCATCACTCATGAAATCCCCACAGCAGGAGCGGCCCCTATCCGGGAACGATACCGACAGATTCCGCCACAACTCTATCAATAGGTGAAAACTTTGCTGGCCCAAATGCTGCGAAAGAGGGTGATACGGGAAAGTCAATTTCCCTGGGCGGCCCCAATCGTGTTGGTCCGGAAGAAAGATGGTACACTACGATTCTGTGTGGATTATCGTAAACTGAATGCTTGCACTATTAAGGACTCATACCTGCTGCCCCGCATAGAAGAATCCCTGTCCGCCTTGGGGAAGGCAACATATTTTTTGACCCTGGACTTGGCCATTGGGTACTGGCAGGTGCCCATGTCAGAAGATAGGTCCAAGGCGGTGTTCATATTGCCCATGGGACTGTTTGAGTTCAATCGGATGCTGTTTGGGCTGGCCAACGCCTCCGGGACCTTTCAGCGATTGATGGAGCGATGTCTGGGAGATCTCAATTTTGAGGCCACATTGATCTACCTGGATGACATCGTCTATGCTGCCACCTTCGAGGACCACCTGGAGCGGTTGGAACAGGTAGCCGGTTGCAAAAGTACGGGTTGAAGGTGAAGCCTCAGAAATGCCACCTATTAAGCTCTCAGATTGAGTATCTGGGTCATGTCGTTTCGGCAGAGGGTGTGAGACCATCCCGGGAGAAGGTTGCTGCTATCCAGGAATGGCCTACCCCTGAGACGGTGAAAGATGTGCAGGCTTTTCTGGGGTTAGCCGGATATCACCGTCGCTTCGTAAAGAATTTTACATGTCTAGCTCGAGCCCTGCACGACCTACTGAAGGGGGCTCCCGCTGGGGCCTATGGACGCAAAATCGTGGCAACACCCTCAGGAAGAGGCCTTCCGAGACCTCGAGGCTGCACTCTCGGATGCCCCAGTGTTGGCTTATGCGGATTTCTCTCAACCGTTCATCTTGCACACTGACTGGAGTCTTCACGGGCTGGGGGCTGTGTTGTCACAGGTTCAGGATGGCTGGGAGAGAGTGATCGCATATGGAAGTCGCTCACTCCATTACTCCGAGTAACCCTGACAATTACAGCTTTTAAGCTCAAGCTCCTCGCAGTGGTGTGGGCTATGACGGACAGATTTGTGGAGTACCTAGCGGGCTCCCGAGGTGGTAGTGCGAACTGACAACAACCCGCTGGCTCATATGGAAAATGCCAAATTGGGGGCTCTGGAACAACGATGGGTGGCTCGGATGGCGAAGTACAATTATAAGATTATCCACAAGAGGGGCCGAGAATGTCCATGCAGACGCCCTCTCCAGGATTCGACATACAACTCCAGGGCAAAATCGAGACGAAGAATTGGAAGGGGAGGAAATCCCGTTTGCTCTCACTGCTACCATGCTCACAACTGACAATAAAAATAACTTCATCTGAGACCCCAAGGGGCATACTGGAACAATCCCGGGATAAGTGGATACAGCAGCAGCAAGAAGACTAAGATTGGTCTTCTCAGAACATGGGTCGCCGCTGGGCAATTACCCACTGACTCTCAACAGCAAAGTTTGCCTCAGGACCTGTTGCTTATGCTGCGATAATGGGAGAGGTTGGTTATCTGAAAGGGATTATTGTATCGTAAATAATATCACAAACAACCTCGATGACTGTTTGGCAGGTGGTTACGCCAGGAGCCCAACTTCATGTATTGGCTCGGGAGGCTCACGAAAAAGGGGCCCATTTCAGAACAAAAAAAAACTTTGCAATGGCTGCAACAGAAAGCTTACCACCCGCGCTTGCTGGCTGTTGTGGACGAAATTTGCCGGACCTGCTGGTTGTGTGAATTAGCCAAACCGCCCGCTCAGCGAGCCGCAACAGACTATTGTGACCTCAGCGCCCCTTGAGCTCCTGACGGTGGATTATTTGACCTTTGGACCCGCATTCCAGGGATTCGAACACTCTCGTTATGGTAGATTATTTCACGAAGTTCGCTGTGGTCACCCCCACTCGGGATCAGATCGCAGAGTCCGTTGCCTCCGCAATTTGTAGAAACTTTATACAAGTATATGGCTGTCCGCAACGAATACATTCTGATCAGGGAGCAGTTTTTTTGGGAAAAGTCATGGAAGAACTACATCACCTCTATGGAATTGACAAATCCTGGACCACACCGTATCACCCGCAAGGGAATGGGGCTTGTGAACGATTTAATCGGACATTGATTCAGATGTTGTGCACTCTGGAGAGTGACAAGAAGACCCGTTGGCCCGACTATGTTTCTGAATTAGTTTGGGTCTATAACAATAGGGTACATCGAGTGACTGGTTATACCCCCTATTCCCTGTTGGGGCGAGAAGGTAAAGGGATCACGGAGGTGGAGTTAGACCCCGAAGAACCTCAGCCCTGGACTGGAGTGTCGTCTTGGGTCGGAAATCATCATCGGCTGCAAACTCTTCACCGAATTGTACACACCAAGCTCTGAGACTGGGAGCACCCAGTGAATACTACCCCGCCTCCTCACCTCCAAAGCGGGGACCGGGTGCTTGTGCTAGATCAACGCCCCCAAAACAAACTGGAGCCGCGTTGGGAAGAAAGTCCTTATCGGGTCTTACGCCGCATCCAGACGGACCAGTGCACGAAATACGACCTGAAGAGGATAAAACGCTGCCTGCTCGTGTTGTGCATCGTAATGTTACGCCCATGTACTTCCTCTGACCCGAAGCAACCGGAGCCTGCCCCGTCGACATCCGAACCGTCTTCCGTATGTTGGGACCTGGACGACGACGAAGATTGTCTCCCAGGACCCGGAGGCCCTCCACGCAGTAATGAACCATCTGACACAATTAGCCTGCCCGCACCAACCAGCCCACCGATGTCCCCCACCCCAGACTATTCTACCCCAGTTGAACTTAGACGCTCCGAGCGGTCAACAGCCGGCTAACCCCCCGAACGATATGAGCAAGATCAATTCGTATGGCAACGAACATTGAAACCCCTACAGACCGAGCTCAATAGACTAAGGCCCTCACCTGAGGATTGGCGAGCTTACAGGGTGGAGGAGTGTGGGGGAGGAGGACTCCCAGACAGTGAATGGGCAGATACCCAGGGGATCGCCTTCAGGGTTCTTGAGGGAACGATACCGGGAGGACAGTAAAAGGCAAGACTTGACTGAAGTTGTCAGGGAAACGGGGCGGGGCAAGCTTAAAAGGAGCAGGGGACGCGCTGAAGTGGCAGTTGACAGGGAGCCGGACAACAGACAGAAAGCCGGGTGAGACAGAACTGAGGGAGCGGATGGTGTGTGGTGGAGAGACCGACATGGGCCTGTGAAAGGAAAACTGCGGACTCACCGACACGTGAGACTTGAGATTCGTTCACCGGCGGCCGCTTCCCTCATACGGTCGCATCCAGCCGCCCCCGCCGTTTCCCGCCCTGTTGTGACAGGTCCACGACCTCCACTGACCGCTGTGACGACAGACCATTCCTTGACGGAGGTCAGGACACTGCCCCCCTGCCTTCTCCCACAGCTGCGGCCCTGTCATCACCGGGCCCAGGAGGCGCCACCTCGCTACAGGCAGCAGGAGAGGCCCCCGTCCGTTTGGTTAAGGGGTCTCAGGCAGAGGGTACTGAACGGCTATATTTAGAGACCGTCATAACGCCGCGGCGGGACGAGAACCGCAAGGAGACGCCTACAGCGCCCCACAGTCATGGTTTTTCAGGGCCTGTTGCGCCCCGCCGGCATCGTTTCTTCAGGGCCTGTTTCCTCCACCGGCATCGTTTCTTCAGGGCCTGCTGTGCCCCGCTGGCATCGTTTCTTCAGGGCCTGTTGCGCTCCACCGGCATCGTTTCCTCAGGGCCTGTTGCGCCCCACCGGCATTGCCTCTTCAGAGCCTGTTGTGCCCCACTGGTATCATCTCTTCAGGGCCTGCCGAGCCCAGTTCCATCCCGGAATATCGAGGCGTCAAGGCAGCCGCATCAGCGATCTCAACGCGGCCACGCTTGTGATCCTAACAGACCCCCTGGAAGGATAAGTTTAATATAGGAGCTAAGGACCCATAGTTTGTTCATACGTGGCCTATAGCACCCCGGCAAACCAGGTTAATCGTATTGCAATAAGAAAGTGTTGGTAGAATTGTTGAGTCCCTGCGTGGACTAGTTGTTAAAGCTTTTGGTTTGCTCAAGATAGCCCCAGCGGCTACAGTTTACAAAAGTTTATTCCACAAACGGTTACGGGACATCTTAAAAGCAGAGCTCCAACAAATGTTCTACTCAGTGGTAATCTCTCTGGTTCCAGAAGTAGAGCAGGGCCAAGGTCTTAATTCCCGTGTGTTCCTTAGAAAAAAAAAAATTGAAGCCACCGTGCTATTATCAACTTGAAATGGCTGAATCAATACATGTTTACAGACTATTAAAAATGGAATCTGTAAAATCTACAGTCACATAGATCGGGAAGGACTTTGCTATGGCCACTATAGACCTCTAGGATGCATATTACCACATATCCATTGATCCTTGCTATCATCGATATCTGAGGTTTGTGGTTATACTATGCCAGGAAGTGCATCACTTCCAGTTCAGGGTCCTACCCTTCGGCATATCTTCTGCTCCCCGAACATTCACAAAAGCTACCTACCTCTGCCATGATCTTTATCAGGAAGGAAAACGTTTGCATTGTTCCCTACCTGGATGACTTTATCATGGCTCCTTCTTTTCCGGTCCTATGGACACATCTCCAGTCAGTCCTACATACCCTAACTTCCTTAGGCTGGATCATAAATCGGGGAAAAAACAGATCTATCAACTGAGAAGGGCTTTTTAGGGATCCTCTTACTCTCAATATCAGAGATCTTCTCTTCTGGTCACCAAACAGTTAAATATAAGATACGGTTTGGATCCTAAAAAAAAAAACAGAAAATGTTCCTAAGATTTGCTATGACGGTTCTGGGATCAATGACAGCTTGTATTCAAAAGCAGTTCCCTTGGCCCATGATCATACGAGGATCCTCCAAAAATGTATTCTCTTGCTGGGACAAAACTCCAGAATCACTCAGTACTAGACTCTCCCTTCACCAATATAAAAAAAAAAAATCCAACTGGTGGCTCAGCCAAGAAAAACTGGCGAATGGAATATCTTGGATCCAACACTCGGTCTCTTTGGTAACAGCGGATGCCAGCAAAAGAGGTTGGGGAGCAGTGACATCACAAGATTTTCAGGGAACCTGGCCCAAAAAGATGGATAACCGATCTTCCAATTTAAGGGAATTAAGAGCGGTAGAGGAAGCCCTGAGAGCAGCAAAGTCAATAATTAAGGGAATCCATATCCGAATTTACTCCAACAACATAACCACTGCGGCCCATCTACATTGGGGCAGTACAAGGTTCGAGAACCTACCTCAGGTCTCGACAAGATTTTTCCTTTGGGCTGAACATCTTCTGTCCTTGTCTGCCCTTCATCTAAGGGGATCCGACAATATCCAGGCAGACTTTCTGAGCAGGACGGATCTAGATCCAGGGTGATGGAGCCTCAGTATGAAAGTTTTCTGGTCAATAACCAAGAAATGGGGTCACCCAGATGTTGGCCTGTTTGCGAGTCGGCATAATGTGAAAGTAGAGAGTTTTCTCCATAGTTCCAAACGAAACCCAATCAAGGGTGGATGCCTTCTCTCACCCATGGAATTTTTAGGTTGGCCTATGCTCTCCATCCAATTCTGTTGTTGCCAAAGACTTTACAAATGGTCAGAACGGACAGGGTCAAAACTATTCTCGCCCCTTGTGAACTAATGAACCTCTTACCCTGCCGCAAGACCACGACCTTCACATCAAGGTCCGATTTGCCCTCTAGCTCCCCAAAGCTTACGCTTAGCGGCCTGGCTTCTGAAGCTGCAGTCCTGAAAGCCAGAGGCTTCTCTCATGCCATCATAAATACCTTGCAAAAAGCAGGAAACTGGTCACTAATTTGCTCAAAGGACTTGAATCAAAAAGTGAATTAGTTGTAAACCAGCTCATAAACAAAAACTAATTCTAAAATTACAATTGCTTTATTGAAATATACTAAAACCATAGACATACATGAACACCACGCAAATTTAATTGCTGATCAAACTGGTCACTAATGCCATCTACTCCAAGATATGGAAGACCTCTGCATGGTATGGGAGCCACTCCACTCCCATTGATCCTTTCCACCCTGACATGGCTAAAATACTAGACTTCCTACAGGATGGCTTATCAAAAGAACTAAGGCTATGTGCACACGCTGCGGACTCACCCGCAGATTTGTATCTGCGGATCCGCAGGTAAAACCGCAGCTAAAATGACCTGCGGATTGGCCAGCGGGTTTCCCCTGCGGTTTGACACCTCTACAATGGAATAGGTGGCAAACTGCAGCAGAATCCGCAGAAAGAATTGACATGTCAATTCTTTCTGCGGATTCAAAACCGCAGCTTTTCCGCAGTTGAAAAACCGCAGCATGTGCACAGCGGATTGTAAATCAGACTTGCATTGTACTGTACACTGCAGAACTGCTGCGGAACCGCAGAGGCCAAATCCGCAGTGGATCCGCAGCGTGCGCAAATAGCCTAATACCTAGTACCTTGAAAGTCTAGGTGTTGGCTCTGAGCGCCTACTTTATCCATCGATGGTCTGCCAGGATTTGATCAGAGGTTCATGACAGCGGCCCCTAGAATCCGTCCTTACCCCATATCTTCCTGCATGTTTTTTGCATCCGTTGGTTTTCTCCTTTGTTCCTCCATCCCCTGTTTTGTTTATTTATTTAATAACAAATTACATTAAAATATTACCTATAATCTTGGCTGTGTATCATATTTTTAGGTTGTATAATATTTCAGTGGATACACACCTGTATTACTGTTTATTTTGGCATACATCAGCAGTGTGATGCATCAGCAAAAAAGGCAAATGCAATTCTAGGATGTATTAACAGAAGCATACAGTCTAGATCATGTGAAGTCATTATTGCCCTCTACTCCTCTTTGGTCAGACCTCCTCTGGAATACGGTGTCCAGTTTTGGGCGCCACATTTTAAAAAAAGACATCAACAAACTGGAGCAAGTTCAGAAAAGAGCGACCAGAATGGTGACCGGTCTGCAAACCCTGTCTTATGAGGAAAGGTTGCAGGATTTGGGAATGTTTAGGTTGCAAAAGGGAAGACTAAGAGGAGACTTAATAGCTGTCTACAAATATCTAAAGGGCTGTCACATTGTAGAAGGATCATCTTTATTCTCGTGCACAAGGAAAGACTAGAAGCAATGGGATGAAACTGAATGGGAGGAGACACAGATTAGATATTGGAGAAAAACTTTTTGACAGAGTGATCAATGAGTGGAACAGGCTGCCATGAGAAGTGGTGAGTTCTCATTCAATGGAAGTCTTGAAACAGAGGCTGGACAGACATCTGACTGGGATGATTTAGCGAATCCTGCTTTGAGCAGGGGGTTGGACCAGATGGCCCAGGAGGTCCCTTCCAACTCTACGATTCTGATTCTATATTCATAAACATTTCCAAAAATGCTATGGAAAGCGCTTGTAATTTTTACAAGTCTGTAAAAGGGGCTTTACAACTCTTGTGCTGCTGTCTATGCTCAGTGCAGATAGACAGGCTTGATGCTCTCCCCATGCATCATTTTATACAAAACTGATTATGTACAGCATCCCACTCACCGGGTCAGCATGTAAGAACTTCAATACCTGGGACAAATATTGTTTGAAGATGGTGTCAATGATCAGATTGGACCTAGCTGTAGATCTGTGGTGCTGCTTGTGTCCATGCAGGAATTGGTGGCTGTAATATGGACGCAAAACTCCATCACTTTAATGCTCTTCTACAACCATCCTTTGAGCAGATCCACCAGGTTGTGTATGGTGTCTGTCCTGTTTAGTTGGGCCTGTTACAAACTTTGCTAGCTCAATCTCTACACAATACCAATTTTATTCCTTTTTTTTTTTTTTTTTTTCCTGTTGATCAGACATGTATATACCTCACTGTTCACATTTCTGCTCACCTCTGTATAGGAACAACTTAAAAAAAAAAAGTGTGTATTTTCTTATTATGCTAGTGTAGAATAGACCTGCTGGGAGCACTGGAAGCCTGTGTGCATGTTTAAAGCCCTGGGAGCTTTACTGTAGCCTAAACCAGAAGTACAAATGTGATTATGAACAGAACCTTCTAGCAAATGTTAATGTAATGTGAAACGTGATTTAATGCTGTAGAATAACAATTTATTTTCTTTTCCCTTTCAGTACCGGTACCTTGATGGACCCAAAAAATGCTCTTGGTGATAATGTTCGTGCTCCTAAATCTCTCCCCTATGTCCTGCCATGGAAAATGAGTAAGCAACTATTTGTTACCTATAGTGAAATAGAGCAGAGTCTTGTGGCTGTATACTTATATACCGTATTTTTTGTATTATAAGACGCACTTTTGTTCACCCAAATTTTTGGGGAAAGTGGGTGGTGCGCCTTATAATCCGAATGTGTGCTTTAGAGGAGGGGGGAAGGCTCTAGAGTGGTGTCAGGGGGCTGGGGTGGGCTGGCTGCAGACACAGCGGTGGTCAGTGCTCCCGCTCATTAGGGTCATGTAATATCTGCACCCGCTGTCCATCACCTTGGTGCTGAAGCCACGCCGAGTTGGTGGACAAGGGGTGCAGCACATATTGCATGTGCCTGCACTCTCCCCCCACTGCCCCGTCACTATAGTCACCTTCTGATAATGGCTCCGTGCTCCCAGCTCCCCCCTGGCTCTTCCTGTGTCTGTGCCAATAGGACCTGCGGTCACATGACTCCCAGTGTGTAGCACTGCGGTCATGTGATGGAAGGTCCTGCAGCTACAAGGAAATGCCTGTATGAGCAGCTCCTGGATGTCAGCACAGACACAGGAAGAACCGTGGGGGAGCTGGGAGCACGGCGCCATTATCCGAAAGGTGAGTTAACTGTTGTTTTATCATGTGCCAGCAGCACAGGGGGGCATATCCAGGATGGGATGGGGGGGCCATGTGCGTGCCAGCAGCACAGGGGGGCATATCCAGGATGGGGGGGCATGTGCGTGCCAGCAGCACAGGGCGGCATATCCAGGATGGGATGGGGGGGCAATGTTTGTGACAGCAGCACAGGGGGGCATGTGCGTGCCAGCAGCACAGGGGGCCATATCCAGGATGGGGGGGGAGCCATGTGCATGCCAGCAGCATGGGGGGGGGGCATATCCAGGATGGGATGGGGGCCATGTGCGTGCCAGCAGCACAGGGGAGCATATCCAGTATGGGATGGGGGGGGGTATGTGAGTTCCAGCAGCACAGGGGGGCATATCCAGGATGGGATGAGGGGGCATGTGCGTGCCAGCAGCACGGGGCATATCCAGGATGGGGTTGGGGGGGTCATGTGCGTGCCAGCAGCACAGGGGGGGGGGGCATATCCAGGATGGGATGGGGAAGGCATGTGGGTGCCAGCAGCACAGGGGGGCATATCCAGCATGGGATGGGGGAGCCATGTGCATGCCAGCAGCACAGTGGGGCAATGTGCCAGTGTAGCAGCACAGGGGGGCCATGTAACAGGTTGGGGGTTTAATAGATACCAGGATGAAGGAAATATGATTTCTAAGACGCACACTGGCATTATAAGACAGACCCCCATTTAACATAAAAAAAAATTTATTTTTCTTCAACAAATTTGGGGGTGCGTCTTATAATCAGGTGTGTCTTATAAAGCGGAAAATACGGTACTTTGGCTTGGAGAAGACTTCTTTCATGGCATTTTTTTGTTTTTCTACCTCACAACCTGAAATTTCACTTTTTATATTTTATTTTTTTTGAGGGTTTGTATCAGTTCATGTAAAGTACATGCCTACAACTGTGAATATTTGGGTTTTTTTTTATTGTGAAGCAATAACAAATAGGACAAAATAACTTGGAAACTTCAGTGTATATAACTAAAGTCAGTACTCTGTAGAGCCTCCTTTTGCAGCTGCAAGTCGCTTTGGCTAAGTCTCTGAGCTTTCCACTGGGAAATTTCCCATTTCTCAACTGCTCCATTCCCTTCAAATTAGATTGATTCCTCTGATGAACAGCAATCTTAACCCCTTAATGACAGCTAATACGTCTTTTTACTGACCTAAGAGAATATCATCCACATACAGGTGTCAATCCAGCAGCTGTCAGCTGTACACTATAGCTGACAACTTGCTGTATCAAACAGTGTTGGCACCGTCCATATCTGTTTAACCCCTTAGTTGCTGCTGTCAAAAGTGACTACATCAAATGGTTAATAGATAGTGGGGGTTTCCGCTTTAATCTAATTGACACACCGAGATCATGATTGTGTGGTCCTGATGTTTCGCCAGCGCGATCGCTGTGTGTGACTGGGATCAGTGACCGGCCCCCCTGCCAGTTATCGCTGATCGTGCTCGAGCGGCCTGGGCCGTTTTTTGACCGCTGGTCTCCCGGTGCCCAGCACGCATCGTTGCGTGTGGCAGCGAGAGATCAGCGACGCTGGTTTCTAATGTAAACGTCGGGTATCCAGGAGCAGCGACTCCTGGATACCCGCTGTTTACCTTGGAAACTGGCGTACACGCTGGTTTCCAAGGTAAACAGCGGGTATCCAGGAGTTGCGCGGCTCCTAGATACCCGATGTTTACCTTGGAAACCAGCGTGTACGCCAGGTTTCCGAGGTAAACAGCGGGTATCCAGGAGCCACAGCTCCTGGATACCCGACGTTTACATTAGAAACCAGCGTTGCTAGTCCTGATCGCTGGGGCTTCCTATGTGACAGCTCACCAGCGATCAGCCTAACGATGTCCCAGCGATCCCATCCTTGTCGGATCATTGGTGGGATCGCTGGGACATCGTGACGAGGGCTTTAGAGTCTCTCAGCTATAGCGGTCAGTTCAGAAGTTAATGACATTTAGGTGGTAAACATACACTTTTTCATTCCTGCTATACCACTTTGCATTAATTCCTGAAAATCACCTGAAGGATTAATAAACTATCTGACAGAAGTTTTCAATGTCAGGGGGTGGTATCACGTTTGGGGTTTTCCAATATATCGCACCCCAATTGGATTAAATGGGTATTCCCATCTCCGAGATCTTATTCCAGTATGTAGTAGGTGTAATAATATTAGTATATACCTCCAATTAGAAATGTAGCATAATTTTTTTTGATTCGCTATGTCTTTCCTCGTGTAGGGCATTACAGGACCTTGGGTATCGATGGTTACGACCCCCGACATAGTTGGTAGTGGTCATAAATATACCTAAGGTCCTGCATTGCCTGCACATGAGGAAAGAGACATAGAGAATTAGAAAAACTACTATATTTAGAATTGTTGGCATTTGCTAATGTTACACCTACTTCATATTGGGATAGGAACTTGGGATGGGAATACCCCTTTTAAGGTCTGGGCTTTGACTAGGTTACTCCAAAACATTTACATTTTTCCCTTCTCCCATGACTGCACAACCTGAGAAGGTATCTGCCCACCAAGGACAGGAAACCTATTGAATAAAAAGGCGGTACCTCTCCTCCACATAAAGTTTGGCTTCCTGTCCTTGTGGGAACGTGCAGAAGAAAGCAGTACTTAGCTTACCCGGGAGGGTGTCTAAAATGATGGCTGCCTTTCATGGGAAAAACCGGCCTGTTGGTGCAGCGTCGTGCAGGCAGAGACCTCTTAGGTTAATGTCTCTGGCCGACACGAGGTCCCGGGTCTGCGTGCCCTGAGGGTTGCAGGAGCGCCCTAGTGAAGTGCGACGGACTCTCTTCTAGGCCTGCGCTTGTGTTGGATACGCTGAATGGAGCCGTTGTTCCCTGGTGACAAGTGTGCCCGAAAGCGAGGCCGCCTGGGTCTGCGCACACAGAAAACACAGGATGGATATCTGGCGCATCCTGATGATGTAGAGCGCCGGGAACTACAGAGGCCTTCTGGGATCTGCAAGGCTACTAGGGATTTGAATACTGGAAGATGGAGCCAGATGGAGGGTGACCTGTGCCATCCAGTATATGAGGGGATGTGCCCGGAAAGATGGTGGCATTTCCTGCAGCAATCCAGATCATGGATGAACTGCAGCATCCGACGCCACCACCATAATCATCACTGTAGTCGACACGAGGCATTGCAGTGTCACCAGCAGCATCTGCAAGGCAGCAGCAGAATATCAGCCTGAAAGGCAGGGCACGAGCCCACCTCCAGGGGGAGACGTTCTCCTGAACCAGCTCAGCCTCCGTCTCCGGTACTCTAGATTGATTAGCTGAATAGTGAGTGATCAACGTGAAAGTGCACCGTATTAAAACGGGTCCCCTTTCTGTGTATTATTTTACTAGAAAAGGCCCCTGAAACGTAGTTCGAAACAGAACAATGGGAATTATGCTCTGTACAAAGGGAATTTACCCGGTACTTATAGTAAGAGACACTGCCCAGGTTGTATACGACAGACTGTCTCGGAGGAAACCCCCGGGTTCGTTATGGACTTGAAGGCCATCATTAGATCGAAGGTACTGGCGTTCTTAAAGCACTCGATGTGACAGAGGAGGGGAAGCCAGAACTACTGTCTTTGGAGTCTCAGATCAGTAGCGTTTTAAGGGGGTGGATGTGGACCTGACAGATTCCTCCTCCTCTGATGAGGACACGGAGGGAGGTAGACCCTGCTTCCGAGCTGAGGACACACAGGCTGCTTAGGGCAATCAGGTCCACTATGGGCAAAGCTGACCCAAAGACTACTAGAACAGTCCAGGACATTATGTTCAGTGGCCTGGGGCAAAGGAAAAGGCATTCCTTTCAAGTTGGCGAAAAGATCAAGATGCTCATTAGTAGAGTGAAAGAGGCCGGAAAGGAAACGTCCACTACCATCTTCTCCAAAGAGGAGATCTTTTGACGACAATGAGGTGGGCATATGGGAGAAGAGTCCAGAAATTGATGTTGCGGTCGCAAAGTCAGTTAAAAGATTAACGTTACCCTTTGAACACCAAGGGGCTCTCAAGATTCCTTGGATAAGAAGGCAGAAGTCTTCCTAAAACAGACTTGGGAATCTTGGCCGAGTCATTAAAGCTGGCAATAGGGGCAGCCTGCACTGCTTGGTCTGTTGGTATGGATACAGCATTTTGAGGACCAGCTTAAAGACAACACCCCTAAAGAAAAAATCCTTGCAGATCTTTCGCTGTTGCAAGGAGCAGCTACCTTACTGGCTGACGCCTCGGCGGATTCTGTCAGGTTAGCAGCCAGATCGGCAAATTTATGCAATGCTGCCTGCAGAGCTTTATGGCTCAAAAGCTTGCCAAGAGACGCCCAGTCCAAGACCAGACTGTTCTATCCCATGTGAGGGGAAATATCTTTTCGGTCAGGCTCTAGACGATATACTAGACAAGGCAGTGGGTAAGAAGGGCTTTCCTAATTTGTCCCATCCTCAATTCAAAAGCTCCTTTTGTAGGAGATCTAGCAGGAACAGACCCTCTAAGGAGCAGGGCGATTTGGAAGGACAAGAAACAGGAGCAGGGGTTTCATGTTTGGGGGTTCCTCGGCAAGGAGGCGAAAATCCTCTCAGTAATGGGCTCTCCTGGGTAGGAGGAAGGTTGTCCCACTTCCAACCTGCCTGGGAGGAAAATTCTGTCAATGGCTGGTTACTCAGTATAAAAATCAGGACTGAGACTGTAGTTCAGATCCACTTCCAGGCACAGCTTCAGGATCTCATCCCCCCGATCTTGAAGGAGCAACAGGCCCTAGAGGCAGAAGTATTAGGCTATGTGCATATGTTACGGATCTTGTTGCAGATCGGCAGCGTTTTTTCCGCATGGATTTATACTAAATACGCAAAGGGTAGCTCAAACAATGTTAATCAATGGGAATCCAGAATTGGTGTGCACATGATGCA
The DNA here is from genome assembly GCF_039654945.1 of Dendrobates tinctorius. Lineage (NCBI taxonomy): Eukaryota > Metazoa > Chordata > Amphibia > Anura > Dendrobatidae > Dendrobates > Dendrobates tinctorius. The sequence goes on along the minus strand of NW_027361986.1, from coordinate 73,334 downwards.
GAAAACTCCACACTGATTCAACGTGTTTTATTTTCCGCAGGATGTCAATTCTTTTTGCGGATCTGCAGTGTTCTGCACCCATTGACTTATATTGAGTCAGTTAAATCCGCAGGTGTGGAAAGGTCTACGGATTAGCTGTGGATTGCGTGCCAAATCGCTGATGAAGGGTGTGTGGGCGAAGAATATGTGGGTGTCTGTCTGCGGGTGTCTGTCTGCGGGTGTCTGTCTGCGGCCAGGCATTGTCTGATGGGACTACTACCCCATCCAGCTGTGTCTGCTGTCACATAACAGTAACAGCATGAGCCGATGATGCGGTAGTAGTCCCATCATCCGGCGACTGTGTTCAATTGTAAAACAAAAAAAACACATTCATACTTGCCAAACACCTAATCCCTGATGTCCTCAATCTCCTGCAACAAAAAAATAAACCAACATATACTTTACCTTTCTGCCATAGTCCATTTAATAACTAGTGTCCCACGGCGATCTCGCGTTCAGAACATTCACATCGGGAGGTGTAACCGCTCTACATGGCTCCGGTGATACACTGTGGGGGGATCACCTCCTGTCAGTGTATCACTGCGCCGTTGTCAGAGGTCACCAGAGTTCGTGCTGTCACTTGCGGCACTGCTGCGTGAGAACTCTCACGCAGCGGTAGTACCATAAAGTGAGAGCACGAACTCCAGTGAACTCTGTTATGCACTGCAGGAGTGAAAATTTCCTGTCAGTGTGTCGCCAGAGCCGTGTACAGTGGTCACATCTCCCTATGTGACTGTTCTACACGTGAGATCGTCGTGGGACACTCGGTAATTGGACTACGTCGGACAGGGAGTATTTGTTTATTTTTGTTGCAGGAGATCGAGGAATTAGGCGATGCAGTAAGTATGGTAAATTAAGATACAATAAAAGGAGTCTGTGATTATTTCAAATAAAGGACTTTATTCTGGCTGTGTCTTTACCATAGAAACATAGAATCGTAGAGTTGGAAGGGACCTCCTGGGCCATCTGGTCCAACCCCCTGCTCAAAGCAGGATTCGCTAAATCATCCCAGTCAGATGTCTGTCCAGCCTCTGTTTGAATACATCCATTGAAGGAGAACTCACCACTTCTCGTGGCAGCCTGTTCCACTCATTGATCACTCTAACTGTCAAAAAGTTTTTTCTAATATCTAATCTGTCTCCTCCCATTCAGTTTCATCCCATTGCTTCTAGTCTTTCCTTGTGCAAATGAGAATAAAGTTGATCCTTCTACAATGTGACAGCCCTTTAGATATTTGTAGACAGCTATTAAGTCTCCTCTCAGTCTTCTCTTTTGCAAACTAAACATTCCCAAATCCTGCAACCTTTCCTCATAAGACAGGGTTTGCAGACCGGTCACCATTCTGGTCGCTCTTTTCTGAACTTGCTCCAGTTTGTTGATGTGTTTTTTTAAAATGTGGTGCCCAAAACTGGACATAATATTCCAGATGAGGTCTGACCAAAGAGGAGTAGAGGGAAATAATGACTTCACGTGATCTAGACTGTATGCTTCTGTTAATACATCCTAGAATTGCATTTGCCTTTTTTGCTGCTGCATCACACTGTTGACTCATATTCAGTCTGTGATCTCTTAGTATACCCAAGTCTTTTTCACATGTGCTGTCACTTAGCCCTATTCCTCCCATTCTATATATGCTTTTTTCATTTTTATTGCCCAGATGTAGTACTTTGCATTTCTCCCTGTTAAAAACCATTCTGTTAGTTGCTGCCCACTTCTCCAGTTTATTTAAATCGTTTTGAATCCTCTCTCTTCTCTAGTATTAGCTATCCCTCCTAGCTTTGTGTCATCAGCAAATTTAATCAGTTTACCCTCAATTCCTTCATCTAAATCGTTGATAAAGATGTTGAACAATACAGGGCCCAGGACAGAGCCCTGTGGTACCCCACTTGAGACATTCTTCCAACTGGATGTGCAGCCATTTCCGACCACTCTTTGGGTCCGATCACTAAGCCAGTTATGAATCCACCTAACAGTTGCCTTGTCCATTCCATACTTAGTCATTTTTTCAATAAGGATTGTATGAGAGACTGTCAAATGCTTTGCTGAAGTCAAGATATACTATATCTACAGCATTTCCTTGATCCACCCAATCAGTGATACCGTCATAGAAGGAAATTAAGTTAGTCTGACATGACTTATTAGTTACAAACCCATGCTGACTCTGTTTAATCACTACATTCTTATCCAGGTATTGACATACATGTTGTTTAATAACTTGTTCAAAGATCTTTCCTGGTATAGAAGTCAGACTCACCGGCCTATAGTTGCCTGGGTCCACCTTCTTCCCCTTTTTGAAGATAGGAACAACATTTGCTCTTCTCCAGTCTTCTGGCACTTCTCCTGTCCTCCAAGAATTTTCAAAGATTATGGAGAGGGGTTCAAAAATTTCTTCTGCTATCTCCTTCAGTATTCTGGGGTGTAATTCATCTGGACCTGGAGACTTGAATTCATTTAGGTTAGCTAAGTGTTTCCTCACTATCTTTCTGTTTATAGATATCCTGGATTCTTCTATTCCCTTAATAGGACAGTGAATAACAGTTGATGTTACATTTCCTTTCTGAGAGAATACAGATGCAAAATAGGAATTTAAAAGTTCAGCCTTCTCAACATCCTGTCTTACCATTTCATCATTTTCATCCTGTAAAAATCCTATAGCATCTTTGACTTTTCTTTTACTTTTGACATATCCCCAAAATCCTTTATTATTGCTTTTGACATCTCTTGCAAGCCTCAATTCATTTTCAGCTTTAGCTAATCTGATTTGTGCCCTGCAGGTTCTGCAGACAGCATTATATTCTTCTTTAGATATGCCTCCCTCTTTCCATTTTATAAACATTTTTTTCTTCCTTTTTAGCATGTACTTAAGTTCTGTGTTCATCCATCCTGGTTTCCTTAAATGCTTCCTATTCTTCCCTCTTTTCGGAATTGATAACTGTGCTTTGAGAATTTCATTTTTCAAGATTTCCCATCCTTCCTGGACATTGTCTTTAAGGATATCCAGCCATTGGATCCCTCCAATTCTCTTTCTGAATCCCTTAAAATCTGCCTTTCTGAAATCTAACCTTGACGTCTGAGTCTTCACAGGTCTTCCGCCTCTAGTTATCCAAAATTCTAAAATAGCATGGTCGCTACCTCCTAGGGTCCCAGCCACTTTTACCTCCTCAACCATTTCCTCCCTGTTTATAAGGATTAGATCCAAGGTAGCAGTTCCCCTTGTTTTCTCCCTTACCTTTTGGAAGATAAAGTTGTCAGCAAGAGAGGATAAGAATTTCCTTAACCTGTTAGTTTTGCCTGAGAGAGATTCCCAACAAATGTCTGGATAGTTGAAATCTCCCATGACAACTATGTCATATTTTTTGGAGAACTTGGCCATTTGATGCATAAAGAGTTCATCCATATCTTCAGCTTGCACAGGCGGCCTGTAGTAAATGCCTACAATGGTGTCCTTTCCATTGTTCTGTCCTTGTATTCTTACCCAAACAGTTTCCACAGAACTCCCAGTCTCTGAAGCTTCAATCTCTGTGCAGATATACGCGTTTCTAACATACAATGCGACACCCCCTCCTCGTTTATCAAGTCTGTTTCTTGCAAATAAGTTGTATCCTTCTATCCTTGTATTCCAATCATGTGTATTATATAACTATAGGATTAGTAATGGATAGCCATGCAAAGAGAAGAGGTTGCACTCATCGAGATGGAAGTTTCACTGATTTATTGACATATCATGAACATGTCAAGTCGGGGGAGTGACATAAGGTGTGCAAGAAAGGCTGACAACGGCCGTTTCGCGCTACTCGAGCGCTTCAAGTCACTCCCCCGACTTGTCATGTTCATGATATGTCAATAAATCAGTGAAACTTCCATCTCGATGAGTGCGACCTCTTCTCTTTGCATGGATTCCCAGGATTGACTGTTTCCAGGTCTGGCACCCGAGATTCCCAGCTGCTGGGCTTCTGTATGCCGCACATCATTTGAAGTCACACGGTAACAGCGGTGCCGTCCGCTTTTTATCTTGAGTTTTGTGATTTAGTAATGGATAGGTGTCTTATTGATGCCTCTCCATTACTAATCCATGGGCTTGATGTCACCGGACAATACAAAGGTGACGTCAACCCCACAAATATTACCCCTAATGCCACCGCTACAGGGCAAGTGGGAAGAGCGAGGCTAAGTGCCAGAATTGGCGCATTTATAAGATGCACCATCTCTGTGGTGGCTGAGAGCTGATGTTTTTAGCCTGGGGGGGTGCCAATACACATAGTCCCTTCCCAGGCTATTTATATCAGCCCGCAGCTGTTTGCCTAGCCTTTGCTGGTTCGATTTTGTAGGGGGACCCCATGTCAATTTCCCCTTTACACTAGCCATTGAAGACTTAAGCAAGCATCTGTGAGCTGATATTAATAGCCTGGGAACTTTTATGGCTATTAACTCCCTCCCAGGTTATTAACATCAGCCTTCGGCTTTCCCTCTGCTGGTTATGAAAATTACACGGGAGCCCACACAACTTTAAATTTTTTTTTTTTAAATTGATATCACGTTTCACTCAAATTTTGTCTTTTGTTTAACGCTTCATGTACCATTTTATTAATGAGGGTATCTGGCTGTCGTGCGTGTGTGTATTTATGTATAATCGCTTATTTGTTTTGAGTGTGTAAACAGTATATTTTGGGCATTGTATTTAATGATCTCTTCAATGGAGAATGTAAAAGACAAGGAAACGACATCACAACTTTTTGTTAAATATATCTATATTTAGCTTGCGTGTCCGCATAAAAAACACGCGACATTTCAACGGTTTTCTGCGAAGAGAGGCAGAATCCACATAGAATTTTACAAAAGCATATCTGCAACGTGCGCACATACCCTTAATTTTGATACAAAAGAGGTTGCTGGTGGAGGTGCCTGTTCAGCAGCAGGGGAGGGGGAGTTATTCTCCCATGTTTCTGATAAGGAAACCTTCAGGACAATTATCAACCTAAAAGGTGTCAGAGTTCCTGGTCTATAAGACCTTACAAGATGGAGTCAATATAATCGGCAATAAAGATCTTGTTCCCAAGGAGTGTCTTAGATTTGAAGGGTGCGTACTACCATGTGTCCCCATCCATCAGGAAGATCAGCAGACAACTGACCTTTCCAATACAGGGCTCTGCCCTTTGGTCTATCCATGGCCCCAAGAGTTTTCACCAAGATAATTCTGGAGGTGACTGCATATTTGCGAGGAAGGAACGTGTTGATAGTGCGATATCTGGACGATTTTTGAGTGATTTGCAGAGCAGAGGACTGCAGTTCTCAACGAAGGCACATCCAGACCACTGTCAAGGCTGGGTTATTGGATGATAAATATCGAAGTCAAGGCTGCAGCCCCTGAAGGTTCAATCCCTGTTGGGGCTTATTTTGGACTTGGAGAGACAGACCTGTCTCCTGCTAGAGTAGAAGACAGAACTGTAGCCCTGATATCAGCAGCACTGACCAATCCAGTGATGTCCTTAAGAAAAGCTATGTCCTTACTAGGATCAATGATGTCATGCAGTCCAGTGGGCCCAGATTCATTCCCAGGCCTTACAACAGGATGTCCTAGAGGGAGAAGGGAAGCTTGGTGGGTGCTTAGAGGGGAAGAATATGCTCTCTCAGGAAGCATGTCCTGGTGGCTGGATCCGGGGAATCTGTCGCGGGGAATTCCATGGTCCTAGCAGATATCAGACATGATCGTGACGGATGGAGGCACACATCTCGGCGACCACATAATCCAGGGGGTCTGTTAAGAGGCAGAAGCTGGCTTTTCCTCATACTGCAAGGAGCTACTGGCAAAGGCAGTAAGTTTTGTTTCCCCCCCCCCCCCCCCCCCATTTAGACGGAAATCATGTTTGCATAATGTCAGACAACTGAACGACAGTTGCCTATATCTACTACCAGGGGGGCACAAAATCCCTGACCCTAATGCTGCCATGTCGAGCAATTCTCCAGGTTATGGAGGAACATCGTATACCTTGTGTTCCAAATTATTATGCAAAAAATATTTCCTCATATTTTCTCTAAATTACCTATATGAATTGTAGTCATTGTTATTTTCCAGTCATCTAATATTCTAGTATAATTGCAATGTTTTTGAACAAACTGCCTATGAAAACAGTATAATTTTAAAAATAAGAAACACTCAAAATGCGTGTTCCAAATTATTATGCACAGCAGCGTTTTCAACCTTTTTATTTTGAACAAAAAAAGGTCAATTGTGAAATTATAAGCATTATCAGCTTATTACAAAATGAAATCAAACAGTTTTCAAGTAAAAACTTTATTCTAGGTGATGTTACATTTGCACATAGGACCCCTTGTTCGAAAGAAGCTTCTGAACTCTCTCGTCCATTGAATTTGTCAGTTTTTGGATGGTTTGTGCTTCAATTGTTTTGCATGTGGACAGAATACCCTCCCAGAGCTGTTGCTTAGATGTGAACTGCCTCCCGCCATCATAGACACTCCTTTTGATGATGCTCCAGAGGTTCTCAATGGGGTTGAGGTCAGGGGAAGATGGTGGCCACACCATAAGTTTGTCCTCTTTTATGCCCATAGCAGCCAGAGATGCAGATGTGTTATTTGCAGCATGAGACGGTGCATTTTCATGCATGAAAATGATCTTGCTGCGGAAAGCACGGTTCTTCCTCTTGAACCATGGCAGGAAGTGCTGTTTTAGAAACTCCACATAGATTGTGGAGTTCATCTTTACCCCTTCAGGGATCCTAAAGGGGCCGACAATCTCTCTCTCCATGATTCCAGCCCAAAACATTACTCCACCTCCTCCTTGTTGGCGCCTTAGCCGTGTTTTCATGGGGTGTCCATCAACCAGCCATCCTCCACTCCATCCATTTGGACCATCGAGCGTTGCACGGCACTCATTGGTGAACAAAACAGTTTGGAAGTCAGTCTTCATGTATCGTTTGGCCCACTGGAGCCGGTCTGCTTGTGTGCAGTGGATTGAGGTGGTCGACAGGATGGCTTACGCACAGCTGCAAACCTCTGAAGGACCCTGCATCTTGTTGTTCGGGGGATGTTGGAGGCACCAGCAGCTTCAAAAACTTGTCTGCTGCTATGACGAGGCATTTTTGCAGCTGCTCTTTTAACCTGACGCAATTGCCTGTTGGAAAGAGTCCTCAATTTTTCCTTATCAGCACGCACACGTGTGTGCTGGGAATCAGCTACATACTACTTGATTGTGTGATGATCACGATGAAGTGTCTTGGCAATGTTGATTGTAGTCATGCCTTCACCTAAATACTCCACAATTTGTTGCTTCTCAGCAGCCGACACATCCTTTTTCTTTCCCATTTTGGCAAAAAATGTAGGCTGCTTAATATTGTGGAACAGCCTTCTTAAGTAGTCTTGCCTTTATTTGGACACACCTGCCAAACTAATTTGCACAGGTATCTGCAATTGCTTTCAGTGATATAAAGAGCCCTGACACACATCACCATGAATGAGTTTAAATGACAAACAAAAAAATTCTAACCTTATCACTCCTAAACTCTTTTTGCATAATAATTTGGAACACAGTGTACAACTATCAGCTCTGCACATAATTAGGAAGGGGAACGAAGAAGCGGATTTTCTCAGCCAGACAACCATAAAGCAAGGGGAATGGGAACTGTATCCGTCAATTTTTCAGCAGATTGTGGAACTTTGAGGGCAGCCAGAGAGAGACTTTATTTGCCTACAGGAAGAACAGTATGACAAAATTCTTCTCTCTAAACCCAAGAGAAAAGCCATACGCGAAGGACGCACTACAGATTCCTTTGGATTTCCAACTGGCTTACGCACTTCCCCTGTTGATGTTGATCCCGGCAGTCCTGATGAAAATTCAGGAGGAAGGAGCAAAGGTCAACTTCATTGCTCCATTTTGGCTCAAGAGGCCATGGTTCTCATGGATGAGGAGATGTCCTTATCAGATCCCTAGATTCTTCTGAATGTTCTGGCACTCCTCAGGTAGGGCCCAGTGTCACATCCTCAGGTCAGGTCTACATTTGACAGCCTGGATTTTGATAGTACGTTAACACCGAAAGGATTCTCCACGGCCTTAGTCGCTTCCCTGATGTAGAATAGGAAGCCTGTAACAACTAGGATATATGGCAGGATATGGTCTAAATTTTGTTTTTTCAGGGCAGTGTTGAGAACAGGGTCCCAATCAGCCATATTTAGAGTTTCTTCAAAGGGGTATGGAGAATGGGCCTAGCCACCAGCACCCTTAAGGTGCAGGCATCTGCCTTAGTGGCCCTACACAACTACAACCTGGTGGCAGATAAATGGGTGGTTAGGTTCATTAAAGCATGTCATAGGTCAAGACCAATACCAGCTCCAAAGATACCTCCTTGGGACTTAAATTTAGTTCTTGAAGCGTTAACAAGATCGGCCATTGAGCCCCTACATAAAGTACCAGATAAAATACTAACAGTAAAGATAGTGATGTTAGTGGCCTTGATGTCAGCCGGCGGGGTTAGTGATTTACAGGCAATCATCCATTTATGCAGATATTGGATGATAGAGTAATTTTGAGGCCAGATCCGGCTTACCGCCCCAAGGTAGCCTCAAAGTTTAATAAGTCAGGATATAGTTCTTCCCGCCTTCTGTGGAAACCCAAAGCCTGCAATGGAACGCAGACTTCACATTTTAGACGTAAGTAGGGCCTTGATACAGTACTTAGGACAACACAATGGAGGAAGAGTGAGGCCTTATTTGTGTCATTCCAGGGGATCAGGAAAGGACTTTGTGTTACATGGGGGACCATAGCTAGATGGATTAGGGATGCCAATAGCTTGGCATACACCTCTAATAGGCCGGTTCCTGAAAGCCTGAAGGCCCATTCCACCAGGGCCATGGCAACCTCCTGGGCTAAAAGAGCAGAGGTGTCGATCGACAGAATATGTAAGTCAGCTACATGGTCTTCCCCTTCCACCTTCTGTAAACACTATCGTCAACTGTCCTCCTCTGTTGACCTATCCTTTGGAAGGAAGGTATTGCAAGCGGTGATCCCTCTTTAGGGTGCTTTGATCTATTTAAATCTCTCAGGTGGCACTGTCAGAAAAAATCTTACTTACCGGTAACTGGATTTTATAAAGCCCATGACAGCACCCTTATATTCCCTCCCCAGCTTTGTCACTTGTGATGTGCACTTTTTAGGGTGTTAAGAAGAATATATTTGGTTATGTTACTACTGTCTGGAGGTCTTATGTTCTGGAACCCAGCTGATGCGGAGGAGAGCTACCGCCTTTTGATTCAGTAGGTTTCCTGTCCTTTTTGGACAGATACCCTCTCTCAGGTTGTGCTGTTATGGGCTCTGTAATATCCCGTTACTGGTAAGTAAGATAATTTCCCCTTAAACAACTTGAATTTTGCTTTAGCAGTATGCTTTGGGTCATTGTCTCGTTTGAAGGTGAACCTTCTTCCCAATCTCAAATTACTGACAGACTGAAACTGGTTTTGCTCAAGAATATCCCTTTATTTCACATAATTCATCTTCCCCTTGACTCAGATCATTTTTTCTGTTCCTGCTGCTGAAAAACGTCACCACAGCAAGATGCTGCCATCACCATGTTTCACTGTGGGGATTGTGTTGGGGTGATGAGCTGTGTTGGTTTGGCGCTAGACATGGGGTTTACCCTGGTGGCTATAAAGTTCATTTTTGGTCTCATCTGACCACAGCACCTTCCTTTATATATTTGGGGAGTCTCCCACATGTCTTTCTGCAAATTCAAAACAAGCCTAACAATTTGTCAGTAAAGGCTTTTTTTTTTCTGCCCACCTTTCCATAAAGGCTACCTCTATAGAGTGTATTAACATATTACAATCATGTGGACAGATACTCCATTCTCTGTTTGGGAACTCTGCAGCTCCTTCAGGGTTATCTTTGGTCTCTGTTGCTTCTCTAGTTAAAGGTGGTTTTCTAATGAACAAAAGTTTAATTTTATTCGTTAGATTGTGGAATGAAAACCGTTTCCACAAAAGGAAGTGATTCAAAATTAATCTTCCTGTGCTGAGATATTATAAATGTGCCCATACTGTGTAATGACTTGATAGTACAGGGACATGGTCTGATAATACCACATGCCATGTTTGTCTGCTGTCACAATAAGGCTATGTTCACATGTTGTTTTTGCTGTGCTGTTTTTTTCCCTAAGGCAAAACCTGTCTTGGCAGTAAGAAATTTGCCTCAAAAAAGCAGAATTTGCTTAGCTATTGCTGCATTTTTGTCAGGGTACATTTCTCTTGTGCATGCTAATAAAGCTTAATGCATAAAAAAACTGATGCTAGTTCATCAGATTTTCACACTAAAAACGAAACAAAACCTGATGACCTGCATTTTTCCACCAATCATTGCTTTCAATGTGTGAAAAACGCTGAAACGCACAGTGACATGTATTTGGCAAAAAAAACAAGCTGTGCATGAAATTTCTGGAAACTCAAGACTTTTTATACAAAAAAGTTGCATCGCCATATTTTAAGAACTATAACTTTTCATGTGTTTCGACAGTCAGGTGATGGCTTGTTTTTTTTTGTGGGACAAGCTGACTTTTTTTATTGGTGCCATTTTCAGGCACATGACACAACAAACAGATTCTCTCCATGCATGTGTTGTGACTGTCACACAGCCGCGATGCATGCAGCTGCGGGGCCGAACAGCTGATTATCAGGAGCGCTCCAGGTATTCGGGTTCCCGATGCAGCTATTCGGTAAGCGCTATAGCTGTTTGAATAAGGACTTATCCGAAGCTATTCGCTCCTCCCTACTCGTCTGTATGCCGAGTATTGTTGAATTTGTGACTAATCCAGCTAATCTATGGTCAGAAATTCAGTTATTGAAGTTTGCTATGTCTGTACATCACACGAATATGCTTGTTCTGCTTGAGGATTGTTTATTTTAAAAGCAATAACATTATTGTGTCATTAAATTATGGAGGGACTTAACAGGCAAGGCAGCTTTGCATATCTAGAATGTTAACCTATACAATACCTGACAAAAGAAATCTTGATTCAATTATTTTAATTTGGATATACACATAAAACTAATCAGCCCTTAGCCAGTGCCTCATATATAGAAAAAGTAATACCAATAGATTCACTAGGTACATATTTGCAAAAAGTGCACCTAAACCATATTAACCCCTTAACGACCGCCGGTACTTAAACCACAGCACTGTGAATATACGGCGCTGTGGAAAAAGTGTATTAGCGCCCCAAAGAATATGATTCGAGTTGGTTTTTACCGACCCCGCTTTTGCCATCAACGCTAACTATATAACGGTGACCACAAAAAAAGCCGCCATTTTGCATCAACTTTCTCTCTCCTCTGATGTGATCGCACATCAGAGGAGAGAGAAATGGGGTCCCCGATCCCCCAGTACCTCCCGGTGGTCCCTCTGGTCCTCCTGCCTCCTCCTGTGGGCGCCATCTTCTTCCTGGAAGAAAACGGCGGGCATATGCGCAGTGCGCCAGCTGAATCGGCCGGCAGATTCCTCCATTCATTCATTGAACGTACATTTTGATAACTGTAATAAACTATCATCGTGATCAAAATAAAAAAAATAGTAAATGACACCCCCCTTTATCACCCCCCTTAGTTAGGGAAATATAATGAAATAAATAAAATATATTTTCATTTTTTGGTTAGGGCTAGAATTAGTTAGGGTTGGAATTGGGGTTAGAATTAGGGTTAGGGTTGGGATTATGGTTGGAGTTAGAATTGAGGGGTTTCCACTATTTAGTCACATCAGGGGGTCTCCAAACGCGACATGGCGCCACCATTGATTCCAGCCAATTTTGCGTTCAAAAAGTCAAATGGTGCTCCCTCCCTTCCGAGCCCAGACGTGTGCCCAAACAGTGGTTTACCCCAACATATGGGGCATCAGCGTACTCAGGACAAATTGCACAAAAACTTTTGTGGTCCAATTTCTCCTTTTACCCTTGGGAAAATAAAAATTAGCGGGCTAAAAAAAACACTTTTGAGGGGAAAAAGATATTTCTAGATAAGCTCCTTGGGGGGGGGGGGGTCTAGTTTCCAAAATGGGGTGCTTCTACTGTTTAGGCACATCAGGGGCTCTACAAACGCAACATGACGCCTGCAAAACATTCCATCAAAGTCTGCATTCCAAAATGGCACTCCTTCCCTTCCGTCCTTGGCGCCCAGTCGTCCCCCCCCCCCCCCCCCCCCCACATATGGGGTATCAGTTTACTCAGGAAAAATTGCACAAGAACTTTTGTGAAAATAAAAAACAGGCTAAATCATTTTTGAGGAAAAAAGATTTCCTTATTTTCACTGCTCTGCGTTATAAACTTCTGTGAATCACTAGGGGGTTCAAAGTGCTCATCACACATCTAGATAAGTTCCTTAAGGGGTTTAGTTTCCAAAATGGTGTCACTTGTGGGGTTTTTTTCACTGTTTAAGCACATCAGGGGCTCTCCAAACGCAACATGGCGTCCAATCTCAATTCCAGCCAGTTCTGCATGGAAAAAGTCAAACGGTGCTCCTTCCTTTCTGAGCTCTGCTGTGCACCCAAACAGTGGCTTGCCCCCACATGTGGGGTATGGGGCGTACTCAGGACAAATTGCACAACAACTTTGTAGGTCTAGTTTCTCCTGTTACCCTTGTAAAAATAAAATTTGGGGGCGAAAAGATCATTTTTGTGGAAAAAAAATTTATTTTCACGCCTCTACGTTACAAACTTCTATGAAGCACTTGGAGGTTCAAAGTGCTCACCACACATATAGATAAGTTCCTTACGGGGTTTAGTTTCCAACTGGGTTCAGTTGTCGGGGGTTTCCATGGTTTAGGCACATCAGGGGCTCTGCAAATGCAACATGGAGTCCGATCTCAATTCCAGCCAATTCTGCATTGAAAGTCAAATGGTGCTCCTTCCGTATGGGGTATCCGCGTATTCAGGAGAAATTGCACAACAAATTTTGTGGTTTATATAAAAAAAAAAGGGTTCTGAAGTAAAATGTTTGCAAAAAAAATTAAATGTTAATTTTTTCCTTCCACATTTCTTCTGGTTCTGTGAAGCTCGTAATTCACACTCTTGAGTGTGGTTTTGAGCACCTTGAGGGGTGTAGTTTTTAGAATGGTGTCACTTTTGGGTATTTTCTGTCACATTGACCTCTCAAAGTGACTTCAAATGTGATGTGGTCCCTAAAAAAAAAAAAAAAATGGTTTTGTAAATTTTGTTGTAAAAATGAGAAATTGCTGGTCAACTTTTAAGCCTTATAACTTCCTAACGAAAAAAATTAGTTTCCAAAATTGTGCTAATGTAAAGCAGACATCTGGGAAATGTTAACTGTTTTGTGACATACCGTATATACTCGTGTATAAGCCGACAAACCCACCCCCTCCGCAATTTTGCCACAAAAAACTGGGAAAACTTATTTCGCGTATAAGCCTAGGGTGGAAAATGCAGCAGCTACTGGTAAATTTCAAAAATAAAAATAGATACCAGTAAAATTAATTGAGACAACAGTAGGTTAAATGTTTTTGTATATCCATATTGAATCAGGAGCCCCATATAATGCTCCATACAGTTCATGATGGGCCCCATAAGATGCTCCATACAAAATACATCCCATATAATGCTGCACAAAGGTTATAAGATGCTCCATAGAATAATATGCCCCATAAAGGTTATGCCCCCATAAGGTGCTCCATAGATTATGCCTCAATAAGATGCTCCATAGATTATGCCCCCATAAAATGATCCATAGATTATGCCCCATAGACTATGTCCCCATATGCTGCCCCATAGAATATCTGCTGCCCCATAGACTATGCCCGCATATGCTGCCCCATAGACTATACCCCCATATGCTGCTACTGCAAAAAAAATGCCATACTCGCCTCTCCTGCTCATGATCCGGCACCTGAGATATTCACCTGTCCGTGGTCCATCGCTGCTGAATGCCACGTCGTCTGTCAGTGACATTCAGACAGCAGAGGGCACGGCGCGCACTAACCACGTCACCGCGCTCTCTGCTGGCTAAACGTCACTGACACAGGATGCAGCAGACAGCGGTGAGCAGCAATGGACGACCCCGGACAGGTGAATATCGCTATACTTACCCCCTCCTGGCGCGGTCTCTGCAGCTTCGCTTCTCCACGGTCTCCTTTCCTGCCTTCAGCGGTCACGTGATACCGCTAATTACACTCATGAATATGCGCATATTCATGAGTGTAATGAGCTGTACCACGTGACCGCTGAAGGCAGGGAGGGAGACCGTGGAGAAGTGGGGGGCTGCAGAGACCATGCCGGAGGGGGGTTAAGTATGATCTGTGAAGCTCCCCCGCCGACCCCCCAGGTATATGACTCGTGTATAAGCTGAGAGGGGGACTTTGAGCCCCCCAAAATGGGCTGAAAATCTCGACTTATACACGAGTATATACGGTATCTCTGATTTAAGGGCATAAAAGTTTGAAAATTGTGACATTTTAAAAATGTTTGCCATATTTTCTTTTTTTCATAAATAAACACAAGTTGTGTCGATGAAACTTTACGACTAACATGAAGTACAATGTGTCACGGAAAAATCTCTTCAGCGGGATCCATTAAAGTGTTCCAGAGTTAAAACCTCAGAGTGACAGTGGTCAGAATTGTAAAAATTAGCCCAGTCATTAAGTAGCAAATTGGCTGTCACTAAGGGGTTAAATTGTGGGAAATACTATTTACTATTTTGTGAGATAACTGATTTTATGAAATTTTCCACATCTTTGCCAAATTTACGATTTTTTTTTTTCACAAACAAGGTATAGCAAAGAAATTTTGCCACTATCATAAAGTACATTGTTACGAAAAAAACAGGCAGCCATGGGCATAGGAGCCAACGGTCAAACCCTGATCGTATCTCTTGCATTGAGGCCGCTCCTCCTGCCTCTTAGCTGTGACTTGGGCACGCTCCCCTGGCCTGTGCGATGACAGGAGCTGCCGGTCAGTGCTGCGGGATCATGCTGGCAGATGTCAGCGTGATTCTGCAGCTGACTGACCTGCAGTGGTGACTTGCGGTAAAAAAGCAGGCATGGACTGATGAGACTGCTGCTCCCATCTGGCTGTCTGATGCTGATATTGGGAGCGTAGTATCTGCCTGTGCTCACTGTAAAAAAAAAAAAAAAAAAAGTTAAATTATATACATATTCATAAAAAAAAATCAGTCACCTCACACCAAATCCCCGACGCCCTCGTCTCCTAGAAATAATGTAAAATAATAAACTAACCTATACTCACCTTTCCGCCATAGTCCAGGTAATCCAGATTGTCCCACGGCGATCTCGCGTGTAAAACGGTCACATTGGGAGATGTGACCACTCTACCTGGCCGCTGGCGATGCTCTACCCGGCCGCTGGCGATGCACTTTGGGAGGATTACCGCCTGTCAGTGTATCACTGCGCAGCCGTGAGAGTTAACCGGCGCGTTCATCAGCTCGGTGCTCTCACAGCACCGCTGTGTGAGAACTGTCGCACGCAGCATTTGTGCCGTAAGGGAGAGCACTGAGCTGATGAACTCCGGTGAACTCTCAAAGGCTGAGCAGTGATACACTGCAGGAGCATTACCTCCAGTCAGTGTATCGCCAGCTGTCTTTGAGAGATGTAACTCTGCTCTTTGCCGTGTGAGGAAAACTTCCCTTTTTGGACAGGCATTAGATGACGTATTAGGAGAAGCCGACAATGAAAAATTTCACAAAAAACAGCCATTTCAGGCCTTTTCGGCGCTCCTTCCAGAAGAGCCGGAGCTCCAGGAGACTGCAATATAAGGATCGAGACAGATACAACTCTGACAAGCGATCCAGAGATGGGAGAGGCTTCTACTTCGGCAACCCCTCCAAAGACGCCAAAAAACCCTCCCAGTGCACTTCCTCCCAGCTTGGGAGAGGATCTTGTCCAGCACCTGGATCTGCAAAATTGTGGGATCAGGTCTGGAGATAAGGTTCCACCACTGGCCTCCACGAGGATATATGCAGTACTCTCAAGAATCCTAGACAATCATGTCCTAGAAGAGATTGCGGTATAAGGGTAGAATTTTTCTCCTATTTCAAAAAGAGAAAAAAACACCCCAGACAATTCCTGGAGGACAATTGTAAATCTGAAAAGACCTCAGCAGGTATCTGATAATCCCGTCTTCCAAGATGGAGACGATATGGTCAGCAGTAGAACTCCTCCTTCCTCAGCGTTATATACCAGTCCCAGACCTCAAGAACGCTTATTACCACTTTCTGATTCGGTAATAAGGCCACAAATGTCTCAGATTGACAGTCCAGTTGGGTCTCAGTGGCATCACTTCCAATACAGGGCTCTGCTCTTTGGAGTAGTGATAACCCTCGTGTTTTCACAAGACTAATCGCAGAAGTCACAGCGCACCTCAGAGAAAAGGATACTCTGGTGATGCCATATCTGGATGACTTCTTGATAGTGGGAAGAAATCTCCCTTAATGTCAAGAACAAGTCAGAATAATGATGGAAACACTATAGACGCTGGGATGGCAGCTGAACCTAAAAAAAAAAAAAATCCAAACTTGAACCAGCAATGATCTAGGATTTTCTTGGGGTTAACAGTGGACTTGGTGGAGCAGGTGTATCACCTCCCAGAGGAAGAAAAGGGAGCTAAAAAAGCCAGAAATGACTCTGTGAAGGACGATGTTGGTGTTGGGGTCCCTCACCTCCTGCATACCAGCGGTGAAATAGGCCCAGTTCCACATGAGGGAACTGTAAGGGTGTGTGCTGCAGAAAAACCTGGAACTTAAGGGGCGGTTAGAGCAGAAGCTCACCCTCCTGGACTCTCTACTCCAGTCAATCAGCCTCCAAGGTAGTCACAACGGACCCCAGTCCTTGGGGGTGGGTGCCCACCTAGACACATTATGGCTCTAGGATCCCTAGGCCCAGGAGGAAAGAAATCTATCCTCAAACAATTGAGCACTTCTAACAATTGAAAGAGCGCTAGAGGAATTGTTACCACACTTAGAGGACACTGTGAGAGTCCTGTCAGACAACCAAGCAGTGGTTGCCTATGTAAACCACCAGGGAGACACCTGTTTTCAGTCCTTGATGTAGATAGCCTAAAAGGACCGGTGACTGACGGTGACCGCTCTCGTCGGAGGGCCTCCGCTAAGCAGCTTGAGGCAAGATCATGTCTCTGGCAGAACACCTGTTCCTCTCATTATCGGCCCTACATATCCGAGGTGTGGACAACCTGAAGGCAGACTTTGAGCAGGAACCACTTGAGGTAAGGAGAATGGTGCCTAGAAGAGTCCATTTTTCAAAGAATAGTGCACATGCAGGGAAAACCCAGTATAGATCTCTTTGCCTCAAAAGCCAACAGGAAGGTCAGAAATTCTGCTCCCTAAATCCTGCAGACAGGCCGTTGATAGTAGACGCCTTCAGGTTAGAGGGGACATCAGGTCTCCTGTACGCCTTCCCTCCAATATGCCTCATACCAGCGGTTCTGAGGAAGATCAGGGAGGACAGAGCCAGAGTGATAGCTCCCTTTTGGCTGGCAAAACCATGGTCCTACTAGGCAGACAGTGATGTCAGTGACCGAGGTCTAGGACCTTCTAACACAAGGTCCCTTCAGTCACCATCAGAAGTCTGGGCTGCATTTGACAGCCTGGAATTTGAAAGGTCGCTGCTAGAGAAAAAGGGATTCTCAGCAGGGTTAATATCCACCTTACTCAGTAGCAGAAAACCAGTGACTACAAAAAATTTATGGGAGGATATCGAAAAAATTCTTATCTGCCTCAGGCCCAATACTGGAAGTGGAAGTCCCTATAGTGGCAATACTGGAATTTCTGCAGAAAGGTTTAGAGTTGGGGTTAGCTGTCAGTTCCCTCAAAGTACACGTCTCAGCCCTGGCGGCAGCCGCCTTCAACTGCGACCTGACAAACAATAGGTGGGTGGCCAGGTTTTATCCGGGCCTTTACTAGAGCTGACTCTGTCCCGTCCCCTACTCCTCCTCCTCGGGACCTAAATCTAGTCCTATCATCTGTGACAGAGTCCGTTTGAACCACTAAACACAACATCAGATAAAGTTCTAACATTAAAATCAGCCTTATTAGTGGCACTCACATCGGAATGTAGGTTGAGGATTTACTCGCATTATCAACAGACCCTCCCTGCACTTGGGCCATGGGCGATAGAGTTTTGTAAAAATTAGATCCAGCACACCTTCCCAAGGTGGTATCGAAATGCCATAGGGCTCAGGAGATAATCCTGTCATTGCTTTGTTCTAACCCTAACTACCAGAAGGAGGAGAGGCTTCATTGCCTAGATGTGAGGCGATGTCTCCTGCAGTATTTGGAGGTAATGAGACCTTGGAGAAAACAGAGGGCCTTATTTGTCTCATTCCATGGAACAAGGAAGGGCCTTAAAAGCCTCTAAACAGACTATAGCTAGATGGGTGAGAAAGGGCATTATGCCAGCATATAGCAGGGCAGGCAGGGCTATTCCAGAAGGTATAAAAGCCCACTCCGCGAGGGCCATGGCGACATCCGGGACAGAGAGCAGACGCTCAAATTGACCAAATCTGTAAGACTGCCACTTGGTCCGCTCCGTCTACCTTTGTCAAACATTATAGGTTAGAACTATTTGCTACCTCTCTCACATTCGGGAGAAGTGTTACAAGCAGTGATCCCTCCTTAAGAGAATACAAATCTCTAACTCTCTTGTGGTGCCATCATGTATGATGGAAAAACACGGTATTACATACCTGGTAGTGTGTTTTTTCATGAGACATGACTGCACCCTTATATTCCCCCCTATTGATCACATCATTAGTGGGATGCATTATACACTCCCTTGGGTGTTGGAAATGTAATGGTATAAAGGATGTATTATTTACATGTACACTAAACCTGCGGAGTTCCTCTCGTGCTCTGTAAAACAACTGATGCGGAGAGAGGAGCCGCCCCTTTTATCTTGAAGGTTTCCTGTCCATGTTGGGCGGATACCCTCTCTCGTGGTGCCATCATGTCTCATGAAAAAACACATTACCAAGTATGTAATACCCGTGTTTCAAATAAATGACTTTATTTTTGCTGTCTTTATTTACCATATAAGTATAGGATTAGTAATGGATGGATGTCTTATAGACGCCTCTCCATTACAAGCCTGCGGGCATGATGTCACCGGACCATACAAAGGTGACATCAACCTCACAAATACCTTACTTGCCACCGCTACAGTGCAATTGGGAAGAGCGAAACTAAGCCCCAGATTTGGCGCATCTTATAGATGCACCTTTTCGGCTGAGAGCTGATGTTTAGTCTTGGGGGTGGTGGTTTAAAATATCCATGGCTCCTTCCCAGGCTATTAATATCAGCCCACAGCTGTCTGCATAGCCTTTGCTGGTTATTAACCCCTTTACCCCCAAGGGTGGTTTGCACGTTAATGACGGGCCAATTTTTACAATTCTGACCACTGTCCCTTTATGAGGTAATAACTCTGGAACGCTTCCATAGATCCTGGTGATTCTGACATTGTTTTCTCGTGACATATTGTACTTCATGTTAGTGGTAAAATTTCATTCAAATAACTTGCGTTTATTTGTGAAAAAAACGAAAATGTGGCGAAAATTTTGAAAATTTCGCAATTTTCCAACTTTGAATTTTTATGCCCTTAAATCACAGAGATATAGCACACAAAAAACTGAATAAGTAACATTTCCCACATGTTTACTTTACATCAGCACAATTTTGAAACCAAAATTTTTTTTTGTTAGGAAGTAATAAGGGTTAAAAGTTGACCAGCGATTTCTCATTTTTGCAACACCATTTTATTTTTACGGACCACATCACATTTGAAGCCACTTTGAGGGGGTCTATATGATAGAAAATACCCAAAAGTGACACCATTCTAAAAACTGTACCCCTTAAGGTGCTCAAAACCACATTCAAGAAGTTTAATAACCCTTTAGGTGCGTCACAGGAATTTTTTGAATATTTAAAAAAATGAACATTTAACTTTTTTTCACTAAAAAAATACTTCAGGTTCAATTTTTTTTAATTTACCAAGGGTAACAGGAGAAATTGGACTGCAAAAGTTATTGTGCAATTTGTCCTGAGTACGCCGATACCTGATATGTGGGGGGGAACCACTGTTTCGGCGCATGGCAGACCTCAGCAGGGAAAGAGCGCCATTTGACTTTTTCAATGCAAAATTGGCTGGAATTCAGATCGGACGCCATGTCGTGTTTGGAGAGCCCCTGATGTACCTAAACAGTGGAAACCCCCCCCCCCCCCCCCCAAATGACCCCATTTTGGAAACTAGACCCCCCAAGGAACTTATCTAGATATGTGGTGAGAACTTTGAACCCACAAGGGCTTCACAGAAGTTTATAACGTACAGCGGTACAATTAAAAAAATCATATTTTTTCCACAAAAATGATCTTTTCACCCCCAATTTTTAATTTTCCAAGGGTAATAGGTCCCTAAAAGTTATTGTGCAATTTGTCCTCCGTACACTGATACCCCATATGTAGGTGTAAATGACTATTTGGGCGCATGGCAGAGCTCGGAAGGGAAGCAGCGCCATTTGACGTTTTTGGCTGGAATTGAGATCGGACACCATTTCGCGTTTGGAAAGCCCCTGATGTACCAAAACAGTAGAAACCCCCCATAAATGACACCATTTTGGAAACTAGACCCCCCAAGGAACTTATCTAGATGTGTGGTGAGCACTTTGAACCCCCCAGTGCTTCACAGAAGTTTATAACGCCCGTGCGTGAAAATACAAAAATCGTATCGTATTTTTTCCACAAACATGATCTTTTAGTCACCAATTTTTTCATTTTCACAAGGGTACAAGGAGAAATTGAACCCCAAAAGTTGTCCAATTTGTCCTGAGTACGCTGACACCCCATATGTGGGAGAAAACTACTGTATGGGCACACGTCGGGGCTCGGAAGGGAAGTATTGACGTTTTGGAATGCAGACTTTGATGGAATGGTCTGCGGGTGTCATGTTGCCTTTGGAGAGCCCCTAATGTACCTAAACAGTGGAAACCCCCCACAAATGACCCTATTTTGGAAACTAGACCCCCTAAGGAACTTATCTAGATGTGTGGTGAGAACTTTGAACCCCCAAGGGCTTCACAGAAGAAGTATATAATGCCGAGGCATGAAAATAAAAAAATCGTATTTTTTCCACAAACATGATCAATTAGTCTCCAATTTTTTTATTTTCCCAAGGGTAACAGGAGAAATTGGACTCCAAAAGTTGTTGTCCAATTTGTCCTGAGTACGCTGATACCTCATATGTGGGAGAAAACTACTGTATGGGCACATGTCGGGTCTCGGAAGGGAAGTAGTGACGTTTTGGAATGCAGACTTTGATGAAATGGTCTGCGGGTGTCATGTGCGTTTGGAGAGCCCCTGATGTACCTAAACTATTGAAACTCCCCACAAGTGACCCCATTTTGGAAACTAGACCCTCCACAGAACTTATCTAGATGTGTGGTGAGCACTTTGAACCCCCAAGTGCTTCACAGAAGTTTATAACGCCCGGGCGTGAAAATAAAAAAATCATTTTTTTCCACAAAAATGATATTTTTGCCCCCAATTTTTTATTTTCCTAAGGGTAATAGGAGAAATTGGACCCCAAAAGTTGTGTTGCAATTTTTCCTGAGTATGCTGATACCCTATATGTGGGGGTAAAACACTGTTTGGGCGCATGGCAGAGCTTGGAAGGGAAGGAGCACCATTTGACTTTTTCAACGCAGAATTGGCTGGAATTGAGATCAGACACCATGTTGCATTTTGAGAGCACCTGATGTGCCCAAACAGTGGAAACTCCCCAATTATAACTCCAACCCTAACCCCAACACACCCCTAGCCCTAACCCTAATGGGAAAATGGAAATAAATACTTTTTTTTTTATTTTATTTTTCCCTAACTAAGGGGGTGATAACGGGGGGTTTGATTTACTATTTATGGCGTTTTTTATGTTTGGCGGCTGTCGCACGCTAAGACGCTTTTTATTGACAAAATAGTTTTTGCATCACATATTGAGAGCTATAATTTTTCCGTATTTTGACCCACCGAGTCATGTGAGGTCTTATTCTTTGCGGGACGAGTTGACGTTTTTATCGGTACCATTTTTGGGCACGTGACATTTTTTGATCGCTTTTTATTCCGATTTTTGGGACGCAGAATGAACAAAAACCAGCGTTTCATGAATTTCTTTTGGGGGGGTGCGTCTACACCGTTCCGCGTGCGGTAAAATTGATAAAGCGGTTTTATTCTTCGTGTCGGTACGGTTACAGCGATACCTCATTTAGGTCGTTTTTTTATGTTTTGTCGGTTTTTTGCAATGAAAACAATTTTCTATAAAATTATTTTTTGCATCGCTTTATTCTGCGAGCTATAACTTTTTTTATTTTTTTGCGGATGATGCTGTATGGCGGCTCGTTTTTTGCGGGACAAGATGACGTTTTCAGCGGTACCATGGATATTTATATGCGTCTTTTTGACCGCGTGTTATTGCACTTTGTTCGGTGGTATGATAATAAATCATTATTTTTTGCTTCGTTTTTTATTTTTTAAGGGGTTCGCTAAAGGGGTTAACTAATGGGATAGTTTTATAGGGCGGGTTGCTACGGATGCGGCGATACCAAATGTGTACTTATTGTTTTTTTTTGTTTTTTGTTTTCAAAAAATGAATTTATTGGGGAATTTTTTTTTTACTAATTTAGCGATTTTTTTTTTTTTTTTTTTTTTTTTATTATCTTTACACTTTTTTTTGTTTACTTTATTACATAGTCCCAGGTGGGACATCACTGTCCTGTGACAGATCGCTGATCTGTCACATCACAGATCACTGAGACAGATCAGCAATCTGTCACAGGCAGTTCTGCAGACTTCCTCATGCCTGCGCTTTGCAGGCAGTGAGGAAGTCAGCTCCCTACAGGCCCCCGTCGCCATCTTGGATCCGGGGGCCTGTAGGGAAAGAGCCCCCGGCAGCAGCGCTGCACATTGCGCTGCCGTGGGGGGCTCAGGGAAGCACGGAGGGAGCCCCCTCCCTGCCGATGCTTCCCTTTAACTCCCGGTACACCGCGATCATGTTTGATCGCGGTGTACAAGGGGTTAACGTGTCGGGGGCGGTCCGTGACCGCCCCTGACACATTGTGCCGGGTGCCAGCTGTGATAATCAGCTGACACCCGGCCGCGATCAGCGGCGCTCACCAGGTGGGCGCCGCTGATCGCATTAGACGTACTATCCCGTCCTTGGGAATTAAGTCCCAGGGCACATGGACGGGATAGTACGTCTAATGGCAGAAAGGGGTTAAAACTTTAAATTTTTATGCCCTTAAATCCGAGAGATTTGTCAAATAAAATTCCTAACAAATAACATTTCCCACATGTCTACTTTACATCGGCACAATTTTGGAAACA
Source organism: Dendrobates tinctorius (assembly GCF_039654945.1). NCBI lineage: Eukaryota > Metazoa > Chordata > Amphibia > Anura > Dendrobatidae > Dendrobates > Dendrobates tinctorius. The sequence continues at coordinate 49,899 of NW_027361986.1, read as the reverse complement.
AATTATTTTTTTTTTTTTTTTTTGATAGGAAGTTATAAGGGTTAAAAGTTGGCCGTCAATTTCTCATTTTTACAACAAAATTTACAAAACCATTTTTTTAGGGACCACATCATATTTAGTCATTTTGAGGGGTGTACATGACAGAAAATACCCAAAAGTGACACCGTTCTAAAGACTACCCCCCTCAAGGTGCTCAAAACCACATTCAAGAAGTTTATTAACCCTTTTTGTGCTTCACAGTAACTGAAGCAATGTGGAAGGAAAAAATTAACATTTAACTTTTTTTTTTGTAAAAAAAAAAAATTACTTCAGAACCAACTCTTTTTTTTTATTTTCACAAGTGTTGACTTTTTCAACACAGAATTGGCTGGAATTGAGATCGGACACCATGTTGCATTGGGAGAGCCCCTGATGTGCCTAAACAGTGGAAACCCCCCCACAAGTGAAACCATTTTGGAAACTAGATCCCACGAAGGAACTTGCCTAGATGTGTGGTGAGCACTTTGAAAACCCCCAAGTGCTTCACAGAAGTTTGTAATGTAGAGCCGTGAAAATAAATTTTTTTTACAAAAATGATCTTTTTGCCCCTAATTTTTTTTTTTACCAAGGGGGTAGCAAGAAAAAATTGGACCCCATACGACGTTGTGCTATTTGTTCTGAGTATGCTGATACCCCATATGTGGTGGTAAAACCTCTGTTTGGGTGCACGGTAGAGCTCGGAAGGGAAAGGAGTACCTGTTGTGAGTTCATTTTCCGGTCCACCAGCTGTGAGTTCTCCTTCCAGGCTCCCTCTGGTGGTAACTGGAGGTAGTGAGGCTGATTTAATCAGTAGACATCTGCCACCTAATAATGAGGATGACGATTGGACCTCAGGAATCTGACTGGATTTAAGACAGCCGACGCCCTAGTCTGGTGCTGGTGATTCCTTCTGGCTTGTCAGGTCTTTGTTTTCAGCTCTGCTCCAGTCATCTAAAGCGAAGTTTTTCTGCTAATGTTCACACTTGATTTTGTTGGTCTATTCAGTTTTTTGTGTGGTCAGCCAGCCCCGGCTGGGGCTGCGCTAAATTTCCACTCTTATTTATCTGTATTTGCCAATTTGCTTTTTGTCCCTTATTAGATTGGCCTCTTTTTGCTCTCTCAGAATATTTCAGAGTGCTGATATAGTGGGAGAAGTCTAGTGACTTCAGGGTTAATTTTGCTATCAGAAGTGTTGGTTTTTTTGCAGATTGCAGACAGTGTCTTTCCTTTCCAGTTAGTTTGGGCCCCATTGTTTGCTCAGCCTATTTTCCTGCCTGTTTGTACTTTCATCTTGTTTCACCGTCAATACATGTGTGGGGGCTGTCTTTCCTTTGGGGTCTGCTCTGGGGCAGTTAGTTTTCCCCTTTTTCTTGCTTCAGGCTTTAGTCCTCCGGCTGTGACGAAGCGTCTAGGACCATCCGTAGGTACGCTCCACGGCTGCTGCTAGTTGAGTGGTTAGGATCAGGGATCTGCAATCTGCATAGTTACCAACCTCTCTGGTTTTCTGTGACTTAGCTTGTTTTGTTTTTTTTCTCCTCGGTGACCCATTCATAACAAGCACCGTTTGACTTTTAATCTCAAAATTAAGAGACCGGATGCCATGTGGGGTTTGGACATGTGCTTAAACAGCAGAAACACACCCCAAAACTTACCCCAATTTGAGAACTAGACCCCCTCAAAGATTTTATCCAGGGGTATATTGAGCAATTTGAACCCACAGGTACGACACAGAATTTGATAACTTTAGATCGTCATATTGAAAAAGTTCTTTTCCACAAAAATCTTGGTTTAGATCTGAATTTCTAACTTTTGTCAGAGATGACACCAAAAAGTGGACCCCACAATTTGTTACCCACTATCCCATATGTAGTCAAAAAGTTCTGTTTGGACAAACTGCAGTGCTCAGACAGGAAGGGGACAATGTGACAAATTTGGCTTTATTTGAAAATCTTTTCAGGAATTATTACTCACAGAGGGAGGCATGCTCCTAAAAATACATTGGCTGATTATAAAATTTGGTCTTGCTAACAAAACCGTTGTCCCGACGCATTTGCGTTAATCGTAGCAGGAAGAATAAACTGTACTAGAATGAAGGGCAAAATGTGGAGGAAAATGGAGCCAACTATGTGGCAAAGCTAAGTTTGTTCCAAAGATGAAAGAACGCCAGCTGGGCTAGAGTGACAAACTTTCAGGGACTGGTTGTACAACATCCTTTTTAGCTCCATCAGTCTCTGAGACACGAATGTGCCAACAGACATGGTACACCATAGCAAGCTCCCACCCGCCAAGGTCAGAACCACTATATGCACAAAACAACCAATCCCCTACAGAATCTGTAAAGTATTGTCTGGTACCAGAGGTTCGGCAAGAACCATACGGTAAAGTCCAAAGTGTAGAAGTACGGAATTTCCTCATTTTTAGAAATCCTCCAATAAAATGATCATGACCGTATCACCAACATAAATATAAGTAATATAAATGGAAGCCAAAGTTTTGTGTAGCAAGACAGTCGTAAAAACAGTCAAAGTTAGATAAATGGTCAGAAATGTTTGAGTCCTAGAAGTCCTAGAATTTTCAAATGACCTGACTTTTCAGGAACATTTGTGGGGTCTACATTCTGGGTTGTACAGATGTGGGTACGTGGATGAGAATTTGTTGGAATAGTAGTTTGGTATGGGATTGATTGTGTTGGCATTAATTGTGGAATGGGGTAAAATGGGATATACTAAAGAAAATATTCTCAATTACTTGTTCCAAATTACTCTACTGGGGCCACTAAGCAGGAAATAAAACTTGTATAAAAAAAACTAATAATTGTAAATGGTGTGGTAGGTCTCGAAGCAGGGGGAGATACAAAGACCTGGTTGGGATGGGCATGTGGGGCAATAGTACTGGTAATCACTCCATTTGCCATGCTTCCTGCAAACCCGATGTCGTTTTTGACAGGGCTGTGGAGTCGGTAAGCCAAACCTGCGACTCCGACTCCTCAATTTCCCTTACTACGACTCCGACTCCAACATATATTGCTTACATTTAAGTGAAAAATTTATTGTAGTACAATGTGAACATGAGACATTTAATCATTTTTATGATACAACAATCAAGATATTTAGACAGAACATAATATATATTTATTGGAATACAACTTTAGAACACAAAACTGTAATAAATTGTAATTATGTAATACACTGTGTAATATCGAATATAGATTGTGTGTGTATATGTGTGTGTGTGTGTGTGTGTGTGTGTGTATGTATGTGTATATATATATATATATATATATATATATATATATATATATATATATATATATCTCTCTCTCTCAATATCACCCACAGGTTAAAATCTTCTTTATTCAGATACTTTAAAACAACGGCATAGGGAGGATGGGAGCAGTAGTGGAAATGACGACAGCCGTTGCGTGCTGCAGTAGTGCGAAACGGCTGTCATTTCCACTACTGCTCCATATATATACAGTGGGGCAAAAAAGTATTTAGTCAGTCAGCAATAGTGCAAGTTCCACCACTTAAAAAGATGAGAGGCGTCTGTAATTTACATCATAGGTAGACCTCAACTATGGGAGACAAACTGAGAAAAAAAAATCCAGAAAATCACTGTCTGTTTTTTTTTCCTTTTATTTGCATATTATGGTGGAAAATAAGTATTTGGTCAGAAACAAAATTTCATCTCAATACTTTGTGATATATCCTTTGTTGGCAATGACAGAGGTCAAACGTTTTCTGTAAGTCTTCAAAAGGTTGCCACACACTGTTGTTGGTATGTTGGCCCATTCCTCCATGCAGATCTCCTCTAGAGCAGTGATGTTTTTGGCTTTTCGCTTGGCAACACGGACTTTCAACTCCCTCCAAAGGTTTTCTATAGGGTTGAGATCTGGAGACTGGCTAGGCCACTCCAGGACCTTGAAATGCTTCTTACGAAGCCACTCCTTCGTTGCCCTGGCGGTGTGCTTTGGATCATTGTCATGTTGAAAGACCCAGCCACGTTTCATCATCAATGCCCTTGCTGATGGAAGGAGGTTTGCACTCAAAATCTCACGATACATGGCCCCATTCATTCTTTCATGTACCCGGATCAGTCGTCCTGGCCCCTTTGCAGAGAAACAGCCCCAAAGCATGATGTTTCCACCACCATGCTTTACAGTAGGTATGGTGTTTGATGGATGCAACTCAGTATTCTTTTTCCTCCAAACACGACAAGTTGTGTTTCTACCAAACAGTTCCAGTTTGGTTTCATCAGACCATAGGACATTCTCCCAAAACTCCTCTGGATCATCCAAATGCTCTCGAGCAAACTTCAGACGGGCCCGGACATGTACAGGCTTAAGCAGTGGGACACGTCTGGCACTGCAGGATCTGAGTCCATGGTGGCGTAGTGTGTTACTTATGGTAGGCCTTGTTACATTGGTCCCAGCTCTCTGCAGTTCATTCACTAGGTCCCCCCGCGTGGTTCTGGGATTTTTGCTCACCGTTCTTGTGATCATTCTGACCCCACGGGGTGGGATTTTGCGTGGAGCACCAGATCGAGGGAGATTATCAGTGGTCTTGTATGTCTTCCATTTTCTAATTATTGCTCCCACAGTTGATTTCTTCACTCCAAGCTGGTTGGCTATTGCAGATTCAGTCTTCCCAGCCTGGTGCAGGGCTACAATTTTGTTTCTGGTGTCCTTTGCCAGCTCTTTGGTCTTCACCATAGTGGAGTTTGGAGTCAGACTGTTTGAGGGTGTGCACAGGTGTCTTTTTATACTGATAACAAGTTTAAACAGGTGCCATTACTACAGGTAATGAGTGGAGGAAAGAGGAGACTCGTAAAGAAGAAGTTACAGGTCTGTGAGAGCCAGAAATCTTGATTGCTTGTTTCTGACCAAATACTTATTTTCCACCATAATATGCAAATAAAAGGAAAAAAAAACAGACAATGTGATTTTCTGGATTTTTTTTTTCTCAGTTTGTCTCCCATAGTTGAGGTCTACCTATGATGTAAATTACAGACGCCTCTCATCTTTTTAAGTGGTGGAACTTGCACTATTGCTGACTGACTAAATACTTTTTTGCCCCACTGTGTGTATGTATGTATATATATATATATATCACTATGTAATAACTATGTAATTGGCAAAAACAGTTTTCAACAAAAACATACTAAACAACATTTGTGCAGTCTGTGAATTTGTTCAAAGGACAGGTTCACATAGCATTAACACAGCCCGCTCAACGCTTAGTGTTGACAGGCTGCGTTAACGCTATAGCATAACGTGGTATGCGTTATGCTATACCGCTAGTGCTGATGATTTATCAGCGCTAGCGGTGACGGAGCCTCAGACGCTGCAGCCCGCATCCGAGGCTCCGTCAGTGAATGACGACACATCGCGAACGCGTGCCGCTTTACGGCAAGCGACGCGATGCTCCGCAATGGGGGTATATGGCAGCGTTAGCGGACTGCCATAACGCAGTGTGACCCCAGCCTAAGAAATAGAATTGCCTCCATCAGAACCACCTACAGTTGTGGCCAAAAGTATTGACACCCCTGCAATTCTGTCAGATAATACTCAGTTTCTTCCTGAAAATGATTGCAAACACAAATTCTTTGTTATTATCTTCATTTAATTTGTCTTAAATGAAAAAACACACAAAGAATTGTCCTAAAGCCAAATTGGATATAATTCCACACCAAACATAAAGAGGGTGGACAAGAGTATTAAAAGTATTGGCACTGTTCGAAAAATCATGTGATGCTTCTCTAATTTGTGTAATTAACAGCACCTGTAACTTACCTGTGGCACCTAACAGGTGTTGGCAATAACTAAATCACACTTGCAGCCAGTTGACATGGATTAAAGCTGTCCTGTGTCCTTGTTTGTACCACATTGAGCATGGAGAAAAGAAAGAAGACCAAAGAACTGTCTGAGGACTTGAGAAACCAAATTTGAGGAAGCATGAGCAATCTCAAGGCTACAAGTCCATCTCCAAAGACCAGAATGTTCCTGTGTCTACTGTGCGCAGTGTCATCAAGAAGTTTAAAGCCCGTGGCACTGTGGCTAACCTCCCTATATGTGGACGGAAAAGAAAAATTGACAAGAGATTTCAACGCAAAATTGTGCGGATGTTGGATAAAGAACCTCGACTAACATCCAAACAAGTTCAAGCTGCCCTGCAGTCCGAGGGTACAACAGTGTCAACCCGTACTATCCGTCGGCGTCTGAATGAAAAGGGACTGTATGGTAGGAGACCCAGGAAGACCCCACTTCTTACCCCGAGACATAAAAAAGCCAGGCTGGAGTTTGCCAAAACTTACCTGAAAAAGCCTAAAACGTTTTGGAAGAATGTTCTCTGGTCAGATGAGACAAAAGTAGAGCTTTTTGTGCAAAGGCATCAACAGAGTTTACAGGAGAAACAGAGGCATTCAAAGGGAAAAAAAAAAGGTCCTTACAGTCAAACATGGCGGAGGTTCCCTGATGTTTTGGGGTTGCTTTGCTGCCTCTGGCACTGGACTGCTTGACCATGTGCATGGCATTATGAAGTCAGAAGACTACCAACAAATTTTGCAGCATAATGTAGGGCCCAGTGTGAGAAAGCTGGGTCTCCCTCAGAGGTCATGGGTCTTCCAGCAGGACAATGACCCAAAACACACTTCAAAAAGCACTAGAAAATGGTTTGAGAGAAAGCACTGGAGACTTCTAAGGTAGCCAGAAATGAGTCCTGACCTGAATCCCATAGAACACCTGTGGAGAGATCTAAAAATGGCAGTTTGTAGAAGGCACCCTTCAAATATCAGGGACCTGGAGCAGTTTGCCAAAGAAGTATGGTCTAAAATTCCAGCAGAGCATTGTAAGAAACTCATTGATGGTTACCGGAAGCGGTTGGTTGCAGTTATTTTGGCTAGAGGTTGTGCAACCAAGTATTAGGCTGAGGGTGCCAATACTTTTGTCTGGCCCATTTTTGGCGTTTTGTGTGAAATGATCAATTTTTTGCTTCATTCTCTTTTGTGGTTTTTCACTTAAGACAAATTAAATGAAGATAATACCAAAGAATTTGTGATTGCAATCATTTTCAGGATGAAACTGAGTATCTGACAGAATTGCAGGGGTGTCAATACTTTTGGCCACAACTGTACATAGATGACCTCAAATCAGACCTAATAATTTTAAGGCCAGAGAACAACCTCTCTGCACTAACTTGGGTTGGAGGCAAAGCCGTAGCCACATGGGCAACACAATTTCTGGGTATAAAGGAATTGCCTCATGCACAGTCAGTTTTGATGAACTATTTCTTTGAGAGGAAGTGAAACATTTTGCTGAAATACGGTCAATCTGCTTGCCATAGGAGACGGAGTGAAATCTTTTTCCTTGCGGCAACACTTTGCCTGCTCCATGTCATCCAAATACTTGTCAAACTCCTCATCTGATGAGGATGAAGATATGGCAGCAGTAGCACTGTCAGGACCCAAGTTCTCTTGTGCCTGGCAGTCCTCTTGTACGCCACTCATCCTGACTGCTACCTAAGTCAGAGCTTCTTTTCCTTTAGTAAGCTGTTGATCATCAAGCAGTATACAATGACTTGGGTCCACATAAACAGCTGCCAGAAAAATTTTATTTTCCAATAGCAGTGTCTCCGTTTCATTGAAGCAGAAATGCCAAAATAGCAAGTTCTTCCACTCCCTTATGAAAATGCCAGGAGTTAAATCCTCAGCTTGTAATTTTTTAGTCACGGTAAATGGGTGATTAAGCAATTCCTTCAATTCAGCCACCTGTGTCCATAGACCTTCATTTAGCGTTACCTGAGGGTTCGCCATATCTATAAGAAAGTTTTAGTTCAAGCAATCGCTCAATCATTAAATAAGTGCTCCCCCACCGAGTGGCTTGATCGACAATTGCCCTTTTCCCAGGAAGTCTCCAAGATGGAATCAATTTTAGGGGTTCTGGCAGCAATAACCAATTTCCTGACACTTCCAATCAGATTTCCAGCATGTCCCTCTTGCAGACTCTCTTATTGCCAGCTGCAGCGTGTGCACAACACAGCGCATGTGATAAATATGAAGAACGTATCCTCAAACACAGCAAAAACGCTGTGTGAATGTAGCCTTAGATCAGGAATAGAACAGCCATATATAGGACATTTCATAACTTTCCCAAATTCCTATGAAAAAATATTCAGCACATTCTGCACTGAACTATTGTACCCAATTTATTGTATATTTTAGGAGTTGGTCCATTTTATACCAACTCCACCAAAATGAGCGCCGACTCCACAGCCCTGGTTTTTGAGGATACCTTTGGGTGGGAGGGGCAGGGTGAGGAAAATGGCGCTCTGCAAGTCTCTGGGAATCCTCACTCAAAGGCTGCTCCTGGTGCCATTGACTCAAACATGAGGCCCTCAATAATTTTTTCCTGAAACTGTAGGAATGTAAGGGGTCCTTGGGATTTTTTATACAGGACAAAGCTGTTGTATGTGACAGTTTGAATTCGGTAGATTGCCCCTTTACCAGGCCCCGGTTTTCCGCTTGACCAGGTATGGTTGCAAAACCTGGTCTGATAAGTCAACGCCACCCATAAATTTATTATATTCTGTGATGCAGACCGGTCTTTCCGTGTGCCTTGTGGCACCCCTCTCTCTGACCATCACAGTGGCGTCCGCATGCAGTGTGGTTAGCATGTAGACGTCCTTCCTGTATTTCCACTTCACTGCAAGAAGTTGGTCATTTGCAAGTGAGAATGATGCCCCCTTCTCCAGATATCTGGACACCAACTGTGATGGAAACCCCACTCTGTTTTTCCTGATTGTCCCACAGGCCCTGTATTTGCAGCGTGGAGGGATTTATATAGGGGAAAGCTTGTTTAATAGTTGTCCATATACACATGGTATCCTTGATTTAGATAGGGCATCATTAGCTGCCACACAATTTTGCCTGGGATGCCAATTGTCTGGGGGCAGTTGGGGGGGTGGGGGTGTTATTTGGCAGTCCTTACCTTCATAAATTAGGAAGGTGGAAGTGTACCCTGATGAGCTCTCACAAGTCTTGTATAATTTGATTCTGTATTTGGCACGCTTGGAGGGGATAAATTAGCGGAATGACAGACTGCCCTTGTAGCTCATCAAGGACTCGTCGACTGCCATATTTTTCTCTGGGGTATAGGAATTTAGAAATGAATTTTGCAGGAGGGAAATTGGGGGTCTCAATTTATTTAGCCGATCATAGTTGGGGTCAGTTCTTGGGTGGGGGGCATGGGAAATGTCACTGAAGTGGATGAATCTCATCAGGCCTTCTTAATGGACTTGGAACATGACTGCTGCAAATACAGGGGTGCTGTGGACTGATTTTGTTGCGCAGTAAGAGCGGAGTGAGGTTTTTTTTTTTTTTTTTTGTTTTTTTTTGTTTTTTTTTTTTTACTAAACCCATATTCAGGGTAATGACTAAAAAAATTTTTATTTCAGGGACATGTGTGGGCATCCAGGAAAGGGCATGAAAGGCAGTGAGCTTTTGGGAAATGTATTGGCGGGCATATAGGTTTGTCTGGTGGACGATCAATTCTAGGACTTTGGGGCTAATGAAAATTTGGAAAAAATGGGAGTAACATTGGCAACATCTACTCTTCCAGGGACAGTAGAAAGGGGGAATTTGAGGGGAAAATGAGGTGTCATTATACCACAGCGATGGGGGGACTCTGGTACTTGGTCCTGCCTCTGAAGCTTGAGCAGTGACGGCAGACTCCGCTACCATCGGGCTAAGGGATTCCGTGGAGGAAGAGTCGTCGTCACTGTCTGAAAACTGCTCGGCTTCAGAAGCAGATTCTGTTTCGCTGCCGGAGCAAATCAAGGCTGTAAGCTAGCTCCGCGCTGTAAGTTCTGTGGGCCATTTTATTTCCCTGCCTAAAGAAATACTAACCCTAATCTAACCCTAGTATTTTTTCTCCTAACCCTAATGTGTAACCCTAACACTTGTAACCCTTATATGTGTAACCCTAGCACGTGTAACCCCTAACCCTAAAAAATTATTTAAAATAAAAAAGGAGTGACATCACACCCATGTCACCAGATTCAGCCCATATTTACTGCAGTGCAGTAATGTGAGCTAGTTGTACACTAGGTTTTATGTCAAATTTCAGGAGCTGCTCCCCCTAGTGTTTAAAAAAAAAAAAAGTGTAAATACCAAACTTTTTTTAAATTATATTTCTTTTACTAAATTATAAAAAAAATATTTTTAAAGAATTTTTTTTAACATTCTTTACGGTTTTTTATTTTAATTGTTTTTTTTTTTTTTATGGCACCTTCCCTTTAAGGGCTTATTTAAATTAGTGATGCATACAAAAGTTAAACATTGGCCTACCAAGGTGTGAGATTAAACAAAAAGCCTGAGCAACTCAGTGGCAGATCAGTGTAAAACTAAACCGTGTCCTACAAACTCCATGCACTCCCAGTGTCTTGGGTAAGGCTAGGTTCACATTGTGTTTAACCAGCCGTTCATCTGTGCTAGCGGTGACGGAGCCTCAGACGCTGCAGCCCGCGTCCGAGGCTGCGTCACTGAACGACGGCACATCACGAACGCATGCCGCTTTACGGCATGAGTTGCGATGCCCCCAACAATGGGGGTTTATGGCAGCATTAACGGAATGTTACACCGCGTTATGCCGCGGTGTAACGCAGTGCGTCTAACAGACTGCCAAAACGCTGTGTGACCCCAGCCTAAATTATTCCAGACCAATTCCTTCCCCCTGTTAAATTTTTGTGTATGTTTTCATGAGCGCATGTCTTACATTGGTGACCTGTCATGCTTCTATGGTGGAAGGAAAGCTGAACTTTGGGTTCCTGAAAAATGCATCAATAGCTCAGTTTTTGGTACTACTTTTCTGTCAAGATTGCAGATTTTGCTGCAGGAAAATAACCGCTGAACATCTAGTGTGAACATAGCCTAAATGTATTCATATATTTTCCTCCCTGTGTAATTTCTCGCTATTACACGCAACATAATTTATGGATATCTATGGATTGATTTCTTTTATGATTACTGTGTGTGGATTGGATGGGTTGTTACCGTCATCTGGTGAAAATTTTATATTACTTTTTTTTTTTTTTTTTTTTTTTTTTAAACATTTCATTCACTAAGGGACTTTAACATTGATATAATACACTGCCCTACTTCTATATTGCAGTATATTATACCAGTTATTAAAATGCTGACCAGTCTAAGGGTGAGTCTAATAGTATTAATAACCCCTTCACGACCTTGGGGTTTACCATTTTTGTGCTTCCATTTTATTGCTTCTTTCAAGAGTCAAGAGCCATAACTTTTTTTTTTTTTTTTTTTTTGTCAATATGGCCACGTGAGGGCTTGTTTTTTGCGGGACGAGTTGTACTTTTGAACTACACCATAGGTTTTACCTTATTGTGTACTGGAAAACGGGGGAAAAAATAGTATGGTGAAATTGCAAAAAAAAGTGTACATCCACAATTTATTTTTTTACCATGTTCACTAAATGCGAAAACTCCCCTGCTATTATGACTTTCCAGGTCACTGTGAGGTCAGATACCAAACATAACTTATATTGATTACTTTATTATTTTTACTCTGAGCCGACTTTTTTTTCATTGATATCATTTTGGTGTAGATACAATGTTTTTATCGTGTGTTATTGCGTTTTATTGGAATGTTGTGGAGACCAAAAAAGTAATTCTGGCATTTTGATTTTTTTGTCGTTATGCAGTTTATTGATCAGATTAATTTATATTATATTTTGATACATGGGGTGTTTCTGAACGCGGCATATAGCAGGGCTTCAGCCCTGTTAAGTGTAGCTAAAATGATCTGCTATGAGCGCCCGCCACATGGTGGTGTGCTAACAGTAGATCTGCAATGACAACCACAGGAGTTGGTTCTTACACCAACCCATCGGCACCCCCTAGTGATGAGACATGGGTGGGATTAGTGACGTGCTTCCGGCACGACCATGTAATATGCTGCTGTCAGAGATTGACAACGCATTTAACGTGTTAACAGCCACTGGTGGATTGTGATGAAATCAGCTGACGTGCAGGAAAACGGGAGGGCTCAGCTCCAAAACCCTCATGGAATGCATGGACACAACCTATAACTTGTGTATATAAATGTCATAGGTCGTGAAGGGGTTAAGATAACAATCTGCCGTGCCATTGCTTTCTTAGCAACCAAGTGGCACCCCTTATGTTGGCACTCAAGATTCCCATGACTGAAATGTATATCGCAGATTGAGAATCAGCACCAGGCTGCCACATCATATTTTTGCTACTGTTTGGGAACCAATTAAGATGCTCGAATTGATAAATTTTCTGAGGGATAGAACTAAACTTCAGCAATTTTTTTTTTTTTTTTTTTTAATTACTGATGAGTAACCAATCAGTTATGCTGCAAGGTCTCATCTGCCAGAGTGCAATTCAAAGTATTGCTTTCCACCTAATTTTCTTTGCATTAAAAATTTTTTCCACTAGATGGCAGTGTACAAGCTCACATTTTAGATACGATTTTCTAGTTCTTAGGGTTAACATCTCCTTTTGGAGACCTCCAAGTCATGTTAAGGAGATTTAAATGCCATGCAATGGTCCCCTGGGATATTAAAAATGCAAATTGTTCAGAAAGGAAGAGAACTTGAAGTCTAATGCCTCCTATAGGAAGTTGCAATACTAAGTCAATGTCGATCCTTTAACGAGCCATGCCACATGACTTGGTATAAAAGCCAAACCAAATGCTTTATTTGTAGACATGTGCTTCGGGGCAATATGCCCTTTATCAGTTCTAAGCAAATGTTTGATTTGACTGAAAAGTTGTGATTATAGCCTTCACTTTATGCTGGAAAAGTAGAACTGTTATATATACAGCACTAGGATATCCACTTCCCAAATTGTTTAACCAGCCAATGGATAGAATAATTAAAATATACCTTTTATTGATTTTTTTTTTTTTTTTTTAAATAAAGTGCAAGGTGCTCAAGTAACGTTAAACACAACAAAGAAGAACGCATAAATGAAAAAAGCTAGTATTGCCCATCGTTACTGAGTATCCCAATTATCAAGCATATTCTTTGGGTATTTTAAATCAGTCCAGAACAACCAACCTTTTCAAAAGACATAAGAATTTCTCAAAATAGTCTCTAGACTTATCATATAACGTTGGCCGTTTTTATTGGAAACCGGTGTCATGCCATCGGTATGTTCCCAAATATGGCATACCCGTTTCCCTCTCCTCATCAGGAATACTGTATACTACAGGGTACAATACTGCTATACAACATAAAACAGAACCACATAACCTCAGTTATTACGTTCGCTGCAGGTTCTATGACACATACGGTACATAGTATATCAGATAGAAATGTATCAAGTGTCCTATAAAAGATATAATCCCGCATACCCTCCTTATATATCAGCAACAAATCTGAATCACCAAGTATGCATAAATATCTTAGACCGTCTCTTATATAATGAGACCAATATCTAGACACCAAAGTATTATATACAACACGGAACAATCTCACTCAATTAGCAGGGGCATTTTTTGATTGATTGCCATCTCCGTGACTAGTAGGCGCGACACCCCTTTCTCCCGACGCGTTTCGTCCTATCTCATCAGGGGAGTCCAGTGGGGTTCATCTGAATGGTGTATCACGCATGGCCGTTCTATACTTCATCCGACATTATGTGTACATATACTCATGCATGCCTCCTTTTAAATGTTGGCGCCGTGGCGTCTCGGGAAGCCGTCACTTCCGGTCCCTGATCCACCTCACATCCTGTGTTCGGGTCGCGCGCGTCATCAGCGTGCTCGCTCAACAGAGCGCGTCACACGCTGAGAGCCCGTACCAACAACTGGGCATGCGCACATAGCGCTGCCCCCTCCAAAGGGAAAATGATATATATACTTTATATTATTATATTGGCGTCATTTAATTGCGGCATCACACAGCCCCTGTTGCACTATATATGCGCCTATCATTACCATCCATACAACAGCAAAATATCATCTCATGCTAATTGTGGGAGCCCCTCTAGAGTTTTAATTCTTGGAGATATTTATCATATTTTGAAGTATCCCCTACTACGATCATGTGCAGGAATTCATATATACGGGATTAGTTCCATATTAAATCAAGGGTTTTAGTTGATACAACTGCAGAATCAACAGACTCCTTCAGAAATATATCAGTTCTAGAAAAATAGGCAGTTATGAAAATTATTGCTATGACAGTACCGACTCACTTTGACCAGATGGGCCTTATACCACCGAAAAAGTGAAAGGGGTGCCACTACATTCTCCCTATAACAGTTCCTAGACTACCTCTCCCTACCTACCGCGGAGATTGGCACCATAAGACCTGCGCAGATGGCGTCCCCACTCAACGTCGGCTTTCCCTCACTGCTGACCCTATTCATCCCTTTGCTAGATGAAAGATACAAAGGATAGTTGATCATTAAGACCCTTTGGATATGTAGTTTGTAACCAGTAGATCCATTTTGTTTCTTTTTGAAGGATCATCTGGTCCCAATTGCCTCCACGTGCAGGTGGTCTTATTTTGTCAATACCCATAAATGTAATAGCCTTGGAGTTACCCTGATGGTATCCATTTATGTGGTTAGCAATGGACGTATCTCTTTTATTACTGATGTCACGTATGTGTTCTCCTACTCTCTCCTGGTCTTTCCTACGTATTCCAGGCCGCATTCACATGTTGCCTTATACACCACTCCTGTGCTTTGGCAATTAATAAACTGTCTGATAGAGTACACCTTTCCAGTGTTATTACTTTTAAAGGTTTTACCCGGGGATATAGAAGCACAAGCTTTGCATTTCCCACATCTATGACATCCCAGTGGAGGTGACCCCAACCATGTCTGGTTGCACGGATTCTGAAAATGACTGTGGACCAATCTATCCCTCAGTGACCTACCTCGACGAAAGGTGACCTGAGGGGTAGGGCCCACTGTATCCCTGACATCCAAGTCCATACACAACACTGCCCAGTGTCGTTCTAAGATTTTACGTATCTCTTTAGCCCCACTAGAAAACTTCGTTATGAACCTAGAGATATTATCCTCCCGTTTCGGAGGTGCATGGCTCAATAGATCTCTTCTGTTTTTTGTCAGAGAGTTTTGGTAGGCTTCCGTTAGCACATTCTTAGGATAGCCTCTATCCAAAAACCTTTGCCTTAAATCATCAGCCTGTTCCTTATAATTGGCTGTATTTGAGCAGTTCCGACGGATTCTAAGATATTGTCCCTTCGGAATGCCTCTCTTAAGGGAGTTGGGATGCCCACTTTCCCATCTTAAGAGGGAATTTGTAGCCGTAGGTTTACGGTAGTTTTTTGTCATGAGCTTACCATTCTCGTTCTTTTGGACTAGGATGTCTAGGAATGTCAGACTGCATTTATTAACCTCATAGGTAAAATGCAAACCAATCTCATTGTCATTTAGTCCCCCAACGAACTGACCAAAGTCAACCTCTGTACCTTTCCATATGACGAACACGTCGTCTATGTAACGTACCCACATCACTATCTTCTCGCTGAAGTCAGTGAATGTATCATTGAACACTATATTCTCCTCCCACCAGCCCAGGAGCAAATTTGCATACGTAGGGGCACAGGGGCTCCCCATCGCAGTACCCCTGAGCTGGTGGAAGACCTTGTTATCAAACAAGAAGATATTGCTGTTTAGGCAAAATTCCAAAGCTTTCATGACAAACTCATTATGTCTATGGTATTGACAACCTCTTGTATGTAAATAACTATCAACTGCTTTAAGACCAGCATCATGAGGGATTGAGGAGTATAATGCTTCCACATCTATACTTCCCATTATCATATCAGCATCTAAACATACACCATCTAGTCTCCCAAGAAAGTCGGTAGTGTCACGCACATATGAATTTAGAGACAGGACAAATGGTCTGAGTATCTGATCAAGATATAGACCCAAATTTTGTGTAATACTGTTAATACCTGCTACAATCGGTCTCCCCTTAAGGGGATTCGTGCCTTTGTGAATTTTCGGAAGGCAATAAAACGTAGCCATAACAGGGTGCACTGGAATGAGAAAATCTCTCTCATTCACATCAATTACACCAGCATCGAAGCCTTCATTAATGAGGTTTGTTAGATTATGAACAATGTTATTAGTGGGATTACTCTGGACCACTTCATAGTTTTCACCATCATTCAATATTGCCATACACATGGACTTATATTGCATTATGTCCATCACCACTACATTTCCTCCCTTATCTGAAGGTTTAGTTATGATGCTTTTGTCCTGCTCCAAAATCTTCAAACTACCCATTTCCTTATTTGTAAAATTATGAAAGTTAGCCTTAAAGGTACTTGACAAATTCATTAAATCATTCGACACAAGATTGACAAAGACATCTATCGAGCTTAAATCTCCCGTTGGGGGTGGCATTTTTGTACTCTTGTTCTTTAATTTTGTAAATGGACCCACTCCTCTATCATTGGGGTTCACATCTCCCAAATGATACAAGAAGCGTACGTCCGCCAATAACTCGTCATCAATGCCAAGCTCTGTCGATGTCTTTTTGTCCTCTCTTATAAAATGCTTTCGCCATTTCAATTTTCGTGCGAATAGGTGCAGATCTTTAATTGTCTCAAAGCAGTCATAATCAGTTGTGGGAACAAAGAATAACCCTTTACTTAGAATGCACATTTGAATTTCCGTTAATGGTCGTGTAGAGAGATTAACTACTTGAGGTTCTAAGGGGCGTTGTGGGTGTTCTGTCGACTTCTTAGGGGGTAGCTGAGGTCTAAAAAATCTCCCTGCGGGGACCTTCTACTACTCCCTCTATTACCACCCCTGTTTCCTCTACCTCTTCCCCTCTGATACCTAGACTTTGTCTCAGTATCTGACACCTCCGCTTCAGAGGAGGAGATGTCTGTTTCTGGTATTTTAAAGTTACGACCAATGGATACTGAATATGCTTTATTTTCTCTGAATTCCAGAAGGTCTCTATTATAGATTTTATGTTTCCGTTCTTTCAAATGATATTGAAATCTTTCAAGGCTATTTTGCAGACTCAGCTCTTTAGCTGCAAAATCTGGTTCACTTGAGAATTTTTTTGTGACTTCTATCTGTTCTTTTAAAGTCTCGTTTAATTTATTTAGGGTCACCTTCTCTTCATCTAATAATAGTTTCATAAGTCTAAGGGAACTTTCTGTTGCTTCTTTTTCCCACTTTGCTATAAGACCTGGGTTCTTGTATCTATAACCCGGTGCCAGAGTAATTCTTAAATGTCGTGGGACTATTCCTGCTCTGATATAATTGTCCAAACTTTGGACCTCCCACCAGGATGAAACTTGATCTTTATACGTTTTTGTCAATTCCTTAAAGGCAGCAGTGTATGAAGGAGTATATCTCTTCTGTATAAACGTACGGTCCGAAAAAACGTCTCGTGCCTCAGATACCCAAGCATTGGTATCAATCCCTACTGTTAGAAATCCTGCCATAATCTTCAATCAAAATATATATACAGCACTAGGATATCCACTTCCCAAATTGTTTAACCAGCCAATGGATAGAATAATTAAAATATACCTTTTATTGATTTTTTTTTTTTTTTTTTCTGAAGGAGTCTGTTGATTCTGCAGTTGTATTAACTAAAACCCTTGATTTTATATGGAACTAATCCCGTATATATGAATTCCTGCACATGATCGTAGTAGGGGATACTTCAAAATATGATAAATATCTCCAAGAATTAAAACTCTAGAGGGGCTCCCACAATTAGCATGAGATGATATTTTGCTGTTGTATGGATGGTAATGATAGGCGCATATATAGTGCAACAGGGGCTGTGTGATGCCGCAATTAAATGACGCCAATATAATAATATAAAGTATATATATCATTTTCCCTTTGGAGGGGGCAGCGCTATGTGCGCATGCCCAGTTGGTGGTACGCGCTCTCAGCGTGTGACGCGCTCTGTTGAGCGAGCACGCTGATGACGCGTGCGACCCGAACACAGGATGTGAGGTGGATCAGGGACCGGAAGTGACGGCTTCCCGAGACGCCACGGCGCCAACATTTAAAAGGAGGCATGCATGAGTGTATGTACACATAATGTCGGATGAAGTATAGAACGGCCATGCGTGATACACCATTCAGATGAACCCCACTGGACTCCCCTGATGAGAGAGGACGAAACGCGTCGGGAGAAAGGGGTGTCGCGCCTACTAGTCACGGAGATGGCAATCAATCAAAAAATGCCCCTGCTAATTGGGTGTGATTGTTCCGTGTTGTATATAATACTTTGGTGTCTAGATATTGGTCTCATTATATAAGAGACGGTCTATCTAAGATATTTATGCATACTTGGTGGATTCAGATTTGTTGCTGATATATAAGGAGGGTATGCGGGATTATATCTTTTATAGGACACTTGATACATTTCTATCTGATATACTATGTATGTGTCATAGAACCTGCAGCGAACGTAATAACTGAGGTTATGTGGTTCTGTTTTATGTTGTATAGCAGTATTGTACCCTGTAGTATACAGTATTCCTGATGAGGAGAGGGAAACGGGTATGCCATATTTGGGAACATACCGATGGCATGACACCGGTTTCCAATAAAAACGGCCAACGTTATGATATGATAAGTCTAGAGACTATTTTGAGAAATTCTTATGTCTTTTGAAAAGGTTGGTTGTTCTGGACTGATTTAAAATACCCAAAGAATATGCTTGATAATTGGGATACTCAGTAACGATGGGCAATACTAGCTTTTTTCATTTATGCGTTCTTCTTTGTTGTGTTTAACGTTACTTGAGCACCTTGCACTTTAATTAAAAAAAAAAAAAAAAAATCAATAAAAGGTATATTTTAATTATTCTATCCATTGGCTGGTTAAACAAAAAGTAGAACTGTTATCTAATTGGCCAGAGTCAGTAAATGAGATGCTGAAGCTTATACTTTTAAATATGGCTGAAGTGTGCTATTAAAAAAAAAAAAAAAAAACACTGGCCGCCGACTGATCAAGCGATTATATTTCTGGCTGTGGTTGGAAAAAAGTAATGTATGGGCAGAACGCAGAAAGCTGTACATTTTTAGTGGTCACTGCCAAGTACTGCTGTTTGTTTCATTCAGTTGAATGGAGTGTAAAGTGCAGGAGCAGATTTCAGGTGTTGACCTCCCCACCAATCCTACGGTTAGGTCATCAATTGTATTCTGAACGTCTCTCCTGTAACATGCATGTGCTATTAAATAATTGTATTCTCTGCAATAACATTGCTGGAGCCTTTGTTGCTGTTCCTGTTATTCCTCCCTACACTCTTTTGACAGTGAGTCATCAGTGGTGATGGTACCAGACTGGAAGGACACTAACTGTATTTAGAAGGAATAACACAGGGTCACCACAATGCAGAGTTAGATACTCCACAATCATTTAGTTAAACAGATGCTGGCAGGGTTGAGGCTTGATTAGCAATGTAAAGAACTATATATTTGTAAACAATCTGGCATTTGTTTTCCTTACCAACTAATATAACATTCTGCTTCTTACAGATAACAAGTTTTGATTCAGTATTATGTAAGTATACTTTGTGAGATCATGTGGCATGTAAACATGACATGGAGCTCCTGTGTCTAGAAATGAATTTTCTTTGTCTCTAGGCCTTTCTCTTCTGTATTGGTGTTCTTTGATCATGCATTACAGATACGCCTAGGCATCACAAAGGCGCCATTGATGCCTTAACTTCAATTCTGAAAAAACATAAGTCTGGGTGACCCTCCCATTTTCCAATTTTATACCTGCCTGAAAGGTCCTTGGGTCGATTCCATTTGAAACTTTTGCATCGATGACCTCTCCATACTTACAAGATCCATATTTTGGAACCAATATGAAGCACTTGGATATTGATGTCCCATCCTTAGGTTCTCGTCAATATCCCTTTATTGGAGATCTTACACCTGGCAGCCCTACCAAACTGATCCCATTCCTTGTGTAGGTAGGAGCCAAAACACAACACCTGAGGATGGTATGGAACTGTGCTGCTTCTGCTCTCTACACTGTACATCTCCTAAGGCGGACACATTTACAATATGCTGATGTATGCAGATACCTGTAGACAGACCCACACACACACTTGATAATGGTACTCCAGCTGCTGGACAACCAACCTTTTTTGCATAGTCACTAAAAATACCAATGCTTTCTAAAAGTTTGTCATGAAGTGCTTTTTTGAAATATGTATAAATTGTCTAAAATACTGATTGGTATGTAATTTGACTTCAAAGGAGAACCTGATTAGATTTTTAAGATGACCAATCTTGTTCTTGTGCAAGATAAACTGCTGCCTATGGGGGTTAGAGTGGACACACAGAGGGCCCCTGTAGAAGAGCAATATGTGTGCTCCTTATCTTCAAGTATGTCATTATGCACAACTCCACCTGCTTTAGAGATGGAAGTGGCCCCCCTTACCTCTTGGGACCTGTGTGGCTGCACAGCAATGGTATATATTTGCCCTTTCTCTGGGGTCTGGCAGTGACTTATTCATCTTATCCCTTTAAAATAAACATGAATGCAGCTCCTCATTCGTGAGGGAGGTGGGGACGTGCAAAATCACAGGGCCAAACAGTGCACTAAACCTAGTAGCCACTCCATGGGTGCACCGAGCATAATAATGCATGTTTAAAGTCATGTCAAAAAGTGCTGTCACGATAGATACAAGTGTTCAATATATAAAATGTAGACTAATTACTGTCATGGAATATACCTATAAAGCCGAGCCACATGGAGTCCAATTTTGTCAATTTGTTTGGGCTACCCAGCTATGACAAGGGACTCTGTGATGTGACCCTAACCTTTTTTTTAAATAGATGTACCCCAACTGTGTCAAAATCCTGCGAATGTAAGTCTGGTAAGGCACAGCATCTTGTTCTGTCAGGAGATGAGGGTTTATAACTAGTGATGAGCGAGTATACTCGTTGCTTGGGTTTTCCCTAGCATGCTCGGGTGTCCACCGAGTATTTTGGCGTGCTCGGCGATTTACTTTGTCGATGCAGCTGCATGATTTGTGGCTGCTAGACAGGCTGAATACATGGGAGAAATGCCTGCTTGTTAGGGAATTCCCACATGTATTCAGTCCGTCTAGCAGTCGCAAATCATGCAGCTGCGTCGACCAAGTAAATCTCCGAGCACACCAAAATGCTCGAAGGTCGCCCAAGCATGCTCGGAAAACCTGAGCAACGAGTATACTCGCTCATCACTATTTATATTACCATCACTGGAATGATGCCACTGCAAGAGGAGTTAATACATTGAAAAGTAAAGGGGTCGTCCACTACTGTACAAACAACTTTACTTTGCAAAAATAGTAATGTATTAACGGAAAAGCCTCACTCAGTACTAAAAGTTATAACCGGTAACATTGACTTTTTTGATGTACTACTGATGTAAGATTCTGCATCTCTTGATATTTATTTTTTTGCGTTTCAGATCCATGGACCCTTGAGAAGGTTGATCTTCCTCTGGCACGTTGCGATAACGTGTGAATTTGGAGCTCTAGATCTGTTCTGGTTTTTGTGTTTTACAGGGAGATCGTAATGTTTTTTTGGGACCACACTGCATTATTGGTGCAGATTAAAATATAGATGGCTAAAGCAGTGGAGTCACGAGCACTCCAGATTACACATTTGTAAGTTGTATGCAAGTCTGTTGTAATATCGTTTAGCATTTCCTCTGGAGCATGGTCCTTGCCTCTATGTATGGCAGTTACATATGATTTATAGGAGCAGTTTGCTTGCATACCATAACGTTTCTGTTCAGTTTCAGCCTTTGTTGAACATGTTTGTAATCTGCGTTGTAGCTTTGCACCTGTATACTTTAAGCATGTTAGGCCTCGACTAGAGGGTGACTTTAGCCACTAGTACTGATTGCAGACTGTGATCTGATGCTGCTTTGACATTCACATTAGTTATTTTTACATTTGTAGATGTATGGCGTTACACATATCATTAACACATATACCCAGCCCATAAAGTGTTCAGTCAATACCTTTTTTAAAATTAAAAAACAGAAGGTTTTTGTTTTCTACAGTATGGTTCTGTAGTCTTAAGAACATATCTTCACTGTACAGGTAAAAGTTGTTGAAGCCAAAGAAACAAGCAGACTTAATCGTTTAGGAACGATTGACCACAATAGCGGGCAGGTCATAGAGTACAAGAGTCAGGTACATTGCACAGACTAACAGATCCTGCCTGCAGGAGTACAGGAAGAGACGTATATGGAATTCACAGGAAGGAATAAGGTTATTTTTCCTGTTTTGCAGATAATTCTAAAATACCCTGTTAATTCTCCAGGGACTTGTTTGTAGTTGTCATGGCCTCTGGAGGAAGTGGGCTATCACAAATGCAGGCTATGATTTTTGGTTTGTGATAAGACTTTTGCCTCTATTTGAGAACACATGTATGATGCAATTTTTTTTCCTTTTCTGTATGTTAAAACTGCTTTCATTTGATCCTGCCCATTCACAAAAGCTAATGTATACAAGCTCACAGCGGATGAGGAGATTAATAGAATTGTCAAGCCAGTACATTTTGAGTTTGTCCTAAAAGATGGCTGAAGCAAAGTCAAAGCCCTTTAAATTAATGCATCTGGAACATGTTCTACAGCTACTACTATCTGCAGCAGGACCCTTGGTTGCCTAATTAACATATTGCAGAATGTATACCCAAAACCAGGAGTGGAACATATACAGAGAAGCGTGAGGGGAAGTTTTAATATTTGACACCAGTACAGTGCAAGTTTAGGATCTGCTTGTTGGGGCACCAAAGGCCACAGGCTTTTTGTTTTATAGAACACCCTCTCCCCACCTTCACAAGAAAAACATAGTTTAAATGGTGCATTCACCAATAGTGTTTTCACTTTCTAATATAATCATTGCTAAATTAGTGGCCTGTAGGGCAGTCTATGCCTCTATTGCTTCTAGGAGCTGCTGCAATTCAACACGTCTTGGAGCACAGCCGACTCTTCATCTCTTGTATTTTTCCAAAGATTCACATACACCTACTTTTGGGCACAGATAAGTAATGTATGAGATGTTATGGTGGCTTTAAATGGCTATATTTCTGCTTCAAGCAGGGTTTTAGTTTACAGCCATGTACTAAATCAGGTCTTATTTTACTAATTGGGACACTTTCCTTTTGTTTAAAGCACCACTTCAGTGTTTTTTTTTTGTTTTTTTTTCCTCAGCACTTTAGTGACACTTTAAATGTAAGGCCCCCCCGTTCTTTATACTCATTTTCTGGCAGTTTCACCTTTTTACCGATGCTGCTCCGGTCTGGTCCCACGATGCCATCTTGTGCCCGTAACTTCTGATTGGCCTGAAGTTAGAAGTTGCGTTTGAGCTTTCAATTTAAAGTCTGAGAGTCACAATGAGGCTCTCAGACTTGTATTGAAAAGTGCTCTCCGACGCGCTCCAGCAGACAGGTCACTTCTCACTGGAGATGGATCGGAGCAGTGCTGGAAAAGAATGAAGGGGACCACAGGTGGGTAGGAGACAAGGGACTAATTTAAACCACCACTACAGCTGTGCAGTAAAAAAAAAAAAATAAAACCTGTAAAAAAAAAAAAAAAAATTAAACCACTGGAGTGGTGCTTCAACTTTGTCCTGTTAGGCTATGTGCACACGTTCGAAATTGCCGCAGAAATTTCTGCGGCAATTCGGCAGCTCCCTGCCGCGGGAAATACGCATGTGGAATTGGCATGCGTATTCCTGCTAAACACTAGCGTTTTGCAAGCGTAATTAGCTTGCAGAATGCTAGCGTTTTCCAAGCGATCTGTAGAATCTCTTGGAAAACTGACAGGTTGGCCACGCTTGTGTTTGACAAGTGTGAACAACTTTTTACAAGATAGGATGTTAAAGATAAAAAAAAATGGTTATTCTCGCATTCTGACAGCCCCCCCGATCTCCTCATCCGCGCTCCCGGCATCTTCTGGTCCCAGTAATGCTTTGCGCAAAGGACCTTTGTGGCGTCACGTTCGCGAGAGCGCGACGTCATCTCAGGTGATTCGCGCAAAGCCTCACTGGGACTGGAAGATGCTGGCAGCATGGCGGGAAGACTCCGGTGGCCGTCTGAAGGTGAGAATATCACTTTTTTATTCTATTTTTTTTTTTTATAGTATTATGGTACCCAGGGCCTGGAGGAGAGTCTCCTCTCCTCCAGACCCTGGGTACCATCTGCACATGAAGCGCTCACTTTACGCGTGGTGGGCATAGCCACATGCGTAAAGCGAGTGTTTCAATGCAATCTTATGGGTGCGGAATCGCGGCGATTCTGCACAAAGAATGAACATGCTGCATATTTTTCCACTATGTGATTCCGCAGTGGAAAAATACACAGTATTAGCACAGCAATGCGGAATCATATAGGATTGTATGGGATGCGTTTTCACAGTGGGAAAACGCTGAAAAACACAATGTGTGCACACAACCTTATAGTACAGGATTTGCGCCCTTCACTTAATGTATTAGTAAACAAAACTGCGACTTGCATACCCCATACACGTGGTAAGATCAGCTTGCATAGACCTTTGTTTATATAGGCCTGTCTATAAAAGGTGGTCTTTTGCTAAAAGTCTGCAGTCACTCTGGCATTCACGTTACAACGAGATGTTCTTGGCCTCACTCAATTTAGTTGTATTGAGCGAGGCTGTACATGTGTAGTTGTGCTGTGGTTAAAAATTATGCAAATGATCTACTTAGGCTTGAGACCCCCCCCAGTCTGCTTACACCAGGGAATCTTGACAGTATGTGGTGCTTGTGCTGTTAGGATTCAAAGTCTGCAGTCCCATAGAATGACTGAACTCTTTTAGCAATAGACTGGACAACCCCTTCTAAGTTGTAGAGTTAGAGAAATCATGGCTGCTTTCTAAAAGTGAATCTGTCAGTAGGATCAACCCTCCCAAGCCAGCTATATGGGCACATAGGTCGTAAAAAATCAAAATAAAATGACACCTTGATATCTGCGATCTGATGCCTTATTCCAGAGAATTCTATATTTTCCCAAGTGTGAAAGGTAGCAGTGTGATATGCAATGACTAATGTTGATCGAATAGCTATAGCGCTTACTGAATAACTGCATAGATAACCTGGATACGTGGAACGCTCCCATTAATCAGATGTTCAGTGCTGCAGCTGCATATGTTGTGGCTGAGTGACAGTCACAACACATGCATGGAGAAGCCTGTTTGTTATGGTCTCAATGCATGTGTTGTGACTGTTACACAGCTGTGACACATGTAGCTCTGCAGCACCGAGCATCTGATTATTGGGAACGTTCCAGGTTACTGAGGCAGTTATTCGGTAAGCGCTATAGCTAGTTGATCAACACTAGTAATGACTAGAGTTGAGCGACTTTGGTCGGATCGGGTTTCATGAAACAAAATTTGCTTCAGATGAAACTGGTCCGACTAGGGCAAAAAAAGTCGGAGTTTCGTCCGAAAGTCAATGGGGAATAAAAGTCGGCATTGAGTGGATGAATGTCATCCGCTCAATGCCGACTTTTATTCCCCATTGACTTGCATTAGGGTCGGGTTTCGGACGAAACTCCGACTTTTTTTTTTGCTCTCGTCGGACCAGTGTCATCTGAAACAAATTTTGTTTTATGAAACCCTATCTGACCAAAGTCGCTCAACTCTAGTAATGACCTCTCATCTCACTGCAGAGCAGTGTGTGGTTATAACTGGCACATCTGCAGATTCCTCTCTGCTTCCATCTTACAGGTAGATGGGGTTGCAATACAGCAGAGCTGTGAGAGCTGCAGCAAATGTGTTTGTAAGGAGACACAGTATTGTTAAGTCTTACACTGGAAACACCCCTGTATTTAATCAAAGCCCTGGAGGCAAATTCTCACACAGATCAGTATCAAGGTCATAGTTCTGAACAACCATTCACATATAAGAAAAGTGTGTATTTCTCTGAATAAAATGATAGCTTGAGATCGGTGATCAGTCTGATTCTAGACTGCTTCCTATGTCCTTTCATGCCCACGTAGACTGCTTGAAAGGGTTGATCCTGCTGCCAGATATCCTATAAAACAGTTCCATGTCTGTCTGCAAGTTTTTTGTTTTTTTTTCATATTTTAGTTCCGCTCCATTTGCTTCATGGACAAGTGTGCTGCTGTTTCTAGAATAAAGCAGCCCTCTTTGTAATACTGTACAACCAATTGAAAATGTAACCAATTCTCCTTAGTCCAAATTTTAGCAATATATGTATTAGAAAGTTTTAGCAGTACCTATGCTAGCACTATTGTAGGCCATATGAAAGACAGTCATTTATTTACGGAAGTTTGTTGTTGGGGTTTAGGGACTGTTCTGTTTGCTAGGTTACTTTTAAATGTTTAATTGCATTACAAGTTGCTGTCTAAAATCTCCAAAAATAAAACTTTTAATTTCTCTTGGATTTGCGTTTCACTACAGACTTGCTTGTTCTGTATTACATTCTTAAAACAAATCACATCACTGCTATTTTCTAATCAATATTCACAAGGACTTGAAACAAATTATTGGAATCTTGGACTACCTTTTTTCTTTAAACACATTAAAAGATTATATTGCACTAGATGGAGGCCCGATGCTATCGCATTGGGAGGGCAGTAATGTCATGATGGGGGCAGGCTTTGCAGCGTTAAGAATCTCCCCCCTCCATGTGCATGTAGGGAAGTTGGACTGACGGACAGATCTGCCTGTAGTGAGAGGCAGAAGGGTAGCGCAGTGTAGCTGTGAAAGCGCTGAGATAGAGAAATAATATGCAAATTGCCTCTTCAGAAAGAAAGAGGACTTTTACTCTACAGCGCCACCTATTGGTAGTAGCGATCCTACAAGTCACAATCAACCCTTTAACGAGTCTTGTAGTATGACTTAGGATACAAGCCAAATCAGAATCTCAATTTGCAGACACGGTGTTTCGAGCTGTTGGCTCTCGTCAGTGCAAAGTATGAGATCTGATTTGGCAAGGTGAGAGGCTCTGGACTAGGGTCTAAGAAGTAACGTTTCTCCTTGCGGAGAGTGACATGCCAGCTGTGGCTTGTCAAGGTAAGGAGACTTATTCGCCGTGCAATGCTCCTCTGGGAAAATAATATGCAAATTACCTCTTCAGAAAGAAAGAGGACTTTTACTCTACAGCGCCACCTATTGGTAGTAGCGATCCTACAAGTCACAATCAACCCTTTAACGAGTCTTGTAGTATGACTTAGGATACAAGCCAAATCAGAATCTCAATTTGCAGACAATTTGCAGTCTGCAAATTGAGATTCTGATTTGGCTTGTATCCTAAGTCATACTACAAGACTCGTTAAAGGGTTGATTGTGACTTGTAGGATCGCTACTACCAATAGGTGGCGCTGTAGAGTAAAAGTCCTCTTTCTTTCTGAAGAGGCAATTTGCATATTATTTTCCCAGAGGAGCATTGCACGGCGAATAAGTCTCCTTACCTTGACAAGCCACAGCTGGCATGTCACTCTCCGCAAGGAGAAACGTTACTTCTTAGAGATAGAGAAAGGGTGCTGTATTATAGTTTGACCATTAGAGGGCAGTGGAGAGTGTAAGACTGGGACTGAATAACTGCCATTGGTCAGAGAAACTTAGGTGATAGGGGGCGGAGCTACCAGGACTGGGAGGATAAAAGGCTGAGGGAAGGTTCTGGAAGGTCCAGTCAGTGAGGGGAGCACACTTGAGAGGAGGTTCTGC
Source organism: Dendrobates tinctorius (assembly GCF_039654945.1). NCBI lineage: Eukaryota > Metazoa > Chordata > Amphibia > Anura > Dendrobatidae > Dendrobates > Dendrobates tinctorius. Next base: position 22,144 of record NW_027361986.1, on the reverse strand, counting down.
TGCGGAGATGGACACAGTAGAAAGGCTCCAGAGAGGACTGACAGTTGAGGCGGTCAAGGGGGGTGACCCATAGGACGGTAGCCGCAGACGAACACGGTCTGTGGGTATTGGACGGACGTTGTACTCAGAATGGTGAAGCGCTGTGGTGGGATGGGGCCTATGGCAGCCACAGTGAAAAGAGCCACAGAGGACGCCACGGTTATAATAAAGGAAGTGAAGGTACCCGGGCCTGTACACAGAAGTGTAAACTGCTGTGATGAGCTGCGGTGGTCGTCATAAGGACGGCCAATAAAATGGACCTGTTGAATACAAACTGTCTCAGTCTCGTGTCTGTCTGCGGCAAGAAGCGGGTCACCCCCCATTCCTGTTGGTTAAACTTTTCCCTCCTATCCTACATGCTCACCCACTTATCCTCTTTCCCCATGTGCTGACTTCTGTCTGTGCTCTCTTCTTCGACCTGTCTACCCCATGTGCTATCCCCCTTGTCTGTTGTCTCTCATTCCTGTGCTGTGTTCTCTCCCCTGTGCTCTGTCTCTCATCAGGAGATCGCAGAGGATACATTTTGTGATGTAAAATATTGTTTAAAACCAGTCAGTGAAATATTTTGCCTCACAAAATGAATCCTCTGTGAGATCTCTTGCTGTAATGTGAGTATTGTCTTTTGCTTCCTCCCCTACCCAGGAGATTTGGTATGCTCCATACACGGTCAGGTACAGACAATTTTTTAAATGAACTTTTGTTCTTGGGAAAACCCCTTTAATGTGACTGACTTCCTCTGCCTGTATTGGGACTACAATCACTTGGGTGTCCCAATAAGGCGGTCGGTGAACTTCCTCTGCTTGGAATTCTGCGATACGGTGACATCTGGACAGAACAGGAAATGAAAACATTACAAGGCAATTATATAAATATTTTAGTTCTGTTATAATAAAGATTGCTATCTGAGCCTTGAAAAAAACCCAATCTGTATGCTCGCTAGATAATGCCACCATAGAGCAAAAGGTGTTCTTTTTTTTTTTTTACTTTGTGCAACTTGTGCTGTCATGACATGCTGTGAGGGAGATTATCAATGAAAAAAAAAAAGTTAACAAAAATCTGATTCTTCAACACAAGCAATTTTCAATGTCTTGTTGAGGAGGCGTGACTGAGTCAGATGCTCTTGATGTATTAAAAAAGGTGCGTGCCTCTTAATGAACCCGGCACAAAATGGCATATCCCTCACAATAAATCTTACTATGGTCTAAGGAACTTCCTGTCATGATTTTAGTAAGCTGGGGTGGCTATGCCCTTGTCGGGCTCCTTCACCTTATTGGTGAAAATAAATAACTTGGAACACTTAAAAGTTTGAAACCAGCTTTGTGTTGTGCCAAAGTTTTCAAAGCTTTTAACAGCAGAATTCTGGCTTAAGAGTTTTGAGTCAGACTCTTTAGCTCTATTTAGTGCTGCTGAATGCTGATCTGTTACAAAGTAGCGTTGTGACTAGTCTGCCTGCTCCTCTATTTGCTTATTCTCCTTATGGTGATGCTACAAACTACTGAGCTGATGTTGTTCTATGAGCTTCTTCACATTTCTAATAATTTACTGCATGTACCACATACTTTGCAGTGCAGAGTACGTTGCATTGTATGCCACTTTACCCAGAATATTCCCAACAAAACAGTGTATAGTGTGACTAAGGCCAGAGACACTAGCGATTTTAAAATCTGTCTGATTTTGTTCCTGCAAGTGTTTTTCATGTAAGTACAACCCGATTTTTAACACCCAACATCCGTTTTGCATCCAAATGCAATGTGATTTTAACATGAGCTTTTACATGGAGAAATTCTTTCATTTAGTTTTCAAAGGCAATATTCTTTAAAACGTACAGTAAAATCACAGCCAGACCAAAAGGAAAGCATAGGTTACATACACTTAGAATAGATGTATGTCAGACATTTTTATAATTTGTACAGTGTAGCTTACTGTACATGTATTTATTAAAGAATTATTTTTCTGATAAAAATGGAGTGGGGTGGTGGTCTCCCTTATTTTTTTAATAACCAGTTAAGGGAAAGCAAACAGCTGTGAGTTGGTCTTATTAGTCTGGGAAGGGACCAATAAACATTGAGCTTCCCAGCCTATTAATATCTGCAAATGACTGTCTTTGTAAACTTTACTGGTTATTATGGAAAAAAAAGGGTGATTTGGAAGAAACGAAAGTCACTACATGCCCAAATGCAACATCTGCTGGTGCATGCAGGCAATTGGACGTTCTGCAGCGGTTTGTAGGTCCAAGTACAGATACACGTATGGTGAGGCCAGAGCATGTTTGAGGCAGTGTTACATTGAATGGCTGAATTTACCCTCTGGTTCTTTTTGTATTGTTTTCTATCTGGTCCCTTGCAGAAAATGCAAAGTTTACACTGGGTGATTGTGGCCATCTGGCTTCCACCTCACCCCCTTCCAAATCAGCCAGTCAGCCCAAGTCACGAACTAGTCTCTTCTTTTTTAGTTCTGGATGTGGTTCTGTGGCCCATCCATCTGGCCCTGCCCTAGAAGTGGAAGAGACTGCCTGCACTGGTGCCCAACAATTTGTTGCGGTGGAGGGTGGCTATGTGGGAAGGTTAGTGCACCGCAGTGCATCTCAAGATGATGAAACACCGTTACCAACTGCAGTGTCTTTCTGCAGTATGCAAACCGGTGAGGAGTAGGAATATTAGGTATAGGATGATTAGATACTCTACCCCCACATAAAGTGAAGGCCATCCTTTTTAACGTGTGCTGTTTGGAGGAAGAGAAAGTTTGTTGCCCCAGCAGCGCAGTAAAAGTTGGAGCAGGGTCCAAAAGCACAGCAGGTGGCCTGTAGCCAGTACATCATCCACCAATACTGCTTACTGCATTGAGGAAATGAAGAACCCAAAGCCAGCTCACTGGAGGTCCCCTAATGTTCTTCACCTCAGCAACACTTGCTTGATGAGGCATCTAAATTCCATACACGAGGTGCAGTGGATTACATACCTTAAAAAGCATGACAGATCTGAGCCTCCTCTTGCTCCCTCTTCTGTTGCGGTCTCTGCAGCCTGCTCACGATCAACAGGGTCACCTGCCTCTTCGCTCAGAGGATGTGACGGTGCTGCCACCACCAGGATCACTGAGCATCTCCACATTGTCCAATGGAAGTAGTCAGCTCTTCATTTCCAAGCCATTGAGAGACAGGAAATGCACCCCCTACCCACCCACGAGCCATAGTCCTGAATGATCTTTACAAATTTCTGGCCCTTTAAATGCTGCCATTCACGCTATTGGAGATAGATGGTTTTAAAAAACTGATGTCGGTGGCTGTCCTGGAGTACATTGTTCCCAGCCAGGCCATCCCTGCCCGTGCATGATTTCCGCTACAAGGACAATGTATCATTACTTCCATCACTGGTTCTGGATCGCAAAATGCATGAAAACAAGTGCACGATGGTAGAGCCATTACTGACGGCATTCTCACCTGACAGCGGGGGCTCAGTGGAAGAACAAGGCAGAGGAAGTCAGCAATGCAGCGGGGTCACCTCATAAAGCATGATTAGCATGGCTGATATGCGGCAAAACTTTCTCAGCATGCCACAATATCTGGTACCACCATCTGATGCGTTCCATATTAGCAGGAGACAGCTTTTCAGCAATATGGTGGAAGAGTACATATCCACAGGTACTAACTGATGGGTCTGCCCCATTTATTTTCTAGGACTCCAAGTTGGACACATGGCCTGAGCTTTCCCATTATGCCTTGGAGGAGCCGGCTTGCCCTGCGGCAAGTGTACTGTCAGAACATGTGTTTAGCATGGCATAGGGTGTGATTACAAACGGGTACAACCACCTGTCCACAGCCAATGTGGGGAAGCTACCATTCATGAAAATGAACCAGGCGTGGATTCCACAGGGCTTTTCCATACTTTTTGGCTAACTAGACAACTATACCTGCCATGTTTCAACTCTATAGGCCATTCCTTTAATTTTGAGACTTCCCCAAATGAAAATGCTTACTCCACCTGCTCCACTTGGAGCTCCGCCTCCTGGTTCATGATTTTTTTTTTTATTCTGTTATTTTAAGTCTTTTCCCTATCCATATTCTAGATTTTTTTTAATTCTATGTTCTTTTAAGTCAATTTCCCCTAGAAAAAAAAATACCAAAATAATTAGGCTGAAAAAAAAAGAAATTCCATCAGAAACGGTAGAAATGTTCAGAGTGGCCAAATTAACAGTTTAGTACATTCTGGGGGGAAAAAACCCCACTGATGAGCCTGGGAACGCAAAAAGGTCTGGATGTCCATGGAAGACAACATTGGTGGGTTATTGCAGAATCCATGGTGAAGAGAAACCCCTTCACAACATCCACTCCAGGAAGTTGGTGTTTCAGTATCTAAATGACTTCATGAGCGCAAATAGAGGGTTCACCACATGGTGCAAACCATTAACCCCTTCCCGACCTGTGACAGCATATGCGTCATGAAAGTCGGTGCCAATCCGACCTGTGACGCATACCCTGTGTCAGAATGATTGCCCTCCTGTGGGCCTGGTGACCGGGGTGAATGAAAGGTGACCGGGGTGAATGAAAGGTCACCCGGCACGCAGGTACAGGGGGACCTATACTTGACCCCGGGGGGGTGGCTTAGCCCCCCAGGTCTACGATCACTCCTGGTGACCTTTTTGTCACCCCCCTCAGATCTGATTGGAGCTAGCGTCCATGTGACGCTAGCTCTCCAATCAGATGTGGAGGGGCGGAGAAAAACAATGTCTACCTCGGACGCTAGCTCCAATCAGATGTGGAAGGGCGGAGAAAAACAATGTCTGCCTCGCTCCTCAGCTTCATTCCATCTGGAAGCCGAGGAGTGAGGTACCTGCCCCACAGAGCCCGTGTGTCAGGTTGGTGTGTGGTGTAGTGTACATCAGGTTGGTGTGTGTGGCCTAGGGTACGTCAGGTTGGTGAGTATGTGTGCTGTACACTACACCACACACAACAACCTGACGTAGTGTCAGGTTAGTGTGTGTGGCGTAGTGTACGTCAGGTTGGTGTGTGGTGTAATATAGTGTACATCATGTTGTCGTGTGTGTGGGTGTTGTATATTACACCACACACCAACCTGACATACGCTACATACTTTCCATAAGCGACATGGTGTCCGCTAACGATTGGAGCTAATTTTCCATTCAAAAAGTCAAATGATGCTCCTTCCCTTCTGAGCCCTGCCGTGCGCCCAAACAGTGGTTCCCCCCCACATATGAGGTATCGGTGTACTCAGGAGAAATTTCCCAACAAATTTTAGGATCCATTTTATCCTGTTGCCCATGTGAAAATGAAACAATTGAGGCTAAAAGAAAATTTTTGTGAAAAAAAAAAAAAAAAAGTACTTTTTCATATTTACGGCTCAATTTGTGAAGCACCTGGGGGTTCAGAGTGCTCACTATGCATCTAGATAAGTTCCTTGGGGGGGTCTAGTTTCCAAAATGGGGTTACTTGTGGGAGTGCTCCAATGTTTAGGCACACAGGGGCTCTCCAAACGCAACATGGTGTACGCTGAGGATTGGAGCTAATTTTCCAGTCAAAAAGTCAAATGGCGCTCCTTCCCTTCTGAGCCCTACTGTGCGCCCAAACAGTGGTTTATGATCACATATGAGGTATCGGTGTACTCGAGAAATTTCCCAACAAATTTTAGGATCCATTTCATCCTGTTGCCCATGTGAAAATGAAAAAATTGAGGCTAAAAGAAAATTTTTGTGAAAAAAAAAAAGGACTTTTTCATATTTACGGCTCAATTTGTGAAGCACCTGGGGGTTCGGAGTGCTCACTATGCATCTAAATAAGTTCCTTGGGGGGGTCTAGTTTCCAAAATGGGGTCACTTGTGGGGGTGCTCCAATGTTTCGACACACAGGGACTCTCCAAACGCGACATGGCAACCGCTAAATATTCCAGCATATTTTCCATTCAAAAAGTCAAATGGGCTCCTTCCCTTCTGAGCCCTGCTGTGCACCCAAACAGTGGTTTATGACCACATATGAGGTATCGCTGTACTCAGGAGAAATTCCCCAACAAATTTTAGGATCCATTTTATCCTGTTACCCATGTGAAAATGAAAATATTGATGATAAAACAAAATTTTTGTTGGAAAAATTAAAATGTCCATTTTTTTTTCTTCCATGTTGTTTTAGTTCCTGAAGCACCTGAAGGGTTAATAAACTTCTTGAATGTGGTTTTGAGTAGCTTGAGGGGTGCAGTTTTTAGAATTGTGTCACTTTTGGGTATTTTTTACATATAGACCCTTCAAAATGACTTTAAATGTGAGGTGGTCCCTAAAAAAAATGGTTTTGTAAATTTTGTTGTGAAAGTGAAAAATCGCTGGTCAAACTTTAACCCTTATAACTTCCTAACAAAAAAATTTTGATTCCAAAATTGTGCTGATATAAAGTAGACATGTGGGAAATGTTATTTATTAACTATTTTGTGTCAAATTAACTCTGGTTTAACAGAATAAAAATTCAAATTTTGAAAATTGTGAAATTTTTTTCACAAATAAACGCAAAAATTATCGACCTAAATTTACCACTAATATGAAGCCCAATATGTCACGAAAAAACAATCTCAGAATCGCTAGGATCCGTTGAAGCATTCCTGAGTTATTACCTCATAAAGGGACACTGGTCAGAATTGCAAAAAATGGCCAGGTCATTAAGGTCAAAATAGGCTGGGTCATGAAGGGGTTAATCAGCCATAAAAATAGGCCAGATTAGACATTTCCTAAAAAATATCTAGGAAAGCCAGCTCAGTTCTGGAAAAGCATTCTTTGGTACAGATTGATTGTAGATTCATCTGTCCAGAGTTATAGGAAGACGAAAGTATGGAGAAGGTTTGGAATGACTCATGATCCGAAGTGCGCCACATCCTTTTTAAGTAATGTGAGCTTGCCCACGTTTGCTGTCTGCGATCACTCTTCCTGCCGTGCTAAACCTAGGTTCCGACAGTACACTTTCTGGAGGCCAGGCCAGCACTTCCAAGTCATAGAGGGAAAGCTCAGGCCATGTGTCTAATTTGGAGACCCAGAAGTTAAATGAGCCAGACCCATCAATCAGTGTATGGAGACATACTCTTCCACCATGCTGTTGAAATAGTCTTGCTCACAGATTTGATCTTTTGAGCTTGTGTTTTGTGGTCAGCTTCTCTTTCTGCTGAGCCACAAGAAGCACAACTTTTCTCTGAGTGTTTGGGTTTTGTTTTCTGGCTGCAGTCTGACTAGCTTAACCCCTACACCACCTTGGGATTTTCCGTTTTTGCATTTTAATTTTTTGCTCCATTTCTTCCCAAAGCCATAACTTTTTTTTTTTTTACTTTTCAGTCAATATGGCCATTGGAGGGCTTGTTTTTGTTTTTTTTTTTGCAGAACTTTTTAATGCTACCACTGATTTTACCATATTGTGTACTGAAAAACAGGAAAAAGTGCTGTGGAAAAAAAAGTGCAATTCCATGTTTTTTTTGTTTTTTTTTTTTACTAAATGCTAAAACTATTTCACCATTATGATTCTCCAGATCATTAAATGCTTGCAGATACCAAACATTTGTAGGTTCTTTTTCATTTACGTGTTGAAAAAAATCCAAATTTTGTAAAAAAAAAAAAAAAACCCCCACCATTTTCCGAGACCCATAGCGTCTCCATTTTTAGTGATCTGGGGCTGGATGAGGGCTTATTTTTTGAGTGCCAAGCTGATGTTTTTATCGATACCATTTTTGGATAAATACAATATTTTTTTTCACCTGTTATTGTATTTTATTGCAATATTGCGGCAACCAAATAAAGTAGTTCTGGCGGTTTGATTTTTTTTTTCTCCTGCTGTTTAGGGATCAGATTAATTATTTTTATACTTTAATAGAGCGGATGTTTCTGAATGCAGCGATACCAAATATGGTATAAAAAAAATTTGTTTTATTTTGAATGGGACAAAAGAGGAGCGATTTGAGCTTTTACTTTTTCTATATTTTTAAAAACATTTTTTTACTTTTTTCTTGCCTCAGTAGTCTCCTTAGGAGACTTGAAGTTGTGATTTAATGATCACTTGTGCTACTCCTAGCAGGGTTTCAGCCCTACTATGTGAAACACAAATGATCATCTGAGCGCTGTCCCGTGGCTGGCACTCATAGCTGATCTGGAATTACAACAATGAGGATCTCCTGTAGATCCTTGGTTGTCATGTCAACCCATCGATGCCCCACAATGTGACTGGTGCACTGATGGGCAACCGCACCCATCAGTGCACCAGTCACATCGTGGGGCATCGATGACGCGCTTTCTGCACATGCATGTTAAATGCTGCTGTCAAGAGGTTGACAGTGGCATATAACATGTTAAGTCATCGGTTTATGTTATGGGCTCATTATAGCTGATCAAATCAGCTGTCATGTGCCTGAAAAGATGAGGGCACCGGAGCCAAAATCAAAGTGGGACAGGCGTAAAGGGGTACATAGAAGTGTTTTTCCTTTTGGGTGTAGCTTTACATTCTGTCCCCCCCAGTGGACTTTTCCTGCTGGTGATAGATTAATTTATATTTTCTGACATTGTACTGATGTTTGGAACAAGGCTTTGAGCTAAGGATTTTCACCTTGTTTCCTTGCTATACTTTGCATCTCTCTTGTGTTTAACTTTAGTAAGTAGGCTGTATATTTGTTAAGTTAAGAGCACTTCATACTTTGTTTCGTATTTTATTTACTTTACTCACTGTAACATATCTCCCTTGTTCAGCACACTTCTCTTGTAGTTCGTTAACACTCTGCTCTACCCTCCGGTTCTTTAGGAAGAGCATGAAGCAGCTCGACAGTTGTATACTGTGTGTGTGTGTGTGTGTGTGTGTGTGTGTGTGTGTGTGTATGTGTATATATATATATATATATATATATAAAAATTTCATCTTTTAAATTTTAAAAACTACAAAAAGGAAAGTTGTCATATGCAAAGAGTTTGGGCACCCTGCATGGTTGTACCTATACCACAGATAGGTTGTAATCATAAATTTAAGGCACTTCACCTAAACACATCGGAAAGTCAAGTCTAATAGTGCCAACTGTAGTTATGGACATATTAATCGGTTTCATACAATACAACATTATCCAAGAAAAAATGTACACAGAAACCAGAGTTACAAAAAAGGAACATGTAAACTTTACCCCTGAGTACTGCAGGAATTAAGCACAGTCATAGATAGGCCATTATTTTTAATCTTTAAAGATTCCATAATAACAGGGTCTGTACCACAGGACTGGCATATAGCAAATGTGGTGCCAATATTCAAAAAGGGGACAAAAACTGAACTTGGAAATTATAGGCCCGTACGTTTAACCTCAACTGTGAGTAAAATCCTGGAGGGTTTTCTAAGAGATACTATACTGGAGTATCTGGAGAAGAATAACCTCATGACCCAATATCAACATGGGTCTGCAAGGGACCGCTCCTGTCAGACTAATCTGATAAGCTTTTATGAATAGGTAAGTTCAGGACTGGACCAAGGGAATGCAGTGGACGTGGTGTACATGGACTTTTCAAAAGCTTTTGATATGGTGCCACACAAAAGGTTGATACATAAAATGAGAACAATGGGGATAGGGGAAAATATGTGTAAGTGGGTTAAGAGCTGGCTCAGGGATAGGAAACAAAGGGTGGTTATTAATGGAGCACACTCGGACTGGGTCACGGTTAGCAGTGGGGTACCACAGGGGTCAGTTTTGGGCCCGCTTCTTTTTAACATATTTATTAATGACCTTGTAGGGGGCATAGAGAGTAGAATTTCAATATTTGCAGATGACACTAAACTCTGCAGGGTAATCAATACAGAGGAGGACAATTTTATATTACAGGAGGATTTATGTAAACTAGAAGCTTGGGCTGATGGCAAATGAGCTTTAATGGGGATAAATGTAAGGTCATGCACTTGGGTAGAACGAACAAGATGTATAATTACGTGCTTAATTGTAAAACACTGGGCAAAACTGTCACTGAAAAGACCTGGGTGGACGACAAACTCGCATTTAGTGGCCAGTGTCAGGCAGCTGCTGCAAAGGCAAATAAAATAATGGGATGCATTAAAAGAGGCATAGATGCTCATGAGGAGAACATAATTTTACCTCTATATAAGTCACTAGTGCGACCACACTTAGAATACTGTGTACAGTTCTGGTCTCCGGTGTATAAGAAAGACATAGCTGAACTGGAGCAGGTGCAGAGAAGAGCGACCAAGGTTATTAGGGAACTAAGGGGTCTGCAATACCAAGACAGGTTATTACACTTGGGGTTATTTAGTTTGGAAAATCAAAGGCTTCGGGGTGATCTTATTACAATGTATAAATATATGCGGGGACAGTACAAAGACCTTTCTAATTATCTTTTTACTCTTAGACCTGTGACCGGGACAAGGGGGCATCCTCTACGTCTGGAGGAAAGAAGGTTTAAGCATACTCACAAACGCGGATTCTTTACTGTAAGGGCAGTGAGACTATGGAACTCTCTGCCATATGATGTTGTAATGAGTGATTCCTTACTAAAATTTAAGAAGGGACTGGATGCCTTTCTTGAAAAGTATAATATCACAGGGTATATACACTAGTTTCCTTAATATTGCGTTGATCCAGGGAGCTAGTCTGATTGCCGTATGTGGAGTCGGGAAGGAATTTTTTTCCCCAATGTGAAGCTTACTGCTTGCCCCATGGGTTTTTTTTGCCTTCTTCTGGATCAACATGTTAGGGCAAGTTAGGATAGGATATGGGTTGAACTAGATGGACTTAAAGTCTCCCTTCAACCTTAATAACTATGTTACTATGTTAGATAAACACACATAGAAAATGTTGAAAAATGACAAGACCTTAAAATAGTGGGAAACCATAAAGTGGCACCACTACCCACAAGAAACCATAGGGAGGTTGCACATACCAGAAACATCTAATTGCTATATGTGTATTCGTATAAAAAAAAAACCCATAACATAGTATAACTATATAGACAGCATATAGCTAGGTTCACAAAGAAACAAAACAGGTGCAAACAGGTATCACCCACGGGAGGTAATACCTGTTTGCACCTGTTTTGTTTCTTAGTGAACCTAGCTATATGCTGTCTATATAGTTATACCATGTTATGAGTTTTTTTTATACGAATACACATATAGCAATTATTAGATGTTTATGGTATGTGCAACCTCCCTATGGTTTCTTGTGGGTAGTGGTGCCACTTTGTGGTTTCCCACTTTTTTTAAGGTCTTGTCGTTTTTTAACATTTTCTATGTGTGTTTATCTAAATAAAGTTTACATGTTCCTTTTTTGTAAACTGGTTTCTGTGTACATTTTTTCTCGGATAATGGTTAGTACCTAGTAGCACCCCTTTTTGAAAGTATCACAGTTTGTAAACAATTTTTGTAGCCAGCAAAGAGTCTTTTAATTTGTTATTTGAGGGATTTTCATTTATTCATCCTTGAAAATTTTTCACAGGTCTGTGAGATTCCTGGGTCGTCTTGCATGCGCTGCTATTTTGTGTTCTAGCCACAGATTTTCAATAATGTTCAGATAAGGGGCCTGTGAAGGCCATTGTAAAACCTTCAGCTTGAGCCTTTTGAGCAGGGCTGGTGTTGGGGACAGGCAGACCAGGCGGCTGACTCGGGTCTCCGATCCTCCTGGGGCCCCCAGCCAGTGGCGTGCCTCTAATAGCGGCACACCACGTCGCCGCTAAGGGGTCTGTAAGTAAGGGTGGCACAGCGACTCCTTCCTTTCCCGCATCGTGCATTCAGCTTATCGGCATCATAGTTGCCGATATAGTTGAAAGCAGTGATGGAGGAGAGCGTGTCAGATGACACTCTGTCCCCCATCGCTCCCACCCTGCTTGTGATACAGTGGGCGCACGATGACATCACTTCATCATGCGCCACGCTGTGCCAGCAGTGGAGTTTGAGACCAAAGCAGGGCCTGGAGCAGCGCAGGGAATGAGGAGAGCTGAGTATTGTATATGTGTATGCATTATACTGTGTGTGCGTGGGGGGCTGCATTATACTATGTGTGTAAATATGTATATGCATTATACTGTGTGTGGGTTGGGGCTGCATTATACTCCATGAGGAGACTATATTATACTCTGTGGGGACTACATTATACTCTGAATGGGCTGCATTATACTCTGAGGGGACTATATTTTCTATGAGTGGGCTGCAGTATACTGTAAGGGGGCTGCAGTATACTGTGAGGGGGCTGCAGTATACTGTGAGGGGGCTGCATTATATTCTTTGAGGGGATTGCATTATACTCTATGAGGGGATGCATTATGCTCTGAGGGGGCTGCATTATACTCTTATGGGGACTGCAGTGTACTTTGAAGGTGGCGCTGCATTATACTCTGAGGGGGCTTCAGTATACTTTGAGGGGTGTTGCATTATATTCCGAGGGGGCTGCATTATAATCTGAGGAGGACTGCATTATACTCTGATGGAGGCTGCAGTATACTCTGAGGGGGGTTTGCAGTATACCCTGAGGGGGACTGCATTATACTCTGAGGGAGGCTGCAGTATACTCTGAGGGGGCGCTGCTTTATGCTCTGAGGTGGGGCTGCATTATACTCTTATGGGGGCTGCAGTATACCCTGAGGGGGCTGCAATATACTCTGTCAAGGACTATGGTGAGTGCATTATACTATATGTACTCTATGGGACCAGCATTATACTGTATTGAGGACTATCTGTCCCCATCATTCTTACACAGCCGGTGTAAAGAAACTTGGGAACAAGCGTCGAACTACTCCAATATTGTTGATCACGCTCATTTAATGGCCTGAACTCAGCGCATGTAGATACAACTGAAATGTTTCTGTGTGATGGTGCAATGTGTGAGCATTTGGGGCCCCTTTTTAAAGTTTTGACCAGGGCCCTACTTTGTCTTAAATCGGCCCTGCTTTTGAGGTAGTCTTTTGTGGATTTTGACTTGTGTTTAGGATCATTATGCATTTAAAGAAGCCATCCTCTTATCAAATTCCGCTTTTTTACAGATGGTGTTTTGTTTGCATCAAGAATTTGTTGACATTTTATTGAATCCATTCTTCCCTCAACCATGAAATATTCCTCGTGCATTGGCTGTAACACAACTCCAAAGCATGATTGATCAACTCCCATACTTAATGGTTGGTGAGATGTTCTTTTCCTGAAATTCTGTACCCTTTTTCTCCACACATGCCTTTGATTGTTGTGGTCAAAGACTTCTATTTTAACATCTCTCTCTTCTGGTATCTTTCCCTCCTCATTTAAGCATGCCGTCATACATCCACTACTTAAAAAACCATCCTTCGACCAAAACTGTGCCTCTAACTATAGACCTGTCTCTAATCTTCCCTTCATCTCTAAACTCCTGGAACGCCTGGTCCACTCCCGTCTAATCCGCTATCTCTTAGATAACTCTCTTCTCGACCCTCTCCAATCCGGTTTCCGCTCTTTACACTCTACTGAAACTGCCCTCACTAAAGTCTCTAATGATCTACTAACAGCTAAATCAAATGGTCATTACTCCATGCTAATTCTCTTGGATCTTTCTGCAGCATTCTACACTGTGGATCATCAGCTCCTCCTCATTATGCTCCAATCCATTGGCCTCAAGGACACCGTTCTATCCTGGTTCTCCTCCTATCTCTCTGACCGCTCCTTTACTGTATCTTTTGCTGGCTCCTCCTCCTCTCATCTTCCCCTTACTGTTGGAGTTCCTCAAGGATCAGTCCTAGGCCCCCTTCTCTTCTCTTTGTATACTGCCCCTATTGGTCAAACAATCAGTAGATTTGGTTTCCAGTACCATCTCTATGCTGATGACACCCAATTATACGTTTCTTCTCCTGACATCACGCCAGCCTTTCTAGAAAACACCGGCGATTGTCTAAACGCTGTGTCTAACATCATGTCCTCACTGTATCTGAAACTGAACCTGTCAAAGACTGAACTCCTTGTGTTTCCTCCCGCTACTTATGTACCTTTACCCGACATTGCCATTTCCGTGTGTGGTTCCACTATTACTCCCCAGCAACATGCCTGCTGTCTTGGGGTCATACTTGACTCCGAGCTTTCCTTTGTCCCCCACATACGATCACTGGCTTGCTCTTGTTATCTGCACCTCAAAAACATTTCTAGAATTCAACCTTTTCTTACTTTTGACTGCAAAAACTTTTACTGTTTCTCTTATTCATTCTCGTCTCGACTATTGTAACTCTCTTCAGTCTCCCTCTTACCAAATTCTCCCCCCTCCAATCTGTCTTGAATGCATCTGCCAGGATCCTATTCCTCGCCAATCGTTACACCGATGCCTCTACCTTGTGCCAGTCATTGCACTGGCTACCCATCCACTCCAGAATCCAGTACAAACTTATTACCCTCACCCACAAAGTTCTTCATGGCTCAGCACCACCCTACATCTCCTCCCTTGTCTCCGTATAGCATCCTACCCGCGCCCTCCGTTCTGCTGATGACCTGAGGTTAGCATCCTCAATAATCAGAACCTCCCACTCCCGTCTCCAAGACTATACACGTGCTGCGACAATTCTTTGGAATGCACGTCCCAGGTCAATACGATTAGTCCCCAATCCCCACAATTTTAAGCGTGCCCTGAAAACTCATTTATTCAGACTGGCCTACCGCCTCAACACAGTAACCTAATCTATCCCTATTTGGCACAGCCAAAAGTTTTTACCATAACCAGGTTCCCCGCACCATGTTCCCACATGCTTTATGCATCCATTAGCCCTCTGCATCTGTACTGTTACACACTTAACATTATGGCTGGTCCATACAATCAGGGCAACTGTTACCACCCACCTTTCGTGTCTCCCTTTTTTCCTCCTAGATTGTAAGCTTGCGAGCAGGGACCTCATTCCTCTTGGTATCTGTTATGATCTATGTGATTATTGTTATGCTGTAATGTCTATTGTCTGTACAAGTCCCCTCTGAAATGTAAAGTGCTGCGGAATATGTCGGCGCTATAGAAATAAAATTTATTATTATATTATAACAACATCGGTCCACAGGACTTATTTCCAAAATGCATCAAACTTGTTATGTTCTTTTTTATATTTCTGATGCTGAATTTTATGGTGAGAATGCAGGAGAGGTTTTCTTCTGATAACTCTTCCATGGAGGACTTATTTGTGCCAGTGTCTCTGAACAATAGAACAATATACCACAACTCTAGACTCTGGTATATCTTTCTGAAGATCTTTTGCAGTTAAGCGAGGGTTCTGATTTACCTCTCTAGCAATCCTACAAGCAGCTCTCAATTTAGTTTTTCTTGACTTTATCTTAACTTATCACCTGGCCTTTCCTAACGATGGTGGTGAACAAGCCATAACCATAACAGGCTAATTAAAATCTGAAACCTTGGTCAAAGTTATCTGAGCACACAAATCTCCAAGGATGCCCAAACTTTCTCATCAACCCATTTTCCATTTTGTAATTAAAAAAAAAAAAAAAAAATTACAATATAACATATATATTTTTTGCCTAAAATACAAAGGACGTGTATCATTTTTATTGCTCGTCCTTTTAGAGATCATTTAATCTTCAACTTGATTAACTGTTCACAATAACAGTAAATTTGACCAGAAGTGCCCACATTTTACATGCCACTGTAACTGTACCATGAGCTGAATACAGTCACCTCAATTTTATCTGCTTTTTCGTACTCTAGACATAAAGCTTGCAAACATAAGCTATACAATGCAGAACCCCCAGACTGCTATAAAGAACATTTTTACTAAACTGTTTGAACTGTATTGCTTTCATGTGGCAGACTCCTGCCAAGCATCAGAATATAAGCACCCACAATGGGACAGCTCTGCTCAGCCTCAGACATAATAGCCATACACTGCTGCAATCAAGACAGAAAGACGTCCTTTCCACTATTGGACGTACAATGTGTTGAACACAGAGAGGTAGCTTTTGTCACCTCTTGTCTGTTTATAAAGAGATTATGAAGTAATGGCTAGTCAGCAACCACATGGTGATGGCAGCCAAATTCTATAACCTGCTGTCCGTAAATAGACAGAAATTCAGAGCCCCTTTCCCAGGTGGAGATATAGCAGCTCTTGGACCACCCTTTCACATATACATGTTAGGATGACTGGAGTACTTGAAAATGTACATACAGAATTGACATGCTGTTAATATGCTCATAGTAAAAAGTTAGCCAAACTGTAAATTAGACAGTTTGGAAAAATTATCCAAACTATATAAACCCCTGTTTGATCTTTCTGAGGACAGAGTAGTGGCAATATTGTATTAATTAAAGTAGTTGTTCAAGACCATGATATTAATGACCAATCCCTAAGATAAGTTATCAATATCAGATCTGTGGCAGTCTAACAACTATTACCTTCAATTATCAGCTGTAAGCAGGTCACATGGCTGCTGGAAGTACAGTGTACAGAACCGGAGCAATACAGTTCTGTACATTGTATAATGGCCAATCTCAGGTACTGCAATTCAACTCCTATTGAAGTAAATGGGAGCCGAGCTGCAGTACACATGAATGGCCACTATACAATGTACACATCTTTGTTTGGTTCTATACACTGTTACGAGAGGCTACTGATAAGGCCGGGGTCAGATTTGCGAGAAACTCGGACGAGTCTCTCACGTCAATACCCGTCACTGCCGCCGGCACTCGGATCGTATGACGCTTCAGGGAAAATCAGCGTCCGAGAGTGGACCCTCTGGGTCACGGAACTGAAGCCCCTGAGGGCAAGCGCTCCAGGTGGAGCCGACCCCTATACAGGGACCGTTGGGTGCAGGCCGGCGGGTGTCAGACACCACGACAGCTGGAACCAAGAGGGATGGCTCAAGGGACTGGGGTGTACCACAGGCAGGACAGAGTACAGGTCAGAGCACAGGGTACTGGAGCACAGGGCAATAAGTACAGAAAGGAGTACAGGACCAGGAGTAGGACAGGCACATGGTAAGGGAACCAGGACACAGAACAGGACATGGAGCAGGACGGAGCACGGGACAGAGGAACCAGGACACAAGGTCAGGACAGAGGAACCAGGACACAAGGGCAGGACGGAGAACAGGGCAGAGGAACCAGGACACAAGGGCAGGACTGAGAACAAGGCAGGAAGAACACTGTAAAGTGGCCAGGATTAGCGTAGGCAGGGCACACAAGAATCAGGCGCCTCCAACAAGGTGGAGACACTTGATATACCCTGTGCCGGCAGATGATTGGATGGCCGTGGCCTCAGAACGGCCACTGCAGAGTTAAGAATCCTGCAGGGCACGCACCCGTGGCCTAAGGCGCATGTGCGGGACCGCGCGAATGATGGATGAAGGAAGCGAGGAGGTGACAGGCGGGACTGCGCGAATGTGGGAGGCGACATGGCGGGACGTTGTCTGGTGAGTGAAAGCGACAGCGGACCCTGCCGCTGAAGGAACGGCGGCGGTCACAGCCGCCGATGTCACAGATCGGAGCGTTCAGCTGCATGTATTTCTATTTCAGTGCCAGGTATTGACGTGTGAGACTCGTCCGAGTTTCTTGCAAGTCTGACCCCTGCCTTAGTCTTTGGCTTTACCCAGAAAGAAAAGAGATATGAAGATGAAATTTTACATTTATTCCCCATGCTCTCCAATGATGTCAACAGGGTTCTTACATCAAAGTATTCCAAGTTCTGTAAGCCTTGCAAAAAGAAGCATTTCTGTTGTGCCTCAAACCAGGCATCCGTAACAGCCATGGCGTCAGAAATGGTGTGAAATTTGGTACCCTTGAGATGTTTCCAAACCTGAAGAAACATGATAGTCGGAGGGAGCTAGATCTGGTGAATAAGGTGGGTGGTCAGCCAGCTGGAATCCCAGCTCCGCCAGTTTTGCCTTGGTCGCTTGTGCAGTATGAGCCGAGGCGATGTGATTCCTTTGGACAGCTTGTCGCACCTTTTGGCCTTCAGAGCTGCCTTCAGTTGGTCCACAAGTTCAATGTAATACCTTGCATTGATGGTGAAACCCTTTTGAAGGTAGTCCACTGGCAGCACGCCCTCCTTATCCCAAAACACAGACGCCATCATCTTAGTGACTGATTTTTGCACCCTGAGCTTCTTTGGAGGAGGAGAACCACTGTGCCTCCACTCTTCTGACTGCTCCTTGATTTTAGGGTCATACAAATAAATCTAGGTCTCGTCCATAGTGACCAGTCAATCCAGGAAGTTCTTATCAGTCTGGGAATGTTGACAAATGGACTGGGAAGTTTTTACTTGCATGCTTATCTAATCTGTTGTCAAATATTTGAGGATCCACTTTGCAAATGGCTTCTTCATGTCTAAACGTTCATGGATAATTACACAAACACGTTCACGGGAAATCCCCATGATGCGATTACTATAGCTGAAATTCACCCATTCTCCAGTGTGAGGATGCACAGCATCGACGATCTCTGGTCCTCATCATTGGTGCTGAAGTGGCCCAATTTAAATTTGGCAACCTAGTTCCTAACTCTAGAATGTGAAGGGCATTGATCCCCCAATATCTGCAACATATTGCCATGAATATCCTTCAGGGACTTTCCTTGCAGAAACAAGAATTTTATCACTCCTCTGCCCTCATTTGCTGAAAATATCGCATTAGACTCCGCCATTTTGTTTTCCCAAGTGCATAGAACACTGTTGCCATAAGCTAAAACACAAAATTTTGAAAACATATATTAGACACATAATGCTTTCATGTGATGTAACAATTGTTAACATAGAAGCAGAAAAAGATCACAAAGCCAAAGACTTAGCAGCCCCTTGGATTTATTTTTGGTTCTATATACTGACTGAATACATACCAAAGGACACTCTGTTATCATATGTTAGAGAAAAGCAGCACAATGTATACTCTTGGCTTATGCCTTTAGGATGCCAAATATGCACAGCCGCAGAATATGCACAGTCTAGTCTTTAGGACTATTTGTCTATGTCTTAGGGCCCTGTTACACATAACGATGTCCCAGCGATCCTACCAACGATCCGACATGATGGGATCGCTGGGACATCGATATGGCTGATCGCTGGTGAGCTGTCACAAGACAGCCCCAGCGATCAGGACCAGCGACGCTGGACGCTGGTTTCTAATGTAAACATCGAGTATCCAGGAGTCGCGCGACTCCTGGATACCCGCTGTTTACCTTGGAAACCGGCGTACACGCTGGTTTCCAATGTAAACATCGGGTATCTAAGAGCCTCCGACTCCTGGATACCCAATGTTTACATTAGAAACCAGCATCCAGCGTCGCTAGTCACTGGTCTCTCGCTGCCACACGCAGCGATGCGTGCTGGCCAGCAGGAGACCAGCGATCGTAAAACGGCCCAGGCCGATCGAGAACGATCAGCGATACCCGGAAGGGGGGCCGGTCGCTGATCCCCCGTCACACACAGTGATCTCACTGGCGAGATCGCTGTGGCGTCACAAAATCAGCGATCTCGCTAGTAAGACGGGGCCTTTACACAAGTACAATAAAGATACATGCAGGGCCGGTTTTAGGCAAAGTTTAAATGGGGCCCCAAATGCTAACATGTTGCACATCACACAGAAGCATTTCGGTTGTATTTACATGTGCTGAGTTCAGACCGCTAAATGAGTGTGATCGACAATATTGAAGTCGTTCAACATTTGTTTCCCGGCCTCTTTCCACAGTCTGAGAAAGAATGATGGGAACAGAACAATCACTAACAGATCACCATACAGTATCATGTTATCAGCAGCACATCTACAGTTTACACCCCATAGTCCTCCATATAATATAATGTCCCCCACAGTCCTCCATATTGTATAATACACTCCCTATAGTCCTCCATATTGTATAATACACTCCCCATAGTCCTCCATCTATTAAAATACACTGCTCAGTCCTCCATATAGTATAATACACTCCTCATAGTGCTCCAAATAGTATAATGCACCGCCATAGTCATCCATGTACTACTGTACAATTCACTTCCCATAGTATAATGCACCCCATAGTTCTTCATATAATGTATTCCCCATAGTCCTCGATACAGTATAATGCAGCCCACATATAGTATAATGCAGCCACCCCATAGAGCATAATGCAGCCACTCCACAGAGTATAATTCAGCCCCGCCATACAATACAATGTAACCCCCATTGAATATAATGCAGCCACCCCTTAGAGCATAATGCAGCTACCCCACAGAGTATAATGCAGCCACTCCACAGAATATAATGTAGCCACTCCATAGAATATATGGCAGCCCCTTCATAGCTTACAATGTAGCCCTCCTCATATAGTATAATGTAGCCCCTCATAAAGTATAATAAAGCCCCCATACAATATAATCTAGCCCCACATAGAATACATTGTAGCCCCTAATAGAGTATGATTCAATCACCCCCCATAGAATATAATAAATATAATACAGCCCCCATAGAATATAATGTAGCCCCAAATAGAATATAATACAGCCCACCTCCCCATAGAATATAATGTCGCCCCCATATTATATAACACAGCCTCCCCCATAGAATATAATGTAAAATGTACCCCACTTGGTATATTACACAGTTGCATAGTATATAGCCCACCATGGTATAGAGCCCAGCACCACATGGTATACAGCCCAGCATGGTATATAGTCCAGCATCACATGGTATATAGCCCAGCATGGTATATAGCCCAGCACACCACATGGTATATAGCCCAGCATGATATATAGCCGCCCCACGGTCCAGTACTCACACTGATATAGTAAAGGAAAAAAACACTCCTCCACCTTCTCCTCGTGCCCGCGCTGCTCCTGTCTTCTGCTCTGCCTGGTACACAGTGAGTGCGCGATGACGTCTGTGTCAGAGGCAGAGTGGGGAATGATGGGAGAGGGAGCGTCTGCTGACTCCTCCATCATTACTTTGAACTGTACCGGCAGACGCCGGTATAGTTCAATGCAGCGGCGGTGGGGGGAGTCGGCACTGGGGATAGGCGGGCCCCCCTGCCTCACAGGGGTCCCATAGTCGCTGCGTGATGTGCCGCTAGCTGGGGGCCCCTGGGAGAGCGGGGGTCCTAGGTAGCAGCCTGGTCTGCCTGCCCCTAACGCCGGCCCTGGATACATGATGGTGGTTAGCATTTACTTAGCACTGAGAAATGTACCTGTGCATTTAGATCTGACAAGTAGTACTCTAATGTGAGTACAGTGTCAATGCTGTATATAAGTGGTTTAGGCTAGTATATTGACGTTAATTAGTGGAAATCCTGATTTTTCAAGTTTTATGCATACATGCCAACATACATAGATAGCTTTATAAATGTCTGAGTAGATTCTTATATTTCATATTCTTCCAGGCAAATTATCAACACAAAAAAGTGTGTTCAGTTGCTGAGACAGGACCCATTAAGGTACTCTGCTAAAGATATCATCCTTGTACAGGGTATATTAGTTACACGCAATATGCTGAAATAGAGCAGATTAGGTGGTTTATCGCATATGGCCGACAAGGTGAGGAAATAAGGGTGTCTAGAGAGAATGAGGTCATATTTTCCATGCAAATAAAAAATCATACCTCAAGGAGGTTATGGGTACATGCAAATCTAAACAGAGGGAGAAGGAAAGATAAAGGCATGAGGCGGAGGGTTACAGGTCGAAAGTTTAGAAATATAAAAAGTGCAACTCTAATTCTGTGTTCTTTTTGGAAACTTTCACCTGCGAAACCTTTTCTACTATTTTTATTGTATGTTGTATATTGGTAAAGAAAGCAATCTGTTAAAGTGTACATAATAAAAAATAACGTTCGCCTAAGATAACCAAAATAATCTGTATTGATGAATAATCTTGTCAAGAAAGACAAAAAAGTTAAAGGATTGATAGAGAGATGAGCTGCTCTAGCCGCCGCAGAAGATGGACTTCAAGTTCCTTCAGGTCCCTGCAAATTTAATTAATTTAAACACTCTACGATTTGACTCATGTGGATCACCCCCAAAAAAACATTCCCCCCAAAGAGAGGCTTCCCGTGATAATTTGCAGCTAAGGCCTCTTTCACACTTCAGTTTTTTATAATCAGTCACAATCCGCCAGGTTTTGAAAAAAACGGATCCGCAATTTTCTTTTGAGGATCCGTTTTTTTCCCCATTGACTTCCATTATTGCGGATTGTGACGGATTGC